>NC_056674.1:55947500-56610625 GCF_018350195.1 Panthera tigris
CTTCTGAGGTCAATGCAAATGTGCTTTGAGCTAAGAAGTGCCCTTGGGAGATTAGAGGGGCTCCTACTTTGGCAAAGGTTGGGCTGTGCACAGCTGTCTCCCATTATGTCCTTGGACTCGTGCAGTAGCTTTGTGACTCCAGGTAGCACTGAACTGAAAATTTATCTCTTTAAATGGCTTAAGTGTGTGTGTTTTTCTTAATATCCCAAAAAGCCATATTCATGAAGAGGGACAAAAGGAGAAATGCCGTGTAAGGAGAATAAATAAATGTAAAAATCAGGGTAGTCACACATTATCATTGGTAGCAGCCCCTCAACACAGAAAAGAGAACAGAGAAGACACCTATTCCTAATTCAAGCAGTTGTATCCCAGTTGCAAACCTCTCAGGCTTCATCCGATTTGCCTCCCATATTGCTCACTGTATGTCATGTCCTGGTGTGTTACCAGAAGAAACCAGAGAAATACACTGGTGGAGGAACCAAAACCAAGCTCTACCTTCTGCTCCTGACATTAGAGCACAGAGGGGATTACTAAGCCCCCTGGGCAACTCCTACTCTTCCATTCAAAGGACCCTCTGAATATTTAATGGAAGTAGTTAAAGATATGTGATCAGTGCTTAACTGGCATGCTCCATCTCCTAAATAATTCTGTATAAACAGAAACTTGCATATTTATGATGCCTCTCTGCCACTTCTTTTCTGTTTTCATTTGGTTGGTTTGGGGAAAAATTCCAGGTGGATTTGCTTCATGTAAATACTATACTTCTTTATCATATTAATAAGGGAAGAGGTAGGAGAATCAAGACAATTCAGTGAGTTGTGCTGAAGTAGATGCTCAATAAATACTGTCTGAAAAATGATCTATGTAAATGAGGGAGATTCTGGCTTGGCGAGGAAATGTTCATGGGTTCAGGGATGTGGTTTCATAGAACTGAGCCTGGCAATAGAACATGCTCACAGGAGAACTGGACCCCATTCCTGACCCAGTGGATGTTGGCATTCTCCTATAGCCATTCTTGTCGATGGCAGGGAGTTGGATGGGGAAGGACAAAGAGAAGGACAGGGAAGGCTGAAAAAAAGCTCTGTAGGCTCAAAAGGATGTGTGTTGGAAAGAACTCTGAATTAACAATATATAGTGGCAGCTCAGACCTGGGCATCCAAATTAGTTAGGGGATTGGCTAATAGCTACAATAAAGATGGTCCAAAAGCAGAGGCTGAAACAAAACAGAAATGTACATCTTTCTCATAAACCAGTCAGGTCAGGCAGGGGATCCACAGTGGAATCCAGGACCCATGTTTGGAAAAGATCAGGGCTGTGGTTTGCCTTCTGTGATGGTATGTTCAGCACGGTGTAGTAGCTTTGCAACCCCAAGTATCATTGGACTCTTAGGTCATAGGCAGACCTGTTCTGACACCCTCTAGGGTATTATTGTCTTCCCTATGTCCTACACCATATCCAGCCTTCTAGAAGGGGACAAGAAGGAAGAGAAGAGGATGCATCTTTTTCTTTTTTTTTTTTTTAAGGACATTTACTGCAAGCCTTCCTCCCACTTTCCTCCATTCTCCATTGACCAGAGGTGAATCACATGACCACACACAGCTGCAAGGGAGGCAGGGAAGTGCTTTCTAGCCAAGTAGCCATGTGCCCAGGTACAGCCCAGAGTGTGGAAGTAAGATTCCATTACTTCAGGAAGACCTAGCTTTCTGTTGGATTTTGGATGAATTTCTTGCTATATCTTAACTTAAAGACTTGGTCGGAAGAAGAGAGAATTTCTCCACCAAAGCCCATAAATTCCACGCTCTGCCCCACCCCTGCATTCTTTCTCCTTCTTCAAATCTCATTTATTTCTAGTCCCCTACCTTCTGTTGCATGTAGACATCGTAAAGTGTCATCCTAGAGTCACTTAGCTGCAAGCAAGAGACCTCTCAGAGCTCATTGTCCCTCCCACACTGATCTAGGCCACTCCCACCAACAACCTTAAGCCTTGAAATGTCCAGTTTCCAGGTAGAGCACTGAGCACTATCTTCCTAATGCGAAGGACCAAGACAAAGGAGAATCTCCAGCTAGGTGTGTGTCTACCTTCTTTTCCTCCCAGATGCCCAGGACTTGTCCCCTGGTACACTACGCTTCAGAAGCAATGTTCACTCATCACAGTTCACACTCACATCCTCCCCAGGAGCAGCCTAGTTGATTCTCTGTCTCAGACAGGAGAACTAGGCTCTGCACACTTTGCTTTGTCTTCATTTTTTTAATTATTCTTTCTTATTTGAGAGGGAGAGAGCACAAGTAGGGGAGAAGGGCAGAGGAAGAGAGAGAGGATCTCAAACAGGCTCCACATTTGGTGTAAAGCCTGAAGTGGAGCTTGATCCCACGACCCTGAGATCATGACTTGAGCCAAAATTAAGAGGTGGATGCTTAACTGAACCAACCACTCTCAATCTCTTTAAAATAATTCGTACCAGGACGTTTAAGACAAAAATTATAGAAGGTCATAGGGTATCCTTGTTGATAGTGGTTCAACACAAATAGAAGACATTGAAAGATTTGCTTTAAAATATGACCTCTGCTCTGTTATTCAGAACATCCTGGTCCTACAATGAGTGTTTTGTTTGTCATTCATTTTTAATGAGTCAAGAGTCCTTAATTTTCAATTTACGGTGTAATTTAAAATCATTTTGAAATGTACTCTGTCTAGGTTCAGCCCTGCATTTAGTGTCCTTGAAGTCAGTAGCTTAAGGTGGCTTGTGTTTTAGGTACACAATGCTGAATTGAAACTCAAATCCTTTCTGGTAATAAATAATAAATAATCCTTTAACTCAAAATTTTATGGTAATTTTCATCTTCTGGATACTCAAGGAGGGTACTTTCAAATCACAACCACATAGTTAACACATACAAAAAAGTCCCAACACAATAGTTAATTACTATGAAGGAGTTTATTGCCATGTTAGGTGTCTGTTTTTAGACCCAAGTGAAAATATGATCTTCTATTAATGCAGAGAAAGGAAAAATGTGATCTGAGACGTTTTCCCAGTTGCATAAGAAAACACAATTTAGACCCTATCTCATAAATGGTTTTGATGGACACAACTTAGTTTCTCTACGGCAGCTCCTTTGTGAAAAATGCTGAAACCTGCCTTTCTGGGGCACATCAAAGGCTTAGCCTGAGAGAGAAGAGGTGGCTGGGGAAGGCTGGCCCACTGCTTGACTGCTTGGTACACCATTCTCTGTGCTGCCATTCACTCAGTCTTTGTTGACAGCCCAGGTCCGAACAAGGATTATTCACTTTTGTAATCACTGGTGTGCTGGTGACCTGTGTAAAGAAGAAAATAAGTGAAGTGAGCCATAACTCCAACAGAGTGTGAGGGGAATGAGGAGCCGTTATTGATGTTTAAAATCTAGATCTTTTCAAAATGGCGGCAATTTTATATTCAAAAACTGGTTTCATCCCAATGCAATATTTGACCGAGTTAGAGTAGAATAACTCCAGTTTCTGAAATTCACTCAAATAGGAATGATCTGATTTGCCATTAAAATGGTGCATCTAGGGCCACCTGGGTGGCCCAGTCAGTTGAGTGTCCAATTCCTGATTTTGGCTAAGGTCATGATCTCAGGGTCATGGGATTCAGCCCCATGTTGGCCTCCACGCTGGGCCTGCTTGAGATTCTCTCTCTCTCTCCCTCTGCTTCTCTCTCTCTCTCTCTCTCTAAAATAAATAAATAAAATTTAAAAAAATACATAAAATGTTGCCTCTATTCCATATTCTCCAGAACACCTAGATTCAAGTGACTCACACTCCTATGATAGCTGTAGCCATATTTACTGACTTTTTACTCTGCTGAACACCATGGCAAGGGATCTATGAACACTCATTTATTCTTCAATCTGGTCCCATGAGTTTTGTGTATCAGTATGCAATCTATTTCACAGATGAGGAAACTACAGTTCAGAATGCAGGTTATCTTGTCCTTGGTTTTATAACTTGTTACGTTTTGAGCTGTGGGTCTCAAGTTCTCACTCTAAATTCTATCGTTGCCTTGAGAAACTTTCCCTAAGGGCTAAAACACAAAAAAAACTTGAGAGGAAATGTCTTGAAATTATTATGCATTTAAGGTTTTTTCTTCTTCTTTTTCTTTTCTTATATTTATGTACATGGCCAAAAAACAACTACAAAGATCACATTGTATTTGTCCTTTTCTCCAGTTGGTTATCTACCTACTGACTTTGCTAATTTCCCTCATCATTAATTACTTGGTAGATGACAATAGCTAAGTAAAGGAATGAAAATGATGAAATCCAATTCATTCATTGATTCATTGGTTGATTCACTGTGTATTGATTTATCATGTGCCAGGCACTTTTCCAGGCTATTGAGCTACCCTGAACTTGCCCTCTTGAGAAAGATGAAAACAATAAGTAGTGTAAATATACTGTAGAATACATTTTGATAATGGGAAGTGCCAAAGACAAAAAAAGAATCAGAGAAATGTCAGGGTAGGGAAATATTGAAATGTTAGATGGGAGGCCATCTAACAAAGGTAACACTTGAGTAGGTATTGAGAGGAAGTTAGGAAATAGGGGAGAGTCTTAAGTGTGTAGGGAAAGACCATTGCAGCAGAGGGCATAGCACATGTAAAGGTCCTGAGGCAGGAGCATGCCTGGGAGTTTGAGAAAGAGCCAGGAGTCCAGTGAGTCTAGAGTGAGTAAGTGAAGGCAGAGGAGAAGGACACAATGCATAATATGAACTAGTTACGTAGGTTGTCGTTGCTTAGGGTAAGAACTTGGCTTTGACTCCAAATGAGATGCTTTTGAGTAAAGGGGTTACAGAAACATGAAATGGGCCTTTCTTGGCTGTATTGAGGCTATTTGGGGTGGGTATGGATGGGGAGGAAACTGGGGGCACCAGTGTGGAAGCTATTGGAGTATTCCAGGCAGAAGACTATGGTGGTCCAGGCCAGGATGAGGTCTTCCTCCTTCCTTTCAGTTTCATAAATTGGTGCTTCAGGTCTACCACATCGAAGAGGATGAGTGATCAAATGACATATAACTGGCCCTTTATATGTGATCATCCGTTGTATTGCATTTTCTGAGGAAACACATCTCCTTTGGGAGACTGTGTTCCAGAAAAACAGCCCTCTTGATTTAAGCAGAGTGCATCAGTAAGAGTTGGTGTTTTTTTTTTTTATTTGATTAGATTATGGTGTTTATTTTTTTTTAATTTTTTTAACGTTTATTCATTTTTTGAGAGACAGAGACAGCGTGAGTGGGGGAGGAACAGAGAGAGAGGGAGACACAGAATCCAAAGCAGGCTCCAGGCTCTGAACTGAGAGCACAGAGCCTGACGCGGGGCTCGAACTCACAAACTGTGAGATCATGACCTGAGCCTAAGTCAGGAGTTCAACCGACTGAGCCACCCAGTCGCCCATAGATTATGATGTTCATTAAATGAGAAGTGCGGTGGTTGAGTCCATTATTTAAACAAACTTACACACGCAACTATTTTAGGGGCCCTCCTGTCTTACAGATGCTTCACGTCCGCTCTTTCTTTCTTTCTTTCTTTCTTTCTTTCTTTCTTTCTCTCTCAAGACAACCCTAGGCAACAGGCATAATTATTCCCATTTTGCAGATCAGGAAATCAAGTGTTGGAGATTCTGTGTAAAATCTCATACAGCTGGGCGGAAAGACTCTTCACATCTGTACACTCTGGCTCCAAAGCTCCCTGTATATGTAATAGATATTCTTTCTTTTAAAAAGATTAGTTTCAAATAGTGCTTACTTGATACTGGATAATGTTTTTAATTGAATTATTGATTCAGTAGCTGTCCAATCATCTGGAAGATTATTTGCGCTGGGAGCTGTCATTCTTGAACGTGAACTGGAATCTGCTGGAGGGCATGTTCAAACACAGATGGCAGAGCTCTGCCCCCAGAGTCTCTCATTTACCTGGCCTCAGGTGGGCCCATGAGTCTGCATTTCCAACAAGCCTCTACGTGATGCTGATGCTGCTAGTTTGTGGGGACACACTTTGCCAATCCTATCCTTTTCCCCATAAACACATTGAAGATCAGAGAGGTTACCTATTTTCAACATCAGTAAAAACCCTTCCCACTTGAATTAACTATGACCGGAAACTTGAACTACAGAGAAACAAAGCTAACTCTCATAAATGAAAATTGAGGGTTTGTTGCTTCTTTGCTTGTTTTCAGTCAAAAGTAGAAACCATACAGCCATCTTTGTTCTCACATTTTCTCCTAATTTATTATCTCCTTTTGAAAATTTAATCAAGAGGAACCCTGCCCCATCTCACACACGTTTCATTTCCCCTGCCTATTTTCTTTCCTCCTTCCCACTTTGAAATTTCTGTTGTGCTTTGTAGTTGCTCAGAAGACTTTCAAAAACATCATCTTGTGGACAGATCTGCTACAAACAGGGTTGATGAAGGCTCTAGTGATAGCTACCCAGACTCCCACTGAATCAGAGTTAATTTTTTTTTTATGGAATTAGAGATGATTTGTGAATCTTGGACTAGAAACCTCCTTTGGCAGAATCCGTCAGAATCCATTTTTGATGTCTGGCACTAGTAGCAAACTTCTTTGCAGTCAGTTGTGGGAACCAGCTGTTTGGTTCTCCTTGTCCTTTGACGCGGAGCTCAAATGTCATTTCTTCCGTGAAGACTTCCATGGCTCAGGCTCAAACCAGACTACTTGTTCTACTTTTCTTCCTGGAGAACTCCGTTCACACTTCTGTGTTCCCCAGTATGCAACCCACCACCTAATTTCAAATGCCTGACTCACTGACCAGACTTGCTATCAATAAGGACAGAGGCTGACTGTCCATCTGTTTTATGCATATGGAACCCATCACAATTCTTGAGACTCCATTTGCTGAGCAGATGAGGAACAGCAGAGCAAAGTAGCGAGAGGCATGAGCTTTGAGGTCAGGCAGACTTGTTTGGAGACCAAATTCTTCTATACCTGTCATAAAGGTATAACTTCACAGGTATGAAGCTTCCCTGTAGGGGGCGCCTGAGTGGCTCACTGGGTTGAGCTTCTGACTTCCGCTCAGGTCATGCATAATCTGCTGTTCATGAGTTCAAGCCCCACGTGGGGCTCGCTGCTGTCAGCGTGGAGCCCATTTCAGTCCCCTATCCCCTCTCTGCCCCTCCCCCTCTCTCACTCTCTCTCTCTCTCAAAAATAAACATTAAAAAATCATAAAGCTTCCCTGTTGGCTCGGTTTCTTCATCTGTAAAATGGGGAAACAGCACCAGTATCACTCAGAGTTGTGAAAAATTAATATTATTTTTGTTTAAGCCATGCAACATCTCAACAACACCGCTTGACTTGTGGAAAGAGCTGAATAAATATTAAATGTCAATCTGATGTTCACAGGCACTCTTTAACCCCTATAGGGTTAGTTAAACTGAAATTGAGCCCTAACTTCATAGCCGCATAAGTTGTGGAGATCCAAAGCCCTTTCCTTAATTTATATCAATTTCTAGGAGTTCACATCCTTATGACCTTTCTTGCCTCTGGGTCCCCTGCCTTTATGTTTTCTGCTTTTTTATGTATACAGTGGAGACATGACCCCTATGCCAGATTGCAGACACACACACACACACATACACACACACACCTGCACACTTGTGAACAAGGCAGAGTTTACTGAGGGTTTAAGGTTGCAAGGCTACCTTCATGATCTTTCACTGTCTCTCTGGCTTCCCCCTTTCTTCTCTCCCTTCCACCCCCAAATCTGCTCCTCACACCTTCCTGTCTGAATTATTCTTCTCCCAGTTCATCTTTCATTATGCAGAGCCCTTAGGAACCACTGTATTTTACCTTCCTGAACTTCCACACTCAAACTCAACAAGAGGCTCCATAGAGCCAGGGGTCTCGTGCCTACCAGGGCCCACCTTCCTCAGAGGGTCTGTGGCTGAGCACTGCACCTGTTCTATCATTCCAGCTGTTACTACTATTTTCAAATTTCTCACTATGAGGGATTCCCTTCCTTCCTTCCTTCCTTGCTTCCTTCCTTCCTTCCTTCTTCCTTCCTTCCCTCCTTCCCTCCTTGCTTCCTTCCTTCCTTCCTTCCTTCTTCCTTCCTTCCCTCCCTCCCTCCTTCCTTCCTTCCTTCCTCTCTTCCTTTTTTTCCTAGTATTGCTGAGTTAATATCACCAGGTGTCATTTTCATGCCCATCCGAGTCCAAAACTGGGTCCTTCTTCCCAGGACTCTGATGATGAAGGAAGAATTCATATCCATGATACCCAGGCTTAAAAGGCACTAAGTAAGAACCCAGGAAACCACCTAGTGCAAACTTATAAAACTACAGAGGGAATATGTGTTATAGTTTAAATGTGGGACTTTCCTGAGTTCAGTGGATTTTTAGGTACATAAAACACACAGTAATGATCCTTTTCCAGTTCCAATACAGCATCTGACTTTATGGAGATGTTAAACCAGTTTGAGGGTTTTTGGTTTCTATCTTTCTTCCTTTTGCCCCTTTGCTCAAAGAAATGGTGCTTTTTTTTTTTTTTTTTTTTTTAAAGAAATGGTGCTTTGCTCTTTGCTAACAAGCTGGATCCTTGTGAGAAAAATAAGATAAAATAAAATAACTATTTCCCTATCACCTTTGGGCTGAATAATTCCTATTTCATTTTCTGGGAAGCTAAATTTTCAAGGGACTTCACCGAGAGAGTGCAGAAAAGCAGACATCGTAGTCATTTAGGGGAAAGTGATGACAGACTCTCTACAAGAAAAGAAACAAAAATTAATGACAAATCGCATTAAAAGATGACAGATTATTTTCATTGTGGGAAACAGACCTTGAAGACAAACAGTTTTATGTGTGAATTTGATCAAAAGCATGATTCTCAGCTAATTTCTTGGTTGTAAATTAAATTATTGCTTTAGAGACATAAAAATATAGATGTACACAATTTCCTTCTGCTCTTCTGGATATATTCATCTTTTCCATGAACACTTGTCCATATATTTAATGACTGCAGATAATGGATTTTAAAAGTGTATTTAAAAAGTTAATCCTCTTGAGGACCTATCTTGAATGGAAAATATCTCCCAGCAGATTTTATTTTGGAAAATTAAAGGCAATACTCAGGCATTGAGATAACATTTAGGTAAGTGTATGTGAGTCATTTTCCCCACTCTGCTGATAGTCTTTGTGGCTAATCACGAAACTGACTGCAAAGTACATTGTAGATGAGTCTACTTGTCCTAGCACCCAGGTGGCTGAGAGCAGATACCTTGAAGAGTGTGGGGGGGGGGGGCAGGGTAGGGATGTGACCTTGGCCTATAGCACAGATCAGCAAACTTCTTCTGCCAAGATCCAGATAATAAATATTTTAGGCTTTGTGAACCGGACGGTCTATTTTACAACTATTTGATCCTGCAGTTGTAGAGCAAAAACAGCCACAGACAACATGTAAATAAAGAGTGTGGCTGTGTTCCAATAAAACTCTGTTGACAAAAGCAGATTGTGAGCTGCAGGCTGTCAACTCCTGACTCCTGGCTTAGAGGGATATTTGGTCACACGTTGACCCACAAGCTTCTTGTTTCTCATTTTCACAATCTCTGTGTATGTCCCAAACGCTGGTCCGCAAAGCGGGGATTAAAACCTCAGGAAGAACCCTGATACTCCCTGCTGTCCATCAGCACAGGACAGGAGCAGAAAAACAGAAAGGGCATTAAGAACAACGGTTCTCCTTTCAAAGTTGGGTGCCACTGTTTTATCTGGTGTCAGAACCGTTTGACAGATCACAACACACAGATTGAGGCATTTACAAAATATGTACTAAGTGCCTACTGTTTGGCTCTGTGCTAGTACTGAAATACATGGGTTACTGCGCTGATCAAGTCCCTGCAGGTGTGAGGCTTTTTTCTGGTAAGGGAGAGGCACAGCCTGAGAGGGAAGGGAGCCCAGACAGAGAGGGAGGCGTTGAAGTGAGTCTCCTCTCTGAAAGTGGGACTCTGGTAAGGAGCTGTGTACTGGCAGAGAAACATTGGCCTCTTGCATGTGAGCAGGTGTAATAAAACACAGATGACTGGTGTCTGCTGAACAACAGAGAGAACATGGCTTAAGACACAGTTCCCTCCTTTAAGAAGCTTCGAGTCTGGCAAGGGAAAAAAAGCAAGCAACAATTTGAATGACAACTTGACAGTCTGAATTCCTAAATACTCTGGCAGACCCCTAAATTCACAGAAAAGGAAGTAAAGCCAGTTCTATGAGCCAATGCCTAGTAACCTCACAATTCTTCATTAATACACATGCTAACAACACACCTTTCTTCCAACTATCAAACTGGCAAAAAAATACAAAGACTGTGTTTTCCACTGTTAGTGTGAGGAAAGAGAACTCTAATGCACTTTGGATTAGAGTCCAAATCAATAAAGCCTTTCTGGGTGGACCATTTGTCAGTGTCTAAGTAAATTTTAAATGGGTATTTCTTTTGAATCAGCAGTTTCCAAGATGAGTCTCAACTGGAGAAAAATACTTGCACATATGCGCAAAAAGGCAGGTGTAAAGTGTTTACTACTACATAGTTAATAATTTTGAAACAGGAAAAACTGAGCGTCCAGCCACAGGGAACTATTTTAATAATAGCACATCCATACTAAGAGCTGTTATGCAGTCATGGAGAAGAATCAAGTAGATCTATATGAATTCACATAAAATGTATTAGAAAAAATGTGTGTAATAGAAGAACAAGATTACTTATGGGATGTGTGTGGGTATAGTTTGTAAATCTGGTAGAATATATGTCAAAATGTGTGGTAGTTAATGGGACAAATGAGAGGCGACGAATGGTAAGTGGGTGTGTTTTCCACTTCACGCAAATAAAATTTTTAATTTTTTTGTATTTAAAAATAACCATTAATACAATGTGAATTATAAGACAGTTGCACAGTAAAAAAAATGCCCACTGTGGCAAGCTCACCCTTAATTCTAGAAGGGACTACACTTCAGTTATCAAATCTACACCCTTGGAGTTCCTTGTTTACTTTGAACACTGTATTTCTTTGAGCAGGGAGGGGGAGTCATTTCTTTCTTCCTGCTATTTTCCCAGGATATGTAAAGTCCTATTCCTAGTGATAATGTCTGAAAATGAACATAATCCAAAGGTCCTCACTTTGCAATGTTTGCAGTAAGATTTCGGCATCTTAGCATTTAAGTGTTTTCAGATTACATCCATTTAAACATCTGTGATTCATTATCGTAAATATCACAGTTGTGTGGGACCATATGTTTCGGCTTGCAGCATATTTATATAAAGAAAAAGCACTGGCAATAAATTTCAGGAACCTTAGACTTGCCGTGGGTATGTGCAAAAAGAACATTTTCAGACACGTGGGGCCTTCTATAATCACAGCAATATACTTGAGATCCCATATAAGAATCCTTCAATTGCAAAAGTTGCCAGTTTTGATGGAAAGCTATGATTTACATTTGGCTCATGCTCGTCCCATGATAATTCAGGTAGGGTGGGAAGCGGAACAAAGACCTTTAGACGCAGTGGCTTTGACTTCCTTAGGAAATGAACATGGGCTATTGTTGAGTGAAGAAATCACAAGAAAATGGGACACCTTTAACAAGTGATGAGACGCTCTTGGCAGGCATCCTCCTCCATTCCCACGAGGCTGAAGCTAGAGACGATGCCATATGGCATAAGGGATGCAATGAAAATCTCTTGGCAACTGGAGGATGAATAGACATGACCTACAGGGATGATCATTTTCTTGCTTACATCAGAAAGCCATATATGCATACAAGAATTAATTGTGCTTCATGTATTGTAAGCCAGATCATCTTATTTTAATTTCCTGATAAGGTTTTGTCAACTAGACAGAACCAATTTGTTATCACAGCTGGCGAGCGTCTCACCCACCACAATTAGGGAAGAAGCTGAATGAATTAATTGGTTGCAACCAAAGAGTCGGCTAATATTTCTGATTGCCAGCTCTTGCCAGGATTAGCACTGAGCAGAGCCAGAAGGATAACCTGTAAGAGGCTTGTGCCCTGAAAGTACTCCCAGGTTACCAAAAGATAGGTCAGGAGAAAATTATGAAGGTGTAGAAAGTGGTGTTCCACGCTCTATGGAATTTTGATTGGCATAGCTGCTGGTTATTATCAAGCCACCGACCTTGTCAATATTGAGCCTGTTCTTTAGGAGGGATTGTTGCCTCAGATAGTGTACTTGGGCTCCCAAGCAATACTCTATCTTCAGGAAATGTTCCTAAACCTTCTCTGGAATGTAGGTGGCATAAGGCCATCTCTGTGCAGAAGCATTCTTGGTATCCACAGGGAATGAAGCATGGGTTGTTCAAAATGCCTCAGGATGTTTTACACAGAAGATACTCATCCACGCACTGTCTACAGATTCTTTATGAGTTTTATGAAAATCAAACCATACTTAAGATCATGGATCAAAATGCCATGCTCCTTTTGTCCTCCACCCCCATGATGTTTTGTTTGCTGTGATCTGGGAATCTGTGATGGCTTTGTAGTGCAATAGCAGGATGTTGGTCTTCAGAAAGTCCAGATCTCAATAGTTCTTCGATAAAAGTTTTAGATAGATCACTGATAGCAAATTCCACAGTAAGCTTTTCTCCCAGCCTTTAAAAGCTCTTGAATACTTCTAGATATTCTGGGGCTGCATAATGATCTGGCGGGGCCTCATTCATGCATTTTCCTCGCCCTTCTTCAGATTGTAAGTGTTTCCTAAATTTTGACCTACAGAAACTTCTAGCTTCTGCTGGATGGGTTTTTCCCTGATGGATCTAATCGCTTACTTCAAGATTGCCCTCAACTCTGTCTTTGATACCTCTTTCAGCTCTAGACAGACTGTCTAACTTCTGTTAAGCCATATGCTCCTAGGCTGTAGAATAACTTCTAACACTTACTTTGGGTTCCCCCAGTCCTGGAACAATCCACCCGCTGTATCTTCTCCCAGAACCTGGGACAGGACTCTACAATAGATGTAAAAAAGCCAAGCTCAAGCCCTGCTACTTACAGATGTGTGACCTAAAGAAGTTTGCTTTGGGGTCCCTGGGTGGCTCTGTCAGTTAAGCGTCTGACTTTGGCTCAGGCCATGATCTTGTGGTTTGTGAATTTGAGCCCCTTGTCGGGCTCTGTGCTGACAGTGCAGAGCCTGCTTCAGATTCTCTGTCCCCCCTCTCTCTCTGCCCCTCCCCTGCTCATTCTCTCTCTCTCTCTCTCGCACTCTCTCTCTCTCTCTCTCTCTCACGCATGTGCTATCTCAAAAATAAACATTTAGAAAAGAAGAAATTAGCTTAATCTCTCTGGGCTTCAATTTCCTCATCTCTATGATATTATCATCAAAGGACTGTTGAAAAGATGAAAGAAATATTTGTCAATGGTTAGTGCACTGCCTGACATTTAGAAAATGTTCTGCAAGGAACTATATATAGAAGATAGCTGTATATCTATCTATTTACAGAAGTATATGTAACTATATACAGAAGTATATCTGTATATAGGTATATATCTAACCGTATGTAGAAGACATCTTCTATAGAAGATAGATGTCAAACCTAAAAAATCAGCACCATTATGGTTTTGTAGGGTGCCTTGAAGATATAGGGAAATGCTTCAGGTGATTATTAATGCCTGTTCATATGAGCTAACACTCATTTAACTTGGATACTGTTGGCATTTATGTTCACTGAACTAGTTTAGAACTGGAGTGAATGTTGTCTTGCTAGAATCCTCAGCGAGTCTGACGTTATTACAGATTTTTGATACCTAGCCAATTTGCCCATTTTCTTGGATAAAGTAGGTTGGGAAACTAACCCCGTACAGATTGGTTTGTTGATTTTATATAAAGAGAGGCAAACCAAGAAACAGTTATAGACAACTGTCTCCTAATTATAGACAACAAACTGATGGTTACCAGAATGGAGATGGGTAGGGGAATGGGTTAAATAGGTGATGGGGATGAAGGGGTACACTTGTTGTGATGAGCACTGGCCATTGTATGGAAGTGTTGAATCACTACATTGTACCCTTGAAACAAATACTATATTGTGTGTTAATTAACTGGAATTTAAATTAAAACTTAAAAAAACAAACTTAACATTTACTTCTCCCAAAACCCACCTTCCTCTTCCCCATTTGAACATTTAGAGATATTGTTTACTGAGCACTGCTTCAGATGATAGATTATAAGGTCTTTAGGAGATGGGACTGTGTCTTCTCTATTAATGGTAGCACCTTATACATTTATTTTACTATTTATAAATCAGAATCTGATTCAATACACATTCCCTGAAGACTCATTTTGCAGGACTTTTGTTTGTTTGCTCATCTTGAACATTTTTATTTATTTCCAAATGTTGGATTACCACTGCTACACTCCTACCTGCTTTCATCTCCAAGTCCCCCTAATCCCTTCTGAAACCTTCCGTGGTAGTGTAGTAAAAGACCAGTTGATCATTCCACCTAGAGTTCTAGGAAAGAGGTTGGGTCAAAGCTAAAGGCCCTTTAGATCCATGATGCTGTCTTGGTAAATTGATGGTGTGACGTCAAGGTTATAATTAGATCTTCAAACTCTCATAGTCAATTAAAATATGTGCCTATGTTGATTTGTATACTTTCACTATTTGGGTTATGTATTAGTATAAATATTTACCTGAAAAGCCATAATTCATCACTTCAAATGTTTCTAATGTGTTGCTGCATTCTTAAACACAATTTTATTATGGCTTAAGGCCAAAGCATTGTTTAGAAGAACACATCCAATTTTATAATAAAATATAAGGAAAATATACAGGAATTTGCTTTCTAAGCAATTTTTAGAGAACACATCTCCTTCATAAAGTGAGAAATACTTGTTGATAATCCCTCATCTTGGATGCTTTCTGATAATGATGAGCATGTTCATTAGTTAACTTTCTCTTGCTGCTGGGAATAAGTTATTATGTTTACCTATGATTTGTTTGCTTGTAATTTCTACCCTGTGGTGCTTGTTTGGCCTTTTGATACAGTGAAGAAATGGAATGTTCATCCTTCAACAGGGCAACCCTCCAGATCTTCTAGACACTGAATATCATGAAGGCAGATAATCTAGCATATTTATCTTTATGTTAGCATTTATCCCTTACTGCCTACTATCCTGAACACTGTAAGTGGAAAAAATATATTTTTAATGGGTTGCTAGATGAAAATGTTGAGATTTAGAATAATAGAATCTCCCAATTGTAAGAGACATCATCCAACACCAGAATCTCTTCCACACCATTCCTGCTGAATAGCCATTTAGGCTCTACTTGAAAGCATCTAGAAATAAGCAAATTATTTCATCCAGAAATACTGGTCCTTCCAAATGGTAATCTGAATTTCTTCAGGCTTTTCTAGTATTTGAACAATAAGGAGTTCATGCAAATAACAATATTTGCACTATACATTCTTATAGCCTCCACCTGCACAATTGTAACACCTCACCTTACCCCCTCCCCTGGCCATCATTGAGATGATTTCTGAAAGACCTCACCCAAACTCATAAATTATTCTCCCAGGACCCCTCCTTCTGGCCTCTTTGTTGCTTAATGTACCTGAAAAGCTCTTGAAGGAAGAGTGTCCTCACGGCTCTTTGTGAGAAGGCTGCTTCTCAAAGTCCATCTCTTGGATCGTCAAAGCCATGAACCCCCAAGATGCCAGGAGACCCAAATGTACTATAGCCTCCATTGTACAAGAGCAAAGTGAAGGTGTACTCCATTCAGAAATGGGGCCAAGCTACCATTCACCATCGCTGTTTGTAGGGAACCAGGCTAACAGAGCTTGAGATTACCTAAATTGCCTGTGGTTTGTGCATCTTTAAGCTTGTATATATAGCTTATGCCTTTCTTGAACTACAAACCCATGGGGCTAGACTAGGAAGCCAATTTTGAGTTCTGTCTATTCCTTCTGTTTCTGCCTCTCTCTAAGTGCCCACATAGAAGTTGTCCTCCTTACAGGTCCCTTCCTTGTTATGTAGATCTGCCCACGCAGTTGACAGGTACTTGGGAAATCACGGGTCTGATTGCATCAGACATGATCAGGATCTGAATCATGATTTAGGCTCAGACAAGACACTCGGCCACATGTTCCCAGACAACTCCAACTGCAAGGCCAAAAATCTGGAATGTTGCTGTGGACCAAGTCTCTCTTATCATTAACAGAAATAGGGAGGGAGGCACATTTGCACATAATTACTAGATAGCTCAGAAACTAAAGGCTATGTAAGAGACATGTGCTAGTCCTATGGAAATCAGTGAGACGGAATCTCTGTAAATCTGAGATTTGGTGATTCTCAAAGCTGCTGAGTCTGTGATTAATATTTCGCTGATCGGGTGACTTTCAATCGACTTCCTCAAATCTTCATGAGTTTGGGCCATCATTCTCAGTTTTGTTTGGGGAGTTTCAAATTTGCTTAGCTGTCAGGTTGCAGTTCTGCTGTTTATTCATTCAATGAACAGGGTTGAGTGTATATTGTGTCAGGCACTATGCCATATAAAGTAATTCCAATTTGAAATACAAATTCATAGTGATTATAAGTACCGTGGGATAGACGATGCACAGTATTCTTTCAGAAAACAATCTGCCATGTTTTAAAGAATCTGTAACAGGAGGAAATGTAACCCTGACAGAAAAGACTGGTTTGAGAGCTAGCAGCTCAGTTTTTAGTGGTAGGCAGAAAATGCCCTGAAAGCAGATGTGGGCCCTGTCTTGTTCCAAGAGGAAGCCCTTAAGGGTTTACATGGCAAAAACAGGTTTCTGCAGAAGATCACTTGACAAGATCACTCATTATGATATCTTTGCCTCGATAGAATTGAAACTCTATTTTATCAAAGTTGGAATCAAAACATAAGATGATATTAAGACTGTGCATTCTGCACCCATCAAAGCTACAAAGACTTTGCAGGTGAAATGTATTCCAGAGCTAATCAGTCATGGGTAAGAACATGCCCACAACCTTATAGAAGCTATGCACATGTCAGTGCTGATTCCAGGCCAACAATGGAGTACAGGATACAATTAAATGTGTTCAGGAATCAGGAGGGTAGAATGAATGAAGGCTGGGGGAGGTGCCTATTGTATCATCTGGGGATCTGGCCCAATGTGGGTAGGACTGAACATATGTTAATGAAAGTTAGATTGGCTAGAACATTTGAGAAATGAAGGAGTTCAGGGAAACCGTAGGAAATGCTTTCTGTTTCTCTCAGTTGGGCAAGTCCATAGAGCCTCTGGACTAAGCCTTATGAGCTCTTTTAAAGGGAGTCGGTACCTCTGGATGCCAGTGGGATCCTGAGGGATGTGAAAAGCAATTAGTCTTGCTCTGTATCCTGGGGAGAGTCCATCTGATGTTTCTGAATTAAGTGCTACTTCAGTTGTCAGAAAGGCACGGCTTTCCGTGTCCAGGCAAGGACTAGCAAATGAACAAATATGCAGACCTTCTTGCTACTGGAACAACTGGATTCTGTTTTACTAATGAGGCCAGGGGTACTGGGATATCTGGTATAAGGGAGAGTAAACAATTTAGGTTCTACTGGACAGAGTCATTGCCTGGTGTCAGTGGTGTGCTGGAACCAGCTGATACTTGCACTCCTGAGAGCTGGTTAAGTTTCTAGAAAATCTGCAAGCCAACTGAAGGCACATTGGTAGCTGAAATCAGCCATATTTAGAATATTTACACCACAGACATTGGCAAATGCTATGAATCAGGACTTTTCCCCTCACCAGCATAGCTGCTAAAACAAAGCCACTCCCTTCTGTGTGCGACTAGAGATGGCTAGAAGCAGATTATCTGTAGACCCAATTGTATCTCTCTGTGGGGGAGGTTCCTTCAGCTCCTAGGAAGACCCATTCAAAGCCCATGGGCCCACTGATCCACACACACATCCTCACTCAACCAGACAAGTAGTCTGACCACCAACTCTAAGAGGTACACATACCACTCACGTGCAGACCAATTTTCAAGTCTCTACAAATGTATACATGTATTTAGGACCATTTTCCCATTGAAGATGCGAGTGTACAGATCATAGACTGACCCCAAAACACTTATAAGAGTAGGACAAATTCCATATTTTAGTACATACCTATCTACATGAGCAGGACTGATCTATATTTTGCAGATAAATTTAAATCCATTTGCATTTTCGTATTTCCTGGGATCATAATACAGCTTAATTTGCTTTGCTCACACATTTCAAGATGGTAAGAAATCTATGCCTTTTGGATTTTCATCCTCAAGAACCACATGCAAAAGAAAGAAATAAAAAAAGCATAAAATCAAGGTCAGGAAGATTAAGCCCCTTAATTCACGTGCCAAACTTCCCATTTCAATTGTGGTTTTGTCTCCCAGCTTAAGTTTGTCTTTTTGTGACATTTGCATTAAGCCCAGAGGACTTTTTGAGTGGAAACATGCTGAAAGCATAATTGAAACTCTGAGTGGTGCCATTTGTCTCATTTGCATTTTTCCCCCAGGTGGGGAGTTTTCACATCCCCCTTTCTTCTCCTGGGGTGTTCAAAGATTATCGCAAAGAATGATGTTGTGCAATTGATTCCAATAAATCCCTACGTACAGTATATTATATGTATATTTTTTCTTTCCAGAAGCTATTTTAAATGCCACAGTGATAAACTATGTAAGGAAGTCCTTTGTAGGTTCATATTAGCACAGAGAGTTTATTTTCCCCCTCAGATAGAGATTTTGAGTATTTGTTCACAAGTTTAATTGTTTATTAGAATGTTTGCTTTCAATTATTTTCATGGTGTCATTCCAAGCTCTTTAGGAGGATGTTTCTGTAGAAACACATCAAAAACAAAAATAGATGGACGGGGCGCCTGGGTGGCTCGATCAGTTAAGTGTCCCGACTTGTCTCACAGTCAGTGGTTTCGAGCCCCGCATCAGGCTCTGTGCTGATAGCTCAAAGGCTGGAGCCGGCTTCGGATTCTATGTCTCCCTCTCTCTCTGCCCCTCCCCTGCTCTCTCTCTCTCTCTCTCTCTCTCTCTCTCTCAAAATAAATAAATAAATAAATAAATAAATAAATAAATAAATAAATAAACTAAAAAAAAACTATTCAATTTTACCCTTAATATGTTTTTTGAACTCTGTGTCCCCAAACATGCACTGACTCAATCTCTATGAAAAGTTTGAGGGGCTCCTGGGTGGCTTAGTCAGTTAAACATCCGACTCTTGGTTTTGGGTCAGGTCATGATCTCATGGTTTCATGGGTTTGAGCCCCACATTGGGCTCTGCACTAACAGTGCAGAGCCCGCTTGGTATTCTCTCTCTCCCTCTCTACCCTTCTCCTGCTCATGCTGTCTCTGCCTCTCTCAAAAATAAATAAATAAAACCTTAAAAATTTTTGTTAAAAAGTTTCAGAATCACTGATATCTTGGTTGTGTCAGGAAAGTTAAAAAGACAACGATGCAGGGCTGAGGCTATCAGTTGCACCCTTTAATAGGGATTTTAAGGTGAGTGTGTAATCAGTGGGGCAGTAGAGTCTGTTTTTCTAGGAGGAAGAAGAAAAAAAAAGTGTGGTGAACTTTTTTCTTTTTATAAAGTATTCCTCATGTATTTCAAATCTGCCATTTACCTATGGCCAGAGTTGCTGTCATTGGCGAAGTCTAGATCTGTGCCTTTCTAAGGTTTGCATCTCTCTCAAGTCTGCATTATTTATGTTAGATATGTTCTTTCAATCAGAGGGCCTTCTGGATTATATCCAATAATCATATGGAGTTAGATCCCGTGTAGATGATAAGCTTGAGTAGGGCGGGGCCAGGCGTGAGTTTTTCTAAACGAGGGATGTGCACAGAGGCATGGAACCCTGGCCAGCATTTCGGGAGGGCTCTAGTGGCTGCAAAGACAAATGCATGTTTTCGTTTGACTCCTTAGATTTCAGTTAACATTATTAGAAAACAGGACATCTCGCACATCCAACAGATTTTATAAATGTTATCTTCAAATAATTTTGTGAGAATAAATAAAGTGAGACACGTAGAAGAAAAATATTAGCTGAATAATGGATCATCTGTGAAAATATGGCAGAACCATGAGGCTGGGAGCCTTGAAGGAAGGGGTATATTTGCCGTGGCAGACTAGCAGAGACTGTGTGGCCTTAACCTCATTCAACCTCCCCAAGTCTCAGTTTCTAGAGAGGAAGAAAAAATTACCTACCTTGCACTGGTAATGTAAGGATTCAGTGCAGTCATGAATGTGAATCTCTCAGTGTAGTGTCGTGCTTTTAGGACAAATAATGCCTTAGATTGGTAGGAAGTTATCTGTACAAACAATCTATTTAAAGGATATTTAACGAAACTCTGTTGAGTCTGCTGTGGGTGGGGCCTGTAATTTTATTCCTTTGATGTCATTTTTTCCTTCACAGCCTCTCACGTGAGAGAGGTTGGGCTTTGCCAAGAAAAGTAGGAGGATTCAAAGATGGGCAAGTCTGGATCAGAATCATCTGCCTCACTCCCTTGGCCCCAGCAGAGGTGCCTATAGTAACTATCTCCATGGTAACCACACTCAGCGCAGCAGGCCAGAGCATAGGTACCTGACTAGAAAGAGATGGAAAGACCCAGGAGGCAGGTGGAAAACCAGCTGGCAGCAGGAAGCTGTGCAGGAAAAGGAAAAAGTAGCTTCCTTAATGCCCATGATTACAGGAGTAATGATGGAGTAATGATAATTCTTATTCATGGAACACTATTCTAACTGTCATGTAGGTATATATGATCATGTTGGATGCTCACCATAAGAATTACAGTACCTGTGAGGGAGGTACTGTAATGTCCCACTTTATAGATGAAGTCATTGAGGTGCAAAGAAGATAGGTGGTCCACCCAAGGTCACAGGGCTGCTACACATGAACCAGGATTGGAAAAGGGCTTAGATACCTACTGTTAAAACTGCCCTTTCTTAAGGCAAGGGAATAGCAGTTCCTGGCATGCTAGGTCCCCAACCTCCTCTCTGTGCCAAGGATGGCTGGGAAATGTGGAAACCTGGCATCTTGACAGGAAGTCCATTGTCTGAGGCCCTGGTTCTTGGCCCCAGATGCATTAGATTCATCTGGAGAGCTTGAAAGAGATACTAGTGCCCTGTCCCCAGACCAGTTGAGTTATACCAGAATCTTGGTTGGGAGTTGAGAAGATATTGCTATTTTTTTTAAATGCTCCACAGGTGATTCTCATAGCCTGGAAAAAGAACCACAATCTAAAGCATCTGCTCCTGAATTGGTAAAGGTATCTAAAACAAACAAGGACCCATTTTGCAATCCTTAGCTATTTGGTAGAGCAAGCTGGGAAGAAAGCTAGACTATATTGGATGCCTACCATGTGCCAGATCCTGAATGTGGATTTGATCCTTCAGTACACCTCTACCTGGCACTTCTGAGAAGCGTAGAGGGATGAATGAGTGGCCTTCAGGGGTCAGGATGGGGCAACTGCCCTTTTCCCTCTTATGTATCAATTCCCAGGAAATGGATGTACTGAGAGCTTGAACTGTAGATGCAGACGGATGGACTGGGGACAGTTTCCTGCTGTCTCTGAGTGTATGCACTTGATAAAGTTAGTCTCTCTGAGGCTCAGTCTGTTTTCCTGTAAAATGGAAAACGATGCTTACAGAGTGTACATTTTCAGTGGGACTATATTGCCCCCAGAGGGGTGGCATGAGGGATGGGCAAAACATTGCACTGTGTGTGTGTGTGTGTGTGTGTGTGTGTGTGTGTAAGGCACAGAGGCACATACTGTAAGTAAACAGATATGCAGTATATTGGGGTCATTAAAAGTTCATGACAGTGGTGGCAATTAGGCAAACATTTCTAAAATTCTGAGGGGGGTACATAGTGAAAAAAAAGTGGAAAATACTGCTTATTGGTTAGAATTGCTGGGAGACTAAAAGAAGAGACTGAATATAGAGTCCTTGGCACAGAGCCTGGCGCTCAGATGCCACTCAATAAATGGTAGATGTTGTTACTGTCATTTGTCAAAACATTCATTGAACGTGTGCACACTGATCCTAGCTTTGGGACTATGTACAGCATCACTGGGATGATGAAGAAAGATAAGGCACCACCTGTGACTTCACCAATGAGCTAAGTCAAAGCCAAACACGGGAGACCTAGTGCTCTCATAAAGGGAAGCACACGGGTCTGGGGAACTAAGGGGACAGCATGGACATTCATTTCCTACCTGTCTCCAGTGCTGGGCTCAACCAAGACCAGAGGCAACTAGGGACCTTCTTTCTCAATTCCTGCCCTTGCCTGGAGCAGCTCCTGCTCCCAGCATGAAAGAAGTACCACCAGTCTGCCACCACTAGAGAATCACTTTGCCCCTGGAAAGCAGTTGGATTAAATGTAATCATTATTGATGGCCCCCTGTATGGAAAAGCATTCTGTTCATTGGTGGAAATAGAGTGATGAATAAAAAAATAAGATTCAGTTTCTGCTCTTGGTTTTGATGAGGAAAAGAGATATATAAAGTGGACATATTGATATAACATGATATAAAAGATCTTGTGTGCTGGAAAGTCTGGGAACACAAAGAGGGTATTTGGACAAGCTGCCTGAGCTGACTCTTGTAGAATGAGTAAGAGTTAACAGGTTAAAGAAGGCAGGAAGTAACTTTTGCTCAGAGCCATCAGTATGAGCAAAGGGTTGGGAGAATACAGGTGCACGCTGGCACAGGTGTGGGTGATGAGTGAGACACGGCGTGAAGGCAGAGGCCAGAGGAGAGGCAGCTTAGCCATGGAGGACCTTGAGTGCTAGTGTCCTTTGGAATGGGGAGCTGTAGTTGTGTGAGACTCAGGTAGAGGCAGGTTGGTTCTATAGTGTGATAGGAGGGTCCAAAGCTTTCTTCAAGGAATAAGTCTTTATGCGGCCTTCCAGACCCCACATTTCCAGCTTATCTCCACTCTTTCTTCCTCACTCTCTCCCTTGCTGTCTCTGCGCATCTCACTGGTTTATTTATAATTCCCTGAATGCCACTGGACTTCTGCACATGTTGTGGTTCTTTGTGCCTGGAATAGGTCCCCTATTACTTATAAGGTATTGAATTCATGTCTATTTCTCTGATTACACTGAAACTCAGGGACTGTGTCCATCTTTGCTCAACATTATAGCCCAAGCATTTAGCATAATATAGGTTCCTAGAAAATATTTGTGGAAGGAAGTAATGGAGGTGGGAAGGAAGAAAGAAAAGGAAAAAGGTAAGGGAAGAGAAGGGAAGTGGGGGGGGCGGACAGAAAAGCAGAACTAGACCCTGATAAACTTCTGTATGCCTTCCCTCACCCCTAGCCCTCCCCAGAGGAGTCTGTCTTCTTGGGTCCTGCCAAGAGACCAGGACCAGAACCAGCCAGCATCCTGGCATTCCAGCAGGCCCTGTCATTTGATCAGTGTGCCTCCTGTGGATGAATGCTAGTTTATAATAACAATGAATGCAACTTCCATGTGTCTCCTTCATAGTTCACCTCCAAAAACTGAAAGCAGGTAGGCCCAATTAATCTTGGCTACCAAGACAGACGGTCAGAAGCAGTGAGCAAATGTCTGAGAACTACAGACTCAAAAAGTACCTGTGTGTCTGTACAAAGATGTCCCTAAATCTGCCTCGGCAGCCAGAAAATGTGCTGGAGCCCTGATGCAGAGGGTCCTTGACAGCAGACTGTGCAGCATGCTTCAGGGCTGGGCAGGAACACAGGAGCAGGATTGGATGGGATGCCTACATCCTTATATTCAAGTTATGATTGGATTTTTAAAATTGATTTACATAATCTCTACAGCCCACATGGGGCTCGAACTCATGATCCCTGAGATCAAGAGTCCTATGCTCTTCCAACTGAGCCAGCCAGGTGCCTCAGGTTCTGAAGGGATTTTAGGAGGGCTGTATTTTAAAGTTTATTTGTTGGGGTGCCTGAGTGGCTCAGTCAGTTAAGCATCTGCCTTCAGCTCAGGTCATGATCTCATGGTTTGTGAGTTTGAGCCCCATCAGGCTCTGTGCTGTGTATGCAGAGCCTGCTTCAGATCCTCTGTCCCTCACACTGCTTGCTCTCTCTCCTCTCTCTCTCAAAAATAAATAACTTAAAAAAAATAAATGAAGTTTATTTATTTATTTGCCAGTGCAGAGCCTGATGTGGGCCTTGAACCCAGGAACTGTGAGATCATGACCTGAACCAAAATCAAGAGTCAGTTGCTGAACCAACTGAGCCACCCAGGTGCCCCAGGAGGGCTGTATTCTATATGAGGCTTTGTCTTTATTGAAACATATAGTTGTGCAAGAAAAATGGTTTTGTCTTGGTTTTGTCATTCACAAACTGTATGTGGGGGGCACCTCCTTTGCCCTCTCTGAGCCTCAGTTACCTCATCTATAAACTGGGGTCAAAAAAGCACCTCATTCATTGTGCAGATTAAATAAGATAATGTATATAAAATGCTTAACACTTAGCCTTGCGTGTAGAAAGTGTTCAGTTCACATTAGCCATTATCATTATCAGCTAATGTGGCTATTATCGCCATAAGAATTATATCCCAGAACAGAATGATCAGCTTAGTTCGTCAAATATTTATATGGCTTCAACAGTGTGCTCAAACCAAGGTAGGTGTTGTCACCAAAGGCACACAAGAAAGTTCCTAGCAGCAATATGTTGAGAGCCCCAAACTGGAAGTAGCCTGATACCCATCAAGCAGAATAGAGGCGCCTGGGTGGCTCAGTTGGTTAAGCATCTGACTCTAAATTTCAGCTCAGGTCATGATCTCATAGTTTGTGGCATTGAGCCCCACATTGGGCTCTGCACTGACGTGCGGAGCCTGCTTGGGATGCTCTCTCTTCCTCTGCCCCCCTTTCTCCCTGCCTCAAAATAAGTAAATAAACATTTAAAAGAGTAAAATAGATAAATTCATTATAGCCACATACTGGAACACTACACTGTGGTTTAGATTAACTGTTGTGACTCGCAGCCACATGGATGCAATCCACAGCCATGATACTGAGTGGAAGAATCCAAATACAAAAGAACACACACTGGATGCTCCCATTTGTATAAGTACAAATGCAGGTAGAACAGATCTATGGTATCAGAAGTCAGCATAGGGCAGCCTCCAAGGAGGAGGGTGGGGATTGTACTCAGGAGGGAGGGGAAGGGCTAGTATTTTGTATCTGGGCCTTGGCACCCAGGACATGGGCACACCCATGTTATGGAAATACATCAAGTTGTACATTCTAATTTAAGTGCTTTTCTGTATCTGTGTTATGCTTCAGTGAAAGGTTTGCTAAACAAACTAGGCTGCTCAGCAGAGAGCTAAGAAAACAAAAGTGGGGTGAGGAAAGAAAACAAGGAGTACAATTGTGTGCTTGCCTGTAAGAACAGCTACTTTTCCTGATCCTTCCCATACATGACTTAGCCACAAAACTATAGGAATTTTGTTCACATATATCCTGCCACTGAATTAATCTGGGCCAGGCATCATTGGTACAACACTAGACTAACCGGTTTTCTTGGCCTGCCTTCTTTTCTCCAAACCACTCTCTAGAACCCAGAGCCACTAGTATCTTAAAAGATCCTGTGCATCTCTGCATCCTCAGTCCTTAGCACCTGCCTGGAACATGAAAGGTCATCAAGGATGGATCTAGAAAGAATAAAGTCCTCCGGCACAATCAGAGCCAGAGGGCTACAAGGGAGTGCCGTGGGATAAGGGGGAGCATTTGTAGATCTGGGTGGGGAGCAGTAATCCACATTTAATGGTCAGAGATATCTCCGGACTAAGCTGCCCGACCTACTCATATTCTTTCTGTTTTTGTTCATCTGTTTTTTGTTTTGTTTTGTTTTGTTTCCCCAGTGACCTTCAATGACTGCAAGGGAAATAACAAGCTACACTATGAGGTCTCAAGCCCATACTTCAAGGTGAACCATGACGGCAGCTTGGTTGCTCTGAAAAACATAAGTGCAGTGGGCAAGACTCTGTTCGTCCACGCCCGGACTCCCCATGCAGAAGACATGGCAGAACTCGTGATTGTCGGAGGGAAAGACATC
The DNA here is from genome assembly GCF_018350195.1 of Panthera tigris. Taxonomy (NCBI): domain Eukaryota; kingdom Metazoa; phylum Chordata; class Mammalia; order Carnivora; family Felidae; genus Panthera; species Panthera tigris. Next base: position 55,973,536 of record NC_056674.1, read on the forward strand.
CAGGGCTCCTTGCAGGTAACATAGCTGTTTGGGACAAACGGGGTCCACAGAGGAACACTGGGGTCTTTATGTCTTATTGTGGAAGATAGTTCTTTGGTTTATTATTGGCCAAGACGTTTCTGTCATTGCAAATGACAGAAACCCAACTCAAAAAACTATGGGAGGGGGTATGTGAGAATTTACTGGTTAATGTGACAGATATTTGGGGGATGACTCTGCCTTCAGGCAAGGTTATGTACCCATGTCCGAATAGGACATCAGCTTGATCCTTCCCCCTTTTGTGGTTCTATTTTCCTTCTGCTGGCTTTGCTGTAGATAGTCGCATCCCTCTGTCTTCCAGTGTAGAGGTCTCACCAGCTCTACTGAGCTCTACTCATTTTCCCAGCCTAAAGTCACCTGAGAGAGCACCTGTTCCTGATAATGCCAACAAATTCTTGAAATCAAATCTCGCTGGTTCTCATTGGAACGCATGTCCACCCTTGAACCAATCACTGTGTCCATTGGGTAGTGATGCTCTAGTTAGCTAAGTCTGAGTCACACATCTTATCCTTTTTTTTTTAATGTTTATTCATATTTTGAGAGACAGAGCATGAGTGGGGGAGGGGCAGAGAGAGAGAGGGAGACACAGAATCCGAAGAAGGCTCCAGGCTCTGAACTGACAGCACAGAGCCCCACGCGGGGCTCGAACTCACAGACTGTGAGATCATGACCTGAGCCGAAGTTGGACACTTAACCGACTGAGCCCCCCAGGGGCCCCAGAGTCACACATCTTATCTTGAAGCCAGGTGGAGTCAGCCCCACCTAAGACCTGTGGGCCCAGAGCGAAAGACAGGTAGTTCCTCAAAGTAAATTAGCATCCTGTTATCTGAGGGTGGGGAATGGTGGTTGTGCAGGCAAGATCACAGTGGCCCACTAGGGTTGTATAGCAAGGCAACCATTCCTTTTGGCACTGCTCCTTTGCCATGCCCTGGTGCCCACTCCAGACACACATGGATGCAGATCCCTACACCTGCATGCATGCTTCCACACTTTAAGAGTGCTACAAACTGGGGGCACCTGGGTGGTTCAGTCGGTTGAGCATCTGACTCTTGATTGCGGCTCATGTCATGGTCTCACAATTTGTGGGATCCAGCCCCACATAGGGCTCTGTGCTGACAGCGAGGAGCCTGCTTGGGATTCTTGCTCCCCCTCTCTCTTTGCTCCTCCCCTCCCCTCTCCCAAAATAAACAAATAAACATTAAAAAAAATTAAAAAAGAGTGCTACAAACTGCCCTTTAGGCTTCCTGCAACTTTTCACTACAAATGGACTCACCTACTCCACTTTCCTCAAGAGCTTAAAGACTCTGTGGTTTCTTGGTAGAAAGACAAGGCACACAGCAAGACAAGGCACATGCTGTGTCCCCAGCGTGGTGTGGCCAGAGTTTTCTCCTGCTTGACAGTCTGGTGTTAACCCAGTGTTTCCAAGTCTTGATTTTCTCTGCCTTTCCCCATCTGTCACATTCCCCATAACTTTGCTGAATCTGCTAATTCTCTTCCGTGGTGGAGGGCAGTGGGTGGAGTGAACACCGATTCTGCGACTGGGGAGCGGAGACCATGTAACTGGCAATGTGAGTGTTGCTTTCCTGCCAGTGCTGTCTGTGTGATCTTGAAAGAATCATAAAACTTCTTTATCTGCAGACTGGAGGGGTAAAACAGTCTGGGATGGCAAATAAGTGGCACGTGCATTGGCCCATTCTGTCACCATCCTCCTGGCAGACATTGCTAGTTATCCCTGGCTTGACCTCAGTATCTTCCCCAATGCAGTGCTTCTGGAAGCTACTATCCGTTGATCATTTAGAGATGTTTCTAGGGATGGAATATATTTGCCATCCCTGGACCAGACAAACTCCATAATTCCCCTTCATATCTGTGAGTCTGTGTGTTAAGGGTAGATAGCAAGCTAGAAATTAATCCACAGTGTGCCACTGATATTTTCAAAGAAAATAGGATATTGATGAATACATCCAGTGTGGGAACCCACTGGCACTACGAAAGCAAGCTTGTCTCTCCCTTCGCCATGGTCATTTTCACAGCATCTCAATAACTCATGATATAAATGACTTGGCACATATCTAAAGTAACAAAATATATACAGCACAAAGTGCTTCTTAGGAACAAGTAAATGGCACAGGGATTCACGTAAGGGGGTTTGCATGTGGGATGGGATGTGTTCAGACGGACATTGTTCATCATGGTTAGTGGCTCATCTCTGCATCCAGAAAAGACAATGCCATACTAGTTTAAAGGGGAGCAGCAAGAATTCTAGGCACTTCTTGGGACAGATTCCAGCTTGACAGGCTGGGGAGGCCTGGGGGTCAATATGAAGAGACTCGGCCTTGAAGAACTGGTCTCTTGAGTCCCAGAGAGACCCTCCTCCTGGAGGCCAAGCCCCTTCAGAGCCATTTCTCATTTGCCACTGCCTGTGCACATTGTCAACAAAACCTGACTGTGATTGCCTGCTTCTTATAAAGCACGGTGGAGGCTGCCGTGCTGTTCGGTTTGCCAGACTCCAGCAGAACGGGCATTCATCTCCTGCCTCCAATAATTTTACAAAGTTCGAAAATGGGCCTGTGAAACACCCCAGATGCGTCTGTAATAAAAAGCCCAAAACAATTAAAAAAGAAAAAGGATAGGAAAACAAAATAGCTAGCTAGAGAATTCCTCCAAGGAGAGCGCCATCCTTAGAGATGTTTATTTAGTATCTTTGAAGCCCTACGACATGCTGCCAAGCATCCAGCTTCTAGAGAAGGGAAGCAATGGGACCCAAGTCAGCTCAGCTCGTGGGTGGGAAGGGAAAATGAATGAGTATGTTGAAAAAGAACCGAGCCGGTGGCAGTGCTGACTGCTGCCTTGTGCCTTTAGAAAACAGAGAGGGCAGAGGAAGCTGGAAGACAGCTTGCTTGTACGTGGCCCTACTGTGTGCCAGGTGCCGCTCTCATGAACCACAAATGGTGATTCGTTAAATCTCCCCGCCACCTAAGGGGGCGTGTGCTAGTGTCCTCATTTTACAGATGGGGGAAACTGAGACACAAAGAGCGTTTGCATCTTAGGTACGTGCATCTCAGTGTGTGCTTCAGTCTCCACTGTTTTTAACTGTCATACCTTTCCTGTGGGGCTGCTGACTTTACCCCTTCCTACGGATGTGAGAAGTTGGCCAAGATCTCCTAGCTTGAAGCTGCCAGAAATGAGATTGTGATCTGGCCTCTCCATCCAAACATCCATTCTCTTTCCTGCCCATTCTTCAACAGAGGACGGCATGAGTCATGGCAATACAGTAGCCATGGAAGAAACCAACAAATGGAAGGTGTATTTTGATGGAGGAAAGAGCCAGGATTTAGTGTTTGGGTAACTCCAAGCTTTGGAGGCCCAGAGGATGGAAATGAATTCGACCAGTCAGAAAAGGGGCGGTTGGGAAAGGACTTGGTTCAGTCAGGCTTGGGTGTGTTGAGTGCTCCTAGGCACATGGTGATCGAGATGTCCAGGAGACAATAGGGAATATGGGACTAGGTCTCAGGGTAAACATTTTGGGCAAGAACAGTATAGTGGTAGGGCTTTGGCTTTGGTGTTGAACTTAAGTAGGTTCAAATTTCTGCACCACCACCTGTGATTGTGTGACCCTGGGCATGCCATCCAACTCTCTAACCCTCAATATCCTTATTTTGAGACAGGGGTAAGAGTAGAGCCTGCATTACAGAATCATTCTGTTGGGCACAGCACAGAGCACCAAGGGACCTATCCCAATGATGTCATCATATTGGAACCTCCAGAGAAAGGATAGGTATTGGGGGTTAAATGACCTCCCTGAGGCCAGGAGATAGAAGGCTGAGTTTACGGGCAGGAGGAGAAAGTGAAGCCAAAGAAAGAAAAAGAAGGTGTGCTCAGAGAGGGCACTGGGGGACCCAGGGTGTCCAAAACAGATGCCATATCAAAGTGGCTGATTTCACAGCATTCTGTTTTGGAAGGCAGGACTCTCTAAAATGAATGTAAGCCCAGTGAAGCCCAGCTCAGCTGCAGTCCTGGAGCTCAGATCTTTAACAACCCCACGCGCCTCTCATATTTTTACACACTACCTGTGATACTGTTTCACCCAGAAAGCCTATAGCCTAACCGTATGAAGTCCAGGTGTTAATAGTTTTAATTATCAACTCCCAAGCTGTCTCTGCAATTTCAGCAGGCTTCCCAGAAGCTCCTACCTGTCTGGGCTCGTACCTGTAAGATCAGCTTAGACCTGAGAGGGAAGAAGAACATATTAGTCCCTTGTGTGTTGACAGGGGTGGCGGGATTCCAAAGGAAGGGCCGAGGCTAACCATGCCTGCGAGAGCGGTTTCTAGCCTGGGGAAGGTAACAGTAACCTCCACTCACGAAACCTTGTCTGGCAGATCGTGGCTTGCCCCGCACCGAATCTGCTGTCCCTCACTGCCTGACAGTGGAGGATGGGAAGACAGCAGAGTGCTTGGCTTGATTTTCTTATTTTTACCTTGGCTAGAAGGGCTCCAAAGGTTTCTATGGGAAAGCCCTGGTTCATCCCTTATGCATCTTGGGTAAAGATGTCTTCACCTGCCGTGGCAATGGGACTCATCAACCTCATTTTCACATCTGGCATTAAAAAAAAAAAGCCATATTTTAATTTATTTTTTTTGTGACTTAAGAAATCGTAGTTTCGATGACTGTGGATGGTAGCAAGGAACACTGACGTCAATTACAGAACTGGACGAAGTCAGGCTGGGAAGGAGGAATAGCAGGGAGCTTGTAGAAATTAATTCTGAATTCCAGCTTGAGAGCTAACGAGACTGTGTCTAGTCGCTTCTTGAAATGCGGGCGTTCACACTCTAAGCAGCTGTAGAATTTAGGTGCCTGTGACCTGGACGGCTGGGTGCTCACGAACAAAAGTGCATGATGCAGCAGGAGGGAGAGTTGTGGTGACCCACGGGCTGCGGACTTGGATCCACTGCTCTGCTCTCACACTGGGGCCGTGACTTAAGTGCAAATCTGATCGCTTTACTCCTCGCTTAATGGGACCTTGCTTGCTCATCAGCCACTTGGCCACTGGGACGATATTCTGTAGTCTTCATAGATATCTGCAAAGGCCCTTCAGGGTCTAGCCTCGTTGGTCTCCGCAGCCTTCCCTCAGGTCTGGTTCCTGTCATCTTTAAGTGGCTTGACCTGCTGGAATGTTTGACCTTTCAGAGCTCTCCCTGCCCCCTGTTCCAAAGGAGGGTCTCCATTGCTAACAGTGGTTTTGCTCCTTCATGGTCTTCTTCTTAGCTTGTAAAATATGCATTTATTTCTTTGTTCAGGTGTTTAAAGTCTGGCTCCCTGTTAAGACTGTAAGCTCTCTGGAGGCAGGAATATAGTCTCTTTCCTTCCTATTTCCTTCTTCCCTCCATTCCTTTCTTCCTTTATTCCTTTCTTCCTTCCTTCTCTTCTGATGTGTCCATGGCTCTATCCCCAGCACCCAACACAGTGCTGGACAGATAGTTAGTATTCAGTATATATCTTTTGAATAAATGCATGAGGAGAACACATGACTCCTTTCACACCACTCCCCACATGGAACTCTGGGCTCTTCACTCTAATACCAAACCACTGTGGTTTCTTGAACTGGCCAAGTTCTCCCTTCCATTCATGTTGGCTGCTCCTCCCTCTGGATTATTCCCCGCTTTGCTATGGCCCCAGTTGCCCCATGGCCAGGACCAATTCACATGGCTAGCTCCTTCAAATCTTGTGGACCGGCCAAGATTTCCCTTCTTTAGAGCCACCGCTCTGACCGCCCCCCTCTGGCTCATTAAGTGTTTTTTTCCTCCATGCTCCTCATAGAACCCTGCCTGGCTCGCCCCCCATCTTAGCACTAAATTTTAACTGCCTGGTTTATTTCTGCTGGTTCCCATCTCTGTTCTGAACTCCTGAACTCAGGGGCCTGGCTTCCGCGATGTCTTGATGTGGTTCCCAGTGCCGCACTCCCTGCCTCGGCTCTGGTTCGCTCAGCTGTGAGATGGGTTCCTAACAGGATCAACCTCATAGAGATGTCATGAGGATTAAGTGGGCAAACACATGTAAAGCATTTAGAACAGCGCCCAGCACAAAGTAAGTGCCATGCAAATGTCAACGATTCCTCATCACTCTGTGTCATCAGAGTCAGACTGTAGTAAATGCTTGGGGAGTGAGCCTGGCAAATCACGACAACACAGGCCTCCCTCCCTTCCCATTATGACCATTGTATTTGGTCTACAACCTGGAGGGACTCAGGATGACCTGCAAACCTAAACAGTCACCGTTCTCAGTCCTCAGGTGTCCACTCTGTGTGAAGTCCTGACCAGTCTTCCGGCAGAGGGTTCTTGATTTCTGTGGGTCCACTTAATAAGCACCAACAGTCTTGGCAGCACATAAACGCTAATTATGAACAGGGGAGCCGAGCTGGCTCGGTTGGTAGAGCGTATCACTCTTGATCTCGGGATTGCAGGTTCAAGTCCCATGCTGGGTGTAGAAATCACGTTTAGAAACTAATTAAAGAAAAAAAAAGGTAACGATGAACAATTTACCCTTCTTAAGTAGACGTCAGTACACGGTGTTCGGTAAAGGGAAGCCAGTCTTTGAATCAAGTTGCTTAATTAAATGCAAAAAAAAAAATTATTTCCCCCCTTTTTTTGTCACTTAAAAAATCCCTCCCCAAAATAAAATGAATAGAGGAAGTGATGACAGAAACGGAAAAAGCTAAATTTAAGGCTTGTTTATCTTGATGGATCATCACCATTGTAAACACTTATGTTAAAAGACGTAAGTTCGGCTCCTGACCCGGTTTCAAGAGTCAGGATGGAAATAGTTCCAAAAAAATGAAATGAAAGGAGCAATCAGTGGAAGGGATAGCTTGAGAGAAACCGTTGTTTTTGTTTTTAAAGTTTTAAATAAAAATAAAAAATCAACTGCTCAGAATATTGCTGCTAATTCTGTCTTGACCCTGGCGGGGTTTACAACGCAAATCCATTGCCTACAGATCGTAGGCTTCTGTGTGTCAAGTGCCTCCAGGAAACTGTGGTCTGGGGTCTCCCAAGCAGGGGCTGGATACCTACTGTCACTGCCTGTGCTTGTGCTCTGTGACCTTTAGCTGAGCTGTGGATGATCTTAAGGGGGACCTGAAGTGACCCCAAATGGAGGTTTTTTATCATGTTTATTTAGTTATTTTTTAATGTTTTTATTTTATTTTTGAGAGGGAGGGACGGAGGGGGGGAGGGAGAGAGAGAGAGAGAGAGAGAGAGAGAGAGAGAGAGAGAACAAGTGGGGGAGGGGCAGAGAGAGAGACGCACAAGCCGAAGCAGGCTCCAGGCTCTGAGCTGTCAGCACAGAACCTGATGCGGGGCTCAAACTCGTGAACCAAGAGATCAAGACTGAGCCAAAGTTGGAAGCTTAACCAACTGAGCCACCCAGGTGCCTCTTTTTATGTTTATTTTGAGAGAGAGAGAGTGAGAGCGAGTAGGGGAGGGGCAGAGAGAGAGGGACAGAGGATCTGAAGCAGGTTCGGCACTGACAGCAGAGAGCTGGATGCAAGGCTCGAACTCACGAACTGTGAGATCATGACCTGAGCTGAAGTTGGCCACATAATAGGCTGAGCCACCCAGGCGCCCTGCAAAATGGAGGTCTAATCACACATATATATATTTTTTTAATTTTTAAAGATGTTTTATTCATTTTTTGAGAGAGAGAGAGGGAGAGAGAGGGAGAGGGAGGGAGAGGGAGAGGGAGAGAGAGACAGAGTGTGAGCGGGGAAGGGGCAGAGAGAGAGAGACACAGAATCTGAAGCAGGCTCTAGGTTCTGAGCTGTCAGCACAGAGCCCAATGCAGGGCTTGAACTCACAAACTGTGAAATCGTGACCCAAGCTGAAGTCAGGCACTTAACTGACTGAGCCACCCAGACATCCCCAAAATGGATCTCTAATCACATAGTTTTTAAATTTTTTTAATGTTTATTTTTTGAGAGGGAGAGGGAAAGAGCATGAGCAGGGGAGGGGCAGAAAGAGGCAGACAGAGGATCCAAACCAGGCTCTGCACTGATATCAGAGAGCCCATTGTGGGGCTTGCCCTCACGAACAGTGAAATCATGACCTGAGCTGAAGTCAGACAAGTGACTGAGCCACCCAGATGCCCCCAGTTCTTTTTAAAAAAATATCATGCCTAGCCCTGGGCTAACGGAGGGTCTCAATCACAAATTGTTTACTCTTAGGTGAAGTACGCAGTGAGTTGCTATTACTTCTGTATATTTCTTCCCCATCTTTCCTGATCTCACACATTCTAGACAAAAATATTTTTGCACATGTGTTACTGAGATAAACTCCAGTTTTTACAAAATCTGAGCGAACCATTTGAATCCTGTTTCTCTGGGCCCTTGTAGCATCTAGCCTCCAAGGCTCCTGTCATGTGGCACGGAAGGGACTTGACTTCATTTGTTTAAAGCATCCCTGAGAATGAGAGCCACCAGCTTATGGTAATTGCCTTGTTTCAAGATCTTATCACATTGACTGGGAGTGGCTTGGAGTCTGCCAAGCTGGTCAGTGACATCGATCTCACTCACATGAAATATGTTTTACAACCATCGCAGTAGAGAACCAATCTGTGCATTTACAGTGGCCGTAAAGTGGGGAGTTAAAGCCGTGGATATGCTCTGATTTAACACGTGTGATAACTTCAAAACTCTGTGAAGTATCCCTGTATGGCAAAAGGCTCCCCAGTTACTCTTAGGAGAATTCATGTCCATTTAACTGCCTCCAAAATTTGGGGAAATACATAGCTCAAAAATTATGACTCAGATCCAAGAATTGGGCCTAGAGTAAGGTATTGGGCTGTTACGTTGTGACACGTGCCTAAATTGTTCTGTTTATGATGCTTCGCTCCTGGATACTATTCAAATACAGATAAAAAGACATCCTTTGATTCATTAATTTAAGTCTATAACAGATTGCTTTGTGGATCAGAACTAAGAGAACTGTATACTGAAGATTAATTTTAATCGAAATGCTTGGGGAAAAATAACTGATCCTGCAGTAAGTCTCCATCATTAAAAGCAGCTTCTTTTTGGCTTGTGAAAACAGGATTTTGTGTCATTCATCAGTGTGGTCCAACAGAAAAATAATGTGAGCCACATATGTGATCTCAAGTTTCCTTAGAGTAACACAATCATATACACACAATCAGTGTATACATATGGGGTTAAATTTCATAAATATAGATTTTCTCTCTCTGAATGAATGAAATTCTTAAAATATATATTACCTTTGTAATTCAGTGTATGCTTTCTGCTTATAGCACCTCTTAACACAGATTAGCTAGATTTTGAAGTGATTAATACCTACAGGTGGCAAATGGCTTCCAATGGAATAGGTCTGCCCTGGAGTTTTCCAGAAACATTTATGGATTTTGAAAGAGGCATTTGCTGAGTGCCTACCACACTGAGGGCATTGGCTTAGATGTTCTCACACATACATACGTCTGTTTCTCTGACCCTCATGGCCAGCATGGGTCAGTGGTAATCCGGTTCCTACCTTGCAGATGTGGAAGGAGCCCAGGTGCAGAGAGGTTGAGTAATTTAGCAAACGTCATTTGCTCCGAGTGGCAGAACTGGGAGCTGGGCCTGGGCCTTCGGATTTTCTGCAGTCGCTGCTATTTTGGTAATACTGACATTTACGATGAAACCGGTGCTTTTTTCTATTCTCCTGTAAAGACTATGAAATGACATAGAAAAATTAAAAAGCGGTTAGAACTTTTTTAAAACAGGAATGCAGAGCCGAGCGAAACTCCTGAAGCAATTTTAGGTAGGTGGACAAGTCCTGCGTTGTCATGACACTTTTTTAAAAACTTTCCTCATGCATAGAATCTCTGTAGGAAGAAGTTTATGGAAACAGCACAAAGTTTCCCCAAATGTAAATGTCTCGTTGGCCACAAGTTCCTGTTATTTCAGACTTTATGCTGTTCATCTTCATTGTCCTGGAGTTGAGGGGAGATGCCTTCTATTTATGTTTTTTTAATTATTTAAACTTATATTTTTTTTTAAATTTTTTTTAACGTTTTATTTATTTTTGAGACAGAGAGAGACAGAGCATGTACGGGGGAGGGGCAGAGAGAGAGGGAGACACAGAATCGGAAACAGGCTCCAGGCTCCGAGCCATCAGCCCAGAGCCCGACGCGGGGCTTGAACTCACGGACCGCGAGATCGTGACCTGAGCCGAAGTCGGACGTTTAACCGACTGAGCCACCCAGGCGCCCCTAAACTTATATTTTTTTACGCATTCTGTAGATTTGGTCCTCACAACAGTGGCTTGAAGCAGATGGAGTTAGTTGTGTTTTATGAGTGAGGAACTGGAGATTCCCAGAAGCAGGAGGGTAGGGCTCAGATCAAAGAGCCGGTCAAGTGTCACCATCAGTATTCAAATCTACAGTAATTCCCTGGGTCCAGTGTTTTATACACCACCTGTTTTCCAACAGCTGCTTGGGCCTTTTCAAGTAAAAGCAATATAGCTTCATCAGAGATGAATTTTCACCTAGGATGTTGGATAGAGTAAGATAATATGCTAGAAGGCACATTTTTCTAGGCTCTCCGATATTCTTCTAACCTCTAATCTTTCATTATTACCATACATCAAATACGAGTGTATTCTGTGTGTAAATGTTGGGGTGATTGCCTCTTTTTAAACGCCACTCTTACCTGGATGGTGGAGACGCTTGGTTTCATCAGTTAGCGTGGTTGCTCTTACAGGGAGGAAATGGTATAGGAAAATCCAAAGAGCTTAGAATTTTTTTTAAACACAAAACAGAGTGAGGATCCTGAGGAAATTTTAGGTAGATGGACAAGCCATGTGTTATCATGATGCTTTTTTAAAAACGTTCCTCAGAAATAGAACCTTTGGAAACAGAACCTAATGGAAACGACACAAAATTTCTAAATGTAAATGCCTCCTGGGCCACTCTGTAAGAGTTCGGTTTTCATTTCTGATTGAAACAAACTCCAGTGAATTTTTTTTAAACACAAAACAGAGTGAGGATCCTGAGGAAATTTTAGGTAGATGGACAAGCCATGTGTTATCATGATGCTTTTTTAAAAACGTTCCTCAGAAATAGAACCTTTGGAAACAGAACCTAATGGAAACGACACAAAATTTCTAAATGTAAATGCCTCCTGGGCCACTCTGTAAGAGTTCGGTTTTCATTTCTGATTGAAACAAACTCCAGTGACGAGAGATCACAGCCTTTGATACAGACCATAGATTGTATGAGAGATCATAGCCTTTGAAACAGACCATACACAGATGGTTTGCATTTGGTCCTTTGGTTGCAATACTAAAAAATTAGGTAGCCAAGAAACAGGGAGAGGATGTGCTGTTCATTCAGCCCTTCTCCACACAGCACATGGGTCAGTCAGACGACAGGGTCTTCACCCAAACTTTTAAGGCAGAACCCTGAGCATTTGGGAAAAAACATTTCAAAGAAGAGTCTTATGGCCTCAGCCAACCTTCTCTTCGCATCCACCCATGATGAGTAGACACCTGTGGGCTGTTGGTCTCTGTGGCCAGGCTTGACCTGGGATAAATGCCTGGGTGGCAACTCCCTGGGCAACTCCCTGTGCCCACAGTTTAATCTCATTAGTTTGTCTTTTTTTCTCGCTCCTGTCAGCAGAAATAGAAAGCCCCAGAAACCCACTAGGGGTGCTACATTAAAATAGTAATGATAACAACAACAACAATAGCAAAAAGTACCTATACCCTACTAAGGTCCACAGCAGGGCCTGATATTTTTATTTGTTGAATCGATCTTTCTTACAAAGGCAAGAGGTAGTAACAGCAATCATAAAGCAAATATTATGTCTATGTCACCATCAAAGTATGATATTTTTTTATTTTTTACAAAAAGTAACATTTTTGTTGACACCTGCTCTTCTTCCTCTATCATGCCAAAAAAAAAAAGATCAATTGTAAAAAAAAAAAAAAAAGGACGTTAATTAATCCCCTGTACACAATCTCAGAATTTGAGTTATCAGTGGACTCATGCGCCGGCAGAGAAAACTCAAATTCTGACAAAGATGGCATCTTTTTTTTTTTAATTTTTTTTTAACGTTTATTTATTTTTGAGACACAGAGAGACAGAGCATGAACAGGGGAGGGGCAGAGAGAGAGGGAGACACAGAATCTGAAACAGGCTCCAGGCTCTGAGCTGTCAGCACAGAGCCCAACGCGGGGCTCGAACTCACGGACTGTGAGATCATGACCTGAGCCGAAGTCGGACGCTCAACCAACAGAGCCCCCCCAAGCGCCCCAAAGATGGCATCTTAATGCTCTTGGCAAGTCCTAATGTTCAGTCTGGTGAACACAGACGGTGGGAGAGGACTTGAAAAGGAGCAAGATCTTCCCGAGGGGATGGAGTAATACAAGTATTCCAGGGCTTTCCAAGGCCAGTGGGGCTTAAAAAATTGGAGACCATCCTCTAAGCAAGTTCAAAAATATCCTCCATGAATGAGAGATAGCCTTCCGTTGGACTGAGCTTACTGCCCTGACCACAGTGGCCCCATTGGTTTCCCTCCTTAGGATTCAGAAGGGGCAGTGGACGGATCTTCCCTTCTGTTTAACATGTCTTCCACCAGTAGGAGAAAATTGGACCTGAGATCCAAGAGGGACTTTTTCTGTCCCCTGATGTCTACATAGTTTCTCCTGCCTCCCAGCTCTTTGTGGAAATCAGATAGTTCCTTCAATTTCCCATCTTTCTGCAGCAAGTCCTTTTGACAAAAGGCATGCATTGTCAACCAACCCCTCAATATGTCGGGAAAATTGGGCTTCTGTTGACAGCAACTTTTTACAACTCCTCTCCTTTGAATTTACAAAGCTATGAGCAATGGTGGTTCTCTAAGAGAACCAAGGAATGGTCCGAATAACCTAACCAGACTTTTTCTTTTCTTTTTTTTTTTAATTTTTTTTAACATTTTTATTTATTTTTGAGAGACAGAGACAGAGCACGAGTGGGGGCGGGGGGCAGAGAGAGAGGGAGTCACAGAATCAGAAGCAGGCTCCAGGCTCTGAGCTGTCAGCACAGAGCCCGACTCAGGGCTCAAACCCACAAACTGTGAGATCATGACCTGAGCTGAAGTCACACGCTCAACCGACTGAGCCCCCAAGGCGCCCCAAACCAGACTTTTTCTGAAGACTGCCCCTGCCCATTACTCGCACCAGATGTCTGTGACATGTGCCACTATTTTGTGTCAAGCCCGTGCTGTGAGATTTAAAACAGCAAATCAAGATGCATTGTTTTCTTCCTTTTGCTGTCCATCCTCACAAACCACAGTTAACACAGATAACTGAGGCTTGACTGCTTTTTTATTCCAAGTTTCTTATTCAATTTGGATCTTGTTAGCAAAGCCTAAGCCCTAAAGGCATGACCCTCAGTCTTGTTGCCTTGTTTTCTTATGATTTCCTCTTTCACTCAGGCCTTTAGATAGTATTTTCTCTAAAGAGGCAAAAAAAAAAAAAAAAGTTAAGAAAGAAGACCCAGAAATTGAATGAAAGAGAAATCAATGAAAATGATGATAATGATAATAATTACCCCTATGTTTTTCTTCAAATTCGATGTAAGTCTTACGATTTTGGTGTTGGTTTATTAGGTAAAATAAAATTATATGCTCCATAAGGACAGGAGCTGTAACGGACTTGCTCGTTGCTACAAATCTAGCACTTACCATAATGCCTGACACTGAGTGCCCTCTTACTGAATGAGGAAACAAATGCCAGAAATGGAATGGATACTGATGTTAATAACGCTGATCAGGGCCAGCATTACTTGGCTCTAACTCAGTGCCCGGCACCACTCTTAGCGCCTTTCTTCTGTTGAGCCATTTTAATCTTTACCGAAACTCTATGAAATAGGCACTGTTATCTTCATTTTACAGATGAAGAAAGTAAGACTTGGAAAAGATCTGTGACTTACCCATTCTAGTCCTACAACTAGCATATTTCAGAGCCATGCTTGGTGCTCAGACTACTCAAAAATATATTTTAACAAAACATCTGCTTTTTTTGTCAAGATAGAGAAATATGATCCGAATATTATTACCAAATATTAGTAAATTCAGATTGGTTGAATAGTTGCATCCAAAAGTTCTAAAAAATAATCTATGTCAGCCAATAGAATGGTTTCTATGCATGCAGTCAATGTCCCTAGCTGATAGAGTTCATCCCCAGTGATGGAAATGAAAAATTAAGACATGTTTTTAGTTTGTAACTTTCACAGATCTGGGATCCTAACTGGATGATAGACTAGAGGTTCAAAATGAACTCAGGTACCTGTGAGATGGGCTGAAATTAGTAAGCCAATAACCATAGGTACATATGTGAAGCCTCATTTATAGGTAAGCAGATTTCTGTAAGACAGGATAGGGGTGATGTGGAAAGGACTTGGTTGATGAGGCATTCACTCTTACGGAGCCTCAGCAACTCCCTCTCAGCAGGTTTCTGCCTTTATTGCTACTGTGCAATTACTCACCTTTAATTGATTGCTCATCACCTTGAACACCACTCCAAGACTTCCCCATTGGTCTTAAGCAATAAGCTCTACCCCATTGCCTACAATATCTACAGCTGGCCTTGCATTTCCCTCTGCTTTATATAAAGTTTCTACCCTCCAGCTTGGGCTTTCCCAATCCTCCACTCTACCCACCTCCAGGCTTTCTCTCCCCTCCCAAAGGAAGACCAATTCTCCCTCTTCATGACACATCCCTTCACTTGTGCTCCTGAACCCACTCCTTTGTACTTCTGTTTTCATCACGTGCTCCCCTCTCCCTGTTATCCCGTCAGGTGTTTGCTCCTCTCTGAATCCTCCCCATCTTCAGACATGCTCAGATCTCCCCACCTTGGACAGATTTCCTCCGAGCTGTTGCACCTTTCCTAGCACCAATCTTCTTGAACACACAGCCTTCACTCAACACCTCTGCTTCCACCCAAGCCCACAAGTCAGTGTTCCAAAATGGGGCTCCTACCCTCAACATTTTGGGGCAAGTGTTCTCTTTGGAAGATCATAGAAAACTGAGCAGTGGATTTCCTTAAATGTTTTCTTAGTCCTAAGCCCATGTGGATTCACTGAAGCATTTGGCAACTTATTTTTTCATTTTTAAAATGTTTGTTTTATTGAAGGGAAATACATTTAATATGAAGTTACCATTTCAAGTGAACGCATTAGTGACATTTAATACATTCATGATGTGCAACTACCACCTCTATCGAGTTCCAAAATATTTTATCTCTACCCCCCACAGATAAAATCTCTTACTCATGAAGTACTTGATCCCCACACCTACCCACCCTGCCCCCGTTCCCTGGCAACCATCAATCTGTATTTTGTTTCTGAAAATTTACCTGTTCTGGATACTTCATATTAATGGCACCATACAACATGATCACTGGCTTCTTCCACTTAGCATAATGTCTTCAAGGTTCATCCACGTTGTATCTATGGCAGTGTTTCATTTTTTTTTTTTATGGCTGAGTAATATTACTTTGAATCATCCACGATTTATCCATTCATCCACTAATGGCCATTTGGGCTGTTTGGACCTTTTGGCTATTGTGAATAGTGCTGTTCTGAAAATGTATGTATAAGTGTTTGTTTAAGTGCTGGTTTTCAATCCTTTTATATTTATACCTAGGAGTGGTTGCTGGGCCATATGGTAATTCTATGTTTAACTTTCTTGAGGAACCACCGAACTGTTTTCCACAGCAGTGGAACCGCTTTACATTCCCACCACAGCCTTTGATAATTTTGAAATGCTCTCTCCTTTGCCTTCAAAAACACTACACCATCCTTGTTCACCCCCTCCTTCTGTGTATGGCAACCCCTTATATTCTTCCAACTCTGTCTCCTCTTCTCACTCTTCCTGCCATTGGAGGTGTCCATTAGCCTTTTATCTCAGTTTTCCTCTGCTGTTTTCTATCATTCTTAACAATTTTCATCCAACTTAGTGGCTTTAAATATCCTCCATGTAGGGTGTCTACAAATTCATGACTCCATTTCTCACCTTGGGTTTTTCATTCCTACCTGCCCACAGGGCATATTTTCTTGCCTCTCAAGGTGTGTGTGTGTGTGTGTGTGTGTGTGTGTGTGTGTGTGTATTCATGCACAAACATCTAAACCTTAGCTTCCTGGATTCTCTATTTCACACAGTGCCATCCTTCTCTTCCCAGGCATCTAAGCTCACAGCCTTAGATTTGTCTTTGATGTCTCATCACCTGAGAGGCCAATAGCATTTCGCATTCTTTCTCCCTTCCAGGTGGTTTTTACCTGTACACTCTTCTGCACTGCAATAGCTACATTTGGTTTAGGCATCATATCCTTTCATTTTAATGCTTATTTTTATTTTTAAGAGAGAGAGAGTGAGAGAGAGCAAGTATGCACGAGCACAGGAGGGGCTGAGAGAGAAGGAGAGAATTCCAAACAGGCTCCATGCTGTCAATGCAGAGCCCAATGTGGGTCTGGATCTCATGAAGTGTGAGATCATGACCTGAGCCCAAATCAAGAGTTGGATGCTTAACAGACTGAGCCACCCAGGCAGCCCAGGCATCATATTCTTTTATCTGGCCTATGGTAAGAAATACTGGATGGCATCTGTACTAAGTCTCTTCCTTTGTTCCTCTCTTCCTTTGTGATCCAAACCACATGCCTATGACTGCTGAACTGTCTTCCTCCAGAACAGCTGGGAACATATCATGCCCCGTTCAAAAGCTACCAAGGACTTCTCATGCCTACTGAGTGACATTCAAATTGACCCCAAACTGGCTTTGTCACATTTACCCATCACTCCTCTCCACCACGCCTGTGAGCCTCCCCAAGTAAGCTGCTTATCCGTGCATGCTTCAAATAATACGGGTTCTTCCACATCTGTCTTTCAGGAGGTATAAATGGTTGCCCTAAGTACAGTAATGAGAACCAGATTAGGACTTGTGATATCGGGGGAGCCACTGGCCTACTATTTAATAATGTTTATTTTAGCCAAACAAATCAAATACTAAATGTCAATAGGTGAACTTGTTGCTATGGATTTCTTCATATATATATATATATATATATATATATATATATGGCATTTATGGTATATGCGTATATACATACATACATATTTGTAATTAGTCCTGTGCAAATAATATTGCAGAAGCATGATATGCTTGCAAGTCTTACAGATTACATAATTGAGCCTAATTGCACATGAGACGCTTTATAATCTGGATTTTATTAAAATGCTCAGGACCCTTTGCAAACATGCTAGGGCTGCCACTTAAAGTGAGATCTCTCAGGAGATTTGTATTTATTTGACCACCCCATCAGAGGTGAGCCTCACTCCACCTGCCACCAACATAGCTCTAGGTAGACCTTAGAGTACCTCGCACACTATTTATTATCTCATTAAGAACGAAGTATTCAAATTCCTGAGGGAGACTAAAACCCCAAATTGGAACGTTTCCCCCGAGGGAAACAGCTCTGAAACTTACTTCTTTCTTTGATTTATTCACACTGTGGCTTCTTTGGTCAGCCATTTAGGGTGTGCATGCGCACACACGCGTGTGTGTGTGTGTGTGTGTGTGTGTGTGTGTGTGTGTGTGTGTTTTGTTGTTTGGTTAACTTGGTCCTTGTGGTGCTAATACTCTCCTGTCATGTGGAAATGAGAATAATTCAGATATTGTAAGAGAAGAAGAATGGTTAGATGGTTAGATAAACTAGAAGCATGAATAATTTATGGAGAAATAATTCAAGAAGCTAACTATATTGTACCTTCTCTGCTTACTTCATGAATGATCCATATGCCAAATCCATACGAGTTAATGTTTATTTCTAGAAACCTTTACCAAAATGAGCAAGAAGTAGTAAATGTCTCATTATCCTTTCAGAGTGGCTAATGATACATTATTTTCTGTTATAAAACCTCAAGTTTTCGGAATGCATTGTTATAAATTCAAACTGTCGACATTTTTTAGACAAGAAATAGCACAGCATCCTATAGAAATAAGATGTAAGATTAACAATTCAGGTTCATCTATTTTCATCTCTTCCTGAATTCTGCCACACAATCCATATTTTTTATAGAAAATACGCTATGAAGACCCATAAAACATTTCCGAACATTAAGAAAAGCAAGGATGGAACTTTCAGAAATGAAACTTTAAATAAGAACAATGGAAAATACAGATCATCAGCAATTATTAATAAAATAGACATTTTATAAAAGAGTATTTGGGGGAAGGAAATAGGTTGTATGTGTTGGGCCAGAGCCTAAACATATCCTGATTTTTCTTTCCACATAAGCAACCTAGTGGGAAATGCCAAAAAGTGAAACATTTAAGACCTAAGACACTGGAGTCAAATTTTCTGGGTTTAACTCTCAGCTCTGGAATTCCCAGCTCTGCCTTGCGATTTGTGAAAAATTCTTTTTTTACTTTTATAAGACTTAACTTTTTCTGTCTGTGAAATGAGAATAAAAATAATACCTCCTAGGGTTAATATGAGAATTGAATGAGATCCAACATGGAAAGTTCTTAAAGCAGTGCCTGGAGCACTGTAGGTACAAAATACTAATATCTGGTAAAGAGAGAATGACCAGAGATGGTGTGCTAACACGTACATGTAGGGACAGTGCCCAGGACAGGGAGTTCTGCCTTTCCCTGTAACTTACTACAACAGCTGAGTGCCTGTCTTCAGCTTAATAGGGGACTTACTAGGTGCCACAAGGCCCCAGTGTTTCTCAACCTTTTTGGGCATCTATGTGTCCTTGTTTTTAGACAGCCTCTCTCTCTTTTTCATCAGAAGACAGACTTATATTAAGGTAGTGCAAACAGGATCTGTTCAGATGAGGACCCAGGAATATAAGTTGATAAATACTCCAATTAAAAGCAAATGTTATTAGACTACATTTTAAAACAACAGGTATATATTGCTTAATTTAGATATAGCTTAACGTAAGCATACAGAAAAATGGAAAGTAAAAGAATTTAAATAAATTCACCATTTAAATATTAACCAAAAGAAAGTTGGAGTGGCTATGCTATTATCAGGGGAAATAGAAGTTAAAGAAGGATCATTACAGATAAAAAGGCATATTTCACAATTATAAAACCGTTCAACTGGAAGATAAAACAATCCTAAATTTGGATGCACCCAATAACAAATATAAAACAAGACATATATAGGTAGAACTAATGGCAGAAATAGAAAAACTCATAATCATAACTAGAAGTTTTAATACACCACTTAGGAGCTAATATACAGTGTAAATATAAATAAGGATAATAAAAATTTCAATACCATGGGTAGAACACTATACCTAAAAACTTCAGAATATACATTTTTTTCAGGTACACATGAAATAGTTACAAATATATCATATTCTGATCAACAAATTTCAAAAAATAGAAATCATACAGAATGTGTGTTCTGACCACTGCTGATTTAAACTAGAAATGAATAAGAAAAATAAAACCAGATGATCCCCACATGTTTGGAAACTAAGTAATATACTTTGACATAGTCCATGGGCAAAAGGAGACATAATAGTAGAAAATAGAAAGCCCTTGGAATATAACATAATGAAAATAAAACATAAAACTTGTGGGACACAGATAAAGTGGAGGAAACATGTATAGCTTTGAATGCATAATTAGGAAAGCTGAAAATAAATGATCTAAATCAAAGAAGAATGGCAAATTTAACTCTGAGAAAATAGGGGTAAGGAAATAATAAAGATAAAAATATAAGTCAGCAATATAGAAAGTAGATAGAGATAGATAGGAATCCATGCAGTAAGTCCCCAAGTTGGTTCTTTGAAACATTCATAGAGAAGCCCCAGTAAGGATAACCGAGAAAGAGAAACAGACACAATTCCCACTTAAAGGGATGAAAAAGGAGACATCTCAGCAAGGATTATCCATTTATTTTATTTTTATTGATTTACTTTTAATTTGAGAGAGAGAGTGCATGAGTGGGAAAGAGGGACAGAGGGGGAGAGAAAAAAGAGAGACAGAGAGAGAGAGAGAGAGAGAGAGAGAATCCCAAGCAGGCTCCACATTCAGCATGGAGCCCAACACTGGGCTGGTTGCCAGGAACCTGAGCTGAAATTGAGAGTCAGAAGCTCAACCCACTGAGCCAGCCAGGTGCCCTATGGGATTCTTCAAATATAAAAACGACAAAAGAACAAGGGTCATTGTGAATATATTTGTGAAAATCGATTTGAAAATTAAAACGAACCAACAAATTCTCTCAAAAAATAAAAACTAAGCTTACCAGACATACACAAGAAGAAATTGAAAACCTCAGTAGTTCTATTAAATTACAACTCTATAGGTTACAAGAGCTCCAGGCCAAATGACTTCCTTCATCATGAATTCTACCAGACGTTTAGGGAAGAAACTAAACCAATCTTATAAAAAATCATCCAGAAACTAGAAAAAGTTTCAATAAGGGCAGTGTATCCTTCACCACAATAGCTGATGTGGACTTTAAAAGAAAAGAAAATTATAAGCCAATTTATCTTAAGTATGTAAATGAGATGATGAGTACATCAGATTTCACTAAAAGTAGAAAATTGTGCTCATCCAAATACACCATTCAGGAGAAGGAAAGGTAGGCTATAGAGTAGGAAAATATTTGTAATAAATATCTCTCTTATAGAACATTTACCCAGTATCTATTAACAATGCCTACAAAGCAGTAACAAAATGGTAGATGACCCAATTAAAAATGAGTAATGAATTTTAATGAGCTTTTACAAAATAAGAGCCAAATCACCACTAAACATATAAAAAGGTCTTTTAGAGTCATTAGTCATCAGGGAAATGCAAAGTTAAAACCACAGAGATTATACCGAAATACGATTACAGACACACCCCAAAATGGCTTAGAAATTTAGCAACTAACAATACCAAGTGCTGGCAAGGATGTGCAGCAATTGAAACCCTCACACACCACAAAGTGAATATCCCGTGACCTAGAAATTTCACTCCCGAGGCTACACCTGGCAGAACTTGAAAGACACTTTCAGGATGATCAGAACGCTGTGCATAAAAGTCCAAACTGGAAGCACCCCAAAAGCCCATCAAGAGACAAAGGGATACATTTTCATATGTACATGAGTATTTTGTGGCAATGGAAAAAAAACCCTACTATTATGTTCAGGAACCTCACAGACATAACATTGCATGCCCAGGAGTCAGATATGACAGACTAGCCCATGTGGACAAAGTTCAGCAGTGGCCAGAACTATCCTATGATGGTAGACCTCAGAACAGGAGTTACCTTTGTAAGGGTGATGACTGAAAGGGGGCATCGGGACATTTCTGGGGCAATGACAGTTTCTATATCTTATTCTCCATGGTGATTATATAGGTTTATTGCAAAAAAAAATTCATCAAACTGTACACATACATGTTTGCAGTCTCATATATGAATGATAAATATTATGCTCCACTTTAAAAGTTGAAAGTAAATACAAGAAAAGTGGCATTTGGATGCCTCTTCCTTTTGGCGAGTTAGCAAATATTTCTTATTCTCTTCAGTGTGAGGAGAATGAATACCCACCACTGAAGCTGTTATCTGACTCCTCAGTCTGACACATGAACCCCTTTAAGACCGGGTGTTAGTATCCATTCTAGACCCTTCCTTCTGACTTGCTTCATCTTCTATCTTCCTGAGAACTGGCAATGCTCATCACAAACCATGGGACATAAAATAGCCTGTTCCGGGAGTGGTGGAGGACAGGAGATGAAGCCAGTGTCAAGCATGCCCGTATTTTTCATACCATTCACACAGAAGACTGTTGGTGCTTAAACTTGGACACATCCCTTCCTTCATACCAATTGTAAGATACATCCCTAACTTTTAGAGACATTAAAAAGGGCTAGGATGCCTGGGTGGCTCAGTTGGCTAAGCATCCAACTCTTGGTTTTGGCTCAGGTCATGATCTCATGGTTCATGAGCTTGAGCCCCACATCAGGCTCTGTGCTGACAGCGTGGAGCCTGCTTATGATTCTCTCTCTTCCTCTCTCTCTGCCCCTCATCCACTTGTGCTCATTCTCTCTCTCTCCAAATAAATAAACTTAAAAAAAAAAACTTAAAAAAAAATAGAGACATTAGGGCATGTGGGTGGCTCCGTCGGTTAAGCGTTTGACTTCAGGGCATGATGTCACGGTTCGTGGGTTTGAGCCCCACATCGGGCTCTGTGCTGATGGCTCAGAGCCTGGAGCCTGTTTTGCATTCTGTGTCTCCCACTCTCTCTCTGCCCCTCCCCTTTTGCACTCTGTATCTCTCTCTCTCTCAAAAATGAATAAACGTTAAAAAGAAAAAAAAATAGAGACATTAAAATGGATTAGGGAAGGTGCTTAAATATAACTTAAAAAAATCATGAGCACCTTTGCTTTTAAAAGTAAGAATCCTTGAAATCTTTGTCTTGAATATATAAATCATTAAATAACATGTTTAAGCCCTAAATACAAATTTTGTTGGTCTGCTTTGTCAATTAAATGCTGTGTAACTTTGTCCCCTCCCTTTTTCCAGAACCCTCTGAAGTTTTTTTTTTTCAATATTTTCAACTTATTATAGAAAAATTAGCTTTCACTTCACATCAGATAAAAAAGGTCTGGATAGCTAAGCCTCTATGTTTGATTTGAGTGGAGTTTCTCATGTGTGCCACTGGCCAAATTTTTCCAGAAAAATATTTGTCCTTCCCTGACAGTTTGCTATTTTTCTGTTTCACTGTGTGGATGTCAAATAATTCATTTCTCTTTTTCCCAGTGTATGTGTTCCTCTGACCTCACAGATTACAGGGGTATCTTTTGTTCTGACAAACGGTCTTGTCCGAATTCCATCATGGTGCTGAAGGATGGCATGGGTGGAGGGTTCTGACTGCTCAGCCAGGGCTGAGCCTCAGGCACCACTCTCCTTTCCCAAGCTCCCCTGGCCAGAGCAGGGAGGAGGTACTAAAGACATTTCCATGACCAGGATGTTCTGCTTATCTCCTGCTGAAATGGAATGAGACGTGCAGGCAAGAACAAAAGAAGTTTTATGCAGCCATTACTAACTAGAAAGCTTTTGAAGTCAGCATCTGGGATGGTCCTAAAAACAAATGTGGTCAGAGAAAAAAAAAATTATTTCTGATACCCACTGACCTCAGAGAACCTGCCTGGTAATGAGATTACCTCTCTTTCCAGAACACTAACAAAGCTTTGGAGGCTCTTTTCCTCCTTCCTTTTCTTTGCTTCCCCTTCACCCTTACCCACACCTGATACTACCTCTTTTGCTCTGTGCTAATCCATTTTCCTCCAAAGAAAGATGTACTGGTTGGACTGCATTTGCTTTAGTTTGGGTTCCCCAGAAAGAAAAGCCCACCTAAAGCAAAGACTTGGGTGCAGGATGTTTATCTGGGAGGGTGTCCAGGGAAGCAAAGCAAGTAAAAGGCTAGGGAGAGAAGGAGGAAAAACCAATCAAAAGGTATATTACCCAGGTTGCTTCTGTTGTCAACAGAGTTAATTTATTCAGTTCTACCAGGACCCCTGAGAGCCCTGTGAAATGCCTTGCAGAATCATCCACCTGAAGGATGGAGAAGCTGGAATCTTTATGCACAGGCTCCCCACTCCCCATGGATTGAGAGTTGCCCCAGTGGGTGTCAGATGCCTCAGGTTTAGAACAAGTTTCTCTGTGTGTCAGAGGAAGTCTTAGGCAGATCATCTTGCAGTCACCTGGGCTAACAGAGGATTCTGGGACAGCCTGGCGAGTCTGTGCCCCCAAGATTGGGCACACAGCTGCCGCTGATGTCAGAGGTAGCTGAGAGGATATGATGCGGGCCCGGGTGGGGGTTGGGGAGCTTGCCACAGCCTCAGGAGCTCCAACTCTTTGGAGATGTCATCATTCAGAGTACGCACAAGATGGTTTGACCACCAGTGTGGTTTGAGCCGGACTGTTCCATGACATGTCAGTCAGAGGGCACCCCAGGCTTACAGCGCTGATGTTCTGGGTCCTTAACACATGGTGCATCTTCAGTGGAGCTTAGAGGCAGAGTGTTCATTCCCCGTGAAATGAGCATGGGGGGATGTCACCATCATTTTGATTCTAGGACTTTTGTACTTCAGAATCCAAAGGAGCTGTGTCTTCAGAAATTCCCAAGCCCTCCTCAGGAAGCTAATTTCCTCTGGTTTGTCAATTTTCCTTAAATTGATGAAACAATATTTTTAATATCAAAGAGATATAGAGCTGAGATTTTTTCCTGCCACAGCTTTAATGGACTGAATTAGAGAAAACTAGAAATTTGACCCAGACATTCAACTCCATCTTAAAAATTATGATCTGTACCAAATATATAAATTTCCTTTCCTAAAATCTCAGTATTCTTATATCAGACCAAAGCCTGGCTTGGATTATGAATTGCCAGACTTTGAATTGAAAAGTAATTAGACTTCGGGTTTGCCAGCGTTTGTGTTAATGTTTGAGCTAATGTTGACACTCCCACATTACAACATACCCGGAGATGATTATCTGGGAAAAGACCCCTCTTGGGAGGACATGGGGAATGGGAATTGAGGCTGGAAGGTAAGAAAGTGAGTCTGGGCAGAGAGGCAATTTATGGGGCAGAGGAAAATGAAGAAGGAGGAATGTTAGCAAAATATATGGTGTCAGAAACTTTAGAACCAGGGAGAGTTGTGTGGTCTCTCTTGGACATTGGTTCTGATCTTTGTATCTGGAAAGACAGAGCCTGGTCTAAGAATAATGATGTTGAGGTCTTCCCTTTTAAATGTCTGATTAAACATCATCTTTTCAGAGAAGCCTTTCCTTATTACCTTACTTATATTGGGTAAACCCTGTTAATTTTCTCTTGCCATGCTGTGTGTGTGTGTGTGTGTGTGTGTGTTTTCCATTGTCAGCATTTGTCATGATTTATAATACTTAAAAGCATTGTTTCTTTTCTTGTCTTGTGTTGATCTCCCATGCCGGTTGGATCCCCGCTGTGTCCTTAACACTAAGCTCAGTGCCTGGCACATTGTCAGTGCTGCATAAAGAGGTATTGAATTAATAAGTGCATTTCTAATTGAATAGCCGTTAGACCATAAATATCCAGTGATGCTTGTGATGTCTGATGGCCAGGTTCCAGGGATCAGTAGGAAGAGTGACAGAGGATAGAGGTTCAGCTTTCCTCTGAGCTCAGTGGGAAGCAAGGGAGTGACCCTCAGATTAACTATAGGATGACCGTGCTGGCTGCTGTGTCAAGGTGGGTTAGAGCAGTCACATGAGTGGGAGAGAGGTGTTCCAGTCACGTGTCACTGTGTTACAGACTACCGTAACTTACAGACCTAAACAACCATCCTATTTGGTCATGTTTCTGTGGGCCAAGAATTCAAGCAGGGTTCATCTAGATATCAGCAGGGTCTTTGACTCAGCTGTTTCCAGCTGCTGATTTAGCTAGGCTGGAGGATCCAAGAAAGCTTCACTCACAGATATGGCACCTTGGTGCTTCTTCAGGGTGGCCTCTTTCCATATGCTACCTTGGGCTTCCCCAGAGCAAATCAAACATCTTACATGGTGGTTTGCTTCCAGTGGAAACCATCCAGGTGTGTGCGAGCAGAGGTTACATCTCTCTCAAGGCCAAGCCCTGGAAGTTACACACCATCATTCCCACTGTGTTCTGTTGGTCAGAGCAGCCCAGGGTTAACTTAAATTCAAGAGGAGGAGAAATGGACTCCACCTCCTGATGAGAAGATTGACCAAAGAATTTACAGCCATTTTTAATTTATCCCAAGGAAAGACTGGTTAGGAAGTTGTTACAGTAAAGGTCATGGAAATGGAGATGGGGAGAAGTGGATTGGCTTAAAATATAATCGGAGGTAGACACAACAGGGTGGTGCCATTTGTCTCTTTTGGTTTCCTATTAGTTCCGTGAAATATTATCACAAACATAGTGGTTCAACACAAATTTATTCTCTAACACTTTTGGAGGCAGAAGTCCAAAATGGGTCTTACAAGGCTTAAATCAAGGTGTCTGCAGAGCTGGTTCCTTCTGGAGGCTCTGGGGGAGAATCCATTCCTTGCCTCTTCCAGCTTCTCGAGAACGTCCATGGCCCCTTCCTCCATGCTCAAGGCCAGTTTTGTAGCATCTATTAGGGGAGAGGCTTGGGAACAGTGAGATAGATTGGGGAGATGCTTATTCAGGGGACAGAATCAAGATCTGTACATGCTAAATGTGAGAAATTTGTGAGATGTCAAAAAAAAATTTTTTTTTGAAGATACCAAAAAAGTCAGGTGGATATATGGGTCTTGCATTCAGAGTTGGGAATACACCCTTTGGATTTATCATTCTAAAGTTGTCTGAGGATTGTTGAGATCATTTAGGGGGAGACTTTATAGCAGCTTTGCCAAATTAAAATACAACTTGAGACACACATGTAAATTTAAATTTTCGGGTAGCCACGTTTAAAATGGTAAGAAGAGGGCACCTGGGTGGCTCAGTCAGTTAGGCGTCTGACTTCAGCTCAGGTCATGATCTCACGGTTCATGAGTTTGAGCCCCGCGTCAGGCTCTCTGCTGTCAACGCAGAGCCCACCTTGGATCATTTCTCCGCCCTTTCTCTCTGCCCCTCACCTGCTTACATACTCTGTCTCTCAAAGATGAATAAACATTTGAAAAATTGTAAGAAGAAACAGATGAAATTACTTTTAATATTATCTTCTTTAACCTGATATATCACTTAATTATTATCCCATCACTTGATCAATATTAAAAATTACATATTTTATATTTTTCCATTCTAAGTGTTAGAAATGGGAAAAGATAACCTACTGCTTTATCTAAACATTAAAGTAGAATAATAAATTTAAAAATATAAATCTAGTGTGTTACAGCACACTTCATTTCAGACTAGCCCCATACCCATTGCTGGTTGGCCACATGTGGCTTGCAGCCACATGTGGCTTGTGGCAAAGCACAGCATTTAAAGGAAAAGAGATCCCCAAAGTTGGCCCAGAGGAATCCCAACATTTGCACGTCGGGTATAGCAGGAATGTGAGGGTAGAGCAGAAAGGAGGGAGTGAGACTGCAGAGGTAAGAAAAGCTTGGGGAAGTGGATGTGGCCAGCATGTTGGATGCTAAAGCAAAGATCAGATGAGACAGAGAGTTAATAGAGAGTTGCTTCTAGTTAGAAGCGATAGAGAAAATAGAGACTAAAGACTAATCATGAATGCTCATTCTATGGATATGTTACTGTCTCCCACACTCTCTTCCTACTGCCTTCAGGTGGTAGAGAAAAGCGTCAAAGCACATGCAGCTGGGGAATATTTTATTTGCCAAACCTCTGCCAGGCCACACCGCACCACCGGGTAGCAACCAGCAAGCGGTTTGGGGACCTAAAAATAAGAATTTAGATCATCTTCAGCCAGGGAGAACTGCAGTTTGGATGCAGTCCAGGTATAAAACAATCATCTTAACTCCTGTGTGTTAGTGTAAAGCTTGCCTTCTGTGAAATATCTTAAGTATAAGAGCTGTAAAACAAAATACTCGTGGATTATATTGTGGTGTAATACCTAGAAGATGTAAAGACAGTAACAGCTTAAAGGCCTTCTAAAACTAGATATGAAATTTGAATTTGGCACATGTAGGTAGTTTCTGAAGCACTTTTGCTTTTTCTCAGCAATGTGGTGAGGCTGGATTTTCTTCACCGAGTAGCTAAGCTGTGGGGTAATTGAAGACTGAGGGGCTTCTCCAGATGTATTTTAAAACCAAGAAAGTCCTAAGCAAGCTGTCCTGGTTTTCCTGAGACAGAGAGGGTGCCCAAGCTGTGGAATTTTTAGAGCTCACACCGGGAAAGTTCTGGGCAAACTGGGACAAGTTGATCACCCAACCTACTTATTTGGACCTGATATAAAGACCTTATGATATTGCCAACCCAAAGAAAAGAAGCACCTCTTAGGGCTGACACTTACAAAAGGGGTTATAAGACCTGCATCCCAATTTATTAATTTGCAAAGAGGTATGAGTGTGACAAGGACCGGAACACTCAAAGTCCACGCGATCAGCATTTTCTCTTCCTATACGAAGCCAACCTATTAATTTTAAAAGGGGAATGACTGTCACAGGCGCTGAGATACACAGAGTCCAAATGATCAGCAAATTCTCTCCCCGCATGGAGTCAATCTGTTAATTTACAAAGAGAAATTACTGTCAAAGAGACCGGATACTCAAGACCACATGATCAGCACATTTTCCGCGTCTATTCCATCCTTTGTAGAAAACCAAATCGTGGTCAGAAGACTGCTTAGTAAGCATGAAGAGCAGTTGGAATGAATGTTGAAACAGGACAAGATGAAGAAAGGTGTTTTAATAAAAAAAGGAAAAGCAGAATAGTAATCTGCCTTAGTTCTTCTCCTTCTTCCCAGGCCAATTTTCTTCACCTCTTCTCCTTGGCCTCTAACTATCGGAGTGTGTCAGGCCTCATGCATCATCATCCCTCTACTCTACCATTTGCTCAAGCCAAAAATCTCGAAGGAGGACCCAACAGGGGTGCTCACAGCTGGGCTGGGAAGCCCTCACCTTTGTCTAAACTGTAGGGCGGGCTATTGGAGTATGATCAGCTCATCATCTCAGTAAATTTCCCCAGCTAGCCTATTAGGTGAGGCCCCACTGCCGTCCTG
Source organism: Panthera tigris (assembly GCF_018350195.1). Classification (NCBI taxonomy): domain Eukaryota; kingdom Metazoa; phylum Chordata; class Mammalia; order Carnivora; family Felidae; genus Panthera; species Panthera tigris. The sequence continues at coordinate 56,002,245 of NC_056674.1, forward strand.
TAGAAGATATGACTAGGCTTAGCAAAATGGCAGCTGCAGCCAAAATGGACAGCCAAGAACATCAATGAGAGACAGGTGCCCATGGTCAGATCTTATGGGTTGAATCATCGCAGATGCCAACTTCCAATCAGATAATAATATTTTTATACATCTTCTAAGTGCCAGACATTGTCACAATCACTTTATGGGCAGTAGTTCACTCAGTCTCCAAAAAGCCCTAAAAGATTGTCATAATGATTTTCATGCCCACTTTACAGATAGAGGAACTGAGGCTTATGGATGAAAACTGACATAATGTCACATGGCTATTATGTAGGGCATCTCAGGATCCTGTAACATCAGAGATCAGTCTCGCAGGAATAGGCTACGCTCTCATGCATGCAATCATGTTCAGAATCTGGCAAACATAGGTCAAGGAAGCCAAGAACAAGAGGCAATAGAATTCTCACATCCATTACTCCTTTTTGTTGCAGCCAGCCTCTCTAAATACTAAAGCCTGGTCTTCTGAACCAGCTCCCTGGCAGTGCTCATGACTGGCCACTGGGCCCTTACCCTCACTGCACAGGGACTGGCCCCATGGTCTTTGTCTTTAATACTATTATTTTCTAATAGGCCCATAACTCTACAAGAAGAATGAAGCAGGCCGTTGGGAGGGGAGGGGAGGAATGGGGTTTTAATGTGTCACATTCTTGCAGCTTAACTACCTCATTTGAAGACTGCAGGCTCATTGAGGGCATGGTCCATGTCCATCTTGCTTGCTTGGTATGCTTTCAGTGTTATCTGCCCCCTACTCTGTTGTTGTTCATTTTCTGTCCAGGGTCTAAACTTTCTGAAGAGAATATGGCCTTTTGCATTATGACACATGATTGCCACCCGCTGGTCAGAATGTGTTCTCTGCAAAAAGAAGGTTTGGGCTTGGGGGGCAAAAGTTGCCCATTTCTCATGCTCCTCAGTTTAGTGTCCAAAAATAAGGGGCATTATATTCTTCAAATTAAGGAAGTTTCTCAGAATCCGAAATGCATATTCTTAACCATTCCCATAAAACATCAAATAAAATTATTTGACAATCACGCATCTCAAATTATGTCGATGTGCTTCTTTCATTAGAGGCATAATCAGGAGTCTCTATCCTTTCCAGATAAGGCCACTTGTATTTATCAGGGTTCTGACACCACAGTTCTGTAACAGAACTGTAAGGCTGAAGGTGGTTTTCACATTTCCAACTAATAAACGCCATTTGTAAATATGATATCACTTTGGCAACACCATTATTTTCTTTTTAGGAGACACCGATAGAGATAGCTCCAATTATACTCTGGGTATTGTTTTATGTACTTTATAAGTATTAGTACATTTAAGTTATGTAATAGCCCTCTAAAGTAGAGACCAATAAATATCATCCTTCCTTTGAAGATGAGAAACTGAGGCATGAATAGGTTAAGTCACCAGCCAAGATCAGCCATCTGCAAAATGAAAGGCCAGGATTCAAACTCAGCAACTCTGGCACAGAACCTTAGCCCTGGTCTATGCTGCCTCTCAAAAGCACTATCCCTGGTTCCTCCAGCCTCACAGATCCGGGGCCATCTTCAGCCTTATCAGCTCTCCCCAAAGGTTCACTCTGACCACTGATCTAACATGGACAGGGCCCAGGCCAAGTGTCTTCTGACACAAGTGTCTCAAGTTGAGTTGAACACACTGGTTCTGGCCCTCATAGGGGTAGGCAGTTGTCTTTTAGAGGAAAACAGAGCTTTTGAAATAGATGTCAACTCCTAACCTCTCTTTTGAGATACAGATGAGGTGGGCAGTCACTGGTTGCTGGGGACCAGATGAAGAAATTAAAAAAATTAGGAAAGGATAAAAAATTGGGCCAATGGCACTCGAAAATTTCCCAGAATCTTTGAGAAGAATTTCACTCATTTTCTAAGGAACTTGATGCTTCTCAAGATAGAAAAACTGTTTTCACCTAAAATATCTCACTGGCAGTTCTGGAATCCTCTTGCTTCTTGGCATGCTTATTAAGAAATTCTGCTCTTGCAGCAACAAATCTCAGCTTCCTTCACTTCTGGAAAACTGCAAAATCATTAACTATTCTTCAAAAATGTATTATTGGAAGTATATGTGATCTCTGTCCCTATAACTACATATTTTGACATGAACCACTAAATTTGATGATAATTTGAGGGTGTTAGACATAATGACCTTTGGGGTTCCCTCTAGACATAAGCAGCAAGGGATCCATGAGTTTGGATTAAATAATAACAAACATTTGAAATGCCCCCTTTTCTTCCTTTGTTCTTAAAGAACAAGTTAGCATATATTGATTTTATTTCACAACTTGCATGGAAATGAGTGTTTCACTGTTGACATTTTTATGATCTGTAGTTTCCATTCTTTTTAATAGCTTTGGTGCAGTATTAAAAAAAAGTATCTTGGTCATAAAAGCTGCTTTAGAAGCAGAAGTTGTTTTAGGAATGTAAACATGACTTATATAATCCACTTTCTCAGAAGAAATCCTTGTAGTAACTAGGTTCAGGAAGGAGAAAGTTGGTGGGAGTGAATGAAGATGAGACACCCAAGATGACTGGGTGTATGTATCCCTTCTATGACTCTGGAGGGAATGGCCAAGAAATTTATGTTTAGCTGTGATAAAAGGCTGTGGATCAGGAGCTCAGGGAAAGCCTGGGAAAGCCAAAGACCTACTTCAGCAGAGGACTTGCCTTAGGCAATTAGTTTGTGAGTCAGGTTAGGTTAAGTTATGCTGCAATAATATGCAGTCCTCCAAATACAGTGACTTAAACAAATGTTTATTTATTGCTTATACTACACAATGAATATTTGTTAGAGGGGCCTTCTGCTCCATGCAGTTGTGCCCCCAAAATGCCATGACAGCACCATCTGAACAGGATACACGTGACTTGTCCATGGCAGAGGAGAGCATTCTGACTTCTGCATTCACAACTATATATTCTGTCCATGAGGTGACGGATGACATTTGCTTCTGTAATCCATTGATTGTCATAACGACAGCCCCGTCCAGTTGCAAAGGGGACAGGAAAGTGTGTTGTTCTGTATCCTCAGAAGAAAGGAGATCTGATTATGCATGAGGGTCATAAGTCTGTTCCACAAAAACCACAGTGGACTGAAGGTGTCGTCTGTGCCTTGCAACAAGTCTTCCACAAATAACATGTGATCCAGACCCCACACAACTCTATGAGACGTGTGGTTTCATGGTCCCTTTTTCTCAAGTTAGGAGACTGGGATCAAGGAGGTTAAATAATTTGTCCAAAGGGGCTCCCATGCATCTTAAGTGGTAGAGCCAAGTTACAAGCCTGTGCTACCAGTGACCATACTGCTCTTCTTGGAGAGCTCCTCCAGACCTCCACTAAAGCACCAGGCCATTTGCTCTGCAAGGAGGAGGAGGGTATCCACTGCCTTGCTGCACATTAATGGTGCGTGTCAATGACAAAGGGTGGCCTGTTCACTTTGGGGAGCTGCAGACTCTCTCCCCATGCTATTGGGAAACTAATAATTTATGAAGTCAACTTTCAAGTACTAGCAGGGGGAGTAGTCATTTTTTCAAGTCATAAACATAGAAAGGCAATTTTAATGTGAGACTCTGTGGGCGATATCTAACCACGTTAAATGTTGGAACAAAGATTTTGAAATACATGTCATGTATCTGTGCATATATAATTTGAGAGAATAAGCATGCATGAGAGAATTCTGAAATAATTTAAATGTATGTTGATTATGTATCTCTAATTTATATTAAGTGTAGGTTGTAAATTAAATATATAGGATTGATACTATCCATCTGTCATCTGTATGCCCATCCATCCATTCATGTACCGAAACCATTATCCAATAGAAATGTAATTTCAGCCACACATGCAATTCTAATTTTTTGTATCAGCATTTTAAATAGGGAAAAGAAACTTGTGTAACATTAATTTAATTTTATATTAATATTGAATCAATTGAATTAGTATATTTTATTTAACCCAATACATGCAAATATGATCATTTCCATATGTAATCAACATAAAAATTAATTTACATACTTTTTTGTACTTAGTTTTTTAAAATTTTTTAACCTTTATTTTATTATTTTTGAGAGAGAGAGAGAGAGACAGAGCATGAGTTCGGGGAGGAGCAGAGAAGGAGGGAGACAGAGAAGCCAAACCAGGCTCCAGGCTCTGACCTGTCAGCCCAGAGCCCAATACAGGACTCACACTCACAAACTGTGAGATCATGACCTGAGCCAAAGTCGGATACCCAACCAACTGAGCCACCCAGGTGCCTCTGTACTTAGTTTTTTAAATCCCCATGTGTATTTTTATGTTGAAAACATCTTAACTGGATCCTAAATGTTCACTAGAAATACTTAATCACTATTCATATCTCATAAAACGTACAGTTAAAACACAGGCTCATATGTTCAAGGTTTCCAAAGATAATAAAGTTTTCCAATAATTGAACTAACCCATTGACAACGACCAGACTGCTGATCAGTGCTTGTATCTATTAAAAATGCTACACGTCTGACGAACATCAAACTACAGTCCTTTCTGGAGACAGCAAACGCAGTTCCCCCCAGAGGACTCTAACTCGTCATTGGGTCCCCTCTCCATGGAATATCAGTAGAAATGCCTTTCCTTTTTGCAACTACCTGGGAAGAATTTCTGGTCAGGAGCTGGATGACATTTGTGTTCAAGTGTTGGGGGGACCCCAAATACAGAGTCAAAACATCATGTTCTAATTATGAGCCTTCTTTCACTAGCTGTGTGGTCTGGGCTATCTCAACATAGGTCTGGGTCCCATCTGGAAAATGAGGGGGCTAGTCTTCTTAAAGTGTAATCGACGGACCGGTAACTTTCCCATCACTACTAGAAATGCAGAACCTCAGGCCTCACCTCAGACCTACTGAACCAAATCTGCATTTTTAACAAGAGCCCCCAAGTTGGAGAAGAGCTGGAGAATGGTTGCCCTAGAGGATTTCTAAATTACCCGTGGGCTCCAAAATTCTGCTTTTATAAATGTGCGCATGAAATGCGGGCGTTTTAAGATGGTGTGGCCTTTCAGAGAGTAGTTGCACACGCTAGGATCCGAAAGCACATTTCAAATGGCAACAGGTACTAAGAATCGCTGGGTGCTCGACTCACCAAGTCCTCCTCACCGCCCAGCAGGGCCCTACAGCCATCCCCACTTTACAGATGGGGAAACACAAGCCCAGAGGTTAAGTACCTGAGCCAGGCTTGCAAGCTAGTAGTTGTGAAGCTGAAATTCAAGTACAAGTTTTCTGGTTCCAGAGCTTCCAGTAAATCTCCAGGCTGGTCAGAAACAGCGTCTCGTGGAAGCAAGGATGCTCCGTGACAGTGACCGAGTTCTTGTGTGTGTGTGTGTGTGTGTGTGTGTGTGTGTGTGTGACGTGCATTTGTGTGTGTGATCTTTCTCAGTTACTGTACCACCTTCCCTTCCTTTTGTATAAACGGAGTATTGGAACTTTGACTTTCTCTGTATATTTAGTAAGCTTCCACTATGTAATAACCGTGTGTCAACAGTTAGGCAGGCAGTCACCCACAAGGCGGTAAGATTCGCCACATCTCCCTGCCCGCTGCTGTCCCTAAAATTCTCCTGGGAACACACCAGCTATATTTTTTTTTAATTATTGAAATATAGTAGACATACAAAGTTATATTAGTTTCAGGTGTATAGCATATTGATTCGACAATTCTGTGCATTAGTCAGCACTCACCATGATAAGTACAGTCACCATCTGTCACCATACAACGTTATGACAATATTATTGACTATACTCCCTATGCTGTACTTTTCATCTCCATAACTTACTTCCTTTATAACTGGTGGTTTGTTTCTCTTAATCCCCTTCCCCTATTTCACCATCGCCCCTCTACCAGCCAGATTTAAAGGAGCTGTTTCCAGAATCTCCTACTGAAGATTGTATTTATGTAAAGAGAAAATATTGATCTCGGACAAGCAAAGAAAAAAAAAATGTGGCCCGCCTGGTTACAGAAGGATCCCTGTATCGGTTACCCTGGTACTGCCTGTAGCTCTCCACCAGGATTTTAAAATAATAGATATGATATTATAATATGATGATAATAGTATAATATAGTTGATATAACAATGTATTATAAATATGTTATGGAGTGTTACATGCAGTATACTGCAACAGTATGTATACATGTACTATATAGATATTTAGATATAGAGATATATATAAAAAACATACTTAGTACAGTGTAACAGCTACAAAGTAACAACTCCATACTATTGACTGATTTTTATGTACCGCAGTCTATGGAATCCTCCTTCTCAGTCATCACCTCACTTACTCTGCATTAGATACGATTTTTACACACGGGGATACACTAATGCCCAAAGCCTAAGTAAGTTGCTGATGAGTCAATGATTCAATGATTCCATGATATCAGTATTCAGTTATAAGTTCAATATTCAAATCCGGATCTGCTGCTTCCAGACACTGAAGCTGTGCTGTCTGAACAACACTAAATTAGAAAAAGAGCGGAACAGAGATGGTCGCTGTCCCTCATGCCAGACTCACCTCTGAGTTTGCCTGCCGTCCCCCAGCATAGATCTCCTCCCTCCAGAGCCTCCTCTGCGTCTTATGAGACAGCTTGCTGAGCTGAGAATTCCCCCAGGGCCCCTCAGCCAGTGAGGGATAGGATGTGAGGATGAACACTCCAGCATTCCTGCCCCTCAGTGGACAGATCTGGGGCATGTTCCCCGCTGTCTGCTGGAGGGTCACAGGGGGATCGAGCTCCAGTCTCATCAATGCATCCTGTCTCCACGTGTCTCCCTGCCCTGTCTCACTTCCCTATTCACTCCCATGTGCTTCCTGCCATCATCTCCCAAAGAAAGACTGTCACCCAAGGCTTTGCCTCAGGGTCTGCTTTGGGGGGATGCCAAGGAGAGAAATTAAGTGGCCCTATGCAGATCAACGTGTGACAATGGCCTGACCAAGGTTTACCCCTGAGATCTCTCTCTCAGCATTAACGTCACAATTGATGAGGAAGCATTTGGGCTGGGCTTGTCATTCCCAGCCACTTTCCCCTGTCTCAGCCTTGGGGGAGTGACAGCGGTCTCGAACCAGAATGGCCCAGGCAGGGTCCAGCGAGATCGTGGATGCGAAGGGAGGTGGGTTGTGGTTTCTGAGTGTCACCGTGGCTGATTCATACCTTTGTCACACGACTGCACATTGGGAGTGTTGTGTTCAGATTACCTCTGAGGCTCCCTGCCAGGCTGACCTCAGCACTCTGTTCAGTGGCACAAGGGGTCCCTGCAAAATGACTGAAAGCAAATGCTATCTGTGGGATTTTTCTGACTTTTCCAATAGAGACAAATCAATCTTCTTTGGGAAGCCTTCCTTTTCTTCGTGATTAGATGTCCCCTGTGCTTCTGGCAAAGGTGGCAGTTTCCTCAATTGGCTCTGCAGATAGAAGGTACATTGGAGAAGCCAGACCCGTTAAAGCTCTGATACGGAGCATGTTCATGGGTGGAATCGCTGTAAAAACCCCCTCAATGCAGATGTGGAGCTAGATTTTACCTTGAGGTGGCAGACGCAGCTCTGCGACAAAACCACAAAGGACAAGAAAAAAAAAAAAAGGTCTAAAAGTGTTCAGGGAAGTATTCAGAATGGCCGAAAACTGACAAGTGGCAGAGGCAGCACTCAGGTCTGCTGATTCCAGACGTGTTGCCTGACAAACGTAAAACTGGAAGGGAGGGGGAAAAAGAAGAACTATGAGGAGACCAGGTGGCTCATATGGGCATCAAATTCGACGTGATGGCATGACCAGGCTTTTTTCCTCTGGCACAAAAAGCTTTTGAGTATTGTTTGATAGTATTCCAGAAAGGAAGGAAGGAAGGAAGGAAGGAAGGAAGGAAGGAAGGAAGGAAGGAAGAAAGAAAGAAAGAAAGAAAGAAAGAAAGAAAGAAAGAAAGAAAGAAAGAAAGAAAGAAAGAAAAGAAAAAGAAAGAAAGAAAGAAGAAAGAAAGAAAGAAAATAATAGAGCCAAGTTTCCCAAATGTTTCATATCAAACCAATTTTTGACTGAAGCATTTATCTTGTCTTCTAAGTATTCCAAGCGTCTGCATCAAAACCCAACACCATGCCTCGTTCTTCTAGATCCTGTTGTCTGGGTTAGGGATGCTGAGACCTACAAGCCTCCTTGGCTGGATGCAGGTATGCTTACAACATTAGGGGAACCCACCCTTCCATTTCATACAATAGTTGCTGAAACCAACATTTTCTTGTGAACATTTCAGATAAGAAGTTGAAAGAAGTTCATGCTGAATAGCCATGTGCTCATAACCTAAATCCTGCAATGAATATTTTACTTCCTTTATCATATATATATATATGTATATGTATATATGTATATATGATACATATACATACATATATAAAACATACATATATAAAACACATATACATACATCAGTCTGTCCCAATAAACATCCATCAATCCATCTTATTTTTTGTATATTTCAAAGTATGTGATGGATGTGTACCACACCACCCCCCAAATACATCTGCATGCTTATTATTGTTTTAAAATTTTTTTTAACGTTTATTCATTTTTGAGAGACAGAGACAGACAGAGTGTGAGTGGGGGAGGGGCAGAGAGAGAGAGAGAGAGAGAGAGGGAGACGCAGAATCCAAAACAGGCTCCAGGCTCTGAGCTGTCAGCACAGAGCCCAATGTGGGGCTCAAACCCATGAACTGTGAGATTGTGACCTGAGCTGAAGTCAGACGCTTAACCAACTGAGCCACCCAGGTGCCCCTGCATGCATATTATTAATTAGACTTTGATATGTTTATAGCTTTTCTGTTCCATTAGGGGTAAAATGTGTATACCATGTTACCCCAAATCCTATTCATAACATTTGGATTCTGACAAATGCATACCAATGTGCAATCCAAACCACCATCAGGACAGAAACCATCCCATTCCCTGAGAAGGTCCCCTCCTGACCCTTTCTAGTCACTGTCTATCTCACCGCCCCTAGTGGCTAGTCACCCTTCTGATTCTTTCCACCATAGATCGGTTTTGTCTGTTTTAGAATACTATGCAAGTGAGATCATACAGTATGTATATATATTTTTATTTGACTTCTTCCACTCAGCATAAGGCTTGTGAGATTTGTGCATATTGTTGCATACATCAGTTTATTTCCTCTTTATTGCTAAGTAGTATTGCATCACCTAAATGTAGCACAGTTGTTAATCCACCCTCATTATTGATGGATCCTGGGTTGATTCCAATTCTCGACAACCACAAATTAAGTGCTGTAAACAATTACCCATGTAAAAGTCTATGTATGGACATAGGTATTCATTTTTCTTGAGTACATACCTAGGGGTAAAATTGATGCATCATAGAGGAGATTCATGTTAGGGATGCTAAGAAACTGCCAGTCCTTTCCCCAAAGTGGCCCGACAATGTATGTGAGTGGCTGTAGCTAAACATTTGCATGAACATCTCATGTTGCTGGTCTTTTTAACCTTAGTTACTCCCGTGAGTGTGCAGTGGGGTCTCGTTGTAGATTTGATTTGCGTTACTTTTAACGATCGTGTGCTTACTGGCCACTCATGCCTCTTCCTTGTTAAGATCTCTTTTCAAATATTTTACCCAATTTTTATTTTATTTTTTTGTCTTTTTGTCATTGACTTATGGGAGTTCTTTACATATCCTAGACACTAGTCCCTTGTCAGTATATATTTTACAAATATTTTATTCCAGTCTGTGGCTTGACTATTCATCTTTTAATCATATATTTTGTTGGGCAGAAGTTCCTAATATTAATAAAGTCTCAGTTTAATGTTTTTCTTTTATGGTTATACCTATAGCTTTCTACTATTATAGTCTAAGAGATCTCTGTCTACCCCCATAGTAGAGAAGATATTCTCTTATATTTTCCTCCAAAAAGTGTACAGCTTTTAACTTTCACATATGACCCCTTTAGACTTATTTTTCATGAATAAAATAGAGGTATGTGTGGTTTTGGTCACTCTATAGATTTTCTCTTTATCTTGGGTTTTCAGCAGCTCAACTGTAATGGGCCTACATGAAGTTCTATTTATATTTGTCCTTCTTAGGATTTGATGAGCTTTTGATTGTATAATTTTGTATGTGTCACCGTATCTGAGAAATCTTCAGCCATTATTTCTCCAAACATTTTTTTTTTCCCAATCTCTGGGATGAAAACTAGACCCTTTGATATTGTCCCACAGGTACCTGAAAAGATTTGTTCATGTTTTTTTTTTCTTTCTTTCTTTCCATTTTCTTCATTATGAATAATTTCTATTGATTTGTATTCAGGTTGACTGACTTTCTTCTTTTGTCTTTATTTTGATGTTAAGGCCAACTGGTGATTATTGTCTTTGATAGATTTTATTTTTCAGGGCTAGAATTCCTGTTTGGTTTCACTTTTATTATTTCTGTTTCTCTGCTGAGATTTTCTATCATTTCATTATTCTAAGCATATTTTCCTTTAGGTTCTTGATCATAGTTATTATAGTTGCTTTCAAACCATAATTGCTTGTTCCAAAATCTGGGTGATCCTTGGAGTTGGTCTCCATCATTTGCCTTTTCCTCTGAGAATGGGTCATAGTTCCCTGTCATTTTCTTTTCAGTGCCCATCAGATATCAGATTGTATCCTGAATATGGTAAAAGATAAGATGTAGACACTCTGGATTCTGTTCAGTTCCTCCAAACGAGCATTTTGTTTGTTCATTCTGTTTTTAGCTTGGCTAAACTCAAAGATGAGTACTCCACCTCCCCTATGGTGAGTGGCAACTCAAACACTGATGCTCGGAGATTGCCCATGCACGCATGCTTCATAGCCATCATCCACAGAGTTTGGGCCAAGTGTATACGCAGGAGTTGGGACTCTATCTCTGAGTCTCTCCTGTCAGGGTTTTCCCCATTTGCGGTATCATGGCTGTTGTCCTGAAGCGTGTCCGATATTCTGTAAGCCCCCAACACTGTGGGATTTCCAACAGACTTTTTTTAGTTGCCTATCTGACATTGACTGATCCTACTCTAGGACTCAGAGCCATAAAAATGGGAAACTCACCCAGTACCATCTTCTCCCTCAAAGGGTTCACACCCTCCTAGTTTCTTCCTGATTTATTTCATTCTCCAGGTCTCCCAGGTAGTTATTTATTATATGGTGTCAAGAGTTTATGGCTGTTATCTACAGGATGGTTGGTCAAATAGGAGCTACTCAGCTATACTGGAAGTAGAATCTTCTGAACATAATTTTCTTTTTTTTTAGAATACAATTCATTGTCATGTTGGCTAATATGCAGTGCATACAGTGAAGTCTTGTTTTGGGGGTAGATTCCCGTGATTCATTGCTTACATACAACACCTGGTGCTCATCCCAACAAGTGCCCTTCTCAATGCCCATAATACATTTCCCCCTCTCCCCTACTCCCCCCCTACCATCAATCCTCAGTTTGTTCTCTGTATTTAAGAGTCTCTTATGGTTTTCCTCCCTCTCTGTTTGTAACTATTTTTTCCCCTTCCCCTCCCCCATGGTCTTCCATTAAGTTCCTCAAGTTCCACATATGAGTGAAAGCACATGATATCTGTCTTTCTCTCACTGACTTATTTCACTTAGCATAATACCCTCCAGTTCCATCCACATTGCTGCAAATGGTAGGATTTCATTCTTTCTCATTGCCAAGTAGTATTCCATTGTATATATAAACCACATCTTCTTTATCCATCCATCAATTGATGGACATTTAGGCTCTTTCCAGCCAAATTTGTACATCATTTTCAGTGGCTTCAGAATATTATTCATTGTAAGGATGTACCACCATTTATTTACCTTATCTTATGTTGCTGTTTATTAATATTATCTCCATTGACTGCTATTGTGATAACTTTGTTTCTAACATAAAATTAACCTCAGTCTGACACACACTTGATTTGAAAGTGAAGAAAGGGACAACTTCTCTAAGCTGAAATTAAATCACCCCATCTGTGAAATGGGGTGGTAAGAATAACAATCATAAATGTACTTTATGAGACTTTAATAAAGATAATACTTCCATGGTATGCAAACAGTAACTAAATGAAACAGTATGTTACAAATGTCCCGTATGACTCTGGCATGTTGGAAATTCAAATTAGACACTCTTTTTGCTGTCCTTGTTATCATTGTCCTTGTTATTCAACTTTCGCTCTCACTCATAATTGCATAAACAGAAGATTGGAGAATAAGTGGTGTGTAACCAAACGTATTTCTTCCATTTCTATAAGTACATATATTATGAGGCTTTTCTTATACATCAGTCAAGTTGTTTTCGAGAACACAGTTTTAATGACTGCATGATACTATGCTAGAAAGATAAGTTATTTCGATGATCAATGATTTCTGAAAAAACAATGGAAGTTACACATATATATATATTATGCAAATTTTTCTGGCAGAAAAACCTTACAAAACGACTTTCTTTTTTTAATGTTTATTTATTTTGAGAGAGAGAGAGAAAGAGAGAGAGAGAATGGAGGGGCAGAGAGAGAGAGGAAGAGAAGGGGAATCTCAAGCAGGCTCCACGCTGTCAGTGCAGAGTCCGATGCTGGGCTAGATCCCCATGAACCGTGAGATCATGACCTGAGCTGAGATCAAGAGTCAGAAGCTTAACCGACTGAGCCACCTAAGTGCCCCAAAACAGCTTTACTTCTAATTGTAGCCTAGCACTTGCTGGATAATGTCAACCGGGTAAAGTGAAGTAGCACATTACAGAAGCTATGACGCTCATTACAAGTACTTTCATATTCAGACTAATAACAAGGACATATCTGCCTCATCCCTTTTAAAGGACACTGCAATGCTCCATCAGCTTTACTCCATTCGTCCCAGTGATGCTATGGCATGGGTGGAGGTCAAGGAGGCTCTGCCTTCTGGAGATAGAGTATCAGATGTCATGGTGATGAAGTGCTCTCTCCAGAATCATCCATAGTAGGAAGGGCCCTTTGTCTCATCCTTCAGCTTTCTCTTCTCTGGAGATGGCTCAAGGAAGGCCAAGTCAGGTTGGGGATGACGGCCAGCTGCCTGGTCCCGATTGGCTGAGGCTCCAAATACAAACCCAGGAAAATTTGAATGCCTGTGCGTGAAGATGTGGAGGGAAAATTTGGTTTCACTCCCTCTCCTTCTCATAGCAGACATTTACTGAATGAATACCTGACTGGGGAGGGTGGTGGGGAGTGATCTCCCCCCATCTCCTCCTCTTCTGCACCCAGGCCCCCCACTAAATGCTTTGCATGCACTATGATTATCTAATTCAATTCTCATGACAAATCTGAGACATATCCTATTATTAGCCATATTTTAGAGGCAATAAAATTAAGATTCAGTTAGTTACCAGCCCCAGGGCCCAGTGTCCCAGTGATATATACTTTGAGTGTCCTGCACCATCAAAATAAAAAATGTCTGCTTGTGTTTTGCACACCCCTAAGAAGTAAAAACTGTATCCCTCAGAATATAGAAGAAGCAATGAGAAGAGTCTTATTCTAACCCCCAAGGAGGGTCATCAGTGGATGGCATAGGAACCTCAGCAGAAAGTTAGTGGGTTATTTTGCAGTCCCCATTAGTAAAGAAAGAGCTGCTGAGACAGATCATCTTTTAACTTCAAAACAACCTGACCATTTTTACTCTTGAGCTCCAGCGACGTGTCAACCCCAGTGGCAGCCCCTGCAGATACGCTGGTAAATGAGAGAGAAGTGGTCTGTATTGCATGAGCTTGATAATCTAGGGAGGAAGACAGGCACAAACAAGGGGTTTATACCTGTGCTAAAGGGGAGTTACACAGTGCTTGGGACGTGTGTCAAAGCCTTCCACCTAGACGAGACAAGGGATCGTTCTGGAGTTTAGAGAATAGGGTGTAAGCATGCTTTTCAATGAAGAGAGGGTACCAGCCAGTACAATAGATGATAGTTTTCCAGCTTCAGAAAGATCTCACCAAGTTGCAACAATGGACTGAAGCAACAGAGATGAAATTGTAGCTCTAGAATGAGGATACAGAATAAAAGCACAGAATCTGGAGATTTGGCATGAGAACAACTTAAGTGGGAAAGGCAAGAAAATGTTCTTCCCCCACAAAGTCAATATTAATTAGCAAAAGCATTTGAGGCTGCTGTTTCAACAGCAACAGTGCATCCCTACATTTGTTTCACAAGGCATGCAAAGGAAAAGAAAAATGTTTTCTATCTATTCCCAGATGATATGTTTTGAATGGTGTCTTCTCTGTCAACTTTTCGGATAAGATGGCTTGTTTTTTATGGGGAAATAAGAAATAAGTTTGGGAGCAATTAATTTAATCCTTAATAAGAATGATTCAGAACCACAAAAGAAACATGGGCTTTCACGCTCTCTAAATGTCTCCACTAAATAGATAGTGATTGGATATTTATAAGAGTTCAGACTCTCCCATAACTAAAGTGGAAAGGATAATGTGTTGGTATGGAATATACAGTTTTAAATACGGCATCTCACTAGATTCTAAACATACCCTTGAGGGGAACTCCCAATGGGTGCGTGCCACCTGTTTGAACAACACATTAGGACAGTTTACATGACTCCACGCTGAACAGGATTAACAAGGATGTGGTGAAGTTAGAAAGGATAATCAGGAGAGGAAAGCTGGAAAGGAGGCAAGATGGGCACTCATAATTCCCACCTGTGCAGTCTTAATACCCACTGGAGGAGGCAGAAGGTCACTGCCCCCCCCCCCGTGTTGTGGGTGTGGAAACTGAGATTTAGAGAAATTACCGACACGCTCAATATCACGGAACTCGTGCGTCACAGACCCCAGGGCACGTCAGCCCCACTAAAATTCTTTGTTTCCCTCTATTCCTCTTTGCTGCCTTCCAATAAGATGAATAATGAAATTGGCTTTGGAAAAGATGCCCGCTCAAAGAGGAACTCAACAGAACTATAGTTAGAAACTTCTTTTCAATATGCACCAGTTGACTTATGATAAGACTTCCACTTTCTCGACGCTTGGAACTTTTTTAATCTTAGAAGGTCTCTAATTGTTTAACATGCCTGATATTAATCATCTGGTTGGGAAGCTATATATAATGAGGGGTGCTGGGCTATTATAACACTCTTCTGCCTATCCCAGGTCATGTTTTATTGAGTTGTCAATATTAATCATCAAGAAAGATGGTTCCAGGTGAGTCTCACCATCTCATCAATAATACTTTACCAACTGTGGCTCTTTGGAGACCAGAAATTTACAATGAGTTTAGCAATGCTGCTGCAGACCCATCATAATTTTTATTACACTTTGTGGCTGTGCCGACTTCCAGGAGAGGCCGTCCTAAAATCCTAATGTGACACAAATCAATTTTCAGATGTAAATTTGGGTGTCATAAGTGGCATTTTTTACACACAACAAATTGCTTGTGTCTGGTTTTGAACTAAGGATCACATAAACAAAAGATTGGAGGCAATTGATTGCATTATCGGCTGGGGAAATTGATGTGGCTGGGGCCAACTCAGCAAGGGGTGGTCAGGGAGAGGATCTGTGACTTTGAAAAGGACTGTTTGGATGTGGAATGTCAGGAGTCTTTGTTTGCCTCTTCTTGTCTTTTTTTTTTTTTTCACATTTATCTAGAAGTATTCACCTTCTCTTTGGGGTTTAGCCACTCTGTGTAGCAGAATGACTATGTGCCCATTCTCAGAGCACATTTGTGGAGAATAATCCATGTCAACAACTTTAGAGAAGAGTGTTTTTCAGCTTTCAAGATAAGGGGGAAACGTATTCGTTTATGAAATAAACATTGACAATGTATCAACTGAAGATGCATTTGGCTGCAAGTTAACAACATGCCTGATTCCGAATAGCTCAAAGAAGTAGAGGTCATTTTTCTTGTGGAACAAGTAGCCCCAGGTATTTGACTGTTGGGATTTGTTTAGCTGCTTAGCAATGCTGTCAGAAAGCCAGGCTCTCCCTCTACTTCTTCCCACCATCCTTCGTTTGCTGACTTTCACCCTCACACTTGCTCCCTCATGGTTGCAAGGTGGCTGCTGCATGGCCAACTATCACATCAGCAAAGTAGAAAGAGTGGAAAAAGGGTAAGCCATGTACATTTGTCCTCTTTGCAGTAAAGACAGTCTTCCCAGAAGCTACCAGAAATCTAGTATTTTTTTCTCACAAGACAGAACCTTATCACACAGCTACCCCCAGCTCTAAGAAAGGCTGGAACAGCAGGCTTGTCTGTTCCATTGGTGCTCTGAACAAACTCAAAGTTCTATAGCAAGGAGAGGTGGAGAATAAATGTCAGGGAGGTAAACAAACAAGTCACTATATGTTGCATGCTCAAATACATATATTTGGGGAACACTGGCTTTATTTTCTCGCTTACAGGACTTCTCAGGGCTTTCAGTATGCTAATACCCATTGAGGACTTTCACGGGGCATAGTTGTGATAGTCAACATTTTGCCAAAATAAACACAGAAGGCATGTGCCCAACTGCTCTAATTGAGAACACATCAGGGCACCAGAACCTTTGAGTGGATCCCATGATCCACTCCAATAAGAATTATTAATAGAATGACAAGCTCAGATAGTAGGCCACTAATGTTTTCAAATTCATGTCAGGTCTAAGGCAGAATGAAGAGAGCTTTTCTCAGATATAGCCTTGACCCTGCAGGCCAGTCATAGGTACCCCCCCCCACCCCCCGCAACCAAGAAAACTCAGCGAGACCCTAAATCTAGACAATATACATACAGTGTTAGTGGCTAAGAGATTCAGTGTTCAAATCCCAGCTCTCCCATTTATAAGCTGTGTGATTCTGGGAAAGAGATTCTGAGACTTGGTTTACTAATCTGTAAAATGGGGATTGTTTGGCTTGCTGGAGCTATAACAAAGACTCCATGGGGGTAACGGTTGTAAAATGCCCCTCGTAAGATAGGGAGCCATTTTCAGCCCAGATCCTTTGTTAAGGGCTGAGCTAAACGGAATGCGTTTATTAAGTCTACATTGGATTCTCCATGTTGTAAAGTCTTGGATAGTTTTGAGTTTCAAAGCAAGATACTCTGACACTGCTGCTTTGACCTTGGCATTTGGACCATGTTTTGAATTCGGGTGTTATGTCTGCTTTGCTGATGTTCTTTGTTCCAAGAAATAAATATAGACGATCAGCCTTGAATCCAGTTCGTAATATGTTGCTTCTAGAAATCATACACACAAACTAAAACAGGCAGTAGCTAAAACTGCACATGGTAAAATTTGTTGCAGAGGGAAAATTGGCTGAAGGATCAAATTTTGCTGGCATCATGGAAAACCACAAAAAAATATCCTATGAAAAATTAAACATCATAGAATGAGAATGAAGTAAAATGACAATGGCCAAAACTACACAGAGGAAACTTTATTATTGACTAGAAATCAATGCAAGAATCAAAACTTCTTTTCAAAACTATAGAACTGCAAAATTGGTCTTGGTAGAATAAAGCCACAAAACACGACCCACAAATCAGAAGTTCCCACTGGCAAAATTTAATTTGGCCAAAACCATCAATGAATCACATAGTTGGCCTAAAATTTATACATACCACAACTAATTGCGATGAATATAATTTCAACAAAGTAAAACAATTTTTTCCTGAAGTTGTTTATGCTGAATAGAGAACTGAACAGCGACTCAATTCAGCTTAATAGCATTTGCCAGAGAAATACTACTGGGTGAAAATTGTTGATATAATTCTGATTCATTTTAACTGCTTTGAAATATGTATAAAAAGCTAGCAAGGGCAAAATAATGAGATTAAAACATTCTGTCTTCATTGAAAATATAACATTTAACATGGCACCTCCAGATGACAAGACCATATTATTATTTATTAACGTTCTTAAGCATTCATTGAATTTTTAAATGTAAGAACTTTTTTTTTTTTCAAACGTTTAAGTCCAATTTTCACTGATTACAAGACGGGTACTAATTACACAAGGTCTTACCTATACGTTGAGAGATGCCTAGCCGGTTGCTTTAATAATGTTACTAATAAGAGAAGCAGGAGGAAGGAGAGTTACCACCTTCGTTGAACACTTACTTTGGAACAGTCCCCATGACTGGGAAGGGCTTCATTAGTGGTTATCTCCCAGCTCCTACACACACATGGGAATCACGGAACTATTTTACAAGTACCTGCTGTTCTGACTCTGTCTTAATTCAGACGTGTACTCCCCTTTTGTCTCATGACAGCAGGACTCTTCTAAATCCCTATGTCTTTAGCTTGTGTTGACACATGGCCAGTGTGACTCTGACATGTTATTTTCTTATGCTGAAGGTGTCTTGTCGAGTTTCATGGGTTTTGTGCTTACCTGCTGCCTATTAGGCTTAAAACTCACAGCACTGTGACTTTAAATGTCAGCATTGTCACTGGGACAATAGAGCTAAAAGCAGGCTGTTGACATTCTTTGGACACAATTTGTGATACCCTTTTCATTTCCTTGAACACTTTCGTGTTTCCAGGTGATGTTTCCCCACAGAGCCACATCACAAAGCCTAGGGTTTGGCGAAATGTGTCTGACCTAGATCAGTAGCCCCTAGGGCCAAAAGCCATTTCTGATACCACGTTGTAAAAACAGATTTCCCTCTCTGGGTCTGGGTCCCTGTCTTATAAACTAAAGGTATTATTACCTACTCCCTGGGATTATTGTGAAAATAAAGTGTAATAAGAGCTTCTCCGAAGAAGTGTGATCTTTTCATAATTCAACATGTGTAAAACTCTCTGTATGTGCTCATCTGGTATTTTAAAACTTTATAGATTAGAAAATACTTCAGATAAATGAATGATCTCTATTTCAAGTTTCTTTCCAACATTTAGAAGCTGGTAGGTGATGATTATGAATGTATATTGCAGTTAAGAACAGGGGTTAACTAACCATGGCCCATGGGCCAAATATGACCCACTGCCTGATTTTATCATTAAAGTTTCACTAGAACACAGCCATGCCCATCCATTGATATACTGTCTATGGCTGCTTTGGTGTCATGGCAGAGTTGAGTAATTTCAACACAAACAGCCTGGCCTACAAAGCCCAAAATACTTGCTCTTTGATCATTTAGACACAATTTGCTAACCCTTGTCTTAGAGTTTGCACTCTAGATTCAGATCTAATTATACACTTGGTCAAATATCACAGCAGTCAGTGAGGTGGGCATCAAACCCATTCTACAGATGTGTAAACTAAGGCACACAGCTTATAATGGCAGGGGACAATTCCTGCCCATTAACACCTCATCGCACATGTAATCATTAGCTCATAGCCTTTCAGTTCTCCATAAATGTTACTTTATAAGGATGTTTTCCGTTGTATAATTAATGTCCTGGCTATATTATTCAATCATCGCTCACTAAGCACCTGCTGTGTGGCAGGCACTAGTCCAGCCACTAGGGCATAGCAGGGAACATAAGACTTCCTATCATCATAGAGTTTATATTCCAGGCTGTTATGCATGTACCTCAGGAGCTCCAGGGGCCTTAATCACACCCACCCACCTCATCACTTTGACTCGCCAAGTGCTGCCATTTATGGTGCCAAGTCCTGCCACTACAACGGTGAACCACACAGATTGGTCTTTGTCCTGGAGGTGAGAGAAGGAGTTCATAGCCCCGTGGGAAATTGCCTTTAGGTCCCATTCTTGATTTCTAGAATGTGATGTGAACTACCAATATCACGAGATATAGTGTGATATCTTTTTTGCCATTCACTTCTATCTTATGACTTTGCTTTTAGGGCTGGAAATAGATGGGATCTGAGTCAACACTAACACGAAAGGTTTGAGGGATTATGCAGACAAGTGCATCTCAGACTTTAAGGTGCCTGAGAATAAATCACCTGGGATCTTGTAAAAATGGAGGTTCTAATTCTATGTGTCCAGGGTGGGGCCTACAGCTCAGCATTTCTAACAAGCTCATAGGTGATGCTCTAAGGACCGCACTATGAGTAGGAAGGTACCAGTCGACAGTCAGGTTCCTCTGAGATCCCTCAAACTTGATGCTGGAAGCAAGAAACATGGATGGATTCTCAAATTTAAAGGCCCGGGTTTGAGCAGCTAAACCCACCGTAGATTGAAACTGTGATCACCCCATGTAGATGTGAGACCTTGGCTGGGAGTCGTCCTCCTCTCCCCTTCTCCCTACACCAATCACCAGTTTCCTCTCTCTCTCTCTCCTAGCTCCCTCGTTTCCCAGATTCCAGGCTCCTCCTTGCCCCCAGCCCAACTTACAAGCATACTCTGTGGTTCAGACCACCCTAGCAAGACCCCTGTTAGAGATGCTAAGAATTTTTTTTTCTCGGTTCAAGTTCAAGTGAGGAAAGGCACAGACGAATCACTCTCAGTAGTTCTGTCAGACTGACTCTCAAGTCTTCCCAAGCCTTCCTGCTCAGACTGCACAAGCTAGTGATTAAAACTTAGAACAATAATTAGGCCTTTATTTTCAAAGCAGATTTGATTTCCAGACCAGACTTCAACATTCATTACAATACAGACTAATAAAAACAAATCTGGGCACATATGCTTTTTATGCTTTTGTGTTGTAAAATCTATAACAGCATTAAAACAATTTTGAAAAAAAAGGTCATTCATATTCTCCCCACAAAATACTCTGTGAACATTCCCTTCTGTTTCTCATCCAGATATATTGCATATATATACACATAGTTTATACACAAGTGTGCATTGTAATTTTTCCACATATTAAATGATCAACATTTTCTCTGTTGTCATATGATCTTACTATTTTAAAGGCACACAGTATACCTTCCAGTTGACAAACCAAAATATCTGTAAACATTAAACAGTCCTTTGTGGAACATTTCAGTGGTTTTTTGTTTCTTTTCTTTTCTTTTCTTTTCTTTCTCTTTCTCTTTCTTTCTTTCTCTCTTTCTTTTGCTGTCTCTCTCTTTTCCCCCTTCCTTCCTTCCTTCCTTCCTTCTTTCCTTCCCTCCTCCCTTCCCCCCTTACCCCCTTCCCCCCTTCCCTCCTTCCCTCCTTCCTCTCTTTTCTGCTTTTCCCCACTTTGGACTCTTTGTTCCTTTCCCTACTTCCTCCTTTGTCATCTTCTGCTATCAGAAAAACAATGCTCCATGAACATTTGATATTCTTTTATCATAAGGTGAGTTATTTCTTTAGCATATATTCTCAGCCAGTAGGAGCAGGAGCATTTTTCCCCTTCTATGTATTTTGAGAAGCCCAGTGGCCAAATCAGTAAGGTATTGACATTTTCTATAAAAAATCTCAAAGGATGACATCCTAAACACATTTTATGTCCGCCAGGCCAACTGAATAACTAACTCTGATGCTAATTCCAGTCCCTTATAACTGCATTCATTCCTGGGGCTATTGGAATGAGTCCTGACTGAAAAAGCTAAGGCGGCTCAAACCAGGTCCTGATATTTGGCTCAGCCACTAGGTCTTGGGTTGGTCTTACACAAGTTTCTTTCTAATACTACTCTTCTCTAAACTTGCACTTTAGGTATTAATGCTTCAAGACATAAAATTATCCTGAGGGGTTAATCCACTAGAATATTAGCTTATTGAAGGAAGGAATTTTTTTAACCTACCTGATTCACTACTGTATCCCAAGCATCTAGAACAGTGTGTGGCACACAGTGGGTGTTCAATAAATGGTGGTTTCATGAATCATTATAAAAAACTATAAGATCAGAAACAGTCTAGAAAAAGGAAAGAAATCTTTAAAGCAGTGGCTCTTAAGCCTTCTGAGAATAAGTATATCCCTTACATCTGTGCGTTAACAGATACAACCGCACAAATGATTTCATTAGGTCCACAGAATCCGGAAAATTTTCCATGGACACCAGGCAATAAGAATCCCTGGTGTAAAAGGACCTCTAAATTCTAATTCATTTGACATCATCCTACCAAGTAGAAGAACTTTGAAATAGTAAGAAATCCATACCTTATGGCACCTCCGATCTTTAGATAGGCACTATTATTCTCATTTTATAGAAGCAAATCTTGGTCTCAGAAAGATTGAAAAGACCTATTCAAAGTGACACAATTATTAAGTATGGAGCAGGGACTAGAACTGAGGTCTAATTCAAGTCCAGCCTGCTTTGAGTTAACTGCTTCCCATTCCTCCTGCATTAATACGCACAACCTTTGTCTTCTTAGCATGTGATTGATGGTTATTGTTAGTGCAGATAATTTGGGCTCCCTTGTAATGATCAAGACGTTTTCTCAAGGCAGGGTCTCAGATGATTAGGACAAGGCAGGTGCTAATGCCCTTCTCAGCTTCATCTGGAAATTTCTAACTAGAGTTCATTAACTTGTCAGCCCTGGTTCCTTCTGAGCACCATACTGATATAATAAAATAGTGCAAATCGATAGATACCTTAAACCAGCTTCATCTGTCTTCCTTTGTTAGTAATTTTTTTCTTTCTTCTTTTATTTCTACTTTCTTTCTCTGCCACTTTAAAAGTAAAATTGTGCCTCTTAGTGGCTGTGCAATTCTGTTTTCAGTATACCTTTTAAAAAAAATTTTTTTTAATGTTTAATTACTTTTGACAGAGAGAAAGAGAGACAGAGCATGAGTGGGGGAGGGGCAGAGAGAGAGGGAGACACAGAATCCAAAGCAGGCTCCAGGCTGTGAGCTGTCAGCAGAGAGCCCAATGCGGGGCTCGAACTCACAGACCGCAAAATCATGAGCTGAGCCGAAGTCGGACACTCCACCGACTGAGCCACCCAGGCTCCCCAGTATACCTGTTGAGCTATTGGAAATCCAGGCACATCCAGCTTTTCCCAAAAACACCTCTTATTACCCCCAAATAGTAGGAAACTAACCTTATCTAGACTCACTCAGCAAATCTAGATTGTCCTTTGAGATTGCAAATCTAGTAAATTAATTTTCCTTAAGTATAACATGACTCAGTGACTATGGGGGTGAAGATCTGAAAGTTTTGCAGACCGGTTTTACTTACAGAATTAATGGTAATACTGTTTTTGGTGAAGCTTTGTACAGAAAGAAGCTAAGTAATTTTCTGAGTTGACAGGGGAAGGCATTGTGGTTAGGAGCTATTGATGGGAATGTGAGGGTAAGGATGGTCAGCAAAGTGCCTTGTTTCTTTCTTCTTCCTTGATGTTGCTCACTTAGGTTTCACTTAGGACTCCAACTCCATCTACAAAAGAAACAAACACACCTTGCCTATTCTGGGTGAGATTAACTTCTTGTTCTTTGTCCTCCCCATTCTCAGTTTCCCTCTTCTCCAACGCTTATAACATTGGATTAATTGACTCTATAACACGGATTTCTCCATGTGGACACATTTTTATTTGTTCTGAGGAAATGCCGTGGTTGCTTTAGTTTGCTGATTTCTTAGCAACATCATGGGAACCAGCCCAATCATCATGAGCTGTACCATGGGTCCACAGCTCTCTCTCCGAAAGCAGCCAGAAACCAAACATTACCCAGGAAAGAAAGCTCTTTCAATGGTCTGCAGCTGGTATGGGCATACTTTGACAATTTTCCTACTCCTGGAGAACTTATCCAACACCTCCTAGAATATGAGATGGAAAGCATCCTCTCAGTACCATAGCTAAAGGACCAATCATGGAAATGAAGGTACAATTACAGAAAAATCATCCCTAGGCTACGACCACACTCCACGAACATTTTATTTTCATCACGACTCATGATTTCAATTTTTGGGACTGGGAGTCTCTGCTGAATCCCAATTAAAGTCCTTAACATGAGAGCCTGTGCTTTACAGACATGTGTCAATGTGTTTAGTGAATTTGGGTTTAATCTCCTTGGATTGACCACAGTTGTGAGCTGGTAGGGGACTGGTGAGATTGCATATGTAAATGATGCTATGCTAATCAAGGGTGGTATTTTCTCTTTTACTTTTGATCTACAGCAAGAGTAGATTCAAGACTAATGTTCAATTTGCACTTGAAAATGATGGTTTTTACACCAGGGTTCTTAATATCTGAGTTTTAGTTGAAAGGAGAAAGTGCCCATGCCTTTGAAAGTCAGGACCATGCTAAAGTATTTTCCAATATCATAAAAAAAAATCGTCTGAACATCTTTGACAATAAAAAATCTTAATCTTGTCCTTTGAATAATATAAAGATTGAGTATACCTCTGGAGAAATATTGATATAGACTCAAATCAATATGCCCCCACTTGTCACTGCTTCTCTTCATGCTTTGGACAAATTGCTTAACCTTGCTAAGTCTCAGTTTTTGC
Source organism: Panthera tigris (assembly GCF_018350195.1). Classification (NCBI taxonomy): domain Eukaryota; kingdom Metazoa; phylum Chordata; class Mammalia; order Carnivora; family Felidae; genus Panthera; species Panthera tigris. Next base: position 56,026,534 of record NC_056674.1, read on the forward strand.
TCAACAAAAGTTGATATTACCATATAGATGGGTGATTCAGTTGACTTTGCTTTTATCATTAAAAAGAAGAATTTAGTCCAAGAGACATGAAACATTTCTACACATACATACACACAGCCCAAGACCTTTTAAAGTTCATGTAAAAAGAAAGCATAATTCTTGGCAATGCAATAGATTTGCCTTGCATCTCTTACAACATTGGTCTTCTCTTCTGAGCTTGGCCCTTTGTACACCTCAAAAAGACTTAATTGTGTTCAACATTATAGGGTTACTGTCATGTACAGCATTTCTCTTCCTTAAAAAATAAGACTTTGCATGCAGAAAAGTCAAAGAATCAGTGTAAACATACAGGATCAAAGTCTATAAGGTAATTAACCGTTTACAACTGCCGCAGGGTTACGGTAGCAGGTCTTGACGGGTGATCTCACTGGTACATCCAATTCCCCACCAATTGCTAGGGGCATTCTGGCCACCTTAGTGATCATTTCTTCCTCCCTAACTTCCACAGCTTAAGTAGTATTTGGGACCAAACCAAAGAGCATGGCATTAAGAAACATTCTTTGGTCATTTTAGTGGTTGCATGGGGATTTATAGTGTATGTCTTCAACTTATCACAGTTTGCCTTCCAATAACATCAGCACTGTACATGTAGTATAAGAATCTTACAACAGTGTACTTCCATTTTCCCCTTACCCCACCTTTGCAGTATTGCTGTTACACATATTACTTTATTATATGTTGTAAATAAACCTCATAATACATTGTTATTATTTCTGCCTTAAATAGGCAGCTACCTCTTCAAGGCATATTTTAAAAAATAAGAAAAAAAGTCACCTTTCCTATATATCCACCGTTTCTTGGGTCCTTCCTTCCTTTGTGTGGATCCGTATTTTCATCTGGTATCGCTTTCCTTCCAGCTGAAGGACTGTTAAATGTTTTTTATGGTGGTGTTCTGCTCGTGTTGAATTCTTTCACCTTTGGGATATCTGAAAGTCTTTATTTCACCTCCAACTTTGGGGGATATTTTCCCTGGGTTTAGAATTCTGAATGGAATTTCTTTTTTCTTTGAGTATTTTAAAGATTTGCTCCATAGTCTTTTTGACTTGCATTGTTTCTGACAAGATATCTGCTGTCATCCTTATCTTTTCTTCCTCTGTTCCTAATGTGTCTTTTTTCCTCTAGCTGCTCTTAAGATTTTATTTTTCTTACTGGTTTGAAACATTTTGATTATGATAAGGAACGTTTTGAGGGGTGAATCAAGAGAGTATTGAAACAGATAAGATGTCAGCCCTAGGAAAAGAGGTAAAATAAATATGGGTCTACACAGATTAATTGAAACCGATAGCTGCTTCTTTAAGGTCAGTACCAACTATCTTTTCTGGTGGAGGAGAGATAGCACTGCAGAATGTACCCCATAAAAGAAAAGTAATATCTAACACTTGGGGAACATAATATAGACATATGCAATATGCATATGTGTGCATACATGTACATGTATATACACAAACACACACTTTTTATAGCTACACCAATCCTACAGTGTAGGTACTAATATAATGTCCATTTTATACATATTAAAACTGTGGCACAGAATAGTTGGACAATTTTAGCACAAAGCCAGTAAGTGGCAGAGCTAGGATCTGAATACAAACCAGCAATCTAGCAGTCATGCCTTCATCTCCTGTTCTAAACTACTTCTTACAGTAGATGACAGCCAAGTATACCAACAGGAAGATATTGATAGATCCAGAGAGCTCCTGTGTTAAAAATATGCTATGTTGAAGCAGGAAAAGAATGTTGTTTCTTGGACATACATGATGCTAGTCACAGGGCAATTATCTTCTGTCTGATCTCTGGCTTAGATACTAAAGTTACTTCAGATGAAAAATGTCCAGGGATGCCTGGTTGCTCAGTCAGTTAAGTGTCCAGCTTCGGCTCAGGACACGATCTCCCAGTTTGTGAGTTTGGGCCCCGTGTCGGGCTCTGTGCTGACAGCTCAGAGCCTGGAGCCTGCTTTGGATTCTGTGTCTCCCTCTCTCTCCCCCTCCCCTGCTCGCTTGCTCTCTCTCTTCCTCTTTGTCAAAATAATTAATAAACATTAAAAAATTTTAAAAACAGAAAGTTTCCATAATATTAATGGCAAGACTTATAGCTAGACAGCATAGTGGACTATGAAGATCCTACTCACTGGTGTTCCTCCAATGTGTCCAACAGAAGACAGAACTTCTGCAGGTGAAATGGAAGGAGTTCACAAGCATGTTTGAACTTATGTATCATTCTGGGCAGCATAAAAGACAGGACATAAAACCAAAATTCTTGCTAATCTCTCTGGCCTACTGTACTGATAATGATGGCCATCACTTAGTGAGACTCTTCAAGGAGCAAAGTGCTTTACTGTTATTACTTTTGATCCTTAGGACATCAACCTACACTATGACTATGCCAAACGTTATGCTTCTTTTAATGCTGAGCCACTTGGAAATTACTTAACCTCCCTGTCCCTTAGCTTCTTCATCTGCATCGTAAGATTAATAATAGTAACTACCAGCATGCTATTTTGAGGATTAAATGAGATGATCCGTCTGTAACGTGTACCTGGAGCATGGCAAGCTCCAGTAAGTGTAAGATGGTGGTACTGTTGTCTCAGTTGTTTTCTCCTACTTTCTTTGATTCCCACTTTGTCTATCCAAACCTTAACCATCCTGCAAAAACAGTTCAGGGACGCCTGGGTGGCTCAGTCGGTTAAGCGGCCGACTTCGGCTCAGGTCATGATCTCGCGGTCCATGAGTTCGAGCCCCGCGTCGGGCTCTGTGCTGACAGCTCAGAGCCTGGAGCCTGTTTCAGATTCTGTGTCTCCCTCTCTCTGACCCTCCCCCGTTCATGCTCTGTCTCTCTCTGTCTCAAAAATAAATAAACGTTAAAAAAAAAAAAACAGTTCAGTATTCAGCCAACTATCCGGATTGCTCTGCTCAGGCATAACCTCTGTTTCTGCTAACAGTCAATACACACAGCTTAGCGTCTCGTTGGATTTTATTACTCCGCATAGGCTCCTTTTGCCTTCTCGATTCAATTCACGATTCGCTCAATTCATATGTCATTTGAGCACTTACCAGGTACCAAGAACTGTTCTGGTTTATTAGGATTAGAATAGTAAATTAGAAAAGTAAAAATCAGATCCCTGCCTCACAGGTCTTATTTGTTGGTCTGGGGATGAGGGGGAGAGAGAAAAAATATACGTAAATAAAATATGTGGTATGTGAGATGGTGACAGGGATATGGATATAAATAAATCATGGAAGGAAAGTAGTTAGTTCTGAGGGAAATCTTGCAATTTTGGATATTGGGTCCTGGGAAGGACTTGACTGATACAGACTGATAAGAATACAAGTCACTGAGACCCAGATGTAGAACATTCTTGGGTGGAGTACAGCAAGTGCCAAGGCCCTAAGGTAGGAATGTTTGTGATCAAAGAACATCAAGGAGGTTAATGCCAGTGGAACGGAATCAGTAAAGGGTAGACTTGTAGGCAACATGGTTGGAAGATGAACGGCGTGGAGCAGATTACATAGTGCCTCACACGCCCTTGTAAGGGTTTTGCCTTTCACTCTGATAAGATGGGGAGCCACTGGACTTCCAGAGCAAAGGAATGACTGAGACAGGCATCATGCCTTATAAATAAATGATGAGCCAATGTTGGAACGGAATTTGGAGTTGGCAAAGCATTCTTACATCCCTCATGGGAGTTCTGTGGGGGCAGGATCACCCCACCCATCACATAGGTGAGGAAACTGGTGCTTTCAGAAAAGTAGTAAATTCCAGAATGTCCTGCAGCTGTGGGGGCAGAGGCAAGATAGAAACCAAGATTCCCCAGCTTCCAGTCTGAGAAGCCCTTCTACAGCAGGCAGATGCTGAGTCCCACTTGGGTTCTGGGGTCGAAACCCATGATCCTACAGTTTTCTTCACCATTTCCCAGGCCCACCTCCTCTGGGTTCTTCCCCTCCTGTGTCTAACAAACATTAATGCCCCACTGGGGAAAGAACTTAGTGCTTGCTCATGCCAGGTGGGCAGTGCCAGGGCAGGACAGACGTGACAGTACCTTCAAGTGAATTAGAAACAGCCATTCCCTCAAGGGTCACAGTCCCCATGGGCATATGGCTACATAACACAAGGTGAATTTCAGCCCTTGCCCACCTCCTCCAAGGGCCTTTGTGCAGTGCACATCCTTTACCACTATAAACGTCATCCTGACACCTCTTCATGATTTTTGTGATGTGATGTGATCACATAACATAGTAGAAGTCGCATAATAGGTACTCAGCGAATCGTGGATGATTGAATTCTTTCTCATTTTTCACCTTCCAATATGACTAAGATGGGAAAGGATATAAATTATTTCACATATATTTATTGAACACCTACTGTATGCAGGCACTAGTCCAGGTGCTGGGGATACAACTACGCTAGACTGACCCAAAAAAATCCTGCATTTATGGGGCTCACATTCTAGTGGAGGACATGGGCAATAAATGAATCAGTTTAAGTACAATAGATTGTCATCTTGCAAAGAAGAGAAAAATAAAGCATGGAAAAGGGGGTGTGAAGTTTTAGTGAGAGAGAAATACAGGCAAGAGTGGCTGGAGCCAGCATCATGAGGACGGTGGCTCTTGAATAAAGACCTGAATGGAGTGGAATCAGCACTGTGGCAGGCAGAGCAGCGGCCCCAAGACACCCACATCCCAACCCCTGGGACCTGTGAACGTCACCTGATAGGTCAATAGAGCCTGACAGTCAATTAATGCTGATGTGATTAAGTTAAGGATTTTGAGGTTGGGAGATGATCCTGGATTATCCTAGGGGGCCTAACACAATCACAAGAGAGCCACAGAGAGGTTTGAAGATGCTGTGGGGCCAGGAGCCAAGAGATGTAGGTAGAGGTTCTAGCAGGTGGGAAGGCAAGGAAACACACTGTTCTCTAGAACCTCAGGAAGAAACACAGCCCTGAAAACACCTTGATTTCAGTCCAGTGAGACCTGTTTGAGATATCTGACCCCAAGGAACAGAAGATAACTGTGTGTTGTTTTAAGCCACTGTTTTTTGTTTTTTAAATTTTTAACATTTATTCACCTTTGAGACAGAGAGAACAGAGCATGAGCTGGGGAGGGGCAGAGAGAGAGGGAGACAGAATCCAAAGCAGGCTCCAGGCTCTGAGCTGTCAGTGCAGAGTCTGACGCAGGGCTCGAACTCACTGACTATGAGATCGTGACCTGAGCCAAAGTCAGATGCTTAAAAGACTGAGCCACCCAGGTGCCCTGTTTTAAGCCACTGTTGATTGTAATATGTTATAGCAGCAATAGGAAACTAATACAGCGACTCCGTAAGTATCTGTATGGAAAAGCATTCCAGGCGGGAGGAGCAGGAGGTGCAAAGGCCCTGAGGTAAAATATACCTGGTATATTTCAGGCAACTAGACTGGGCCAGAGTAATTCAGGGGCACTGGAGGTCACAGGAGGCAGGGGGCAAATTACGTAAAACACTATAGGTCAGTACAAAGACATTGGTTTTACCCCAAGCGCTAGGAGGTCCCACTGGCAGCTATGAAGCAGAAGAGTGACGTCATCTAGTTCGTGTTTTAACAGGACCACCCTGGCCACTGGGCACGTGGAATGGGGGCTGTTGAGGAAAGGGCAGAAACTAAGGGACAAATATAATCCAGGCCAAAGGGGATGTCGGCAAGAACCAGGGTCGTGGCCATTGGGGGAGGGTTGGGAAGTGAGAAACAGTCAAATTCTGAACATATTTTGAAACTGGAGCTCATTTAACCAGATAAAGGATAAATGTGATACATATAAATTTAACTGGAAAAGATCCTGAATAAAATTATTTTAGTAACTAAAACTGTACCATGTAAAGATAGCACATGTAGGAGGCAAGAGGTAGCATGGGTAACAGTCCAGGCTCCAAGCAGAACAGTCTGGGTTCAAGTCCTGGCTCCTCACTCACCAGCAATATGTCTTTGGGCAAGGTGTTTACCTTTCCTGGGCCTCAGCTTTCTCATCTGTAGCATAGAAGTGTAACAACACTGGCATCACAGAGATTGTATGAGTATTCGTGGAGAAAAAAAGTGTTTGTAAGACTTAGTGTCTAACTCCTGGTAAGCTCAGACAGTGTTCTCTCTCATCATTTAGAATTTGCTGATTTTCAAAGCTATTTTCCTATTTGTAAAACGCATGAAGAATTTAGTGTGAAGTATTTGAAAACAAATGCAAGCACTCCCCTCCTGTGGGGCAAGTTCACAGAGCAGCTGGGATGCCAACATATTTCTCTTGGTCCCATAATAGATTTTTCTGAGCTCCATTATCAAATAGTTTCTGTAGTTGTCAATCCTGACTTTGAAAGAGGAGTCTGATCCTTCGGTCTTTTAAGATGGAATGAGTATCGCATGGCAACTGAATATTTATATCACGCTCTCCTCTCTTCAAGGAGTTGTTGTTTTACCATCCTGACATCAAAACCTGTGGGCCCAGGGAAACCTCAGATGTTGGAGAATATCAAACGTGGTCTTTCTCTCCCCTCTTTCCTGGTGGATCTGAAGCACCTTTGAACCTTCAAAGGCCGTGGTAATCAATGATGTGGGGCAACACGTGACAGTGCATGCATCATCGTGAAGCTGCATTTATTCATGGAAAGTGCAGAGTGTGGAATAGTGGTTGCCACTGAATTAAAACGTGAGGATCTGTAATCCAGTGAAAACCACAGAACAAAGGGAGGAGAGAGACACTTTGCTGACTGGGGACTTCACTGAAGAGAGCCACATAAAAGGCAGATTACTGCTTAAGTAGGTTAATGTAACCCTGGTGTCTTAATTAAAATGTCTTTAACAAAAGGAGAAGAGGAATAGCACGGGAAGTTTGGGGGAGGCGTCAATGAAAGGGAAGAAATTTCCATTAAATATTGAGAATAACTCCCTAAGCAAAACAGTCTTGAATTTCAGTAGTGAAGGATATTTAAAAATCGGTTGGACAAAGGAGGCAATTGGCTTTGGTGGCCAGCGTGGGAAATGGCAAATTTTAGAGTCTGCAGCCACAACATCACGAAGTTCATGACCAAAAATAAAGCAAGGGGATAAAAATGGGAGGAACAAGGGTGTCAAAAACACCAAATCCAGAGGCTGAGTTCTGGTCATGAGTACTTGCTTTCCTTAAATGCCAGGACACTGCTTCACATTTCCTCCCCCCCCCCCCCCGCCATTCCAGATTCTGAAACAGATGCACGCCATTCCAAAGGGGAGGATTGTTTTCACCCTCTCATTGGGGAAGCTTGGTTTGGGGGCCCTCCTTTCCCTGAATCACCATAAGATTTGGCCTAAGAAGCTGGGTTTTACCTCAGATGAGAAAGTGAAGAATCATCTGCTTTTATATTTGATAAAGTCATACACTGGGTTTCTCAGATTCCATCCTACAACAGCCCAGTGACATCTGTCAGCGTGCATTTTCTCCTGCAGGTAGGCACACTTGAGGTCAAGCCTCATTGTGGGGTGGCTGTGCCACTGACATCCGCAGCCAGCACCGTCTTCTTCCAGTTAATGAGGCGATCGGCTGCAGGGGAGAGAACGGGCGTCCCTTCCAACCTTATGATTAAATTCATCAGCTGTTAAGTGAAATGCAAGGTTCTTCTCTGAGGTCACCCTAAGGAATGGAAAGGCCAAAAACTCCCTTGGGAAAAGAAGAAAAGGGCTATTATCAGTTTTCCATCTGATACTAGATAGCATTTATTCGACAGGTAAATATTTATTAAATAGCCAACTTTGTTAAAGTTTAGAAAATGAGGCCTGCACTTGCATACTAATGGGACTGGCAGAAGAAACCGGAAGTTAATAGGAACTATCCAGAAACCTCCATCTAAATTGAGGCGGAGAACGGCACACACAATGTATAATAGACACCGTGAGTGAGTGGGAGAACGGCACACACAATGTATAATAGACGCCGTGAGTGCATTGCGTGTGCATGTGTCTGTGTGTTACCGGACAAGTAGAGAGGACTAGAGGTAAGTAAGGGAGGAAGACTAAGCCACAGGAGCAGCACCAATGAAGCCATAAAGTCATGACAGAAAATGGCTTGTTTGGACAAAGCAACATGGTTCGAACTGGCTCCAGAGACGTGATGGTACCACTTGGGAAATGCCCTGCCGAAGAACGTGAAATACATTTCCGGTGGTGATAGGTAGTTTAGGAATATGTCACAGGTCCTTCAAAATGTTCATAACCTTTGACCTAGTAATCCCACTTTTGCTAGCCATTCCGAGGCTAGCATGAAAAAGCAAACAAGCAAGCAAATAAAACTGCACCCACCGATATTTTGGTGTGTTTATTTATAATAACAAAGAATTGGAAACTCAGAAACTTTAGGAGCATAAGGACAGGGGTATGGCTAAATGTGTGCTGATATAGCCACATGATGTCCAGCTACTAAAATTACATTTACAGAATCTGTGACACAGGAGGGAAGGAGGTTTGGTTTTTATCATTAGCTTCAAAAAGCAAGGTACAAAATTGTTCAGACCCTTCAATTCCAACTTAAGCAGAAAGTATATTAAAACCTGGAAGGAAGGACACGGAAATGCTATTCTGTTTGTGTGATACAGGCTTGTGAGTAAATGAGTTCATTTTTTCTTCCTGATTCCAAGTAGAATAGGTTCATTATAGAAACTTTAGAAAGTGTATTAAACTTCTGGTTGCTCTCAAATCTTTATCTCAGTGTCTGCTTCTGGAGAGTCTGTTGAGGTCTTGTTTGTTCTTATTCTACAGTCAGTGGGCTCGGGGGTAAGAGGAAATGATAAGTCATGAGGAACCCAGTGGTGAGCAGGGGAAATGTGCTGATCATGGCAGGGAATGTGATGCTAGAGATGGAAGGACTGGATGCCAGGAGACCCCTCAGGAGGTGGTAACCCCTTGGGAGAACAGTATGGGTGCAATGAAGTAAACCATCCATGGGATGTCAGGGTGTAGATCTTTCACTCTGAGAAAGGGAGGCAGGTGCTCTTGGGGGCTGTGGCAGGAGTGGGCTGGCTTCTCAATTTGGTTTAGGACATGTGAGTTTGGGGTGCCTGCAGGATAGTCCTCTATCATTTACTGTGGACCATCCTTGGGGAAAGCACATAGCCAACACCCAATAAATACCCACTGAATTGAAAAGAATCCTTTTTTCACATGTGGGTTTTCTAATGGGGGCTTTCTTTGAAGGCCACTCACAAATTTATGAGCTCATGCAGACCAGAAAGCATGGGATCTGGGGCACGTGCTCACACATCTAGAATGCATTCTGAAGTTAATACAGCTGTTGAGGCAGGAATACATATGCGTTTTAGAAAAACAAGTCCATCTGTAAAGCGCTGCAAGATGCCTCCAGGTGTTCAGAATAGCTATTTAACATGAATATTTTATCAATGCCAGAGCAGACAGAGGGAAATTGTATCCATTATATCCCCGTCACTATCACACGTGGTTGAATGGACGTCTGACTAAAAAATCTAAATACGTTTAAAACATTTTTCACCTCCAATGAATCTAGCGAGTCCCACTCTGTGTTGTGATTGTGCCTGGGAGATTCATGAAATATTTTGGAGACAACTGCATCTTGGAAGTGTGGTTTGGCAAATTTTCATCCAAAGCATATGCTTTTATTTTATTTTTTAACTCGCTATTCAAATGTGAGCAAGTTGACATTTTAGAGCAAGTGGTAGAATATGTGTGTATGTGTGGGGGGGTGTTGTTGTTTTACTTCTGTCTCATTTTCAAGTTCAACTTTTGAAATACAAGGATGGCTGCAGGGTAACAAAAAGCAGGAAAGAAAGCCTACTTAAGAAAATGTGTTTTCCAGGAATGGCTCCTCAGCTCTGACAGGGTGGTGTCAAAGGCAAGGTCAGATCTCAGACTTCTGCTTAAAACCATTCAGTGGCTTCTTGTGTTCCTCGGGATTCAGAAAAATCCTGTGGACTGGATCTGGCTCTCTCTTTCCAGCTTCTTCTTGGGGCTTCTTTGAGCCCTAGACCTTTCTGGTCTTTGGCCATCTTCTGCCTCTGTGCCTTCTTCCATGCTGTTCCCCAAGCCCAGAACTCTTCCTCCTCCTTGTCCCTCGAACCTGGATGAATTCCACTTGGCCTTCAGATCTTAGCTTCACGGTCATCTCTTCCAGAAAGTAATGGTCTTCTACTGAGTGGTTCAAGGGGTGAAACTTCTGAAACTTTTCTTTAAAAGTTTTTTTTAATGTTTATTTATTTTTGAGAGAGAGAGACAGACAGAGTGTAAGCAGAGGAGGGACAGAGAGATAGGGAGACACAGCATCCAAGGCAGGCTCCAGGCTCTGAGCTGCCAGCGCAGAGCCCAACGTGGTGCTCAAACTCACAAACCATGAGATTATGACCTGAGCCAAAGTCGGACGCTCAACCAACTGAGCCACCCAGGTGCCCCTCAAAAATTTCTATAGATTCAGTTACTTCAAAAAGCCATGAGAATTCTAGAATGAAAAAGTCCAAACTGAGTGTGGCAGTAATATTGTTGTTATAGAACAGATTTCCATGGTGAAGAGGAAATAAGAAGAGTCATGGACATCCTGCTCATTTACTTATTAGACACAACTGCGGAGAAAATACTCTGAACCAGACACTGTGCTAGGCTCATTACCTAGATTGTCCTAATTCTTATAATAACCCTGTATGTATGTATGTATGTATGTATGTATGTATTATTTCATTTAAAACTATTTAAAAAATACCTTTTGAACACCTGCTATATGCCCGGTCTTGTGCTAGGTACAGGGGGACGTAATAGCAAACTAGGGTGACACAATTCCTGCCCTTCTGGGGCCAGGAGCCTTGTGTGGCAGACGCACATTGATTGACAGACCGATGCTGCTGAGTGAAATGTGTGAGCAGAAGAGGAGACACAGGATCTTTGGATGCCTGGGTCACTCAGTCGGTTGAGCATTCATTCGACTTTGGCTCAAGTCATGATCTCACAGTTCGTTGGTTTCGAGCCTGGCATTGGGCTCTGTGCTGACAGCATGGAACCTGCTTTGGGTTCTCTGTGTCCCTCTCTCTCTGCCCTTCCCATGTTCATTCTCTCTCTCTCTCTCTCTCTCTCTCTCTCTTTCTCTCTCTCTCTCTCTCTCAAAAATAAATAAATATTGAAAAATAATAATAAAAAGAAAAGCTGAGACAGGGGCTCTGGATGAAGGATGAACAGTAGGCAGTCCCTGCAGCAAAGAGACTGGGGATGTGGTTCTTAAGCTGAGAGTAGAAGAGAGTCAAGTAGAGGGGCGGGGAGGGGGGCATTGCTAGGTGAAGAGCCCTTAGGTAAGCTTTTACCTGTGGATCCCTATAGGGCTTGTGCAGCAGAAGCAGAGCCAGGAAGACAGTGAGGGCACCTAAGGTCAGAGATGTCATCCAGAGCCAAACCTGCTGCCCCCTCCTAGGCCTCACCGGCATTGGAGGCTCCATCCTTTGACAAGGGGAGGCAAATATTGAATTAGTAAGGGGAAGGGGGAGATTTTAAAAGATTTTCCTGGCTGCTAGACAGAGAAATTCTGGAAGCACCATTCAAATTACAAACCCTTCTGATGAAACCTTCTCGTCTCCATTGACTTCTTTGAGCAAAGCCATTTCTTTTCTGCCCTAACCACACATAGCAATGGAAATAATTGTCATATTCATTACATTGGGGTATTTATTACGTCTTTGGTGCTAATCATTCAGAGGCTCTGATATCGGTCCTTCCATTGGAAGGTTACTTGTTAGATTGGCCATCCCCAAAATCTCTGATAGGTGACTTTCATCCTGGGAGACATTGTTTCTGATATCACTGGAGATCACTTCTAGAAAAGCGTGTGGGGTGTGGGGACTCTAGGAGACAGTGGCTTATATCCATCTCTCCCATCTGCATACCAGCAACCCTTGAAAAGCATGTGTGGCATAATTCACAGTAGCAGACTGGCTTCATCCCACCCTATGGATCCACCAGCCATCATCTTCCCCTTCAACCCCACTCTTCCTTCATGCAATGTGTGCTGCCATACCGTGGGGTGATCTCTGCAGGACAAATGGGCAGTTTCCACATCACCCCATTTGATTGTCATCAAAACTCTGTGCAGTGAACCTACAGCAGATGACAGCACAGCTGACATTTGGCCTCCAGAATATTTGGGAAATAGATTGTTGGAAATGAAGCAAGCCCTCATCAGTATCTTGGCTCTCAAACCTCCTAAATTTGCTGCTGAAACTTTGATGTTTGTTGATTGTTTCTTCCTTAAGTAGGCAAACTTCAGCCCCAGGAGTTAATAAAGCAAATTTTAAGTCTCGCCCCAGGTCCAGCAATGCTGGCTGAACCACACATTTGATTGCATACGAAATGTGAGCGGAGAAGCACAGACCCTCCTCCTGGCAACTTTCAGCACAAGGAGATCAGCTGCAAGAATGAAATAAATTGGAGATTGATTTCTTCAGCTCCATTCATTTGCAGAAATTTGCAGACAATTAAGCTGTCCCCCTGCAGTATAGGTAGCTGATCCTTTTAGCCAAAGGCTGATTGAGATTTGCTCTCTATCCTCTGCACAAGTAGAGTTGTGATTCTCCAAGCACACTTGAGTAAACAGGGCCAAGGAACTCTGTTCTGCGGACGTGGACCTCCCTGCAAAGGTGGTCACCAGCTGTGGCCTGTGGAGACAAAAAGCATCAGGCTTAGATTAGAGCAGGGGGCCCTGGAGTCACAGATGTCAGGGTTCCTTCACGTTGCTTAACAGCTTTGACTTTGGTTGAGTCTCTTACACCTTTGAGCCTCAGGGGAACAGGCATGGCAATTCTACCTGTGAGTTGTTGGGTGGGTTAAATGGGATAATGTTACAGTGTGCCTAGCGCGGTGCCTGGTACACTCCTACTCCATTAATGTCAGTATTTGCTATAGCAGATCTGGTGAGTCCAGGACAAGGATGCCAAGTAAATCTTTGGATTAGAAAGATGCGGAAGAAACAGGCTCTGTGACCTTGAGACTAGAGTTTGGAATGCAAGCTTCAAACTCTCCAAAAGAATGATCTTCAGGATTCTTTAACCTGTACGTGGTATTCAAACCCCAAAGCATCACACCGCTGCATCAACCAGGCTCCCCACTGTCTGGGAAGAACATGTGACCTTCCCACCTTGATCTACAAGACTGTCCACAACAGGGCCAGGTTGACTGTTTGAGTCTCACCTGGCACTGCCCTCTCCTAACTCCCTGCCTCTCCAGAGAGGATGCTGCTTCTGTAAGGCTTTGCCTTATTGGAATCTCTCCTCTGAGCACACAGTTTTGCCCAGAAGTTATAATAGTAGTTGAGAGAACAAGGGCAGAAGCTTGTGGCTTTTTTATTAAGTTTGTACTGTTTTCCCTCTCATTTATTTCCTGATGCAAATACAGGAGCAGGGAGAGAAAGAAAGGCAGACAGCAGTTCTCCAGTCTCTGCCGGCTCATGTGAGGGTCGGCTCGTGAAGATCCTCATGGCTAGACAGGTCCAAGCTCCTTTGTGTCCGTGTGTTCTGCATACAGGGAACAGGGTGATTCCTCTCAAACCTCACTGCTTTCTTGGGGTGGCCTCAGCTGGGTGTGGGAGGGGACAATGACAACCAAAACCTGGAGTGGGGTTCCAGCTCTGGAGCCCCATCTGGGAAAAGCTTTCTGTCCTCCACTCCTGGAGCACCTGGACCTTGTAGTTATCAACTCTGGGCATCTTGCCTTAATGGGTGTCATGGGTGGGATCTGTGGTAATAAAGCTTGTGACAGGATCCCGGTGTCAGGAGGCATCCGCACCTGTTGGGGGGGTGGGGGTGAGAGGAAGGGGAGTCTCAGCCATCATGGGACCAGCAGGGACTCTGGGTGACCCCTGCACGTGGGCCCACTTGGGGAGAGGGGAGCGGGTCCCTTACCAGTCACTGGGTATCGGCTACATCCCTCCCTCCTTCACAACCCTCACACCATGGAGGCAAGTCCACAAAAACACTGTGGAAAATATTGTGGCTCTCTTTTCTGAAACATCCCAAGAAGGCAAATGTGTGCATACAGAAAGTAGATTCGTGGCAGCCTGTGGCCAGGCTCAGGGTGATGGAAAAGTTCTAAAATTAGATGGTGGTGATGACCGCCCAATTCTGTACATTTCCTGAAAACCACTGCAATGCACACTTAAAAACAGGTGAATTTGCTGGTCCTTAAATTCTACCTCAAAAACACCTTAAAGATGCTGCAGGAAGTAAGTGCAGAGGGACGCCAGCTCTGCCTTTCCCCAAATCAAACACTCAGACCAGCATTTGCAGAGGGACCGGTGTGCCCTGTGAAGGCAGAGCTGGAAAAAGGAAGAAACACAACAAAGAAGCATCGTCATGTTTCTCTCTGTAAATCTGTTCTCCACATAACATGTCTGGGGTTTTTTTTTTAATTGTAAGTGGGCTCCTGTCATTTCTCAGCTTAAACCGCACTCCCCCCAAGACTCACTTGTCATGCCAGTATCTGAATTCCCTTTACTGGGTCCCTGACTGGTCTCCTCCCAGTCCCCTCAGGTGCTCCTGCCAAACAGGTGGCCTCCCCGCAGCTCAACAAGCCAGGTGTGCTCCCTCAGCCTGGCAGTCCCTCCTCCCTATGCCCACATGGCTCCCTCCTCCTTCATCCTTCATTGCCACCTGTGGGCCCTTCCCCTGGACCCTCTGTCTAAAACGTCAGCATCCACCCACTCTGTACACATTCACTATCCCCCCCTCCCACTTATTTGTGCTTCTGGGCCATCGTTCTGTTTGTCTGTCTTCCTGCTCTAGAATCTGAGCTCCATGGGGACAGAGTCTTGTCTCTTGTACGCTGCACTTTCCCAGATGCTTAGAATTACTACTGGCAGAGAGGAAGGGCTCCATGTATAGTTTCTGAAGAAATGAATAAATGAACGAATACGAATCCACTCTTCCTGCCCTCGTCACGGTCTTCGTTTCTTTCCTCCTTCCTCATTCCCTGCCCCCCCAGCCCCTCCCCTGTCCACACCTGCAGGGGTCTCCCCCTTATTTTCAGCATGCTCTTTTTACTGTGTGACATGACACCCCCAGGGAGCGTGAACCTTGCTTCTAAGACACTGCCAATTTCTCCTGAGATTGAGAAGAAGGGAGGAAAGCAAATGGGATTGTAAACCCAAACACCCTACAAAAGGAAGGCGAAGGCTCCGGTGAGCCCGCAGGAGAGGAGAGACATTCTGGGAAGGGGTGCAATTCTCCTATAATAAAGTCCTGTAAGAGCACATCTCCCCGAGGACACAGCTCTGCCCTTTGACTGAAGTGAAATTGGTTGAGGCTGCTGCAGCCCTCCTTCTGTTCCAGGCTCAAAGGTGCTGGGGATCGTTGTCCAGCCAGTTCAGGGTTGTAGGGAGGCTCCCATGAGAGGCACATGCCTGTGCATGTGCACCTGTGGCTGAGGAAACCATCTCGGTTTCAAGCAGGAAGGTGTATTGTGTGTGTTGTGTGTGTCCATGGGTTTAGGCTTGTCATGTGTGGCTGTTGCGTGGTTATCTATTCATGAGCATGTGTGAGTCTGTGGGTGTGTACACGTGCACGTGTGAGTGTTTGTGTTTGATGCCGATTTTGATGTTAGTGTGCCTGCGTCTGACGGGTCTGGAAATCTAGAGACGGTTGTGGGTCCGTGTGTGTCTGCATTAAGATCTGGCCTTAGGCCACCCTCAGCTGAATTACTCACTCGTAAAAGGGACTGAGTGGCTTGTCTTCATTTCCTCACATCCCTGTCCTGGTATTAATAAGACCCATCCTTCACTTTTGTGCTGTTCTTTGCAGAGCACAGACTGCTTCCCCACACAATTTCTCATTTCATTCTGATAATCAGGAGCACGGGCAGATTACCTTCCGTCACAGATGAGAAATTCCCCTTCAACCTCTCTCTGTCCTCAAGGAAAGCAGTTTCCATCCTCCTCTCTTGGGCTCACTGCTGCTGATCCCCTCCTTCCCGCCTCCTTGGGGCACCTGCCCCCATCACTTGTCCTCTGCATTCATCTGCAGCCATGCTTATGACTTCCTTCCGCTAGCCCTTTCCTCCTCGTGCCCAGCACACTTCCTGCTCTCCCCTTGAACTGACAGACTTCTTCCCAAGTCCCTTCTTTCCTTCCCGAGGCTCTCCTTTCCTTTTGCACCAAAGCCCTCACTTCTCATTGATTCCTGAATTCGACCCTAACACACTGGTAAGCTGCTCTTCCTAAAATCAATACCTGTTCATTGTCAAGCCCGACAGCCTCCTTATGGCTTTTGGGTTGTTGGAGGGGATGTCTGCATTGGGTGATATGGTCATGTCCCCCTTCCTTTTTGACATTCGTATCTCGTCATCCTTCTGGGTTTTCCCTTTTTGCACCTAATCTTTCTATGGCTTTTGCTGGCCTTTTCAGAAACCCAGTGAATGGTTGAGTTCCTGCCTCTTCCCTCTGCACATAGTGTGGATGATGTCAGCCTTGCCTTTCCTTCCAGCTACCCTTGTTTGTGGTTGATTGTGATAACTCTCTCCCTCATCCATTGCTCCCTCCCAAATACAATTCATGATACCCTCTCTAGAAATCTCTCTGGGATATCCAACAGCCCCTCAAGTCTACCTGTCTACAGCATGCAACACCTGTACCCAGAACTGCCATTTTTGTTTTTTTGTTTTTCTCTTTGCCCACTATCTTGGCAGTGGCAACATCAGAAGTCATGAGGTCTTTGGGCACCTGGGTGGCTCGGTCGCTTAGGCATCCGACTTTGGCCCAGGTCATGATCCCCCGCTTCATGGGTTTGAGCCCCGTGCTGGGTTCTGTGCTGACAGTTTGGAGTCTACAGCCTGTTTCAGATTCTGTGTCTCCCTCGCTCTCTGCCCCTCCCCCACTCTCACTCTATCTCTCTGTCTTCCAAAAATAAATAAATATTTAAAAAAAAAGACATCATGAGATCATCAGACAGCTTCCCCTTTGCCCTGATGTGCCATTCTTCCCCACACCTTATCTCTTCTCCTTCTGTAAATAGCTCTTAGGTTGGTCGCATTTTTTTATCCCCACTGTTTCTGTTTTCTTTCCTTGAGGTTACAACCACAGCCTGGTGCATTCAAAGGCTTCACATGATGGACTGACAGATACAAACACACACAGTTAGGCATAAACATTTTTATACAACACATCTGTCTAGATATGCATAAAGTGTATGATTGTCAGTCACATCAGATGTATGGCTTCTACATGGTCCCTGTCACACGGAAACACATGGCTTCAAAGCATACCAACAAACCGTTTAGCACAGACCTGATCAAAGTTAGACACGCAAGCAAGTATACAGGTAGACATTTGTCAACAAATACAGTTAGATATACACATATATCACAAGGACAAAAACGGACCTATTGGCATAAAAGCTCGGTCATGGACAAGTATTTGTTGAGGTCTCCGCCATTGTAAGGCGAAAAGTTGGGTGACGTAATATGTCCTGGCCCCAGCAATTCCTTAACACGCCCACCATGGAGGACTCCGGTGCACATGGAGACATCTCTAAAATCAGTCATTCCCACCTTCTACCCTGTTCCCTTCTACGTGCACTTTGCCATCTTGAGCTCAGAGCTTCCTGCTTCTTTTCTTAGGCATTTTTGACCCAAGGGCTGACATAGCTGTGCTTGTTGCTAAGCTCTGGGCTGCTTTGAGAGTTGGGGAAATGGACTGGCCACTTCAGGC
Source organism: Panthera tigris (assembly GCF_018350195.1). NCBI lineage: Eukaryota > Metazoa > Chordata > Mammalia > Carnivora > Felidae > Panthera > Panthera tigris. Next base: position 56,044,281 of record NC_056674.1, read on the forward strand.
TTGGCTTGCTAATAATAAGCTAGGAGGATACCAGATGTGGGAATGGGGACTCAGGGGCCTGACCTCTTAAGTACTCATGAGAACAAAAATATCACCCATTCACAGACCTGCAAACTCAAATAAGGCCTTTATTACAAACAATGGAAAGTTTGTTATTGACGACACAGTGTGCTTTTTCATTATTTTAGACACATTTTCGCATATATTCTCATAATGAACTAAAGCCTACTTTTGCTGTTCACAGAGCCAAATCACCTATTCTTTATATTTGCATAGGACTTTAAATCTTTTAAGAGGGCTTTCTGAGACATTCTCTCATCTGAACCTCAAGATTCTTTTTATTGTAAATGAGATTCATATGTTGTATATATTTTACATATTTTCTATTCTTTGGGTACTCCCTAGTAAACCAGCAGAATCTTCCCAGATGTTATATGTCAGTGTTCTGTAAATATAATCCACTGTGTTTTTCATTGTCTTATTATTGTCTACTTCATTTTCTCTTTTTCTAGCCTGTCTTTTGCTTGGTTAGGCCGGGTTATTTTGTTGGTGGTAGTTGGTTGGGTGGGTGGATTTGTTGTTGTTTTAACCCCTCTAACTTTTTCTCCATTACATATACACACTCTAGTTTTCTGTCTTTACCTGAATATTAATTATTTTGTCTTCCCAGAGATCAAACAGTTTTATTTTCACTCATGCATTGAGATTTTAAATATCATTCTTCCATGTTTATATAAGAAGAGAAGATGCCCAATATTTGCATTCTGTGTTTCCCTACACATTTTATCCTAGATATTCCCTCTACTAGCTAGGTGAGTTGAACAAGCCCCGCCACCTCTATAAACTTGATATTCCTCATTGTTTGAGGAAGACCAAGATTTACTAGAGATATTAATTGCAAATATTAGAGTGAACACATGTAAAGTGCCCAGCACGTTGCCTAATGCCCACTTAAGAGATTGTACGTAGTCTATGGTGGTGATTATGGAAGCAGTCAAATGTGGTATTAGAGGTTAGAACATGGTCTTTGCACCTACATTACTGGTAGCCATCTAAGAGTGTCTCTTGCTAATGGACCCAAATTCAACCTTGTCTTGCAGTTGAATGTCTAAGTTGTTTGCCATGTTTACCCTTTATAAATAATGTCTGGTGAACACTTGCCTGCATATAGGTTTATTCTCCTTTTGAATTTAGCATTTGAATGTATTCCTAGGAGTGATATCACTGAGTGAAGGGGTATGAACATGTATAAGATTCCTGATAAATAATTATTGCCCGATTGTGTTCCACAAGAGAACCATGAGATTACACTGCCACCAAAATCTAGAGAAAGATCATAGAAGCTTTCTTAGCCTTAGCTGATCTTGTTTCCTGTTTGACTTTTCTTATATAGATTTTTCTTTAAAACTACATACACACCACACACACACACACACACACACACACACACATGCAAATATACACATCGTTTTGTGGAGTGTGGATCAATGATGGTATTTAAATACCATTTGCCGCACTTTGGTAGGAACTTGTCATCCAAAGTTCAAGACGATTTGGATGATATATAACATAACTTCAGCTAGTACTGGCATTGAATGAGATTGGTTTATATACTGAAAATGATGTTCCACTTTCAGTCCTCTGATCAGATCAAGGGGAAAGTCTCAGCTTGGTGCTAACAACGCTTTAATGCCCCACTACCCCCTTGCTTATTTTCCTTTTAGAAAGAGGAGCTGATTTTCCCCGAGATTCTAGTTCAAGCTGAATACCCTCATTTTTGTCTCCAGTGTGTTTATTTTCATGTGTTTCCTACTTCTTATGAAAAGCAACACTGGTCTTTATTTAAAATTATGACACAACGTTTCCTGGTTTGCACACATGTATGTCATTGAATAGTTAAATTACAGATAGGGTGGAAATCCTGACAGTGTTGTTCCAGTCATTGAAGTTGGGGGCGTAGTGCATGGGTGGTGCATTCCAACAATTGGCCCACTAATAGTAAAAAATATTCCTTGACAAAATATAGACTAGGAGTCTCCATAATGCCTGGCGTAGTGTGGAATTTAGCAATTGCCCCTTCCTCCCTATGCATTTATGAGTGCAAACACCTTGCAGTTGGCCATGAGGCCAGTAGCTTTTATATTCAGTGGGTTCTGGGGGTTCGTGACCAGGTACATAATCTCCTCCCTTGGCAGATTAAGAACGGGAATATCCCAGCACTGAAGGATGTATAAATCAAGACTGACATTGTGAATAGAATGATTCAGAAGATGGGATTAAAGAGCTTAATGGTAGTCATTGTGAATCACGATGTCAGCTTTAGTATGATTCTAAGGATGTACTTGCTAACGCTAATGAGGTTTGATAGAATAAAATTAACAATGTCCAAACAGCCCTATGCTTTCGCAACAAAGGAACCATATCTCAGAGCAGAGTGATACATCCTTTCCGTGGGGCTATTTAGTCGATTGATTTTGGGTTTTTTCTCTTTTAGGATATATTTAAATTTGCAAGAACTTCTCCTGTCCCAAGACAAAAGAGGTCCATCGTGGTATCTCCCATTTTAATTCCAGAGAATCAGAGACAGCCTTTCCCAAGAGATGTTGGCAAGGTAAGTCATACAAAATACAAATGAAGTGACAAAGGCACATTTTAATAAGGAGGAAAGCATACACAGGGCAAGCTGACTGTGACCATCTTGGTGGCCTCCTGAAGTTGGCCTCTATTCCTCTATGATAGGAAACCAGATGGTTTTGCCAATAAAAGAATGACAAAAGCCATCAAACAAACAAAAAAAGGAATTTATAAAAACAATAATAATAATACCTCTGAATATCATGCTTTGGAGAGCTATGTGTCATACAAGCACGCTAAAGTTGTGTCAGGAAGATGTCACTGGTTAATAGATTCATTGCTTTTAAGATAATGTCCAGGCAACCAGCCAGATTCTATACTATACATGCCATACCATACCAGTATAGCAGTATGATATGTGGCCTAATTTAGATCCTAATTTTCAAATGTGTAAGTCCAGTGGCACCCTGGGTCAGCTCTCTAAAAAGAACTAAGATCATACTAAGATCCAAAGAACTAAGTCATACTAGCCAGACCCAGAAAACACTGTCGCGTGAATCAGAGGAATAACTTTTCCAGGAAGAAATGTTCACTGTTAAATGGGCAGAAATACTGGTGTTGCTTGATCAACACATTCTCTCCCTGTAGGAAAGTCAACATGGAGAATCAAATGTAAACCAGTTCGTATTTTGGGGTCATCCTGGAATTTGAACAGTGGTGGTTAGTTCAGTGAATGACCTTAATGGCTGGATGCTATTGAACTATTTACTCATTCATTACATAAATAAGGAGCACTTGTTATATGCCAGACTTCAAGATTGGGACTGGGTGAATATTGGCGTGAACAGCAGAGAAGCCCCTAGTGTGATAGAGCTTTATTATAGTGGGGAGGCTATATTTCAATGAGGAAATAAACAAACAAGAAAATTGCAGAGGATAATAAATTCTGTGAGGAGCGGAAGCAGCTCTTTGGGAAGAGAGTAAATGGCAAGGCCAGGGAGTAGAGGAACAGCAGTGTTCATGTACATGGCCGGGAAGGCTGGTCTGAGACCATGGTGTTTGAATGGAGACTGGAGGGGTGAGAAAAGGATAGCCGCAGCAAGATCTGGGGAAGCTGCGCTCTTAGCGGAGGGCACTGCACATGCAAAGGTCTAGAGGTGGGAAGGAACGAGGCGTATTTGAGGAGCAAAACATCTGGATGGCTGCAGTGTGAGTGAGGAAGAGAGTGGTAAGGGCTAAAGTCAGAGAATCTGGACTGTCACAGTGGCTTCAGACACCATGGCAAGTGGGAATTTCATTGTATACACAGCAAGAGACCACTGGAGGTTCTCCCTGGGGTATGTGTGTGCATGTGCGTGTGTGTGCGCACACTGAAAGGCCCTCTGGCTGCCTCATAGGGAATGATTTGTGGGAGCAGAGTGGTTACGAGCAGTGGGCACAGAAAGATCTGCCAAAGGGGGTGTTATATGGTGGCCTGGACCAGAAGTGAAGGTAATTTGGACCATTAGAAATCTATTTCTGTTGGAAATTAGAGGCATCAATAATCCAGTGTCCTGGTAATCACCATATTTGAGATTTGAAGCTACCGCTGTGCCAAAGATGCCTTTCTTTAAGCAAAACCTCGCTAAGGGTCCGGGACAGGAGACAAAGGGGAGCAGAGCTGTTCCAAGTGGGCGGTGGTGGGGTTTAGGAGCCCTGCTCTGTGGACAGCCCTAACCACCGCAATGGCCCTTGTGTCAGTGTCCCTGAAGCCAAGAGTGGCACTCACCAAGGACCAGATTCCTCAAGGCTGCAAGACTCTGCCCCCAAACCATTTCAGAGACACCAGTTGCATCCTTGCTCTTTAGACGTTTACGTAAGTCTGGTGGTCTCAGCCCTCACTGTGCATCAGAGTTGCCTAGAGAAGTTCAGAGACACTCGCCAGGCTCCGCCTCCCAAGATCCATTCAATTGGTCAGGAAGTGGGGACCATGCATCAGCAGTTTTCTTTTAAATCCCAGGCGATTCTGAGGTGCAGCCAGGGTTGAGAACCCCTGAGCTACACCAGGCCTCCTTCCAGAGTAGCGATGGACCAACAATATCAGCACCACCTGGTTGGGAATACCTGGATGGACATTACTGGTTTCTCCATGCTCTTTATACCCTTAAAGGAACTTTTTCCCTCTGTGCATGCTTGGTTGTATCCATTCACCTTATCCTTTTCTTCATGTCTTATGCCTCACCGTCATCAGCCCCACACCAGGAGCTAACAAGGGATGCTCTGCTGAGCTCTGAGACAGTGTATAGGTATCTTCAGAGAGTTCTGGGGAGGTGGGGAGAAGGGAGACACGTCCTCCTCGCCCACTCAAACTCTCTGAGTCAGGCAACTCTAACTGCATAAATATCATACATCAGACTTGAGTGTAGAATGCCATATGAAGAAGAGACTGTGGTTATGAACGCATAAGGACGCTGGCCTCACTTCGGTTTCCCCCAGAAGCTGACCCTGAGACAAGAATTCAAATGTGACTAGTTTATGTAGGAGGTGAAGAGAATACTGGTAAGGGAGGGGAGTGGGGGGAATGGAAGTGATCCAGGGAAGGAAAACAGCCAACGGAAAGGTCTCTTTATCAAGGCAACTACCACTGCAGGTGACTGCAATGTAATCCCCAGGGGACGTGCTAGGGAATGGTGGAAAGCACATTCCATGGGGGAGAAAGCTGGGGTATTTACAGACCACCCCCATCTGCCTTTGGTTGAGGATCTTTCACAAAGGCACAAACTCTCCAGCACATCCAGCCTTCCCTGTGTTCTGGGTGCCAGCATGACAGCTTTCTGAGGCCTGGGGGAGACAGTTGCAAGCCTGCTGTTGTGCCTTGAAAAGGTGAGGTCCAAGGAAGGGGACAGGGCACGGATGGACTCCATTCCATCACCAAACTTAATACAAATACGTTTGTTTGCAGGCCACATTTTCCCTGGCTCATCTTCTGCTCCCACCTCATTTTCTGAACTTTTTTTTGTCTCATGCCTTTGGAGAGGACTGTGCTTGCTTCTCTCCATGAATACGTACTCGCTGCGTGTCAGGTGGGCAGATCTCTGAAATTCAACCCAATCCGCATCACTAAGCACACATTCTGCATCTGCATTTGCAAAGCACCATGCTAGGGGCTGGGGATTTAAGGACAAAAGGCAATAGACAGGATCCTTAATCTCACAGGATTATAGAGGAGTAGAAAAAAATCATCACAAACACATTATTTGTCCAATGCTGTGAAGTATAAGCACCTTTCACCCATTACCTTAAATTCTCATACAAGCAACCCCATGAGGGTCATCCTCCAGTGTGCAGGGTGAGAGTAAGCAGAGTCAGAGGGAGACGGTCACCTGTCCCAAGTCACACAGTCAGTTAGTAGCAGAAACAAATTCCAAGCCAACTCTTTGAGGTTTCAGTCTGTGCTCTTAACCCGCTAAGTGCAATCTGAGAATTCTCTTACATGGGATGAAATATCTTTGCTGACAGTTACTCTCTTTAAAACAACATTAAAATTAAATTTAATTATTTGAATTTGAAGCGCACCAAAGAAAAATAGTAGGATGGATAGAGGGCTGGGTAATTGGATAGATATATGATAAAACAAATTTAGTAAAATGTTAATGGTAGAATTGGGTGGTGGGCATAAGGTCGATCACTGAAAATTTCTTTCAACGTTTCTTCTGTTTGGAAATTTCCTAATACAATGTTGGAGGAAAATTAAGCTTAACTAAATACAACATTATCATAAAACAGAAGAATTGGTGTGTTGACTCAAAAATAATTTTTTGTCTTTCACTTCAAGAGGATGGATGGAGACTAAGTACCTATTTCTTTTCTTTCTTCTTTTTTTTTTTTTTGTCGTATTTTATCATAAATGCCTTTTAAAGAAAGGAGACTCACACACTTCAGGGTAAAGACATCAAAAGCAAGTTGCTGCCGTGAATCCACTCTCTGGGGGAGATTTTTCTCAGTTGAGGCTGTGCCATGCAGAATTGTGTATTGACAGAAAGGCTTTGCAGGTAGCCCTGGGGGCTAGACAAAGTTTTGGTTGATGCATTATTTATCTGCCAAATAATTAATTAGTCGGTAAGTGGCTAACTTATTGGAATTTGGTAACAGCTTTAACATCATCTCCCTCAGTGTTTCTGAAAAATGGCTTAAATACCCAGTTGCGAATATACTCCCTCAAACCTGTGACTTCCTTCCCGTTTTTGAGCTCTAGATCCGGGAGTGTGTGCCCTAAAGAGAAATGCGTAGCTGCCACCAGGTGCTTTTTCCCTCCCCCTTCAAAGTGTGACTATTTCAAAATTTGAGCCATAAATAATTTCTTAGTTTTACCAACTTTCACTGATAAATATTTGATTGCCTCTTTAGAGATTTTTGAGTTCCTGGGCCTGATTGATTGAGAGCAGGGGACTTTAAATCTGTGGGGCAGCAAGGAGGTCTTTGGGAGACGTATTTTATTCTGTTTTATATTAAGTTTGAAAGACAAGTCATTTATGAAATGCTTATTAGAGATTCTAGTTTCATCACAAACCCTTTTCATCAAAACCAATGAAAGTACATTTTACTGAAAATCCTTTTTTTATATCCCCTATAAATTGGTAGAACGGGCCTTTAGAAGGACATCTTTAACCCAGGACGGGAGAAATATGTAATCGGACCGTGTGCTTTTCGTAAAGGGAATCAACATAGATCATTAGAGCAAATCATGAAAACCACTCAACCAGGACTCTGCTTTGATTGTGTCATGAATGCACATCATCCACAAGGGTAATTTATGGCAGTTCCTAAATATTGCTCAGAGTTCTGGGCATAGTGTCTAGTAGGGATCTCCCCACATGCACGTAGTCTGTACCTCCCATTTATGCCCAGCTTTGCAAACAGGTGCCAAGGAACCAGTGGCTCAGGACTGAATTTGTTTTACTCCACGTAATAGCCATTTGCATCACTTTGAGAACACATGGGTGCCAAGCTGTGTGGGCCACAAATCTGGTCCTAGATCCCCAGCACTGCTCAGTCTCACCCTCCTACTAAAAACATAGACTTAGCCCCGTCCTACTGCCTGACTCGTTCTGTGTCGTCACCATCAGCCCTCCACCCCTTTTCAAATCCACGATTTCACAGTTTTTATTCAAGTCTGACTACATGCCTCCTCTCAGAAATTTACAGCAGTTTAATTTCTCTTTTTAAAAATTTTTTATACATTTATTTATTTATTTTGAGAGAGTGATGGGGGTGTCAGAGGCACAGAGAGAGAGAAGGAGAGAGAGAATCCCAAGCAGGCTCCATGCCGTCAGCGCAGATCCCTACGCAGGGCTCGAATTCACGCACTGTGAGATCATGACCTGAGCCGAAATTAAGAGTCTGACACTTAACTCACTGAGCCACCCAGGCGCCCCTAATTTCTCCTCTTAAAAAGAACCGGGAGTTTTACTCAATAACTAAAATTTACCACTGGCTAGTGTATAGGAGAGAAATTTGGGGGCGCCTGGGTGTCTCAGTCAGTCAAACCTCCAACTTTGGCTCAGGTCATGATCTCCCGTTTCACAGGTTCATGCCCCACATGAGGCTCTGTGCTGACAGCTCAGAGCCTGGAGCCTGCTTCAGATTCTATGTCTCCTCTCTGTCCCTCCCCTGCTCCTACACACACTCTCTCTCTCTCTCTCTCTCTCTCTCTCTCTCTCTCTCTCAAAAATAAATAAACATGAAAAAAAGAGAAATTTGAATATAAAAGACCCAAGATGTCCAGAAACTCAATATTCAAAACTTCTTGCAGAGATGAATAGCATAATTTATTTCTACATGCAGCAACACCACTCATACATATGCCTTTACTATTTCCATGACTTAGAACTCTTTCCTCTTCCTGGGACATAGCCCCTTCATCCACACTCTCCGGGGGCTGATGCATTTACATTCAAGGCTTCGCTGTCCAGTGGAACATTTACATCCTTGCAGAAAATTCTGTCCACACTGTCCAGTATGGTAGCCTCTGACCAATCACATGTGGCTATTGAACACTTGACATGTGGCCAATGCAACTGAGGAACTGGAGTTTTAAGTTTTATCTAATTTTAATGAATTTTAACTCAAAATTTAAAACTATTTGATTCAGTATTGGCATGAGAAATCTCCCTTTTCAACTGTAAATTTTAGTCTAAGTACAGGTCAAATACTTTTCATGAAGATATAATATCTAAATTGATATGTAAGTGTAATATAAACAGGTTTTCACAAGCATATTACCCCCACACACAAAGCATGAAAAATATCTCATTAATAATCCTTATATTCTTGTCATGTTGAAATCAAAAAATTTTGGATATCTTGGTATGCTTAAAATTAATCTCATTTGTTTCTTTTTACTTTTTTTTTATGTGGCTACCAGAGAGTTTAAAATTATTTGTGTGGCTCACATTATATTTCTATTGATCACTGCTGGGCTAACGCCTGTTTCTGATGCAGTCTCTTCCTTGGGTTTTTTTGTTTGACCTCCTTTACACATTGTTTATACCTCCTTGCTCACACAGAACACATTCGAGAGAGCAATATAGTTTCTTTTGTATTTTTCTTATCTTTCTGTTAACTATAATTCATCAAGTGTAGCGATACAATCCACTGCCTAACACAAAGTAGGACTCAAATATTCTTTGACTTGAATTCTAGTTAGGTCTATGCCTGGTTGGATAAGGCATTCACTGGTTCCTGATTAAAGTGATCACAGCCCGGTTTGTTGTTAGAATGGAATTAATAGACCGTTATATGATCAGTCTGGATATTTCTAACAAATTTTAATTTTCCACAATGGCAGTGAGGATACCAGATAAATTGGTTGGTAGTCAACCATTATGTCAGGTCAAATCTGTATCTTTGGCAGATTGTGATAGATTGGATGTTGATGGATTGTGGGAGGGGGGGTGGGGGAGGGGAAAGAGAGAAGGAGAGAGAGAGAAGAAAGAAAGTGCTTGTATTTCCATATTTGCTCAGACGTATGGTATTTTAAACCCACTTAAATAAAGAACTTCAAAACTAACTTTATTCACAACTGAGCAGAGTTAATTTTATTTCAACTAAGTCTAGTAAAAATATATATTCGCCATTAACAAGTGTTGCCCTCTTTCTGCAAAGTTTAATTAATGATAAAACATAATTGAGTTGTTTTGGTTGTTTGCCAAATACATATATATGCAAAAATGCCCTCCGTGATATACATCCAGCAAATAAAGGCATCCGAGCCTATGGAGGAAGCAATATTTTTAGTCCTGGGTTTATCACCCCTTCAGTTCTCAATGTGAAAGATTCCCAAGGCTTTATTGTTATGTACATTTGGCCTCAGACTGAATTTATATTTAATTATTCGTGAACATTAAAGGATCTGGCATTTCAGCTTGAATTAGCACCCTGGAGGCAGGAGAGTTGAGGATTTTCAAATCCAACTAGAATCTTCAACATCTAATGAATGTCAGCATCTAAGCCAAACCTGGGTGCCCCCCCGCCTTGTTCTTACAACAACCCCACAAAGTACTACACCCATTTCTCAGATGGGGAAACTGACATCAGAGAAAGGAGACAACTTGCCCAAGATGACTCATTTAAAGAGCTGTAGCACGAATACCGGAATCTAGGAGTCTTGAGTGCCCTTCAGTGATCTCTGTACCATAATGTGTGAATGTTGAGTCCCCATGGGTCTCTGCTGTTTGCATAACATGCTCATGTGAATTGCCATCTGACTCTCGCACATACTCTCAGAGACCAGCGTTCTATCCCTATTGTACTGAGGAATCGAGGCTAGTGCATCATGCAAGACGGTTTCCTTGTGGTACAAACTGAGGTGTTGCGCAAGCTGGGTTCCTTCTGCGTTACCACCTGCCATGCACTGGGGGGTCTGGAAAGATTTCAAAGCAGCACATGGTGTGGGCTAAGGAATAGGCTTTATTGGAGAAAGAGAACACGTAGAAGCCAGGGGTCAGCCAAAGGTGAGAATCACTGCTCCCCTTTCCCCATCATCCTACAGAGAGCTATGCCAAGGCCTGGTTATAGTCAAGCTACCTTGACTATAACCTTGTCAGTGGACAGACAGTCAAATTCTTGGGGTGCCTGAGCACAGGTACCCAGATTTATAGAGGTTATCTAAGATTCCAGATGCTCAAAGCCAGATGCCTTGGACGGTGATATGCTGGTTAACCAGCTCTCGGGTGTGAGGAAAGCCCTAATTAGTAATGTTTGCCACTTTCTTTGGCGTAAGTCTTCCCACAGTGACCAATTTCAAGCTACCAATGTTCAAGCTTCTTAAATACTTAACAACCAAGAAGTAGGAGCTAGCTCCAGCTTACCGCTAACCTTGGGACCTATGGAATGTGACACTGGATGGGCCAGCAAATGCCCTGGCCCAATGGGGATCTGTACTTGAGTGGAACCTCCAGCTTGGAGAGGTGGCTTCCCCATCTACCCATTTAGCCCTGAAGTCACCTGTTTCTTGTCCAGGGTGAGCACGAGGGGTCATTCTGGATAATTCTGCCCCTTGCAACCCATTAAGAACCTTGTCTAACACCACATCACTGGTGGAAAGGAGAAGCAGACCTTGAACCAGCACCCTTTCAGCTTTGCCCCACTTCTCCTCCCGTGCACAAAAAAACCAAGTCAGTTCCCTGAGGCTGACAAATTCTGTGACAGTTGTCCCAGTTCTACCTGGAAAATGAGGAAGGGAGAGATAACATCCTCTGTGAAGTGCGGAGAAATGAGGTTAACCTCACAGTTATTTGATGTGCATGTTTGTGCACTGAGTCAAGGCCGGAGGTCATGTCTTGGTTTAACAAGACCACGTGTTGACAAGCAGAAAACTGCTTTCTTCACCCGGCAAGGAAAGCCACCGTCTGGCTTCAGAGCACGCTCTTTTTGTTTTCGTTGGTATGTTGCTGACAACCCTGTTCAAAGGAACCACAAGGAACAAAAATGAAAGCAGAAAAGGCTAACTTTGGTGTAATTAAGAGATATCACTGCTCGTTTTTCTCAGCGACGAGGCCACGGCTGACTCAGTCGATAAGGGCGGCGAAGAAGCAGGGCCCAAGGCGCGGGAATGGACTGGCCCTTTTGTGGTCAAACTTGCAGCCCCAGGTTTTGAGGCAGAGCTGGATGGCAACAGAAACAGGCCAGTCCACGGTTTTCTGAAAAGGGGGAGGGGATGGACGAAGAACTCACCTTTATTTCCTTTTCTAACTTGGAGCTCGCCCTGGCTTCCCAATGGGGTCCTCCCAATGGGGAGAGACTTCAGTGTGGGGCTGGTCCTGCCTCCAATAGCAGGAATGGGGAAGGTCTTGGATACAAACGCCCTCTGGTGCAAGTTTAAATGGTCCTGCCTGTAGGTGTTTCATTGGAGATGCTGGTGTTTCGGATCAGGAGATGAAGAACGGACCCAGCTTAGGCCTTTGGGGAAGGCAAATATTCCTCCTAGGCTGAAAAATTGAGGCTCGTGCATTCATTCATTCACTTAGCTATTCATTCAGAAATGTTTATCGAGTGACTGCTCTGTGCCAGGCACTGTGCTGGCTGCTGCCCATGGATTCCCCCCTCATGGAACACACAACTGGAGGAGACACAGAGCTGTAAACATGCAGATGAGACGGTGACAGGGAGCAGTGGAGAACCTGAGAAGGCAGAGGACGCAGCTCCCAAGAGAACCCCCCTCGTGTCGCATACCAGCAGGCAAGGCGAAGTTGGGCCAGAAAGAGTTCTCCAGGCATTGACAAGATCATAGGTGCAACATCTAGAACCCAGAGAGAGCATCCAGTACCTGGAGAGCCAAGAATCATTGAATGGGGCTGGGTCAACAAGGGCCCCTGACAAATACATTTAGAGGAAGAATTAGGGGCTGGAAAATGAAGAACCGTAAACACAACTCCAAGTCCAGCGAGTTCACGCCTTATTCTGCAGATATCAGTTATAAATCGAGGAATGACATGACCAGATTGGCCTTTTAGGAAGATAAATCAGTTTGTGGTGGGTCACACCTGGAGGCTGAGAAAACCAGAAGCAAGGTGTGTGTGTGTGTGTGTGTGTGCACGGATGGCGGCTGTAACAGCAGCCCAGGTGGGCGGTGCATGGCACCTGGGCCTGGAAGTGGCAGGGAGACTGGAGAGAAGATACCGAGGCAAGCGCTGGGCAGCCTTGGTGAGTGTTGGGTGGGGAGGGGAGGAGGTAGAGGAAAAGGAAGACCCCTCTTAGCTGGGAACATCATGCCTCCATAGGATGCTGAAGAAGTCACCTGCACGGAGGGTTTAACTGTGGGTCAGTAGACTTTTCATAAAACTGAGCGGCCTGTTTTATCCCTCCTCCCTCAAGTTCACTCTTTACCAGGGCTGCTGTGCTTTCCTTCCGTGAAGCAAGGGGTAAGTTCTCCCAGAGGAGATAGATCTACCCGCACATTATACACAGGTGGACGGACAGGCTAGATGCTAGATGTGGAGCTGGGCTTCTAGGGAGTAGGTTCATTTTGTACCCGCAAGACTTGTGGGCCACCAGACTCTCAGAAGCTCCTTCCCTATGTGTCCCCAGGTGTGAATACAAATCCTGCCTGATCTGTGCCTTGTGATTTCAGTTTAGTTATTCCTGGTTCTGGATTTGAAATCTTTTTTTTTTCTTTTTTTTTCTGCCAGCTCAGAAATGCACAACAGCTGTGTTCACTGTTGGCCTTCTAGCCTCGAATTCATTCTAAATACATTCCTTCTTAGTAATTTCTTCTTTGAATGCTGATGTTGGCTATGCATTAGTATACACAATCCACAGGCTCTATGTTGCTCAATTTTTAGTTCATTTATTTGACAACTTAAAATTCCTCACAAGTGGTGCTTTTATTTTGTTATTTGCATCTGGAAATCATTGCTAACATGCCATGGAATAAATCTGGGTTTTTTTTCATAATTTTTTTCTTATTATAAGAATAATAGATGTTCATCAAAAACTTTAAAGAAAAAAACATATATTTAACAGTAACAATATAAGCATCTCCCAAGTCCCACCACCACCTTCCCCATAGTTTGAGATAATCACTGCTGGCCCTCAGTCTTTAAAGTGCATACAAATCTGTGAAAGCACAGCTGCCCAGGCCCCATCCCATCAGACTGTGGCTTCCCTGGGTCCGGAGTGGGGAGTTAACCTTGGAGTTAACCATTCTAGCATGCACACCCCAGTTCTGCTGGTTCTCGCAATTCGAGAAGCTCTGTCCTAAACGTGCAATACCCACACAGGGCCATCCTGTACTCCCTGACTTTCCACTCACCAACATCTCAGAAACATCTTTCATGTCCTCAAAGGTCCTTCTTCAATGGCATTTTGTTTCTTTTTTTTTAAGTTTGTTTATTTATTTTGAGAGAGAAAGAGAGAGTACAAGTGGGAGAGGGACAGAGAAAGAGAAACCCAAGCAGGATCTGCACTGTCAGCACAGAGCCCCATGCAGGGCTCAAACCCACAAACCATGAGATCATGACCGGAGCCGAAATTGGACACTTAACCAAATGAGCCACCCAGGCACCCCTTCAATGGCATTTTGAAATGCTGTGTGATGTGGTGTGCCATTGGCTCAGCCGTTGTTAAATGCCCGAGGTTCTTAATGCAGGGTCCACAGATCATGAGGGGGGCTGTGGGTAGATCAGTTCCCTTGGTAATCCAAAGGATTTTTGTTTTTGCACTTGAAATATTATCTGGGGAAAGATGCCACATGATTTACAAAAGGAGTCCATTAGACAAAATGGTTAAAAACCTCTTAGACCATCCCCAGTGCATGGCATTTAGTGGTTTCCCTTGAACATCTCCTAGTTGTAAATCATATTGCTATGATTTCCACCGTTCACAAATCTTTGCCTAGATAGGTATGCATGCAAGCATGTGTGTATGTATATATGTGTGTGTACATGTGTGTGTGTGTGTGCATGCGTGTGCATAAAATCAATGGTTACCTTATATGAAACTTGAAGCCAACAGTCAAGAGCTGATGTAACAGCCTATCTCAGGAAACAACCCCCTGACTCACTCCTACCTGAGATAGGCTTGAATCCACCGTGTCCCTGCTCTGATGCATTCTCTGTCCGTCTCCTCTGCGGCCCTGCTTCCATCTGACAACACCAGCTTCTCTTCCCCACCCATCCTCACACTCCCCAGGTCTAGAACATCTTTGTTCTCATCATGCTGTGCAGCTGTCATCTGGGACAATATATCCTCAGCCCTGCTGAGGATTAAAAATACGGCTAATAGGATATAGATGTTCCATGCATGCTTGGGAATGTATGGAATACTCTGGAAGCCTTCCAGTTCCACCTGTGGTTCCCCCATCATTCTCACTCTCCTTCTCTTTCCCATCATTAAAAATAGCCTCATTTGTGCTGCCCTCTCTCTGAGATTCTCCACTGAGAATTGCCCTCTATCCGAAGGGCGCTGCTGGGCTCCATGCTTTGTGTACTTCGATACTAATTCCATGCAAAGGAGGTGTTTCCATGGCCTTTACAGAGGAGGAAACTCAATGACTTCTCTGATGCCTCAGAGTGCTGAAGCTGGGATTTTAAAAGTCTTTATTGAAGTATGATATATAGACACAAAAGTACAAGATCATGAGTCTCCAGTACCATGATTCTTTTACAGACAGAATGCACCCATGACATCAGCACTCCAACCACAAAATGGAACATTATCAGCCCCCAGAGCCCCCTTCATGTCACCTTCCAAGCCCTAACTCCACATCCCCCCAGTGTAACCAGCCCTCCCCTCTATCACCATGAGCTGGTTTCACCATTTGGTACATAATATAAACAGAATCATACAGCATGTATTTTGTGTTAGCTTTTTGTATTTTTTGCTCAGCATTACACTGGTGAGATCCATGTTTATTGTTAGGCACATTTGTAGATCACAGATGTATCATATCACATTTTCTGAATACACCACACGCTCTCATTTCTACTGTTGAGAGGAATTTGGATCATTTCCAGTTTGGGACCATTACAAATAGTACTGTGATACTACCCTCATTCATGCCTTTAAGTGAACATACGTACACATTTCTGGTGGTATATATCTAACCATGGGGTTATTGGGTCAGTTTTAGTAAATTCTGCCAGACAGTTGCCTAAGTGGGTTATATGGAAGCTGAAATTTAAACCCATTATTCTGACTCTACAATGACTTGTGGGAGTAGGGTGAGAGGCATATTTCTTTTTCTGTTGTTCCTAAAGAAAAATATATCCAGTTTCTGTCCTACTTGGTAGTGATGGCCATCAATATCAACAATAGCAGGGGCCTGTGGAATGTTTTTGGATCACGTCAGAACCTGTTGCCTTCACCGTCGAGAACTGGAGGAGGTCACTGGTTCTCCACCTGTGCTGATCCTCATGCTATCAGGCCGTGTTACCAAAGACCCTTAGCAGCACACTTTTCCCAGATACAGGAAGATTTGCTACACGGTAAACAATAAAGCATTCTGACCCACTGATGTATAGTTGTTGAACAGACAGTACGCATATCCACCTTCATTTGACATCCCTGATGAACCACTGAGTGTTTGAAGTGTCCCCTAGTCCTTCCTAAGTGTCCTTCCTAAGTCAGAGAAATCCACCTTGAGGCTCTTGCTGCTCTCTGGCTATGTTTGTGTTTATTGATATTTCGATCTTCTCCCTCTCTCAATTCAGAGAGATCATAGACCATTAGAGCTGGCAGGAACTCTGGAGATGGCTCAAACCCTTCACTTTAGAGATAAGATGGAAAATTATTTGTCCAAAGTTAAAAGACGGCAGAAGTCCTAATCTACCCCTCATTCTGTTGCCCTTTTGCTTACACTGGGTCTTCTGAACCTTCATGGTCCTGGGGAAAACCTGAGCCCAGTCTGGAAACTTCCCAGGACTTTAGGAGTCTCAGCAAAGCACACCATGATTAATGTCAGGTGTCCATGATCTCTAGGATCATTCAGCTGAGACTGACCTTGTCCCATATCTTTTTGCTGGTCTTAGCAGCATTCTTAGAGGGTGGTTCCAACCCTAAGGGTTCAGCTGATGGCCCCCACGTGCCCTCCCAGGGTCAGAACACATCACAGGACCAATCCATCCTTTGAACAGGAAAGACAGGGGTGAAAACTCCAGGAAGTGGGAATATATCAGTGCAAGATCCCACCTGGGTAACCCCTGTTTTGTTTGAAGAGAGAAACTTACAAAATCCAAACAGGCTAATTTGGAGAGCTTAATTTCTGCCCTGGTTGTTTGCTTGTGTTGTTCCCATTTTAGCCTCAACATCTAGCATGTCTTGTACAGACTAGGCTTTCAATAAGTATGTGTTGAATGAATAAATAAATGAGTGAATGAATGAATGAATGAGTGAAGGAGTGGCCAAAAAAAGGTCAATTCCAGTGGTCTCCCCACACTGGGTTAGCACTAAAGGACTCACCTTTACCTTTGCCTGTAGGCACCTGTATATTCTTTTATATGCAGAACAAATGCCTTTAAGTTTGGGATTAAGAAAAATAATTTTTCCTTTTCTATATCAGTTACTATTAAGTGGATAAAATGATGACTTTGGTAGAAGAAAGAAGATACATGGGGAAAGTTTCAGAAATTTAAATGTTATATATGAACATATATCTATATATGTATTATATAATTTGTATTCTGTAACATGTTATGTAAAGTACATTTTGTGTTGTGAGGTGACACTTCCTGATTTTAGTTTTGTGGAAAGAATGGATCCTTGTAAGTAAATTGTACAGGTGACTGAAGCAAAACTGTTTTTGAAAAAGTGATCCACTTGGATGCCAGTATCTCTGTAATGTTTTATACAGTAGTTCCCTCTCTTAAAGTAAACTGAAGTTAACATGCCCATTTATTAATGGAAAGGTGGCTTTTATTATTATAACTATAAAATGGAATTGTGTTATACCTTCCGAAACCGGGGACACATGGAGAGATTATATGCTCCCTATGTTAAGTGGCTTCATTCTGCTGGGTATTTTCATGTGTGCTTTTTATTTTTTTATTTTTTAATGTTTATTTTTGAGAGGGGGGGGGAGGGAGAGAGAGAGAGAGAGAGAAAGAGGGAGAGAGAGAGAGAGAGAGGGAGAGAGGTGGAACATGAGCAGGGGAGGGGCAGAGAGAGAGAGAGACACACAGAATCTGAAGCAGGCTCCAGGCTCTGAGCTGTCAGCACAGATCCCAATGCAGAGCTTGAACTCACAAACCGTGATATCATGACCTGAGCCGAAGTCGGACGCTTAATTGACCTAGTCACCCACTCAGGCATGTGTGCTTTTTATACTTTCCTGATCTCTTTCCCCATCTCCAGACGCTCTTATCCGCCACTCCTCCTTCCTGACTCTCTGCCTGTTCTAATAAGATTAACTAGTCCTTGGAATTTGCTGCTTTCAAATCGCTGTCGGCTGGGAAATTAGTCTCCGTGCATATCCTAATCCTGTGATATAAACTCGGAAAAATGAGACAGAGTTGGATTTAGTGTCTGTTCTACCGGTGACCAGCTGTTTGACCTTTGGACAGGCCACTTGAACCATATGAGTTCTGTTTCTGATGGGAGACAAGGCTGGTAACACCTTCCGTCCACGTTTGAGGAAAGACAAAATGAGACCACTCCGTTGATCTCTGGCCACATAGTAAATGCTCCGTCAGTGTGCCCCTCCTTTCATTCTCTCCCTTCCTGGCCAAAATCCACCTGCAAAGGTGTTAAGAGAGCTTGTGAAGCTCTCTCCAGAAGGAAGCAAAATAGGCTTGTACTTATGTAGATGTTGAAGCTATCTTTCATTCCTGTGGTTGACCCTTCCAAAGGATGAAAGTTGTCGTGTAAGTGTGCTATTTAATCAATATTACTAATAAAAGACGCTAACATGACTTAGCACTGTCCAGGCAGAATGTTAAAAAACAAAACAAAACAAAAAAAACCTTTTTTTGAAAAAAACAACTGGCAATCCACTCTACCCATCTGCCATTTTCTCTGTTCTAGTTGAATATATGAGAGCACATCTTCAGCAATAAATTCAAATATAAGCACCATGAGATCTGGTCTGTTCACAATTGCACTTTTGGGGCCTGGAACATCATAGATGCACCATAATTTTTTTGACTGAATAAATAATCTCTTTCCTGCAGATGTTGTATCATTTATGCTGTGCCCAGGTCCTGTCAAAGGAAAAAAAATGAAGGCAAAAAGAGAGACACTCACCCAGCCATTTGTCTATTTTTTTTTTTCCCCCTCTGCTCAGGGCTAAATTTCCCTGAAAAATCACATCAGATCCCAGCTGTCAGAATGAGTTCATTAGCCAGGCTAGGGATTCTAGCTTCTGAAAGCCTCAGCTTCCACCCAGCCAGGTGTCTGCTTCAAGAACAGCGTTCTCTTATGCAAAACGTTGGTAGAAATGACCTGCTTTCTGACAAAGAGCAGCTCCAGAATCTGCCTGCCCTGTGCTACGGGATGGTCAGTGTAGACGGAGGAGCGTGCAGGCGGCCAGAGACCGGCGGCAGGAACGTGATCCGGCCGCTCTGGCATCGTGAGCTTGCCGTGCAGATGGTCCAGTTGCAGAAGGAGATGCTGTGGCTGTGTTCCTCCTTGCCCTTGCTGATGTAAGAATGGGGACATCGTATTCAATTTTTGGTCTCCATCCATATGCTGTTCCTCCAATGTATTTGTCCACATGAAGGGAGATGAAGCACAAAACAGTAGGACATCCAACTCTGCTTTAATTACAGTGATGAGCTATTTGTCCCGGTGCCACGCGCTGTGATGCCGCCTTGTTCCCCTGACAAACTCAGAGCAGGGGTGACGCCGACTTCCCCGGCAGCCGCCAATCGCCGTTCCTGGGCAGCAACCGTGTTTGGTTTGATATTTATTGTTTGAAAACCAAGGGCTATGACTCTGCCAAGCTTAATGAAAAGGGGAAAATCACTGGGGGCGGGTATGCAATTTTGAAGATGGGAGGTTTTGAACAAAGTCCTGATACTGACAGCATCCCTGGCACATGACAGATGACATTGTCATTCTCGGCAACAACAATGCGGTCATGGCTTTCACGCAGGTTTAATTGTCCAGCAGACACTAAGGGCCATGTCAAGACAGTTCAGCCAATGGGAATCAATACACCATTCAGGGTCCTTTTTGCCTTATGCTTTGCACTTCATTCATTCATCTTTTTCCCCAAAGAAATTGCTCTTCTGGAGGGCTTCTGCTTGCTCACATGGTATCTCCCTCGCACTGGTCTCTGTGGTCGCAGAGAGCAAAGCCCTCACCTTACTCACCTGTGTTCTCTCGCTCCAGGCACAACACCCGCACGCGACATAAGCTGTAACTATGGATTCAGTGAAATTAGAGAGACCAGGAGCCTGGTTACTCGTGGAGGCATAATTTTTTCGGGGACCAGAGAGATGATGACAGGCACAGGGGTGGGAGAATATGGACAGCAGCCTGTGGAATCTGAGCCCTTCGTGATTGGTGGGCAGAACTTACCAGAAGAGTCAGGGCAGTGGGTGAAATCATGGGCCAATGAGTTGGACCGCATGGCTTCATATCCCACCCTGCCACCCACCAGCCAGATGACTTTGGTCGGGATACGTGACATCTCTATGACTCAGTTTCCATATATGCACAGTGAAGGTGATAATAATACCTGCCTCATAGGATTTTCCTGAGGGTTAAATAAGACAATCCTTGAGAGTATTCTGGCACGTAGAAAACTCTCAACCCATATTAGCTATTGTTGTATATTGTTATTATAAATACCTAATGCAGTTAATATCTTTGTACTTAGGACTTACCATGGGCAGGTGTGAATGTCTCTTTTGAAGACCCAGAGATGGATTTACCCTTATACCACTAACATTATCCTCAAAGACACTATTTGGCTCATTTAAAAATTATTTACTCATTTTTAAAGACCACTTTAAGCTCTTTTTAGTACAAAAAGTAGTTCTATTCCTGTTCTCATAAGAATGGTGTGAAAAATCTTATTACACTCATAATCTTAAATTAAGATAATTGAAATCTGCTGTTGGAAAGTGGACCCCAAATATATCAAAAAATTAATTCAATTCAATTATAAATAACAAGAATCAACTGTACTTGAATGTGTGTGAAGTATAGAATCATAGTTAAACATTTAAAGAATATGTCCTTATCTGGTTACTATGGTGACAGGTTACTCCAAGAATTCATGGTTCTATGGTAACAATGGAACTATACTATTTCCTCTCCATATTGAAATATTCAGCAACTAATTTCCTGTAGCTTCATAATATGTCATGTTAATGACCTCAGAGGTGGAAACCAAGGTGGTGAGATCGTCTCCATGCTCTACAATTATTCTATGAAACAAAGCAGGAAGAAAACATGTTTTTATACTCATTGGACTGGGAACTACAAGGGAGTTCTTAATGAGAAAGAGATAGCAATGACACTTCATGGGGAAGTGCTAAATTTAACTCAAGTGTTTACTGTTACTTATTCATTGGGTCCAGAATAGATAGGATCACCATCATGAGACAATTATAGTTTCATATGGGTGAAGCCAGAAAGAATATAGTAGAATTCAATTGAATTTCACCAATTGTTAATGGAACCTATCATGTGCTGGGCACATATGAAGTAGGAATTGCCCCATAGCTATTCTTTGTCTGTTAAAATTTTTATAGTAGTTTTGTGTGTGTGTGCTACCAAACGTTCAGAACAGTAGGAATAATAAAGAAAGAAAATGTAACTGAGGTCTAAAAACCCTATCATCAGTATTAGTTTCTCCAAAGTTCCTCGCAAAATCCTAGAGGTAACAAAGGATGTGAAGCAGAGGTATGTTGGAGTCAGCTCATACCAGCTTGTACCAGTTGGTATGCATCTATCCCCAACTCTGTATTCAGTGATGTCACTTTAGTGGCGTGAAGTCATCCATGAAGGGAGTGTTTACACCATAGGAATTGGCAAACACTAGAAATCAGGTTCGTTCGTTGTTTCCTCCTTCCCTCCCTCCCTCCCTCCCTCCTTCTTTCCTTTCTTCCCTCCCTCCCTCCGTCCCTCCTTTCTTCCCTCCCTCCCTCCTTCCTTCCTTCTCTCTCTCCCTCTCTCTCTCCCTCTTCCCCCTTCCTTCCTTCCTTCCTTCCTTCCTTCCTTCCTTTTCTTTTCTCTTTTCTTTTCTTTTCTTTTCTTTTCTTTTCTTTTCTTTTCTTTTCTTTTCTTTTCTTTCTTTTGCTTTCTTCCTTTCTTTCTCCTTTTTGAGAGTTGACAGTTAAACATTTACCAGCACTCCACTCCACTCTCAAGCAGTGACTTGAAATGATATCTTCATATTTCACAGACATCTCCCTCCTCTTCTGTATCTATTTCTCTCTCCCATACCCCCTCCACATACACACCCATGAGGTCAGTTTTGCCTCTGTAGATTAAAATTGAATAACAGCTGCTTTTGAGCTGATCTCTGCTTCTCTTACTCTGATTCAAGCCTCCAGTATCTCTTACCTAGACTTTGTGTACAGCCTCCTAATTGATCTCATGTCCACTATTCTTGCTCCTTTCAGGTCCAGTCTCCATACAGCAGCTAGAGTGATCATCTAAAATTGTAAATCGCTTAAGCAAGCAGGAGAAAAGAAATAAAAATGAAATCAAAGCTAAAATAAACTTAACTATAAACAGGAAAACAATAGAAAAATCAACAAAACTAAAAGATGCTTCTTTTAAACAATGAATACAATTGTTAAGCCTCTAAAGATATAAATTGCCAATATCATAAATCAAAGAAAGATCATCACTACTGATCACACGGACATTAAAAAGATAACAAAGGAATACCGTTAGTATTGTGGCCTCCAAACTTGCTACCTTAGATGAAAAACCAATTCCCTGAAAGACATAAATTGTTTAAACTTGTATAAGGAGAAGTAGATAACCTGAATAGCCCTAGACTTACTAAATACATTAAATCAATAATTGATAACCTGCCAAAAAAGGAAGCATCAAGTTCAGATGGTTTACTGATAAATTCTACTAAGCATTAGGCCCAGATGGTTTCACTGGTGAATTCTGCCAAACGTTTAAAGGAGAAGTAATGCTAATAACTCACAATCTCTTCCAGAATATAGAAGCAGAGAAAACACTTACTAACTCATTCTATGATACCAGCACCCACCACCCAATAGTCAAATCTGATAAGGGCATTAGAAGAAAGGAAAATACAAACCAATATCTCTGTGAACATTGATGCAAAATTTCCCCAAATATTAGCAAATCAAATCCAACAATGTATACGTAGAATTATATTCATGTCCCAGTGGAATTTATTTCAAGTATGTAAAGCTGGTTCAACATTTGAAAATCAGTGCAATATATTATATCAACAGGATGAAAAGAAAGATTCTATAATTATGTCAATTAATCTAGAATAAATATGACAGAATTCAATGCCAATTCATAATCAGCAAACTAGGAAGAGGATAGCTCTCTCAACTTGATAAAGAACGTCTACAAAAAACCTATAGGTAACGTCAAACCTACAGATGATAGACTGGATGCTTTCCCGTTAATATCAGGTAAAAGGCAAGGGTGTTACCTCTTGCCACTCCTACCAAACATTGTGCTATAAATTCTAGATAATACAATGGAAAGAAAAAGTATACATATTGGAAAAGAAGAAATAAAACTGTCCTTATTTGCCAATGACATGATTACCTATGTAAAAATCCCCAAAGAGTCTACAAAATAGCTAATTGAGTATAGCAAGGCCATGAGGTATGAGATCAATATACAAAAGTCAACTGATGGCCTATATGATTAGGTATAGTACTTAGTATAAATCTAACAATATGTATGCTGAAAGCTACAAATTGCTGATGAAAGAAATCAAAGAATATCTAAATAAATGAAAAGATGTCCCATGTTCATGATTTGTAAGACTCAATGTTGTTAAGAGGTCAGTTCTTCCCACTTGATCTATAGACTTAATGCAATCCTTACCAAAATCCTAACAAGATAGCTTGTAGATATCAACATACCGATTCTAAAATTTATATGGAAAGATAAAAGATTTAGAATAGCCAACACAATGTTTAAGCAGAAGAACAAAGTTGGAGGATTCACATTACCCAATTTCAAGACAGTATAAAGCTTGAATTAGGTAGTGTGAGTAATCAAGATAGTGTGGTAACCATAAAACTTGACACAGGATCCAAGGGTAGGATACATAATGTGGCAAAAGAATCTAACAGAAAGGAGTAGAGGAAAAACTGATGACTTAAATAGTTTGGAAATGAGTGAAATCCCTCAGACTGAAAAGAAATGGAACTATATATAGCATTGAACTGTAGTTGGTAAAGTTCTTCCCTTTGAGGGTACAGGTTAACAATTCTGAAACTATAACATATGTGTACTGGAATTGAACAATTAAAGTATTTCAGTAGAGGATAGTGGGAGTCAGGTTTCTCACTGTTGGAGTGAGAGTCTACAGACAAGCAAAGGGGGGAAGCTAGACTGATCTATGTGTAAAGGAATAGTGTTGAAGACCACAATGAACCATGCTGGGTCTGATACTCTACTCTCGTCATCTTGAAATTCTTAATAATTTTTGAGCAAGGAGCCCTGCATTTTCATTTTCTACTGGGCCCCTACAATGATGTAGCCAATATTGCATTTAACAATGATTCTGTCAATGTTGATGTTCCCTAGGACTCCAGGTGTGGCTCCCTTCTTCTTCACATTCTACCCTCTCTGTGGTCACCCTTACCCATTTTCATGAGTTCAACTTAGCCTAGGACCTTGACAACTGGTACGTCAATAGCTTTACTCACCTGAGTTCTACTGATCTCCAGACTTGAATTTCCAACTCCTTGATTCATGTCTCCAGATCTCTTAAACTTACCACATCTACAAAAGAGTTCATTATTTATTTTCCCTAGTCTCTAAAACTGCTACTTTTGCAACATATATAATATACAAAAAAATCCCGAATCAAGAAAATAAAAAAAGGGCGCCTGGGTGGCTCAGTAAGTTAAGCATCTTTTGGTTTTGCTCAGGTCATGATCTCATGGTTTGTGAGTTCAAGCCCCACATCAGACTCCATGCTGACAATGCAGAGCCTGCCTGGGATTCTCTCTCTCTCTCTCTCCTTCTCTCTCTCTCTCTCTCTCTGCCTGCTCCTCCTCCCTTCACTCTCTTTGTCTCTCTCTCAAAAATAATAAATAAACTTCCACCAAAATTTAAAAAAGAAATCTCAGAATCACCGTGGAAACTTTTCTCTCCCTTACCCCCATTCAACTATAATCTAAGGCTTGCTAGTTTCATCTAAAAATTCCTCTGCATCAGTTCATATTCTCTGTCTTCACTGTGCTCCATTATCTCCCCTCCAGGACACAATAGGAGAAACCTTCTGCCTCCTGTACTTCTCTGTCCTGATCCAACTAATGTCAAAATTCCCTCCAGAATAATTTTACTAAAACTCATGTCAGATACCAATCTCCTGCTTACCATCCTCAGCGGTCTGACACTGAGTATGGGTAAAGTTTAAACTCTTCAGTGGCCTAGCAGGCTCTCAGTCTCACCTGGGCACCCTACCTTCCTGCCACCTTGATTTCTAGTCTCCCCACCCCATCTTTCCTGGGTATGATACTACAATTCCGTATGTACTCTCCACCTGGGATGCTGCCACACATTCAACGTACTCTCTCTACCTGGACTGTCTGTGTCCCCCTTCTGTACTAGGCTTCACTGAAGACCCACTTGTGCCCACTGGAGCTTCTTATCATCCAGCTTTTGTTCTCCTCTAACCCATTCTCCACCCAGAAGCCAGATGGAGCTTTCCACACCATAGATCTTGTTCTTTCACTCCCTTCTTCAAATCATTCAAGTGGATCTCTGCTTCCCACAGAAGAAAGTCCCAAAGCTTAATAGGCTTATAAAGCCCTATAGGAAATTAATAGTCCTGTCAGGATATGGACACATAATTGAATAACAGTGATACAACGTGCTTCATGACAAAGGTGTGATCCACGAGCCAACTGCTTCGACAAAGTTTTCCAGAGTGTACCCTCCCCCAAATAATGAATTCAAGTTGTTGGAATTTGACTTCCTTGCCATCGTTCTCCTCTGAGTCGCTCGGTCACTGGTCCCTCCTGCAGTGCACACACCCATGTAACGTGCAGTTATAGGGTTATGGCCATCATTGCCTAAATGTAGAAACTGATTTTTTTTTTTTTTTACGTAGCACATGTAAAATAAAGTGGAATTTGGACAAGAAATTCCAAGGAGTATTTTCTAAGAGGAGTTGATAAGTTGCAAGGAAGCAGACGCTTTTTTTCAGAATAGCCTTGGAAAAATAAAAGCTCAAACTACTTAGTAGTTCAGTAAGTAGCTCAGTAAGAAGCTTTTTGCAAAACAAGCAAACAGAAAAAGATTTGTGGTTCATTGACATAGCCATTGACATTTGGGAACCCTATCCTTTCTAAATAAAACTAGCCAAAAAAAAAAAAAAAAGAGGTTTAGTCTCTTTGTAAATGTGCATGAGGAATATCATTTATGATTAAACTGTTATGAGGAATATACTCATAACTGCAGGAAATTCTTACCACATCTTTCTAAAATTACTATTTGATATTTTATATGCCAAAAATGACTTTGTGAAATAGTGTTCTCTTGGAAACCACCTAATGGCCTACATAAGGAAGTCATTAAATAAGTCATAAATGGAGTAGATACGATGGACAATTATGCAGTCATTAAGATTCGTGTTCTTAAAGAACTTTCCCTTTTTAAGGAAAATGCACAAAAATACTATTTGGGGAAAATACAGGTTACAAAACAGTATTATACTATTGTTCCAGTTTTATTTAAAAATTATGTCTATACAGCAAAATGTTACTAGTAGGATTTCAAATAGGCTGGTATTTAAAGGAGATTCCTTTTAAATCTTCGAACATTTTGTATTAAATCAAATTCTCCATAATGATCATGTATTATTTTAAACGTGGCTTTTAATTGATGGTCCATTCTCAGACACTTTTGAGAATGAATGAGGGATCTCTAGTAACAGCGTCACCACTACCACAGACAAAACTGGACTGTTTTGGACAAACATGATACATGTTTGGTTGGTTGAACTGTTCCCCAAAATCCATACACGTTGGAGCCCTAATCCCTAGCACTTGAAAATGTGAAGGTCACCGCAGATGTAATTAATTAGGAAGGGGCCATACTGGAATGGGGTGGGCCCCTAGCCAATATAACCAATTTTCTTATAAAAAGGAGAAATTTGGACATATACACACAAGAAGAATGACATATGAATGTGGAGGCAGAGGTTGGGATGGTGCGTCTACAAGCCAAGGAGCACCAGTGATTGCCAGGAAACCACAAGAGTTTAGTGGGGAGGCATGGAGCAGAAACTCCCTCAGAGTCTCAGAAGGAACCAAGCTTGCCATCACTTTGATCTAGGACTTCTGATTTGCAACAGGGAAGGCAGAGGAAATGAAGTTTCACCGAGTAAAAGGAATTTGTTCACTGAACTAGTATTGTGCAGAATTGTTTGATCACTCAAAAATATTTGCTTCTCCTCTGTGTCTGGCCCCTCCTGGGAAGCCCTGCCCTGGTGAGATCAGGCTTGAACACGTGACTTGCTTCAGGAAATGAAGTATGAGTGGAAGTCACATGTGCCACTTAAAAGTGGGAGCTTGAAAGGCCGTGCTATGGTTCGGCCATCTTTGCCCTTGGCCTTGAGACCAGAATATCCTGAAGAGGAGATGCTTCTTTAGCCTGGACCCTAAAATGAAGAAAACCCAGAGCCAGGTTGTAACTGACCCGCAATATACCTGTAACATGAGATAGAAGTAGATCTGAGCCAATGTGATTCACTAAAATGATGACATCATGTGTTGCCCTGGCACAATTTAGCATAAGCTGACTAATAAAACATTTGCTAAGCAGCTATCACATAGGTGCTGGGGACAAAGTAATAAATTATACACAGATTCTGCCATCCAGGAGCTGACATTAAATGGTATATCCTTTGCCTTTAAAACATGAAGATTTTTGGCCCCAGGTGTGTTCTACTTTTTTTTTTTTTTTGTAACACCTGCAAGTAAATGTTAAACCATGTTATTCTGATAGATTTTTTAGAGAAAAAAAAAATCTTGAAGTGCTCTCATATTCAAAGTCGTTCGTGGAATCTTGAACTACATGTACAGATATAAAGTTTGCCAATTAAAATTTTATAGTTTAGGGAAAGAAACTCCTGTGAAAAATAAACCTAAGCTAATTATTCCATTATTTAATTCTCATTTGGAAAATGAGATATTCAGACACTATTAAAAGTTACATTAAGGGGTAAAAACCACTTCTGTGGAAACCGTCAAATTTATTTCATTTACTGTTAAAGAATATTAATTTCAAGGAGCAAGCTTTGAAAGCAACCAAATAAGTTGTCAAAGGCAAGTAATCCCTCCCTGAGGAATGTTTGAAGGCTGCAGATTATATAAGGGGCGTCATGTCTCAAGTGCAGGTCGGGGTGGAGGCAGAAGGGTCATGTTCTAAAGTCAGCCTTCTAAAGCAAAAATTGCATGGTGTCAAAATTACCCTTGAAAGTCCCTTACATGGCACTTAAATTGCCCAGACCTGGGCCTTTAGAAGTTCAAAAGCAAAGAATTAATGTCTTCTGTGTCTCTGGAGCGATGAAATCCAAGGTCTAACTTGAAAGGGGCAAAAGACAATGGGGAAAACAAAGGGTCTTCCTCTCATGGTCTTCTGTTCTTTCTCCAAGCACTTCTCCCTCAAGCCCCTCTCTCCTCTCCTTGTTCCCCTAAATACTTGCACACCAATGAAGTCAAATGAGTGACATGTGCACATTAAGCAACCCCAGTCTTTAGTTTCATTTAAAAACGTAAAAGGAAATGTATTGGGAGCCCATTATCTATGCTATCCTGGGCGAGATGCTGAGGAGAGAAAGGGAAAAACAAAAAAAAAACAAACCCCACCAACATGAAAAAGAAACACAAAGGAGCGGGCAAGAGTGAAATCCAACCAGATACTATGAAAGCAAGCAGCCTGGCCCAATCTAGGTGCCAGTAACATGGCAACACAGTTAAACAGACAAGGAAAGCTTTATGTAAGACTACGGCACTGGAGTCTTAAAGTTAACCCTGCTTAAACAAAAGGCAGGAGGCGTTTGAAGCCCCAGGGTGAGCTAGTGGAAAAATACCAAAGGACATTAAGGGGTAGCATGACCAATGTGCTTGGGCCCCGAGAGACAGGGGTACTATCTCCTTCAGTGAGTACCCATCAGAGGAATGGTTTGTGGGTCCTCAAGAAGGACATCTCTGGGTGGTGAAACTGGCAGAAACTGGGAGACGATTTACACTTGAAAGGGCAGAAAAAGAATTACAGCTGCAAGTTTTCTAAGGTAAATTCTTTAAGAAAAGGGGGTGAGGGACCTATGGTTAGGAAGAAACCTGTCTAAAGTTTAATCAAGCCAAGGGGGAATGTTAAGGCTATCCGAGGTAAGCACAGATGCTATGAACAGAAGTTCTCAAATCTTGACCGCACTTCAGGATTGTCTGAGCTTTAAAAAGTCTCAATGTCGAAGACATATCCCAGATACACTGCAAAACCAATGACATGCAAATCTCTGGGGAGGACTCAGGCATCAATATGGCTTAAAGCTTCCCAGATGAGTCAAGGTGCAGCCAAGGTTGAGATCCGGGGCTACAGGTGCAAAGAAGAGCACCTGATATGAATCTGAAGTCTGGGTGGGAACTATCCAGGGGAGAAAAACATTCTAGATGAAAGGAACTGCAGTAGCAAAAGTCCTTCAGTAGGAAGAAAGTGGTTTTGTTTGTGCCTTGAATGTAGTGTTGTTATAAATTAAACAATGACCAAGCTCCTTGAGTTGAATCAATACACAGTCATAATATATCGGCTCACTTAGACATGTCAACACCTTTTTCTCTTTCTTTGTTAAGGGTCACTGATTCTTTAAAAGCATGAGGAGTAACGGATTCTATCCGATGATGATTCATTCCATAGTTCCAACATACATCTATCCCTAACTGAGGTCCTGAAAGCATCTTCCTTTCAAAGGTCTAATCCTATCATTGTGCCTCATACATGGCACTCTAAAATACACACTGATCTACAAAAGTGACATGTCCTCAGAAGGTACAAGGCATTTCCTTTAGGAAAGTGTTTGCCTGTGTGTCCAAGCTGAGAAAGGGTGCACTCGTAAGCTGAAGAAAATTGATCTTGTTGTGGTTGTTGCACAAAGGCTGATGTTTTCAAAGACTTCAGATAAAAGGCTCCACAGGCAGCTAACAAGCTCTTAATAAGTCTAGATCAAGGTTTACTCACCTGCTTCCAGGACTTGACTTTGGTGTCTTGGTGACAAGAAACCAGGATTTGACAGCGTTCATTTTTGTTACCTCCTTCCATAAATTCTATGCTACTTTATTCCTTATTCATTCAGCACTGATGTTTTCCTGGCCATAATACATTTATACTAATTCAGAAACTTGCCATCAAATAGATAGGCACGTCTGTCTAATCTGGAAGGCAACAGAACCTCTAATTCTGATACTACAGACGAAATTGAAGCCTGCTTTTTATCCCCACAGTGCTCTTCAAAGGAACAGTTTTTCTAAAATTCAAACAAGGGTGTCTCAGTTAATAAGATGGCATTTTCCTTTTCTTTGTCTTATCATCTGTCCAAATCAAGGGCAGTGGATGCAAGACTCCAATGACGTCAGGCTACTGTGGCTCCTTCAAAATGCTCCTCTCAATCAGGTTTCTTATTATCCGATCCCGATTCCATACATAGTCACGGAAATTGACTTTTTAGATTAATCGGAGTCATTTTTATTGCTTTTTAATAGCTAATTGCCACACAGTCCATCTTGTTACCAGTATTGTGATTCAGATCAACCTTTGAGATGAGTACAGATAAAAGACTGGCTTTATCAGTTGGGTGTTCTGGGATGATCACCAGCCACATGAGGAACCATGTGTGGACTCATTGGGTAGGGTGTGGGTGGTGTATGAGATATTAAGGATGCTGCAATTTGGTATCACTTCCTATTTGGGATGAGTCAGAGAGATTTTGGAAACATCTTCAAGGCTAACCCGATTTACATTATAGTTACATTTTAATTGCATTTTAAAGCCTCAATGCAGTTGATTGTGAAAACCGCCACACCATTTTTAAGAGAACTGGAGTTTTCTTTTTATGGAAATGCAAAAGGACCCCTCAGCATAACATCATGTTACCTAAGCAGTGAAAGAGAGATATCTGCTCTCAGTGTTCCCTCAGATTCTTCTAGAAAAGTTTACCAGGGGTCCCCACTCAACACATGCAGTGGACTCGTTTCACCTGTAATGTACCTTTTGGTCTTTTCATTCTTCCGTTGGATCATATAGTGATAGAGTTTCAGGCATGGAGCTAGGTGAGTTCTGGGAATGTGATAAAGAAAACCGACATCTTCCCCTTATCCTGGGAGTTGGTGGTCTCTTGGGGAACACAAAGAGGCAATCCCAAGCCTCCACCCATCTCGTCTTGTTATTCTTGGCTTTTATCTTCTTCACCAGGACCTCTGGATGCTTCCTTCACTACTTGTTGGGGAGTTTCTTCTCATAGGGCTTTGCTGGATGGCCTTTTTGCCCTGGAATAATCGAATACTGACTTGCTGGGGTTTCTTCTCTTCTGGCTTCCATCTCTACTTTGCTCACCCCTCTTGGATCACACTGTTTATTCACAGGGCCTTCATTACTACACAGGCATCAATAATTCACAAGTCTAAATTCTGTCCCTCCCCTCTCACTTGAACCCCAGAGCTGCTTCACTCTCAACCCCCAGGTAGCCAGAGACCTTGAACTTAATATGTTCCAGTTTGATCCTTCCTCTTCCTTTCCATGTCTTGTAGTTTATCTTTCTCTGTCTTGGTAAAATCTCCCATTTGCCCAAAGTAGAGGACTGAAAATAATCTGGCTTTTAAAAATACCCTGGAAAAAAATAGACCATTCATCAGTTTGCTGATTCTATATCTCTAAACAACACTGAATTTCTGTGACTCTAGTTGAGTTAAATTTACTCCTAGCTTTTTAAAATAAAGCCAATGAAAGACTGAGAAGATTATTACAAAGGCTGCTTTCTGGTGAAGTTGCTGAATCAACAGCTTTATTTTAGTCAAATCACATTTTCATATTTCAAAAATACTTTCTGGACAATTAATGAGTCCTGTGGGGTCAGTACTGTGAGGTTTATGATTTTGTAATGATGATCTAAGGTCTGTGTGAAAAAGGTAATCAGGTTCATTGGAGAATCAAACTGGTCAAAAGTAGACACTGACGTCTGAATCTGAATCTCTCCCATGAATTTTTTAGCAGGTGTTAAAATAAGACATATAAAAAAAGAACCTTTGGAAAATAAGAAACCTGGACTTTTCAAATGCTGGGACATGGTGGTCACTTTTAAAAGGGATATAACTTTAATTTCTCATTTGAATATGCATGACACTGATTTAACCAACTCAGTAATAACATGATCTACCAAGCAGGTAAAATTGCATCAAGTTGGGCTGGACCAGTTTTAAGGTTCTTACATAAAGCATGTTAGCACATGATCTTAGATATGTCATGATTTAAGTTAGGAACTCTGTAAAAAAGCTATATATAAAAAAAGTTTGATTAGTGTGGTTTTCAAGCAGGTTACAGTTAGGATTATGGTTGTCATAGGGACAGGTCCATGGCAATGGAAGTGAAGCATGACAGCTTTGCTTTATCAGAATAGTAATTCTTCATTTTTGTGAATGTCAGCAAATGAATTTGACCCACCACATGTGGACTTGGATCAAAGGGCACATTTAGCATATGGTCAATGTGGCACTTATGTGGCCTTTCAAAAGGCCAAGTCCACAGTGATAACCACCACAATAATCCTGTAAACCTATCCAGCTGCCTTCAATGATGTGACTTATGATTGGAAGGGGAAAAAAAGAAGGGTGATATTTTATAAATATCAATTTTCAAAAAATCCCTGATCTGTTGGCATTAACTGATGAGCTCAGAGATGCTTGGAAACCTCCCTGCCTGCACAACAACTGTAACCATGGCAACCTGCGTTTTAAAGGATGTTGAAGATGTTTTTAAACATAAGGTGAGAAAAACAGTCTTACACAAATGTTTGCCTGAGACTTCATGTCTAATTCCACCAGTACACTTGCTGTTCCTTTACGGGGACTTGATGCGATGCTAGAAGATTTCCCGTTGGAGGAAAACCTGGACCACCCAGGGCAGTCACAAATCTGGAGACCACTGCATTGCTACAAGAGAGAGATTTGCCTGGGTACCAAGACTCAGTTTGGATACGCCCAGGCTTCCTATACATTATGTATGAAGTAGACTGGCAACTCATTCTTAAAGCTTTTTAATTTTTGATGCTCTTTGTTCCATGTGATTTTTACAAAGTTTAATTGGACTACCATATATTTTAGAACAAATTAATTAAGAAAGACCTCAGATTTCCAAAGCAATGTGCTAATAGCTCTGTAGAGTACTGGATCTGAGTAGACGATAGAGAACAATTGTGCACTGTTCAGTATTTGAACATTAAATTTCGATACTGAATAAATCATCCAATGAATAATACTTTCTTACTAGTCATATTTTATTGTAGTTTTTCAAAGTTTATTTATTATCTTTGAGAGAGAGCGTGCGCACAAGCAGGGGAGGGGCAGAGAGAGAGGGAGACAGTGTCCAAAGCAGGCTCTGTGCTGCCAGCTCAGAGCCTGACATGGGGCTCGAACCCACGAACTGTGAGATCATGGCCTAAGCTGAAGGTGGACACTCAACCCACTGAGCCACCCAGGTGCCCCTTTATTTCAGTTTTTAAACAATTATGATTCTATTTGAACAGGGCATAGAATGGGAGCATTTTGAGGAGGCAGATTATAATCAAAGATTCCTATTAACTATTTGGAGCTAGAATAGTTTTTAACTATTTAACTATTTGGAGCTAGAATAGTCTTGGAGCTAGAATCATATTTAGTCCAAACAAACACAGACACTAAAAAGACATTATGGCCTTTTCATTCTTGGTCCTGCTTATTCACACCTCATGTCTTGGCAAACCACCAACTTTTTTCTCCCCACCTTGACTCTGCATGGGTTTGCATATTTATAGAGTTAAAAGGGTTGCCCACCATGGTTCTCTTTCTTATCCACACTCTTTATTTCTTACCCATCCATCTCTGTCACTCTCAGAATATAGCTCTCCCCAACTAATTACATTAATCAACAACAAACAGCAACTCTAAAAATTCACCAACATGGGAGTTTCATAAGCCTGAGACACTATGTCAAATAATTCATCATGGCTGTTTGAGGACTCTGCGACTCAAAATAAGGTAGCAATTGAACCAGAGAACAAAATGGTCACTATTAGTATGACTTTCTTCTATATTTAGGAATTCCTGTTTTGCCATCAACATTGTTTCTGTATACATTGTTTTCTATCAATACAAATTTCTCTCTCCACTTTCCTGGCTCTAATTTAAAAGTAAGTAAAGCCAGACAGCTCTCTTTTTGCTCAGGGATTAGGTCTGTTTTACAAGGAATTAAAGGAAAATAGAACAAACATTGGTTAAATATGAACTACATCTCAGATATGACATTACATATAATCTTGGTACTTCTTACCCATTGTACGTTCAAGTCCCAATCTCCATGTTACACACAATAAATAACACACACAGCATTCCATGTGTTCCATACATGAGGTCCAGGAGGTCCAGGCACTGTTGTCATCAACATCATCATCATCTCCTGCGTCATCCCCATAATCATGCTTTTTTTATATGGTTTCAATGAATCCTTCCAACAAAATGCCAGCCCACTTTATTGTATGCATTTTACAGATGAAAAAACTAAATTTCAGGGCCACTGGGTGGTTTGCTCAAGAATACATAGCAAGTAGGGGCGCCTGGGTGGCTCAGTCAGTTGGGCCTCTGACTTCGGCTCAGGTCATGATCTCACACTCCGTGAGTTCGAGCCCCGTGTTGGGCTCTGTGCTGACAGCTCAGAGCCTGGAGCCTGTTTCCGATTCTGTGTCTCCCTCTCTCTCTGACCCTCCCCTGTTCATACTCTGTCTCTCTCTGTCTCAAAAATGAATAAATGTTAAACAAAATTTAAAAAAAAGAATATATAGCAAGTAAATGATAGAGGTAGAAATTGAATCTGTCTTTTTCTAGTGCAAAACTTCAGCATTAGAGGTTGGACAAGGCATGATATTGAAGGGGCACCCTGAGTATGAAGTCAGAGCTGGTGTCCATGGGGAAATAAGAAATAATGGTTCTCAAACTTCAGGTTGCCTAAGCATCATTAGGTGTGAGCTTGTAAAAATAAATATTGCAAGTCTACCACCTGCCCACCCTGACACACACACACACACACACACACACACACACACACACACACACAGATTCCGATTCAGTAGGTCTGAGATGAGTCAGAAATCTACATTTTTTAAATGTTTATTTATTTCTGAGACAGAGACAGAGCATGAGTGGGGGAGGGGCAGAGAGAGAAGGAGACATAGAATCAGAAGCAGGCTCCAGGCTCTGAGCTGGCAGCACAGAGCCAGATGCGGGGCTCGAACTCACGAGCTGTGAGATCATGACCTGAGCCGAAGTCGGTCACTCAACTGACTGAGCCACCCAGGCACCCCAGAAACCTACATTTTTGATAAATTCCTCAGTTGATTCCCAAGAAGGTGGCCTTTGGACCACGCTTTGAGAAATGATTTGATAGATGAATGGGAGCCCTTTGAGAGACCTGAATCTCTAACTTAAGAAGCTAGATGGGACAACTTGAGGGTTCAGCACACTCACCTGTATAGAGAAACCTCTGTTTTCTTTAATATCCGATTTCCATTTGGTACAGAGTAGAGCTCTTCCCTCTGAGGCACCCATCTTATTACCCATCATGTGATCAAGCCCTGCACCTCAATTAACATATAATGAAAATAACAAAATATGCTAATCATTAACCACCTGTTGAGTGCAAGGCTCCAAGCTAGAAGCTCATCACTCTGTTGTCCTTGCCAACACCACTGTAGCAGAAGCACTGATGTTCACCCATATCCAACCCTTGCCTTCTTCCCAGACACACAGAAATACCCTAGTTTCCAATCCCTTTGTAGTCTGATGGAGTGATTTGGCAAGTTCTGGCCTAAGCATGCTATTTTCACTCTCTCTCTCTTTCCCTGCTATGGTAACCATTGACATGTTTTAGATGGTGCCAGCTACCAAATGGTGGAAGCTCCTTCAGGCTGGGTCCTTGAGCTGCTACATAGCATAAAACTCCCATCAGTCACACTGAATTCAGAGCATGAGCAGGAGATAAACCAACCTTTGTTTTGTTAAGCCTCTGAGAATTCATTTTATTTCATTCTCTTTTTATTTCTGTGGCTAACCCTAGCCTATCCTAACCAATAAAAACATCATCATGTCAACAATCACATTTATTACCTATGATAATAAATGCTTCCTATGTGCTGAATACAACACCCAACACTTGGAAAACATTATCTAATTTAATAATTACCCCAACACTGTAAGTATGACAGTTAAGTATTTTTATAAAGTCACACAACCAGTAACTGATGAGACAGAAATCAAAACCCAGACAGTGTGATTCCAGAGCCCATGTGCTTAACTAAAACACAGTAATGTATGGTGCTTACCTGTCAGTGTTGGTGCTTTAGACATTTGTCACATCTAATCCTCTGCCAACCCTACAAGTGGGCATTATTGTCTTACTTTTCCAGTGCAAATACTGAAGATTGGAGAGATGAAGTGTCTATCCCAAGGCCATACATGTGTGAGAATTGGGTCACAAACCCCAGTCTTTCTGAATCTTAAATGAAGCATCACTTCACAGCCAGGGTGTCTAAGCAGGCGATTTTGATTTCTCTAACCTTGTGTCAGAAACGTCTAGGATCCCTAGGCCATATATACCAGGGTATTTAACACAGTTCAAGATTTTAGGACTCTGAGTCAGACTTTCCAAGTTAAAACTACAGTTCCACCATGCACTGTTGTGTGACTTTGGGTAAGTTACTTAGCCTCTCTCTGCAAAATGGGTTGAATGAGGTAATTCTGGGTAAGCCTAGCACCAACTAGAAACAAAGGAGTATTGGGTTGAATAGATTCACAGACAGCTTTGCCTAGATGGGTTAATAGGGTTCTGGAAATGGCTCAATCTCTAGCTCCCTGACACCTTCTGGGCAAGCCCATAAATGCTTTTATAATGCAGCATAAAGCCCATAATGCGGCTATGCTTTGGGTTTCCTCCAAATCCCTTTGGTTAGGGGGATCACTGGGTCTGCAGCTTCCAATCCCTGGAGCGCTACTGAGATGATTTCCCTTTTTCAGGTCTTCTGTGAGCCAGTCCCTGGTGAATCCCAAATGGCCAGGTAAACTGGCCGGTGGGATTCAAGGGTCTGGTGAAAGAACAGAGTAGGAACCTCAGGGGCTCTAGTCCCACAAATCCTGGAAGTCATAAGGTGTGGGCTGAGGACAGGTAGGAGAACCCACTGGAGCTGTAGATGAAGGTGTCATTCCAGTTGCATTGAGCTCCGGAAGCAGACCTTTTTCTTTGCCTTATACGCTCCCAGGATGAACTCGGTCCTTCTTCTCCTGGCTCAGTAAGCATAGCAGTATCTGGGCTCCCAGGCTAGCTGAAGTGAGCAGCCTGGCTTTCTGGTGGAGGCTGAAGTTAACAGGGGCCACCAGCAATAGACACTGCCAGTTGCCAACGCTACTTGTTAAATGCCTTCGATGTACTGAGCATGACACAAATGGCCTTATAGAGAGACTACATTCAATTTTCGTATGCCGTGGGTATTATTATTATTTCTTTCATCTTACGGATGAGAAGACGAAGGCTCAGAAAATTTAAGTTGTCTGCCACAAGCTACCCAGGTGAAAACATGATGGAGCTAGAGATTGAAGGCAGGCAGTCTGACTCCAAAACCTTGCACTTGAGCAGCACGCCCTTTAGCCCAGGTGTTGAGGTGTCAGCACAGTCTGAGCCCTCATCGCCAGTGGAGGGTGCCCATGGGTGTGGCCTGGGAGCTGGAGAAGATGGTAAAGAGTGCCTTAAGAACTTAAATTGGAGGAGTTTGGGAATCCCTAGAGAAGAAGGACTGGAGACTCGAGGAAAAATGGCTGTGTCTATTAATTCACTATAAACAGTAGGTGGGGACTTCTCAGTTTACCCTGGAGATCCAGGGTATACCCCCTAAAACTGATACCCCCAAGACATGCATCACAGAGCGCTCTGCTGAAAAACAGCCCCCACCATTTTTAAAGATCAAAATGCACAGTAAATGATGGATATTCCAAGAATCATTGTAGTGAAGATAGTTTGTGCGCTTAACTATTGTTTTCCAATTTTATTTTTAACACAGCACCCTTCTTATTATGCAAAACCTATCAGCCTCTGCTAGAGGAATCTTTGGACAGCTGTCAGGGAAAGCATTTGAGGGAGGAGCGTTTGAAGGCTGTGGAACAGGGAGCCGAGATCTGTGGAAAGAGAGTTTGCTGTGCAGGATGCAGGGAGCACAGGTGAGAGAGCAGTCGGGGGGCTACTGAAGGTGCGAGTTGGGAGCAGTGAGCTCACGAATCGGTGATTGCAGCAGACAAGGGTAAGGAAGTGAGCATCAGTGACACGGGTGTACGTAAAAGAAAAGACGGAGGCAGAACTAGTTTGCAGGACAGCTTAGGAATAGACATCAGGTGCCAGGGTGACCTCAAAATAGACATTGCAGACCCAGCGTTCAGGAGAGAAGCCAGAAGTAGAAATGAGGGCTTTAGGTCACTGCCCGCTCCCTCTTTCCCGGAGGGACCGTGGAAAGAGCTAACAGCTCAGAGGACTTTGGAAGGAACCTTCAGCAAGGTCTCCCTGCAGGAGTCACGATGCAGGAGGGGAGCCTGGAAAAAGCAGTGATCAGAGAGGCGGGAGGTCTGCCTCGAATCCAAGGCATGAGAGCGCTTAGCTCAAAGGATCTTTTTTTTTTTTTTAAGTGGAAAGAAGGAAATCGTGGGGAAAATGAAGAATGTGCGGTCTGAGGAAAGACCGAGGCTTCCCCCCTCAGAAAGCATCTTGCCACTAGCCGTGGGCAGCAAGGCCGACAGCTGGTAGTTGTGATCCCATCTTCGACTGTATTTGCAGCAAGAAGGGCCGTCTGGCAAACCGGTTCACAGCGGCAGATCCCTGGCGTTAAGAGAGTGAATTCTTGACTCTGTAAACGGATAACCAAGTGCTGCCCAGCTACAAGGAGGAGTGAAACAGCAGACCTGACTATTTTATGTAAATCGCTAAGATTAGGGCAGTGCGCAAGCAGGTAGGAGCAGGGGGAAGAAGCTTCTTAAGCAGGGGTGGGTTTTGAGGACCTGTCAGCCTAGACCGGAAGAGCAGCCAGGAAGGTGAGAGAGGGAGACAGCAAGCACGTCTCCGGAGTCACAGCCAAGTCAGCCGATAATTAACCTCTTGATTCCCCCCTCCCCTCCTTCCAAGGTCAGATATTTATTATCTCAGAAACATTTAAACTTCAAGAAGCTGTGAGGAACACAGGCTTTCCAAGCCGGCTTCGGCTGCCCTGCCATTTGATTAATTTATGTGGTCAGGCAGGCAGTTCAGAGAGATCTAGACTGTGCTCTCACCCGGCATCATTTCCATACTTAATACATTCAGGCACAGTGACGGTAGAGCGTCTTCTGTTTATATGCAACTTGGTGCCTTTTGAAGTGCACGTTTAAGTTCACATTGATAAAATACCACTTTCTAATTTAGATTTTTAAAAAAATGCTCACTGGGCATTAAGTACCTTTTGCAGAATGAGACGTTTTTAGCCCTTACTGTGAAGCAAGACCAAATACATACTACTGCCATTCAAGAAGCCTGTTCACGGGGTTGCACATCTTCCAAATGTATATAAAAAAAATGAGATCCTCTTGATTGAAAAAAAAATTGCCTCTTGCACCCCATAATTAGTTCCCTAAAATCTTATGAATGAAGAAGCAATTGGACTCTTACATTTGGAAATTGGAAATGCCTTTCTCTGCTGCATTTTTATTTTGAGAAGTGGGAATCGACATGGAAATGAATGCACTATGTACGGGAACATGGGAGATCTCTCCTAGTGTTTTCATAATTCCACTAAGGTTTGTGAATATTTTAATGTGCTTATTGGCAAGCATATTTACAAGGATACTTTCCTGCTCTATACCTAGGTTTGGAAGGGGTACTCGATTCCTGTCAGCAGGTACCGTGTGGTGGCATTAAAAGAAAACAAAAACAAAAACACAGTATGAGTTGGAGAAACCTGGACCCCACCTTTGGTTTCATCCCGGAGCTGTGTGGCTTACCAATATTTTGCTTGGTCTTTCTGAGTGCCGCTTATCAATACCTTCCTCTTCTGTCCTAATGCTCCCCTACCATTCATCCAGGTCAAACTTCATTTTGGATTGTTTGTACTTAATCGGAATGTTTTCAAGATTTGTCTCCCTTCCTCTGGTTTCCATTGTCAGCTCAGCTGGGCATTAAGCACCGTCTAATGGATGGCACCATCCAAAAAAAAAAATGTGAATAATCATTCTTTGCAGAAGAAAGTTCTCCAAAGGTCTCTGCCCTCCCTCAGCTCAATACTAAGATAATAGTAGCCGTTTCACACATGGGTGCCTCAGTCGGTTAAACATCCAACTCTTGATTTCGGCTCTGGTCATGATCTCACATTTTGTGGGTTCAAACCCTGCATCAGGCACTGCTGCTCCCTGACTCGTGCTCATTCACTCACATGCTTGCTCTCTCAAAATAAAGAAATAAAATTATAAAAACAGTAGTAAGGGGCACCTAGTGATTCAGTCGGTTAAGCATCTGACTTTGGCTCAGGTCATGATCTCACAACTTGTGGGTTGAGCCCCACGTCGGGCTCTGTGCCGACAGCTCGGAGCCTGAAGCCTGCTTTGGATTCTGTGTCTCCCTCTCTCTCTGCCCCTCCCCCATTTGCACTCTGTCTCTCTCTCTTTCTCTCAAAATAAATAAAAACATTTAAAAAATAGTGCCATTTCACAAATGTTTCTAAAACAACAGAATAAATTCTACCTAACTTACTATAGATGCTGACTTCAGTATTTTATTTTAAAATTAACTTATTCTGATTGTAAAAGAAACCCATACTTAGTGTTCAATAAATGAATGAATGAATGGGGGAGTGAATAAATAAAAGAGTAAAGTAAAATTAGCTTGTAATTTTACCACTCAAGAGACAGCCTCTGATAACATTTTCATGTTTTTGTGTCTGTATTTTTCTGGCCATAGGAGTAGAATTAATTTTTTAAAAATACGCATGAGTATACATAACACATTTACATATATGTGTGTGTCACATCCAATTATATACTCAGATTATAACCTGCATTTAAAATTTCACTATTTTGTGGGAATGTTCCTTTCACTAAATTCGTCAAAACTATATTTAACGTTCACGTTAGAAAACATTTTATGGGCTATCAATATATTTAAGCTCCCCCTTATTGTTGGTCAACTAGTTTTCCACCAACAGTTCATTATTTTAAATAATTCTGTGATGACGATTTAGGTACACGATGTGTTAGACATCTGAGGTTACCTAACCTGTTAGCATTGATCCTTAGGTGTTGAAGTTTATATTGGAAAAAAATAAATTTATTTCACAATTAGTACATAAGTAGCAAAACGCATTACGAAGAAAAACACCACACTTTATTCCCAACTGAAGTATGTGCAATCACTGTTTACCTCTTCCTTGTCAGCATTAAGTGCTAAGGTTCACTTAAATCTGTCACTCTGATAGGTGGAAATTGATAAAGTACTGTTTCCCTTTTTTGCCATTTAACAACCGGTGACCTTTTTTCTTTCCTTTCTCCACATCTTGTGAGGTAACTGGCTTCTTAAGTCCTATTCTTTTCCTTTTTTGGGTGTTACTGGTTCCTCCATTGATTTCTGAGGAATTGTTACTCATTGTGGATATTAACCTCTTGCCTTTCTTGTATTTGTTATGAAATTTTTTTTGCCAGCTTATTTGAATTAATTTGGTGAATGCTTTCAGATAGTGATTTTTTAAATCTTTAGTCAGACACAATATCATTTTTCCTTATGACATCTTTCATTTTTATAATTAACCTCGTTGCCTATTCCAAGATTACAGTTGTGCTAATACAAGTGTTTGTTTTTTCTAATTTTTTATGGTTGTACGTTCACATTTGATTCTTTAATCCATCTAGAATTTATTTTGATACGTGGTTTAACGTAAAACCCCATTTTTGAGTTTTTACCCTCCAAATTCATTTTCGTTATAACTGCTTTTTAAAATAACCACTCCGAGGGGCGCCTGGGTGGCTTGGTCAGTTAAGCGTCCGACTTCGGCGCAGGTCACGATCTCACGGTCCGTGAGTTCGAGCCCCGCATCGGGCTCTGTGCTGACAGCTCAGAGCCTGGGGCCTGTTTCAGATTCTGTGTCTCCCTCTCTCTCTGCCCCTCCCCTGTTCATGCTCTGTCTCTCTCTGTCTCAAAAATAAATAAACGTTAAAAAAAAATTTTTTTTAAATAACCACTCCGTTTCCAGTTTTGTGATATAGTTTTTGTGAAAGTATAGATTAAATTGAAGTATACTTTGTTTACTTTGAGCCTAGCCTGTCTATTAGATTTTGCAATAATGCCACATTATTCAAACACTTGTAGCTTTATAATGTGTCTTTATTTTTATTTTTTTTAATGTTTATTTATCCCTGAGAGAGACAGACAGACAGACAGACAGATAGAACGGAAGCAGGGGAGAGGCAGAGACAGAGGGAGACACAGAATCCAAAGCAGGATCTGGGCTCGAGGCTCTGAGCTGTCAGCACAGAGCCCAACGCAAGACTTGAACCCACGAACTGTGAGATCATGACATGAGCCAAAGTCGGATGCCCAACCGACTGAGCCACCCAGGCGGCCCTATAATGTGTCTTAATATATAGTAGGGCAAGATCTTCTGAAAAATGTGCTGTTTTCAAAATGGCTTTAGTTATTTTTGCATTAATTTTTCCTCTAGAAGAAAAAGCTGTATTATTTGGCCATTTCCTGCCCTCAGTGACTGTTACTTCCTTTCTCAAAGCTGATACTGTGTTTCACTATGCACTTATCAGGAGGTCAGGATAGTAAGAAATCAGAAAGCCCAGATGTGCTTGCTTGACTCTGCACGAGAAATAGTGCTCCAGAACTGCAAGATGGCAGAGAGGGAAGGGCGGTGGTATCTCCCTGTATTCCTGGAGGAGGTGCCATTCTGTTTCATGAGGCAAAGCATGGAAAAGTCCTAATTCATTTTATCCCAATCCTGTTCCAGCAGCCTTTGAGATTCTCCTGTGCTGTCAGTCTTTGTACTTAAGATGGTTGGAATTTTGGACATATTTTATTTCTTCAAAGATATTTTATTTTTTTATATTAAATATAATTTATTGTCAGATTGGTTTCCATACAACACCCAGTGTTCATCCCAACAGGTGCCCTCCTCCATGCCCATCACCCGCTTTCCCCTCTCCCCCATCCCCCATCTACCCTCAGTTTGTTCTCAGTATTTAAGAGTCTCTTATGGTTTGCCTCCCTCCCTCTCTGTAACATCCCCCCCCCCACCGCCCCGCTTTCTTCCCCCCACCCCGGTCTTCTGTTAAGTTTCTCAGGATCCACATATGAATGAAAACATATGGTATCTGTCTTTCTCTGCCTGAGTTATTTCATTCTCCAGTTCCATCCACATTGCTACAAAAGGCCAGATTTCATTCTTTCTCATTGCCAAGTAGTATTCCATTGTATAGATAAACCACATCTTCTTTATCCATTCATCGGTTGATGGACATTTAGGCTCTTTCCATAAACTGGCTATTGTTGAGAGTGCTGCTATAAACACTGGGGTACAAGTGCCCCTATGCATCAGCACTCCTGTATCCCTTGGGTAAATTCCTAGGAGTGCTATTGCTGGGTCATAGGGTAGATCTATTTTTAATTTTTTGAGGAACTTCCACACTGTTTTCCAGAGCGGCTGCACCAGTTTGCATTCCCACCAACAGCGCAAGAGGGTTCCCGTTTCTCCACATCCTCTCCAGCATCTGTAGTCTCCTGATTTGTTTGTTTTAGCCACTCTGACTGACGTGAGGTGGTATCTGTAGTTTTGATTTGTGTTTCCCTGATGAGGAGTGATGTTGAGCATCTTTTCATGTGCCTGTTGGCCATGAGGATGTCGTCTTTAGAAAAGTGTCTATTCATGTCTTCTGCCCATTTCTTCACTGGATTATTTGTTTTTCGGGTGTGGAGTTTGGTGAGTTATTTATAGGTTTTGGATACTAGCCCTTTGTCCAATATGTCATTTGGAAATTTCTTTTCCCATTCCATCAGTTGCCTTTTAGTTTTGTTAATTGTTTCCTTTGCAGTGCAGAAGATTTTTATCTTGATGGGGTCCCAATAGTTCTTTTTTTGCTTTTAATTCCCTTGCCTTTGGAGATGTGTCAAGTAAGAAGTTGCTGAGGCTGAGGTCAGAAAGGTTTTTTCCTGCTTTCTCCTCTAGGGTTTTGGTGGTTTCCTGTCTCACATTCAGGTCTTTCATCCATTTTGAGTTTATTTTTGTGAATGGTGTAAGAAAGTGGTCTAATTTCATTCTTCTGCATGTTGCTGTCCAGTTCTCCCAGCACGATTTGTTAAAGAGAATGTCTTTTTTCCATTGGATATTCTTTCCTGCTTTGTCAAAGATTAGTTGGCCATACATTTGGGGGTCCATTTCTGGGGTCTCTATTCTATTCCATTGGTCTACGTGTCTGTTTTTGTGCCAATATCATGCTGTCTTGATGGTTGTAGTTGAGGCTAAAGTCTGAGATTGTGATGCTTCCTGCTTTGATTGTCTTCTTCAATGTTACTTTGGCTATTCGGGGTCTTTTGTGGTTCCATACAAATCTTAGGATTGCTTGTTCTACCTTCTTCAAAGATATTTTAGTAAGGAATAAGTGATTCTGCTTTTGGGTATCCTGGCCAGATCCTTTAAAATGAAAAACAAAAAGTATTTCTAAGCATCCATCTCTTTAAATTATCTAAATTTTATTTTTTAAGTTTATTTATTTATTTTGAGAGAGAGGGAGAGAGCACAAGCAGGAGACAGGCAGAGAGAGAGAGGGAGAGAGAGAATCCCAAGCAGGCACTGAGCTGTAAGCACAGAGCCCA
Organism: Panthera tigris; assembly: GCF_018350195.1. NCBI lineage: Eukaryota > Metazoa > Chordata > Mammalia > Carnivora > Felidae > Panthera > Panthera tigris. The sequence goes on from NC_056674.1 coordinate 56,089,134, forward strand.
GTGTGGAATTCTATCTCATAAACTGTGAGATCATGGCCTGAGCCAAAATCAAGAGTCAGACATTTAACTGACTGAGCCACCCAGGCACCCCTAAAGTATCTACATTTGAAAGCCTTATTGATGATGTAGTAAAATGAAAAGCCCAAGAATTCATAACATCATCAGGCACAAATATATGTGGAAAGTAAAGAAGCTATAGGCATGTGTATATTTCCTGATTAGACTACATTTTTCAACATCAGTGGATACTAGTTTCTTGAAAACTACAAAAGAATAGGGGCAGACTCAACTAACACTGTAAAACTGATAACCCTTTGCCTTAGCTCTCTTCCCTCATTTCTTTTCTCTTTCCCACCACGCAACGTCTCCCCTCCAGAATTACCTTCTCTTTTGTGTGAGGGAAGGTTTTCTAATAACGTTGGCCATTCCATTAAAATAGTTTGCTCATAAATAATCTGAGTTTCCTGGATTAAGATTTGACAAGCCCTGTTCCCAGCACTTTGGTTGACACAAGATAAGTGTATGGTAAGGTTTGAAATATCTGTGTTCTCTGTCTTCATTTCCTTGTTTCTGTCTCCAATTTCCTACGTGCCATTCGGGGATTTACTGACACTCTAATAGCATGCTCATTTCCAGGCATGCATCTCCGATCTCTTTAGAATCTGTATGTCTTTCTGAAAGATGACGTCCCTAGCTATATGTTTCCAGGCAGTATTGTGGGAGGATTAACAGTTTCCTGACATCTTTCTTGCAAAGGTTTGAATACCACTTCCAGTGCAGATCAACACATGAAATTAAATGTTTGCTTTGCAGTTATAGTGCTAGCAAATTTCGCCACATCTTTTCTTCTCCATTCTCTTATTTAGGCCACGTTCCAGTCCTGTGTAGTAAGAAAGGCAGCTAGTATTAGACCCATTTTAGAATGTCATTGTTATGGGGTTAATTGTGTTCTCCCAACATTCATATGTGGAAGTTCTTACCCCTAGTACCTCGGAATGTGACCTCATTTGGAGATATGGTCTTTCTAGAGGAAATCAGGTGAAAATGAGGTCGTTGGCGTGGGTCCTATCCAGTCTGATGGATGTCCTTATAAAGGGGGAAAGCCTGGACACAATGACAGATGTATGCACAAGGAGAATCCCATGTGAACATCAAAGCAGAGATCTGGATGATGTGTCTACACCCCAAGGAATACCAAAGATTGTCAGCAAACCACCAGAAGCCAGAGCAGAGGCATGGAATAGACTCATCCTCACAGCCCTCAGAAGGAACCAACTCTATCAACATCTTGATTTGAGACTTTGGGCCCCCAGAACCATAAGACAGTAAATTTCTTTTTTTTTTTTTTAACATTTATTTATTTTTGAAAGATAGAGAGAAACAGAATGTGAATGAGGGAGGGGCAGAGACAGAGAGAGAGGGAGACACAGAATCCGAAGCAGGCTCCAGGCTCTGAGCTGTCAGCACAGAGCCTGACGCCGGGCTCGAACTCATGAATTGTGAGATCATGACTTCAACTGAGGTCAGATACTTAACTGACTGAGTCACCCAGGCACCCCAAGACAGTAAATTTCTGTTATTTGTGCTACCTAGCTTGTGGCGCGTTGGTATGGCAACCCTAAGAAACTAACCCAGTTGCTAATAAGAAATAGAGAAGGCTTAAGCAGCTCTGCCATGGCAGGGCACATTTCGTTAGAAACACCTGCTGCTCCAGAAATCCTCCTTTTGTCAACCACAATGAGTGCGGTCAAGGCCAGCTGGTCTGGCAGTGAATGACATTCTTTCCATGAGGGACCGAGCTAACACCCACCCTCCCCCACATTGTTCTATCTTCAGTATGTCCCAGAGTCACCTGTTGATTGCCCTGGATGTTGTTAGCCACTGTCAGGAAAGGTTCCTGCCACTGATGTGACTGTTAAAGCCAATGTTCACAGAGCAGTTACCACACTCAGGCTGAACACTCTATGATGATTCATGTCACTCTCACTCTGAGCCTGTGAGGCGGGGGCTGTGACTGTCCTCATTTACGGATGCCCATCTCAGGCTCTCTCTATCACTTATTCCTGGTCATAGAGGCACCACTCTGTTGTGAATCCAGTATTTGAACTCAGGCAGTCTGACCCTTTACTGCTGGGTCTGTGTTCTCACAAGTTTGGACAGTGTTGTGTTAAAGAGAGTGGAAGTATTTTCGATAGCACTCTCCTCAGAGCTTTCCGTATGCTATGATCTTGAGGAATCTTCTAGAGGGTTGCAAAGGAAGCAGCTTTTCCAGTGCACAGTTAACTGCAGGGCTCTTTTTCACCATGGGAGATCTCTTGGGACTGGTGTTTCATGGATAGAGTTGCCAGATAAAATATAAGACCCAGTTAAATTAGAATTTCAGAAAAATAATGACTAATATTTTAGCATAAGTATGTCCCAGATATTGTATTGGCACATCCTATATTTTTACTGATCAATTTTTTACTGATTGAATCTTTGAAAAACATACACCGAGAAACAGAGAAACTCCACGATTCTCCCTATCTTCTGGTGACATCTGTCTTTAGGAAACAAACATAGAGGGTCAACCCCAATCTGAGGTTCTGTCTTATTACCTTCCCACCACCCATGTTGTTGACCCACATCTTCCCACCAGGGGAGTTCCTACTGGAGGCTGCTTCTTGTTTTTTATGACCTAGAGCTGTGATAAAGAACAGGTACATCCTGGGATATTCCAAATTGACCATCACAACAAGTAGAGATGTGGCCAATCTCAACAATATTCCAGTTTTCACTCCAAGAAGAGAGTCTTATGGGGACAGACGCACACAGACCCCAAATCTAACACCTTGAGGTTGGTTGGCTGGTGTGAAATCTCTCCTATAGTATCTCTCGGCTACATTTCCGTTGCAGGGGACTCAGAGGCTTATCAAGTTCAGGAGGAAATGGGTTTCTTAAAAAGATCAGGTCAGCTCAGTATCTGTAAATCACTAAAGCATGTCCTGAATCCTGAATCCTACCATCCATCTCACTCCAGAATGTATCCCTTTTTATTAATGCTGCATCTAATGATACCTCTCAGAGATGCTCGTAAGTCACATCGTTTTACTTGGCATTACCTTTTCTTTAAGAAAAATTCAGTTGTCTTTCTGATATGTTTCAGTTATCTTGACCAGTGCTTCAGAATTGCTTAAAGCTTAATGGGTTGAAGCAAAGTCGAAGCAAATGACCTTTCATGTTGTTCAGAACCTCTCCAAGCTAGAATAAACTACCCTTCCTGGCCACAAAGGGGGTCCCCATGCTATTATGCAGCTGCTCAATTTAGATTCCAACTCTGCACTGTCCAGTATGGTGGCCACTAGCCACACGTGGTTACTTAAATGTACACTTAACTTAATTAAAATTATATAAAATTTAGCCGAGCCTGGGTGGCTTAGTTCATTAAGCAACTGACTCTTGTTTGTGCTTAGGTCATGATCACAGCGTTCATGAGACTGAGTCCCATGTCAGGTGCTGCACTGCTCAGAGCCTGTTTGGGATTCTCTCTCCTCTCTCTGTGTCCTTCCCCTGCTCTCCGTCTGTCTGTCTGTCTGTCTCTGTCTCTCAAAAAGAAAGAACTTTAAAACATTATATAAAATTTAGGGGCGCCTGGGTGGCTCAGTCGGTTGAGCGTCTGGCTTCGGCTCAGGTCATGATCTCGCAGTCTCTGAGTTCGAGCCCCGCGTCGGGCTCTGTGCTGATAGCTCAGAGCCTGGATCCTGCTTCAGATTCTGTGTCCCCGCCTCTCCCTGCCCCTCCCCCACTCATACTCTGTCTCTCTCTGTCTCAGAAATAAATAAACATTAAAAAAAATTTAAATTTAAACTTCAGTCCCTCAGCCCCACTCAGCCATATTTCAAGTGTTCAATAGCCACATATAGGTCTTGGCTACCATATTGGATAGCGCTGATAAAGAATATTTCCATCATCACAGAAAGTTCTGTTAAGTAGCCCTATTTCTGAGTCTCGCCTTACTCTTTTTTTTTTTTTATTTAAAAAAAAATTTTTTTTAACGTTTATTTATTTTTCAGACAGAGAGAGACACAGCATGAACGGGGGAGGGGCAGAGAGAGAGGGAAACACAGAATCGGAAGCAGGCTCCAGGCTCTGAGCCATCAGCCCAGAGCCCGACGCGGGGCTCGAACGCGCGGACCGCGAGATCGTGACCTGAACCGAAGTCGGACGCTTAACCGACTGAGCCACCCAGGCGCCCCTCACCTTACTCTTAAACATACCAAGGAATAATGCATATGATTTTTGGTTATGAGTATCAGTTCTAAATTGTTTAAGATAGAAGAAATTAAGATAGATGTTTCTGAAACAGAGAAAGTTTAGATTCTTTTGTATTTTACATGGAGCTAGTCACAGCAAATTTATTTTATATACTGATTTGATTATAGATGCTGACTTAAATTCTCAACCCCTGCTGTAGCCCACTGGTGAAGACGATCTCACAGTCGCTACTAATTTGGCTCTATTTCTTCTTATTTTTTTAATGAATTTTATTTTACTTATTTTGAGAGAGAGAGAGAGAGAGAGGGAGAGAGAATCCCAAGTGCAGAACTTGACACAGGGCTCAATCTCACAAACCATGAGATCATGACCTGAACTGAAATCAAGAGTCAGATGCTTAACCAACTGAGCCACCCAGGTGCCCCTATTTCTTTTTCTAATGAAGCAGCGTGGAAAATGAGGACAAGGGAAGGATTGACAGATCAGAGGATCCAGGAGAGGCTGTATAGTTTGCAGAGGCATCATCGGGCAAATTAGAGTCCCCATTAGGAGTTGGGTGGCCATCAAGTAACTGAACAAATCTCTGTCTTCTTGGTCCTTAGTTTTGAGGATAGCCTTGAACAAGCAGACTTGCTCACTGAGAAAGCATAAGAAAATGCAAATAAGGAAAATGAAAAATAAATCAGTCTTACCCTGTTGGCCAAAGGGATCACCAACACATCAAATGTTTACTAGATCTCTATACCTTTTTGCATATGTATATAATATGTTCACAAAAGTAAGGTCATAATATGCCTACTGTTTTTGCAACCTGTTTGTGTGGTGTGTGTGTGTGTGTGTGTGTGTGTGTGTGTGTGTGTGTGTGTTTAGAGAGAGAGAGAGCATGAGTGGGGTAGTTGGGCAGAGGGAGACAGAGAGAATCTTAAGATCAGCGTGGAGCCCAATGTGGAGCTTGGTCCCATGACTCTGGGATCATGACCTGTGCCTTAATCAAGAGTCAGATGCTCAACTGACTGAGCCACCCAGGTGCCCCTGCAACCTGTTTTTCAAATTAATGCTTTAACACCTTCCTAAGTCAAGATGATTTATACGCCATTGGACTTGGAGGTGTGCATTAGTTTGTCCCATACGTGTTTTAGCTATTGTTAGACATGTGGTGGGTTTCCAGTTTTTCTCCAATTGTAAATATCGTTCCACTGAACAGCTTCAACTCTGTGCATATCCCAAATTATTTCCAAGGAATAGATTCCTGGAAGGGGAATTCCTGGCATGAAGAGGGGCTGGAGGTGGATATATTTGGTTTGGGATAGAGGTCTTTAGTTTCTTAATGAAATGAAAGCATTGACCATAATCTCTTATGATCCTTTTCATTCCAAAATTATCCTATTCCTGGACATATATATCTATTGTCTATGGGGGATCTGAGTCTGAGCAAATCCTCAGTGCTCTTCTTCCCCAACCAGCCTTAGTCAGAGATGGTCTTAGGTGCCAAACTATCAGCAGAAAACTGTCATCCTACAACTATTAAGAGGTTTCTTACACTTGGATGCTGCCCCATGTTCTAAGGCAGTACAACAACATCTCCTGTGCTGATGAAAATATTCTATATCTGCGGATCCAAGATAGTAACCACTAGCCATATCTGGCTGCACGGCATTTGAAATGGAGCTGGTGTAACACCAAGAAATGGATTTTTAATCTTTTTTCATTCTAACTGTCACATGTGGTTAGTGGCTGCCATTTTGGACAGCAGTTCTAAGGACATACCTCCAAGCCTCAAACATATACTATAACTTTTGCACTATGACTTGTCTTAAATATGGCAGTTGATAACATTGCCCATAAATCCATATCATGCTCATGTTATTGCTTCAAACTACCTTTACTTCCCCCCAGTTAATTTCCTCAAGGGCAGAGACTAAATATCTAATCACTGTACACCGACTCCAAGTCTACTACATCACAATGAAGGCCCGCATGGAATGAGCCAGCCAAACTCAGTCATTTTCCTTAACATTTAACTCAGCTATGACAGACCATGGCATATCCCCAAACCATGCTAATAGCTCCCAAAATGTGGAGGTTTATCACGTGCATGTTGTAAGGTAACAGTACGTACCCCTTGGTGTCGTTGAAAGGATTAAATGTAATTAAATGTACGTTGCCTGGTACATGGTAAGTTTCCAGTGAGTGGTGGCCACTACTGATATCCCCAACCTTGTTTCTGGATCCCCTCTATTCTATAGGATTGTCAGGACCCATACCTGGCACCCAAAATCTCTTTCAGGGGTATTTCAATGCATGGTAGAGTATTAGAATAAGGATAATTGGCTTGGGAACAAGGAGATGTCAAAGCGAATTGGGTTCCCCTGGTTGTGTGTCCTCATACGGCATTTATCACCATAACAATTCTTTGCTTGATTGTTATCTGCCTTACATCTGCCTTTCCCGCCACGCTATGAATGCAGACGAGAAAGACTGTGCTTGTCTCAATGCACTTCTATATTCCCATCGCCAAGTACATGATAGACATTTAATAAATCTTTAGTGATAGATTTGAGGACAAGTGGGCAGATGGACAGGAATGAAAGAGCTATGTAAAACCTAGCAGAGAAACAGAAGTGGTGCCAGGAGCCCTGAAATTCAGTCAACAACTTCCTGTTGGTCAATGAAAAGCCATGGTCAGGGCTTCACCATTCACCATGTATAAAAGGGAGTTTTCTAACCTCAGCAATGTTGACCTTTGGGGTCAATGTTGACATTTGGGGTCAGATAGTTCCTTTCGGTGGAAGCTTCCCTGTGTATTGTCCTGAGGAGCACCCCTGGCCTCCACCCCCTCTATGCCAGCAGCTCCCTCCCTCTTTCTGCCACAACCAAACTGTCTCCAGACATCGTTGTCCCCTGGGGGACAAAATCACCTGGAGCTGAGAACCACTGATTTAAATCATATCCAAGGTCCCCTCCAGCACTGGTAGTCTAGGATTCTACTTCGGACAATATGTTTCTGAATGTGTGACTTTTCTGGCATTTCATAGATCATTATAGAATTATAAGAATATTTTCAGCTACTCATGGAAATCACTGTGACCTGATTATCAGTTTAATATTTGGATCACTGGGCCATTAAAATGCTGATTTGAAATTCAATTTCCTATTTTTAAAAATGATCACTTTGTGAATGAATTATAACTGTTATATGGCTGATTTTATTTAAATGGATTGTATAATTTTGCCCACTCTGTGTTCATGAATAATGCCTTATACTTGAATGTCAGAATGTCTGCTAACGACCCTAACAATCACAGCTCATGTCTATAGAATCTGTCCATACTGTTGTTGACAGATTGGCTTTATTTTTTTCATCTTCCACTGTTTTTACCCAAGTAATACCTTTAATTAGTGCTCATTAACATACACAAAAAGCCTGGTTGCCCCTCCCCTACCCCCTGCACATTTACTTTGCTCTGTTCTTTTTTTTTTAATCTTTACTTATTTTTGATATATATAGAGAGAGAGCAGAGAAGTAACAGAGAGAGAGTGGGACACAAAACCCAAAGCAGGCTCCAGGCTCTGAGCTGTCAGCATAGAGCCCAACACAGGGCTAGAACTCACTAATCATGAGATCATGACCTAAGCCGAAGTCGGATGCTTAACTGACTGAGCCACCCAGGTGTCCCAGCCCCTCTTTTTTTGTAAGTTTATTTATTTATTTAGAGAAAGAGAGCTGGAGAAGAGCAGAGAGAGAGGGAGACAGAGAATTCCAAGCAGGCTCTGCTCTGCCAGCACAGAACTCACAAACCGTGAGATCATGACCTGAGCCAAAATCAAGAGTGTGATGCTTAACTAACTGAGCCACCCAGGCACCCCCTACTTACTCCCCTCTAATTGTTAAAGTTCCTTCTGGAAGCCTCATAGAAAAAACATGTATTTATCTTGTACAGCATTGGACCCATGCATTTCACTGTACAGAAGAATATACCTTGGCCAAATATGGGGGTATATTTTTGCAGAAATATTTGTTGCATAGAACTTGTTTGCATGATGACTTCATGAATGGGGCCATGTTTTAGTCATTCTGGAATTGGAATCTCTCATCAGAGCTAGTGTGGTGATGGCCTGGCCTAGTGTGGAGCTAGGCTCTTCATTGGAAAAGTCAGGAAGGGGGGCAGGGCAGCCTTCAGGATTTCTAGGTCCCAGTTGATGTGAAATCCATATCCCCATTAGACTGGAGTCCTTATTATGTTCTAGGCAGTGTCCAAAGCATCACGTGCTATTGCCTTATTATTTCTTCCAAACCTCTCAGATAAGTACAGTCATCACCAGGGTTTTACTGACAGGGGTGTTAAACAACTTGCCTGAAGTCACAGAGCTGGTATGTCTCTGAGCCAGGGTGGAAATTCAGCTCTCTACATTTCCGGAATCTGGAATTCTCCATTACCTATATTTCTCCTAGATGTAGGATAAAATAGAAATCATTTACTTTTTTCACTTCAAAGGAGCAGTCCTTAGCATCAAAACTAAAGGCTCGTTCAATACATATTCATATCAAAGCAGGTTACTTTATTAAGTTTGAAAGTGCTGATAAGGTGGAAATGAATGGAAACTAGCTTCCTGTCAATGACGTGTGTGGGCACAGGATGGTAATGCGTAGAATTATTGCAGTTCACTGTTTGTAGCTTTGAGAGTGTGATTTCCCTCCCTAACAAAGTAAGCTTTATTTTCGTTAGTGAGAACACATGAATTTGCCAAAACACAGTGACTTCGGAGCATGGTGATTATGAATTTTTAAATTTCCTCAGGTTCATGGCAGCTCAGAGTAAGGTTTTTATATATGAAAGCATTCTCTTCATCACACAGCATTAAATCTATCAACATTTTTAAAGAGAATTGGAATGGTTTTGAGATGAGTTTATTTCTTCTGTTGTAGTCTTTGGAAGAAGTAAATGCAAGTGGAAAAATCAGTTAAGATCGGTTATTGATACATTTCTTCCCCCGTCTTTCCCCTCATGAAGATGAGATTAGAAAAACAGCAACAACAACAGCAACAACAGCAACTAACTAGAAACTGTCTTAGTAAAGAATATCATGGTCTGTTAAAAAAAAAAATAAGAAAGAAAGGGGCACATGGGTGGCTCAGTCGGTTATGCGTCCAACTTCGGTGCAGGTCATGATCTTGCAGTTCATGAGTTCGAGCCCCGCATCAGGCTCTGTGCTGACGGTGCAGAGCCTGGAACCTGCTTCAGAGTCTGTATGTCCCTCTGTCTCTGTTCCTCCCCCACTTGTACTCTGTTTCTCTCTCTCTCAAAAATAAATAAAGATCGGGGCGCCTGGGTGGCACAGTCGGTTAAGCGTCCAACTTCAGCCAGGTCACGATCTCGCGGTCCGTGAGTTCGAGCCCCGCGTCAGGCTCTGGGCTGATGGCTCGGAGCCTGGAGCCTGTTTCCAATTCTGTGTCTCCCTCTCTCTCTGCCCCTCCCCCGTTCATGCTCTGTCTCTCTCTGTCCCAAAAATAAATAAAAAACGTTGAAAAAAAAATTTTTTTTAAAAAAATAAAGATTAAAAAATGAAAGAAAAGAAAACAAAAGAAAAGAAAGAAGAAAAGGATGTCAAGGAATGGAACCAAATAAATGGCCTGGAACTTCAGACCCTTCTTCCAGGACACATAACACAATAGCAGCCACGGCCAGGACATCATTAGGTCTGTAAAGAGGTGCACCATCCTGTAAGCTACCGTCTAAAATGAATCACACATTCAAATTGTGTGTCCCTGCACATCGTGCATCAAGCATGCAGGGCACTTGCATCCCAGATTATCCCTGAGCTGTCCGGATCCCCAAAACCGTGCCCCGGTTTCCTATACATAATTGTTAAGACCGTGCATGCCAACTTTAATCCCCCCAAAATGGCCATCCTAGATAATGGTTTTTCCAAACACACAAAGGCCACTTAATCCACGCTGCTGTAGTCATTTGTTGATTTATTTATTTTAATCCACAATTTGCAACAAAATGTGATTCTTTTTTTTTTTCCTCATTAGAGAAAGCACCATCCTGTGAAAAGTGGACTTCTCTAAAATGAAGCCATTATAGCAGATTTACATTCGTGCATCATGATTTTAGTGATTTAATGAGCATCCTATTTGGGGACATTATTGGTTTACAGAAATAAATCACAGATATTTCATTTCGCACTAGCATCCAGCATTTCAAATTCATTTTCTCAACACAATGATGTGTTTAAATGAATCGTTCCATTGACTGAATTTTGATCACACGGCTGGGTATTTGAGATAGGAACGTGTGGACGTGTGTCAGGAACCATCGCGCCCAGACCTGGGTCTGCTGCCAACGGGAAATGAGACGTCAGGCAAGTCATTTAGTATCTGGGTACTTAGTTTCTTCTCAGTCAAAGGGGGTGTTTGAGGGCAGTATCCCCCAAACTGACAAGGTATTTTTCCACAGCATTGAATGAGGCCCCACCCCACCCCCTGTCTGGATTCAGTAGTTCCTTAGTGGGGACCAGAGCTTTTATTTATTTATTTATTTATTTATTTATTTATTTATTTATTTATTTATTTTGAGAGACAGAGAGAGAGAGAGAACATGAAAGTGGGGGGAGGGGAAGAGAGAGAGGGAGAGAGAATCCCAAGCAGGCTCCATGCTGTCAGCACACAGCCCAACATGGGGCTCCAACTCACAGATCATGAGACCACAACCTAAGTCAAGAGTTGGATGCTTAACCGACTGAGCCACCCAGGTGCCCCAAAGAGCTCTTTCTTGACAGCCAGCTCTAGGCGGCTCTGGCTCAAGTACCCACGGACGCCATGGAGGGAACACACGGCTATGGAAAGTGCCAGACGTCCCATTAGGTTTAAAACTTCTCTGAGCACATTTTGGGCTGTAGGACTTCACAGTTGCTTTGCTTCAGTAAAGCAAAAACACCCCTCCATTATGTTACCATTGAAATGAGCTTAAGCCAGAATCTTATGTCTGGCTGGTCTTGTAGCCCAAAATAAGAGAAATTAAGGAAGGTTGAGTTGAGCTACTTATTGAAACGAAGGGAGGAAGACAGAAGGGCAACCAGGAGCCAGTAAGGTTTGTGGAACAGACATTCTTAACCTGGTGTGTTTGAGCTTTGCCCACGGGAGGGCTAAAGGAGCCTCTAAACATCTGAAATGTTAGGTAGTGTGTGTGTGCGTGCATGTGCATGTGTGTGTGTGTCTGGAGAGAGAAGGATCACGATTTGCGTAGATGGCCCACAGAGAGGCTGCCTGCAGAACCGTTGGAAATGTCCTTCTCACCGCATGGTGACTAGCAGACCTTGGGCACCGAGACCTGACATAGGGCCCATCTGTCATATGCTTTTGCTGGAACCCTGAGCTGAGTTACCCTCCAAGTGTGCTCTACCAGTGTCACAGGGCTGTTTGTGGCACTGCATGAGAACATACGAGGAATATATGTGTCCTGGTACTTAGTTACTCCTCAAGACCTATTAGCTATATCCTAATTAACAATTGATAGAGACCCTTAAACTGAGAAATAGCAACTTATACATCATGCATTGAGAAAGGAAATGACAGCCTCCCTTCTATTCATGCCTTAGGTCCCTTATAGTCTCCTCCTCCTCACTTGGGTCTTTCGCTAAAGAATGACAAATAAAGCTTGCTTTGTCCCGATGCATCTGGTCTCCCACCAAAGCCATAAACTGCACTGAGAAGCTAAAACTGTTACAATGCCAGGTTTGGACCCTCGGTCTTCTCTCTGCCATGGCTTTGCTGTGCTCTGCTGGGAAAATCCCTCTGGGATGTTTCAGTGAGTTTCATGGAATGGGACTGTTGTTCACTTGACGGTCTCCATGGTCGTCTCCATGGTCTCCTCATAAAAGGTGAAGAAGACTTTGATTGCTCCTAATCTCTGTGCTCTGTCATTTAAAGTACACAGACACTCGAAACCCTCTGTGAGTCCTGCCATGCTGTGATCAAAAGGACCGCATTTAAGAATTTATGGTACAGACCCTAATTGAGATAGCCACCATTTTTGTAGCTCTTTGGGGTTTCCAAAGTACTTTCCTTAGGTTTTCCCATTTCATCCGCACACAGGACTGAAAACATTAGTGCCACTAATGGGGACAAGCAGAAACCAATTTCAGAGAAGGTTAAATACACAAAATTATAAAGTACAATGAGCCTGACTTCCCTGAGTCATAAGGAAAAATCTGTCTCTTTCCTTTCCGATGTTTTTTTCATATATTTGAAGGCATTTGTACTTCTGCTTTTTGGAATTTTCTGCTTTTCGCTTGGACTCCTGTTTTAGTTTTTCAGCATAACTGGCCAGCTGTGGCAGTTTCCTGCATGATTCCAGATGAAGAAAGATCTTTGACCTGCAAAGGTCACGCGATTAAAATTAGCTTGGATTTTTCAGATAATGTTCCTTTTCTTTATTATAAACATTGCTTTTATCTTAACGGAACAGGAAGAAACATTTAAAGAAACTTCTCATCTTATTTTTAGTTCAGCCTCAAAAAAGGAAAAGAAATATAGTGAAAATTTCCAATCGCTTAAGTGGGAAGTGCCTTATTTGAGATAAACACAAAAGGTTTTAAGTATCGTTGATATTAGTCAAACATAGAAGCTTTTGGCTATTGTCTGAAGAGCTCTCATCTGCTGAGTTGCAGACCTGTGACCTCTAGATAAAGTTTCAAAATGCAGAAAATATTTATCTTCTTGCTATGACCTTCCATGCACAAGACATGAGCCATGGATTTATTTCCTAGGGAACTAGTGACTGAGGAAGATCTATAATTAAATCTGTGAGTTATATGCTACACATGGGAATTGGGCACACACCAAGTCCTTTAGAAAAATACGGTAATATTACTATAGCTTCAACTGGTGGAATTAAACTCAACTTTTCTTGGGATGTTTTTAGCAGCATCATTTAGAATATGAATATTAGCAATCTCTGTTTCTTGAAAAAGCCAATGTGTGTTCAGGCCAGCTTCCACTTCATTCTGGCTTCAGTGACCCTCCCCCCAAAGGACAGCACCTGTCACTGCTGCTGTCCAAGGGGGCACTTTGTGTACAAGGCTCCATGTGAGAAGCCAGCTGTCTGATCTTAGAACATCACAGTGTCAGAACTGGAAGGGATCTAAACCAGTAGCTGTCAAAAGTTTTCTGAGAGTCAACATGTGCTCTTTGAATAAAATCCTGCCCAAAGATCCTATAGGTAAAGCAGATACAGGTGAACTGGCTTTGGCTGGAAGTGAGAAGGGAAGAAGGTTGGAGGCAGAGCCCCATCTTGTTGGACCTGCTCAGCCACCTCCCCAACCCATAAAGTCAGGGGTAAGACATCCTTAAGGCATCACCATTTCTTAGTTTGAACATCAGCACCCACGCCAAGTCACAGACTGGAGAGAGTGGAATGGACGTCCAAGAGGGAATGTATTTGCCATCGTATTGGTCAGTATCCCATAGCCTCTGTAGTTAAGCACATTGGGAAAATTTTGAAAGGTCAGATCCTTTCATGTTAAATTTCACTGTCTGAGGGGCATATGAGAGCCAAGCTTTCACAACAGTGCTTTTAATTCTCATCTGCTGAATTCAGTAATAGACCTTTACCTTAACTCTTAAAACAATAAAACCATTGACTCCTTTTCTTTCAGTAGGACTGTTCTCCGTGTATCATTCTGCACCCAAAAGAAGCACCCTGTAAAAGCAAAGGCAGGGCAGTGAGAGGAGAGAGATTCATAGACATCAAGGCTGGGGTGTAAATGGAAGAACAGAGTGGATGTTGATGATCATAGGAATAGTACTTGACATTTGTAAATTTGCCCCGTACTCTACAGATATTAGCTCATTTAGTGTCTGTGATATCTAAGCGCTCTAGATGTGTATCATATATATGTACATATATGTGTGTATCAGCCTGTCTCTTTCCAGTAACCTTATGGGGTTATTATTTCCCCCATTTTACAGATAAGGATACTGGGATACAGAATCCTAAAGGTCCTGCAGCTGACCATAGTAGGGCTGAGATCTGTATTTCAGCAGCCTGGCTTCTGGGTTTGTACTCTTTATTACACTACATTGACTCTTTGTTCTTGGAGTACAAGCTGTGTGACTTTGGGTGAATCACTCAAGCCTCTATCAAATTCTGAATGGGACCATAAAATAAAAATAATAGTAACTCAGAAGCTTGGTCTGAGAATAAAAGGAACGAATGTGAAACATCTAACCCATCGCCTGGTACATAGTAATATCTCAATAAGTTGCTGTGTTGCTGTAGAAATCATCACCCATGTGCCCAAACATGTATTTTTATTTTTTTAAACTTTTTATTTTAACCTTTATATATTTTTTTGAGAGTCAGAGGGAGAGAACACGAGCAAGGGAGAAACAGACAGAGAGGGAGACACAAAATCCCAAGCAGGCTCCAGGCTCTGAGCTGTCAGCATAGAGCCCAACGCAGGGTCTGAACTCACCAACCGTGAGATCATGACCTGAGCTGAAATCGGACGCTTAACCAACTGAGCCCCCAGATGCCCCCAAACATATTTTTAAAGATTCAAAAGTAGGGGCACCTGGGTGGTTCAGTCAGTTAAGCGTCTGACTTCAGCTCAGGTTATGATCTCATGGTTGGTGAGTTTGAGCCCTGCATCAGGCTCTGCACTGACATTGTGGAGACTGCTTGAGATTTTCTCTCTCCCTCTCTGCCCCTCCCCCACTTGTGCGTGCACTCTCTCTCTCTTTCTCTCTCAAAATAAATAAACTTTAAAACATTTTTTTTAAAGATTCAAAAGTACATAAAGGCAAGAGACTTCAGGATTGGCTTGGCACATCTGATGCTCAACACTGTATTTTCTCGAGAATTTTAAATTCAACAGGTGGTTTTATTTCACATGGTAAATTATGACTTCTTGTGTTTGAACAATGTCACTTCAGCTAAGGAATAGTCCTAAATACAATATACTCCCACTCCTATCACTGTTCAGTTAACCCGATGTCCACAGCTTACATGTTGACCCAGCCTATTTCTGGAAATGCTTTGCGGGTTATCATAACAAGAACAAGAATAACAATAAAATAAGCTTTGCGGGTTATCATAACAAGAACAAGAATAACCAATAAAATAAGCAGGCACAGTTGTTTGGGTTCATCACCAGGAACAGGATCATAAATGACAAGAACTCAGAACAGCCAGTCCCTCCTTTCTCCCCATTGCTCGTGGCCTGAGTCGTGCGTCTGACACACCGCCCCTGAGTCCCTGCCATCTTCCTCATGTGCACCCTGAGAGTCTCCACGTCTGATCCATGGAGATGTCTGGAAACCAGTTATCTCCCTTTTGTTCCTGCTCTGTCTTGTGGAAGAAAGGAAATTATACCTTAGAGCTGATTTTTTTTTTTTTTTTATAAAATAGCATTTAGTCATGAAATGAGTGTGTCGAAGCTTGTGCTGTCTTAGTTTGAAAGGCCTCTGAGTAGCTGGACTTGTCAAGACAGCTTTATCATCTGCCTCTGGAGTTTCAGTTTCTCCTGTTCTGTGTTTTCTTGTGGTCATCATTGCTTCGTTTCTGTTTTTGGTGAATAGCATTTCGGAATGTATTTTCTTGGTTCAGGTCATAGTTTATTCAAAAAAACAAACAAACAAACAAACAAAAAAGATCCAGAGTACATCGAGAAGATAAATCCCAACTTGGGAAAGTATCAATCACATACTTGGGAAAAGGATGCATGAGGCCTGTTTCTTATGACCTCATGCATATCTATGTATTTCCCAAGTATTTTCATGGGGCAGGTGGATGAAATATGCCTCCAGGTTTCTATGTGAGCACCATTAAGAGCCTGGCTCCTTGTTCACCAGTCTTCTGGGTGATCATTGTGGACTCAGACTCTTCAGAGGCTCATGTGGATCTGTGGGCATTGATGTGGACTCCACCAACACCAGTGTGTCTGTTGTTGACTGAACATTTGCCTTCACAGCTGCCACTGCATATTGGTAGCTAGATAAGCACATTTTAGGGATGTTTTGAATGAAGCAGAGAGGCTAATAAGCTGTCCCCATAATGCCTTCAATTTTTCACCTTTGGAAAAAGCTCTGTGTTAAGGTGCCTTGTCTCCAAGAAGCCCCATAGACATCTAATTAGCCTTTCCTGGAAGGGTTAACAACAGTGGTTCTGAATCTGACAGTGCCTTGGGATCACTCAGATTCTAGAAAAATCCTGGCACCCAAGCCCCCCTCCAACCAGATTCTCTGAGTTGTATCTTGTACATTCATATTTTTTAATCTACCCCACCCCTGCAGAAGACCACAGTTTACAGTCAGGGTTGAGAGCTACTGAATTATGGGTTACAAGAAATTAAATTTCTCAGGGCTAACCTTGTATCAGATGAGCTCATTGTAACTCAGGAAAACCAAAAGCTTGACATGAAAGGATGGGACCCCAGGAGGATGAGTTTTTGGTGGGGAGAGCGGGCCAGAGGTCAAAGGATGCCAGCCTCGGGGAAGGACAAGAAGGACAAAAGGAGAGACGGAGATTTTAAACAAAAGTTGTAACCCGTAGTTTCATAAGCATGTATTTATCTAATCCTTACAACAGCCACTTGAAGAAAGGACATTCACATTATTGGAGCACCTTCATGAACCTACATTTCTAGGTTTCTTGCTGAATTTTTTCAAATGCCAGCTTTGGTAGGTCCCACCGCCCCTCTCTCGGAGAGCAGGCTGTGGCTCAGGGCAAAGCTGGCCTTTCAAACCCAGATGCTCTGATGGAAGCCTCTTCTATCTGGACAGGAGACAGCTCAGCCTGAAGCCTCGGGGCCTATAGGATGTGCTGGCAGGGGAAATTCCGACTGGGCGAGTGGGCAGGTTGCTGCAGCCCAGGAGAGGTGGTTCGTGAGCAGGAACAGTGAGTGGGAGGAGTTCAGTGACATATGTCCCCAATTAGCAAAAAGGCATTGAGCGCTGGCTGTGTGATGAATGTTGCTGTAGGTTGTGTGGATACAACAGTGAGCAGAGCAGACCAATCCTGCCCTCTTAGGGTCCACCTTCTACAAAGGGAAGCCAGCGAATAAAAGTTAACGAAATACATGGTGGGCCAGTTGGGAAGAAATGTCGTGACAGGGGATATAGGGAAGCAAAGGCTAGAGATTGGGGGCAGGTTGCAATTTTAAAGCCTTTTTGGGGATGATGGGTGAAGTGCAGGCATTACCTCAGGCTCAAGAAGCCTAGATGGAGGGAAAGAAGGAAGCAAAAGCCTGAGGTGGGAGTATGGAATGTTCTGGAAACAGCAGGGAAGCTGAGATGGGGACCGGAACAGAAGGAACAAGGGGACAGGAGAAGAGGTGAGGCTTTGTGAGCCATCAGAACGCCTCTGGCTTTTATTCTGAGAGAGAAAGCCACACCACAGGAGGATTTTAAACCACACCACAGGAGGGTTTTCAGATCCAGTGTCGTTTACAGAATCTCTCTGGCTGATGGATGGAGAAAGGAGCAGGCGAGCAAGGGGGCAGCTGCAATCACTCAGCTTCTACAAATGGTGGGGGCTCAATGGTGGAAGGGAGAGGGGTGATCACGGTCAGATTCCTGATGTGTGGAAAATGTTCGGAGTGATGACTGACAGCTCTTCTATCCAGTGTCGTTCCTCCATGCCAGGCCATGTGCCTCTGTGAACTTGGCTGCATTCTTTTCTATCCCTGTGGTTTTTGCAAAGAAGCTGGTGCCACCCCCATCTGCTGGATGAGGAAACTGAGGCTCAGAGAGATTTGGGACTGGCTCGCAGCCTCACGTCAGGCTCTGGCCACGGGTCTCTCAGTCCTGTCTTCTTTCTACTACAACAGGCTGCCTCCACTCCAAAGTCCACAAAACAATTTAAGACTTTTGGGATTTCTTATTGCATCGGCACGAATATTATTAAATTTCCCATAAACTCAAATTTTCTCTACTTAAAAAGAGTATGAATCTTTCTTTTTAGAAATCGAGGTGGTTAAGATTAATGACCAACCATAAAATTTTACAAGCAATTATTATGGTTTACTGTGCCTTCTTCAGCTGCTTGACACGCTACTATCTTTTGTTTCCCTTGTTTGTCGGAGTCCGGTTTGCACATCACTGACCAAGACCTTGAGTGCCTGGGAAGTTTGGAGCAAGGCCATTGGTGAAGCTATATTTCTAACTTCCACTCTAAGGATGGAATCTTGTCATAGAAGTTCACTGACGTTTACTCGTCTCGCATTAGTAATACAGCATGGTGCATTTTCCATTTTCATTAGCTATGTTTGACAGAATCTTTAGAAAGGAACTCAATTCTCTGTTTCAACAAAATTCTCTTTTTTTGTTTGTTTTGTGGCAGATAACATGAAAACTTGCATTATGGGTGTGTGTGTGTGTGTGTGTGTCCCATCATAATTTGGGGGCCCTTTCTGACTTTGGGACTCTGTGGTTTCCTGCCTCATGTGTCCTTCCAGCATCCCACTCAGCTGCAAGCCCCTCCATCCAGCCCCTCATGCAGGATCTCTCCTTGGAACAGGATTGCTTTGCACCCAGCTTCCCTGGCAGTTCCCAAAGTCTTAGCTCAAAGTTGTAACCCTCCTCTGGAGTCTACTTCCAAATTCTATTCTCACACTTTGGTTCTTTCTTTTTTTGGTTGCTCCCAAACTAACAAACCAAAGCAAAACTAACTGCAGTAGCAGGAAAGGGATTGTATTCGTCAGAACTAGGAGGTTGTGTGTACCTGAAACATTCAAATAGCTGTGGCAAAACGGTGTTTGTTGACCCCCAAACCAGGAAATCCAGTGATCCATCTGGCTTTAGACCAACTGGGTCCCAGATTTGAATAATAACACTTGCTGTGCCGCTCCCCCTTTGTATGGTGTCCTCATTCTCTTCTTCTGCATGGGGACTTTCTCCCAACAGCACAAACAGCCTCCTAGCATCATCACCAAAGGCATCCCTCCACGCCGCCCCCGTCACAGCTCTCGAGGAAAAGCCTGGGGAGAATAATGTTTGATCCAACATTGGGCAAATACCCTTTAATGAAGCCATCTAAGGCCGGAGAAATAGGTTCAGTTTGGCCAGAACCACATCCCTTTGTGGGTAGGAGTGGAGGACATCATGACACAATGATGGTGGCCCTAGCTGATTGTCATGGGGCATGTGGGAGGGCTGCTGCCACAAGGGGCTGGGTAGCCTGCCAGGTAGGTAATCCATAGCCACCAACTTCCCCTGCAGTTGTAACTGCATTTCAGCTCTAGAATTTCAGTAGAGTGGGGAGCTCGGTGTTGGGGGACAGATCCCAGCATTTCTGTTCAACTTTAATCAATAGGTGCCAGCAAGTCTTGAGCACCTATCATATATATGTCCCCACATTGTACCAGGCACATATAGATGATAAAATGTTGAACGGCACATTGACTCTACCCCAGGGAGGCTGTTCCTTGGGGGGGGGGGGGTCTTAAATGATAGGGATTGATCAATGCGCATGCCTCCCTTTGATGCTAAAAGGAGAAATAGCCCCAAGTGTTACCACTCCGTCTCATGAATTATTTTTCCAAGGCAATAAAATTTGAAGATTGCAATTAGTTAACCATTATGAAGACAAATCTGCAAATATTTCTCTCACTGTGGTGACATTTAAAATGCTTCCTCCTCTACCAAACAGTCAATTGGATTTCTTTCCCCTCATCTTCTCATAATGGCTAATTGCTAAGCAATTGATTGAATCCCCTTTTGTTACTACATAATTACTAAGTTGGCCCAAACAGTGGCCGTGGCCATTTCTCCATCTACTCTTTTTGGTCACCTAAAGGCATGTTTGGAGTAGGAGTGTTCTTCTTGGGTTAATCTCTTTATAAATCATCGATCTAGTTGCTTAATGTAGTGATTCAGAGCAAAGGCTCAAGGGGAAGAAAAGCTTATGTAATCCTCAGGGAAGGTTTCCCAACCTGCCCAAGCCTGAGGGGTTTTTTGCCAATAATTCGGAGATAGTAAGAGTCTACCTTGCCAAGTTTGGAGATGGTCATATGAGATAAAACATGGTAAGTGTTTAGCACCACTGGGACATAAGCTCATAATAAATCATAGGTGTTCATAGCTCATCTAGGCTGTTGCTGATGCAGACCTATGGAGACTTGGCCAAAATTCTTAACCGCTCTGTGACTCAGGTGCCCATTTTGTAAAATGGGGATGATAAAGCCGCCTGTCTCCTGGAGGGCATCTAATAACAAAAAGAGACAGGAAAACAGGGATAAACAGACAGGGATTAATGTGAAGGTCAAAATGGATCTAAAGACACCAGTCAGCACTGACCTCTTAGTTGCTCTTACGTTACTGACAGCATCTGGCAGAGAACCTAGTTCCCGCTCAGGTGAGAACCCTTCCTCTCGCCCCTAAAGCCTTGGAAAGGAGACTTCGTAGATACGAGCGTGGCTTCTTCCGTATCCACAGCATCCCTCCCTCACAGTATTCAACAGGTAACTGCTGAGTGTGGGTTACATGTGGGGACGGCGCTGTGGGCTCATCTCTGTGGAGAATATGGGGAAGAAACGGAATTCGAGGTCTGCTGCCTTGAGCTGTTGGGAGTTGTGGCCTTTGGAAGAATTGTCCAATATGACCCCGGTCCTTTTTTTTTTTTTTTGACTTTTTTTTTTTGGCTATTGTCACAAGATGAGATCTTGCTTATGGTGCTTTGTGTGATTCTAACTCTCTCCCCCCATAAAAAGCACATCACGCTCCAAGAGAAGTAATTTCCCCAGAGCCATATCCAAAAAAGAAAAGTGAATGAGGGTACCAGCAGGAGCCAAGTTTCCATGGTTAATTGCATGGACATAGCTTTGGCTGTTCTGTGTTGCCGAATTCAGTGGGGAGCTCGAAATGTGGGACTGAGGGGGAATTTGTGTCGTGTGTCACCTCCGCCACCCCCATGGCTGTGAGCTCTGGAAGGCTGAGAGGACTTCGTTCTCCAGGTGGCCCAAAAGGTGCACGCCAGTGCACTGTTTCCCCGACAAGAGCCCAGTAAGTGTGGATGGGCTGAGAACTGTATTAGACACAGAGGAAACCATACTTACAAGAAAAGGTCAGATTTTCTCTGCAGAGTTTAAAAGGTGCATGTGCCTTTACCCCAAAAACCACAGAAACTATCTCTTAAAGAAACATCAAAACTATGTATTTGTTTAGTGGGATATTTGGCCAAGATGGAGGCTTCCGGGGAGAGTTCTAAGTGGAATGTGGGTGTCACAGGGCCAGGGCACTTACCTAGCTGCCTGGCTTGCCTGGTGAGTCAGGTGAGTCTGCCTGGACATGAGCCACTGTGAATTGAAGGGTAGTTAGAATCCAGGGAAATGTTGGGGCGCCTGGGTAGCTCAGTCAAGCGGCTGACTTCGGCTCGGGTCATGATCTCACAGCTCGTGAGTTTGAGCCCCAAGCCCGCATCGGGGTCTGTGCTGACAGCTCAGAGCCTAGAGCCTGCTTCAGATTCTGTGTCTCCCTCTCTCTCTGCCCCTCCCCTGCTCTCTCTCTCTCTCTCTCTCTCAAAAATAAATAAACATTAAAAAACAAACAAACAGGGGCGCCTGGGTGGCGCAGTCGGTTAAGCGTCCGACTTCAGCCAGGTCACGATCTCGCGGTCCGTGAGTTCGAGCCCCGCGTCAGGCTCTGGGCTGATGGCTCAGAGCCTGGAGCCTGCTTCCGATTCTGTGTCTCCCTCTCTCTCTGCCCCCCCCCCCCGTTCATGCTCTGTCTCTCTCTGTCCCAAAAATAAAAAAAAAATAAAAAAAAAAAAAAAAAAAAAAAAAAAAAAAAAAAAAAAAACACAAACAGGGGCGCCTGGGTGGCCCAGTCGGTTAAGCGTCCGACTTCGGCTCAGGTCATGATCTCACGGTTCGAGAGTTCGAGCCCCGCGTCGGGCTCTGGGCTGATGGCTCAGAGCCTGGAGCCTGCTTCCAATTCTGTGTTTCCCTCTCTCTCTGCCCCTCCCCCGTTCATGCTGTGTCTCTCTCTGTCTGAAAAATAAATAAACGTTAAAAAAAAATTTTTAAAAAACAAAACAAAAAACAAACAAACAAAAAGAATCCAGGGAAATGTTGAAGCCTTGCTTGAAAAGGTGGCAGGGTGTTCTTGATAATAGCTACCTTGCTAACAGAGGTTTAGCCATCCCAGATGCTGGCTCTTTACCTAAATTATCTCTATTTTAATCTTTGGAGCAACCCTCCAAATGGGTATTATCCCAATTTGAAGGCAGAAGGGGAAGGAGCTGGGAATAGAGAGATCCATAGCGAGTGCTCTCTGACACACAGATAATTAGTGATTTATGACATGGCTGAGCCTGCCGGTGGTGTTTTCTGAACCCTGCACCTGGGCACAGGACAAGGATTGTTTGTATTTCTTTCCTCTCCATTGGGGGTGGGAAATTTTGACTCTTCTGGAGGAGACCCCAGGTCCTCTGAAGGCTGGAGGGGTATGAGACTCCATTACCAGTGGAAACAGACAGGGTCTCCCAGAGACCTTTTCCCCAGTCTCCAAATTCCATTCACTTGTGCAAAAGCGACTTTGAGAGTCAGAGAGCTTGAGGCTTCCTATCTTTGTCGTCTCATGGGCTCATTGCTGTATCTGCCTCTGACTTAAATCACTGGCTCCTTTTCTGTCTTCCTCTGCATCTTCACTCCGGGGTGCTGGAAATAGAACTTGACCTGACATCCGACAAACCTAGCTTTAATTGACAGCTCTTCTTGGAAAATTCACTCCAGCTATTTAGTGCTCTTTTTCCTCCTCTGTGAAATGGGGCCAACAGTGCCTCTTTAGATTATGAAAATTAATGTAAAAGTACAAGAGAAGCCCCTAGCAAGTTGTCTGTTCCAAAGCAGACACTTAACTAATATCAACCTCTCTCCTCTTTGTCCCTTGCCCCCACAAGATGGGGAGAGACATCAAAAAGAAACAAATACTGCCACTAGAAATGCTGCTGTTGGAACACCTGGGTAGCTCAATCGGTTGAGTGTCCGACTCTTGAGTTCATCTCAGGTCATTATCCCAGAGTCGTGGGATCAAGCCTCATGTCGGGCTCCACATTGAACATCATGAAGTCTGCTTAAGATTCTCTCCCTCTCTCCTTCTCCCGTGCTCACTCTCTCTTTCTACTCTCTCTACAATGGGAAGAAAGAAAGAAAGAAAGAAAGAAAGAAAGAAAGAAAGAAAGAAAGAAAGAAAGAAAGAAAAGAAAAGAAAAGAAAAGAAAGAGAAAGAAAAGAAAGAAAGAAAGAAAGAAAGAAAGAAAGAAAGAAAGAAAGAAAGAAAGAAAGACTGCCATTCACACAAGGGATTTTTTTTCTGCCTCCCGTATTCATAGCTGGAGTGATTCTCTACCTTACAATCCTCAAGGATACCTGATCCCAACATCTGAGAATGTGAAGACCAGCTTTTTCTAAATAACACGATGTTGGCATGGCCCAGGTGACCTTGGGCTTTCCTTCCTTCTGGCTGCAGCCATGCTGGATACCCTGAAGGATTCAAGTGCACCCTGACATGGCCACAGAGGTCACCTCTGTCCTGAGTCCTCAGAAGGAGAACCTTGGCTTTTAAGACTTGCAATTCAAGGGTAACCACGCTTTCTGTTAGCAAGGAAGATCCAGGATAAGTTTTAAGAGAAAAATGACTGTGTAGAAAGTAAAACCACATTATTTTCCTGTCTCTCCATGGATCCCTTACCTCCATTAAAGAACAAAGAGAAACCCTGGTTAGGAAGGATGGAAACAAATAGAGCCATGTCAGCCCTCCCAAACTGTCATTGATCACCTCGCCAGGTGCATATTCCTCGCGTTCCATTCAGGACCATCTCTAAACAGCCATTTTCACAGACACACAATAAAGAGACAGATGAACTGGTCAGTTTGCCCTCTCCCTTGCTTGGGTAAAAAGAAAATGATTTAACTAAATCTTTTCTTCTTTAGGATGAAAAGAGATTTAAAAAGAAAAAAGGGTTTAGTGGCAAATGGCTGTCCTAAAGTAGATGAAATAGGAATTCATTTTACTTACCTGCCATCGCTGGGTACTTGGGAGGAATCCCCAAGAACAGGTGTGAGGCTGCACTTTGTGAGGAGGTGGGCCAGAGGCGGCCAGGCGGGTATGGAGTCAGCAGCATTTCAGAAGACGTGGTCGCTCGTTATTCACCGTTTGACAATCGGCTTTCTCTTCATTGATGAGCATGTGTCCCACTGTGATGTTCAAACCCATAACAAAATGAAATTTTAAAGCTAATGGTAATATGGGGCACCTGGGTGGCTCATCAGTTAAGCGCCTGACTTCAGCTCCGGTCATAATCTAGTGGTCCGTGAGTTCGAGCCCCGCGTCGTGCTCTGTGCTGACAGCTCAGAGCCTGGAGTCTGCTTCAGATTCTGTGTCTCTGTCTCTCTCTGCCCCCCCCCCCTCAAAATAAATAAACATTAAAAATAGTTTTTGAAATTTAAAAAAAAGCGAATTATATTACTTTGCATGTATAGGTAAAATGTGCGGAAGAATATCCAAATAGAAATAACTGTAAGAATGTTCTTCCTCTTTGAGGAATCCCTACTTTTGGGAATCTATCCTAAGGAAATAATCCAAAAAGCAGAAGATTTTCTTTTCTCACAGGAAGATGTAGTTAGCTTTTTCTACATTATTCCTTATTGAAAAAAGTCAAACATCCATTATTATTGAAGTGGTTGCTAAATAATGGAATATCTATTTTAAAATATTGGGTGGCTAAAATAAAATAAATAAAATAAAATGTTGGGTGGCCATTAAAAAGAAGCTAGTACTAATAAGGAAAATGTTAGTTTTATATATATATGTATATATATATGTGCATATATATGTATATATATAATGTATATATGTGTATATATGTATATGTATATATAATATATGTATATATGTATATATACATATATAATATGTGTATATATGTATATGTATAATATATGTATATATGTATATATAAATAAATGTATGTATGTATATATGTATATATGTATATATGTATATATGTATATATATGTGTGTATATGTAAATATGTATATATATAAAAATAAATGTATGTATGTATATGTATATATATATGTATGTATATGTACGTGTATATATATATATATATATATATCGAGAGAGAGAGGGAAAGAAGAGATATTTATGCTTTAAGGGAATCCTTATCAAAATCCCAGAAAGGTTTTCTATAGGCAGAGACGGGCTTATTCTAAAACTGATGTGGAAAGACACAGGCCCCAGGTTAGCTTCACAATCTTGAAGAAGAAGGATTTAGCTGGAGGAATCACACTGCCTGATGTTTGCGCTACGTAGCTGCTACAGTAGTTGAGTGCAGTAGAGGAAGACACGAAGACCAGTGGAAGAGTATTAAGAACCCAGAAAGAGATCCACATAAATACGTCCAACTGATTCTTAATAGACGTGCAAAAGCAATTCGATGAGAAGGGTGTGGTCCTTCTGCACAGAGCACAGAAGCACTTGGATGTCCATACGCAAAAGTGAACTTGATCTTAAACCCCACACCTTATATAAAAGCTAACTCAAAACGGATCATGGATGGAAATGTAAAATGTAGAACCGTGAAGACTTTAGG
Organism: Panthera tigris; assembly: GCF_018350195.1. Taxonomy (NCBI): domain Eukaryota; kingdom Metazoa; phylum Chordata; class Mammalia; order Carnivora; family Felidae; genus Panthera; species Panthera tigris. The sequence goes on from NC_056674.1 coordinate 56,114,988, forward strand.
AACAAATGGGAGAAAATCTGAAGGATTCAGGGCCAGGCAAAGAGTTCTTAGACTTGACATAGAACGTGAGGTTCCTAAAAGGAAAATTTGACAAGTCGAGCCTTATTAAAACTTTACACTTTTGGTCTAGGAAAAATCTTGTTAAAAGGACGAAAAGACAAGCTACCAACTGGGGAGAGGCACTGACAAACCACGTATGTGACAAAGGATGTGACAAACTCCCAAAATTCAACAGCAAAAATCCCCAGTCAACCTAATTAGAAAATGGGCAAAAGACATGAACAGACATTTCACCAAAAAGGATCTATAGATGGCAAGTAAGCACACAAAAACCTCTTTACCCATGAGGGAAACACAAAACCATACACAGCTCAAAATAAAACCACAAAGAGCTATCAGTACCCACCTATTGGGATGGTTAAAAAAAAGGATAGTGGGTACAGTCAATGACAGTGAGGATGCAGGAAACCGAATAGTTCAGATGCTGAGGATGGGAATGTAAAAGGGTCAATGACTCTGGAAACCAGTTTGGCAGTTTCTTGTAAAACTAAACAAACACGCAATTGCCACAGGAGACAGCAATTGCACTCCTGGACATCTCTCCTAGAGGAGTGAAAACTGTGTTCACACAAAAACCTGTACATGCATGTTCATAGCAGCTTTCTTCGTAATTGCCAGAAACTAAAATCAGCCCAGATGTCCTTCAGCAGGTGAATGGTTAAGCAAGCCGGAACACTCATACAGTGGAATACCACCCAGCTATCAAAGGAATGAAATTCTTGACACACAACAACTTGGAAGAATCTCCAGGGAATTATGCTGAGTGGGGGAAAGAAAAAAAAAAAGCCAATCCCAAAGGTTCCATACTGTATTTCATTTATGTGGCATTTCCCAAATGACAAAATTATGGGAAAGGAGAACAGATTAGTGATTGCCAGGATCTAGGGACGTAGAGGTAGGTGGTATTTGGGAGAGAGGAGAGTGTGGTTATAAATGGCCACAGGGGGTCTTTGTGCTGATGGAACATGTGTAGATTAAACCTACGCATGGGACAAAATTAAGTAGAACTAGATGCGCACACGTGCGCACACACACACACACACACACACACACACACACACAAATGAGTACAAATGAAACTGGGGAAATCTGGGTAGAATCCATGGATTACATCAATGTCCATATCCCGGCTGTAATATTGTTTCTATAGGTTTGCAAAATGGTAGCATTGGGAGAAACTGGGTAAAATATCTCTCGCAACTGCATTATCTCAAAATAAGAAAAAATGAATTAAAAACGTGTTTATGCAGTGGTATGCATTTAAAAGACTGGAAGGGAGGCATCAACATTTTTAAAATAGTTGTAGTGTTCAGAGTCCATGCTGGGACCCACAGCATCTTGTTTTTCTACCTTTTACTTTGTTTGTTTTCCAGATTTTACTTAGTGTACATATGTTAGTTTTGTAAAGGCAAAGAAAGTATTCCTGGTTTTTTACTTTAAAAACTTTATTGCCAACTATGACATGTTTGTTCTGAAACCATCTCCCCATTCCTTCTTCTCTTATACCCCAAGTGTAAAGGGAGAGTGAACACATGTACACACACTATACACAGTCACACACACACACACACACACACACACACACGCACAGACACACCCAACATTATGACCTGTTCAAGAATTAATCAGTTGGGACTCAGCGCTCGAAACGTAACATCAATAATTTGCAGCTAATGATGTACGAACTGCTGTTAGCCTTGATGGACATTTGACCCAGAGGCTGAGGAGCTGGATGTCTCATTGTGATTTCATTTGTGATTCACAGCCCAAGTCTAGTGTAGAGATAGGAGGTGCGTCTTGATGGATAATAAAAGAATAGAGGTTTAGACAAAGAAAATAATGAGAAAGGGATTATTTAGAAACCTGTTTTACCCTCTCCACCTCACTGGGTGGCCCCCATCCTTTGGTGCAGACATAATTTGAAGAACCCAGAGCATATGATTGGTAGTAAGTAATCGAATAAATTCATAGGATGGGAGCAAGGCTCAGGAGCCTATAAAAGTTTCAAGTCCTACTTCCCCTTAGGAGAGAGGTATCCAACCAGTATTAATATTTTAGAAATACTAGGAGGTAGAAGAGGAGCCATTATTCATCACTAGCACCTCCATGGTACTAAAATTAAATAATGGATTTTTTTTTAAGACAGAATTGCTAGAGTTGTGGAACTATAAAAAATATTCCTCTCTTGGGGATGTTGCATTTTTTGCTTTTATCTTTTCTTCTCCTCTTGAGAACATTTTGATTTACTTCTGTGATAAGCTTATAACAACTAAGGAACTTGGGAGGCGGGTTGAGCTAGGCTGGGAGGGAGGGGGTTTAGGCAGCTGACAAATGAGCCTGTGTAAATTTGTTTGGCTTCGAGTCAGGAAGCGCCAGGACTGCGCATGCATTCATTTACCACTGCATAGCGTGTATGCGAGCACATATGGGCTGGGGCCCTGGGCCCTGTAATAGTGAGCGCCCACTGCGGTGTGCAGGCTTGGGGTCTGAGCATGCTTGTCTGCTCAACAGGATCCCTGCGAAGAAAACCCAGCTCTCCCCTTCCTAATCCGGTGAAAGGCTCGAAGCACCAGCCCTGCTCCTCGAGGAGGCATCTGGTCTAGCTGTGAGGAATCACGCAGCCAGGGGTTGGCTTCACACCAGCCTCCGTGTTTCTGGATTGGCTCAGCTGGTCTCAGAGGTTTCCATGTCTGGCTCCGCCCCAGAACTAGCTGCTTAACCCAGTTGGACCAATGACTTCGCCTACTGAGTCTCACTTTCCCCACCCTTGAAATAGAAATAATAGTAACTACCTGGCAAAAACAAACAAACAAACAAAAAAACTACCAGAACTTTAGCAAGGGTGCCTGACATTTATGAGACCTCAGTGAAAGCAGTTATTACCTAAGATGCAACTTGAAGGTTTTTTAAAGTCCTCTTAATTATAAAGTTACTCTTCCTGATATTGACATGCTGCCATGCTTAGATATACTCAGACGGTAATTGTTAGTATTTGCTGAGTGCCTACTGTTTGCCAGCCATAGTACCCTGTGCTCACCATGACCTTGGGAGCTCAGATCTCTTACCCTCATTGAACTGAAGAACTGACATTCAGATGGATGAGAGGGTCACTCAAGTTCAAAACCAAGGACATACTAGAGCCCGAGCATAAGCTGGCACCAAACCATTATCTAAACCACTGCACAGTGGAGGCAGGAGGGGTGGCTGTTGCTTGGTACACAGAGAAATGGAGTTACAGGGAATGGGAGAGAATCCTTGCCCAGCAACGGGTGGAGAGTGGCTGAGTTAGGTTTAAATAGACATCCATGGATGGTATCTCATTCCTTACCATGCAGCACTGATCCACACCTGTTGAGAACTCCTCCAAGCTTCAGCCTCAAGGGTCCATAGCAACTGAGAATGAGAAACAATCTCAGAGTCTATCTGGCATGGGTCACTTCTATAGCACCTTTACCAGCGGGTGGTGTGGGCCTGGACACCACAGTGTCCAGTGGCAAGCTTCTCCATCACCAGGCAGCACATGCCATCAGCTAATGCTCTCCAACCTCACAATGTTTCCCTCCATTTAAGCTGAAATCTATCTGTTCAGTAACTTGTATTGATTGAATTTCCTGAAACAACAAAACTAAGCCAATCTCCTCTTTTGCAGGTCTTCAGGTGATGCCCAAAACTATGCCCCCTCCCTCATGTCTCTATGTCTCCAATCACTTAAGGGGCTTCACTGTGTTAATCCTATATAGAACAGACCACCTTGGTTCTCCCTCAAATACATGCTTCCTTTAGGGTCCCTACGTCACGTAACCTCTACCCGTCCCCATATCCCTTGGAGAGAACATACCATACAACATGATCTGTTATGGAGTAATCACCCACAAGGCAGTTATTGGACAGTTATTTACCCATGACTGTTTTAAAAGATTAGTTACCATAACCTGAGAGGAACCCACAATCCATACACAACCCCCACCAAGAGCCTTCCATTTATTGTGCGACTTATGAAACCCTTTGCCAAAGTCTTTATTGACTTGTAGTTTGTATGATCCTTTCTTGTTGGACTTCCCTTAGAAAAACCATATTTTATAAAGATGTTCACCCAAGTTGGTCTCATTTCATCCATGAGCCTGTTAATTTTCAGGGAGCACACCGCCCTTTAAAATCCGTGCGTTTCATTGGGATCATTTAATTGGGCAAGCCACTCTAAATGACTCTCGTAGGAAGATACCAGAGTATCTCTCATACCTCACACCCAAGAAGCAAAGCTGGTCCTTACCAGAAGTTGATAAGCCATTTTGAAATCATGATATCAAATGAAAGCTATGCAAATTCATTAATTTGTGTACTTCCTTCCTCTCCTTTTTTACCATGTGGTCTCTCATTTCACTTTTTCTCTTTGCATAGCTTCTTTACTTATTACAAAATATTTAAGTGTCTACTATACACTTTGCTCTGTTCACAGCCATGAACAAAGACCAAAGTCCCTAATAACATGGAACATTTATTTTAATGGTAAATAGAGATAGCAAACAGATAACTATGTCAGGTGATGATGGGTTAGTTCTATGAAGGAAAACAAAGCAGGGTCATTGACATAGGGGATAATGTTGGAAGGGAAGCCACTTTTTTTTTAATAAGGTGGTCATGGAAGCCCTGACTAAATAAATGAATATAATTAGAGAAGTCAGGGACAGTGAAGGAATGAGTTATACAGATATACACTTGGTAATAGCCTGGTGAATTAAAGCCATTTACCAGACACCACTAGGAAAGAGGACTGTGATATTTTGGTAGAAAAATATAATTTAAAGACGAAGCCTGAGGCATAAAATTAAGTAATGCCGAAGAGGATAATTCACCATCTACAGGGCTTGAGCCCAAGCTGGCTTCATATACACACAGATATCCACTGTCTTCCCTTTCTGTTTTCCAAGTAGACCATGTTCTTTGTCAAGGTCTATACGTATGGTCTGAAACGGTCTCCCCAAAATGATACACTTGGCTTTTATCCTGATAAGACTTTCAGGCTCCACAACCCTTGCTTAGCTAACCGACTCAGTCTCTTCCTGTCCCAACACCAGGCTTCCTAAAGAGATTATCTGATTGGCCAGGCTCAGCTTTTGGATAGGAACCTTTTGGTTCATCAGAGAGTAACCCCAGGGCTGAAACAGGGGTAGGCCCAAGAAAGGCATTTGGGGGGAAATGGCAGAAAAACAGGATAGGAGGATATGTGTGGACAAAGCAACAGTTGAGGCTGAAGATAGGGATGGGCTGTAAAATGAACTACTGAAGGAGCCTGAAGTTTCTCTGAAAGTGAAATCTTTCCCAGAAAGATTTCAATCATATGTGACCCAATTGTGAGAGATAGTTACTGCTTCAGGGAATGAGGAACTTTGAAGGCATGCACAGGTCCTTGTAACCAAGGTGCATGTGAGGCAGAATAGAATGCCAGGCTTTCAATTGAAAATGACTGAAATTTTATTTATATTTGACACTGCTTGTGTTTCCAAGCATCAGACTTAACATTAAAATTTGTCCTGAATTATAAGAATAATAAGAATAAGTATTGAAACTCTTGGCAAAAGGGCAGCCAACATGCATTTCCAGGGAGAAATTGTTCAATTGTTCGTGTTTATTACTTCCAAACGGGAATCGCTCCAGGTTCATAATGCTGATTTTGTTACATTGCTTTCTCTGAACTGTGGTTCAGATGAGTGCATAAATATTTGGTTTAATATTTCTTTGGGAACTGTAAAAATCTGAACTGATGGAAAGGAGAGGAGCAGAGCAATGGCGAGGGAAAGTTGGTAAGAGATTAAGTGTGTATGTTTCAACAGTGCCCAAGGGGCATGATTAATTTATTATCCTTTTAGATGGCAGAATGCATGCAGAAACCTCCACATTATGCCATGACTATGACAAAGCTAAGAGGGTGTGAGCAGGTAAAGATATTCCTGCCAGGAATTTGATGTATGGAGAGAATGGGTGACCCATTGGATACGTATAAATCTGGGAATGGAGACTTGAAAGTCCCTGATGTTGGCTCTGTCGCTGGCATAAGGCCTGAGATGAACATCTCTGCTGTCAGCCTTCATGGGGGGGGGGGGGGGGGGAGGGGGGCATGTCACGAGGAGGCCAGACCTGAGCACTGTCAACAGCACCAGGCTCTGAATCTTTGTTGATTCTATTTCTGGGCTGCTCCCACTCAAGCCAGCACACATCCATTAGTTGGCCATATGGAGTCGAGCCTAAAACCATGGGTTCTGGATACTTGGATTCAAATCCGAAGTTATTCCCTAGCTAACTTTGCCAAGGTTTGTGGGACTCAGTTTCTTCCTCCATAAAGTGAAGATTACTATAAATACCTATTCCACTGAGTTGTTGTAAGGATTAAATAAACTACTGTATGTAAAATGTTTAGAATAAAGTGTGGCAAAGAGTTTGTGTTCAATGAACACAAACTGTCATTCTCCTCCCCTTCTTCTTCATCATCACCATCATCATCACCATTTAATAGTTATAAAAAGAACAACGACCTTACATTATTGAATATTTTATGTATTTATGCATTGCATATCTCTCGGATCATTTACTTGCCATAATCCTTTTGGGAGAGACATTATTTCCCCCATTTTGCAGAGAATGGGAATGAGGCTCAGAGAGGCCACACTGCTTACAAAAGTTCATGTTGCTTGTGAGCTCTGAGCTGGGATGCAGACATATTTTTACCTGTCTTTCCACCCTGTGCTTTTAAACCCTCTGTGCATTAGTCAGGATAGGCAGGCTCTGCTGCGGTGATAAGCAAATCCTAATTTCAGTTGATCAAAGTAACAGAGGCTTAACTAACCTCCATGTCCACTGAGGGTTAGGTGTGGGCTCTGCTCCTCCTCATTATCATTCTTTCCCTGAGATCTAGGTTGATGAAGTCACTATTATCTGGAAATTGCTGGTCACCTGGAGAAGGCAAAATCAACATGGATAAGCATATCATAACTCTTAAAGCTTTTACCTAGAATTAGCTGAAGTGACACATAGCACTTTCAGTCACACTTCATTAGCCAAAGCAAGTCACATCACCAAAAGCAATGTCATGTATTGGGGAAATAGAGTCCTACTATGTGCCCAGAAGGAGAGGAGACAGAGTATTTAGACACAGCTTCAATGACCACTTCCTACTTTCATACATCTGAGTCATAAATAGATTAGACAGCAAGTATAGAAGATGTGGAGTTCTTACCAGAAATTTCAGGGACCATCTTGATTGTCTGTAGAATAAGAAGAGTCAAGGTCAAGGAAGACATTTTGAAGGGACCCAATGAGAAAGGGAGTATAACTCACAGCCTGCATTAAGAAACCAGAAATTCAGGAAGTGACATCTAAGGATCCCAGTTATTCTCTTGGACACAAAGGGGTCCAAAAGTGTGATACTGGGGCGCCTGGGTGGCTTGGTTGGTTAAGCGGCCGACTGCGGCTCAGGTCATGATCTCACAGTCCGTGAGTTCGAGCCCCGCGTCGGGCTCTGTGCTGACAGCTCAGAGCCTGGAGCCTGTTTCAGATTCTGTGTCTCCCTCTCTCTCTGCCCCTCCCCTGTTCATGCTCTGTCTCTCTCTGTCTCAAAAATAAATAAATGTTAAAAAAAATTAAAAAAAAAAAAGTGTGATACTAATGGGCAATGAATGAACTTTGGGTCCAGACAAGCAAGGCACAATGCCTGAAGGATCCAAAATGACCCTCTTTCTCTGATCTTCTGTGGCATCTTTCAGCACATCTGTGCTCTTGCATGATCTAGACTTCAAAGAATGCATAGAACTGAGAGCCCATGGAGGTCTACAAACACTCTGGGACTCATAAATGGTCAATAAACGCTTTGAATGGAAAAAAAGGAGATGTAGAGAGATAGTGTATTAGAGGAAGGAAAAGTCATGGAAGCGGGGCGCCTGGGTGGCTCCGTTGATTAAGTGTAGGACTTTGAGGTCAAGATCTCAGGGTTCATGATGTCGAGCCTTGTGTCGGGCTCTGTGCTGACAGCTCAGGGCCTGGAGCCTGCTTTGGATTCTGTGTCTCCCTCTCTCTCTGCCCCTCCCCCACGAACGCTCTGACTCTCTTTCTCTCAAAAATAAATAAACATTAAAAATTAAGAAAACAAAAAGTCATGGAAGAGAAACTGACCATGAGGCTGAGTGAGAGGTGGTAAGAGTTTGGTGTATATTTTTAACAAACAGAAACTGAGCTCCTACAGTGAGAACAGCATTGTGCCACTTAGGAATTTAGATACGTGGAATCCTACATCTGTCCTTTTGTGACTGGCTTATTTCTCTTAGCATGTCCTCAAGTTTCATCCATATCACAGCATGTGTCAGAATTCCCTTCCTTTTCAAGGCTGAGTAATATTCCATTTCATGGATACACCACATTTTATCCATTCATCCATTGTTGGACACGTGTGTTGTTTCCATATCTTGCTATTATGAATAATGCTGTAGAATACTTATCCCTTCTGTGTGTCAATGGATCATTTAGTAAAGATGTTATCGTACTCAGCCACTAACAACATTTTTTTTAAGGGGCACCTGGGTGGCTCAGTTGGTTAAGTGTTAGACTTCAGCTCAGGTCATGATCTCACAGTTTGTGGGTTCGAGCCCCTCACTGGGCTCTGTGCTGACAGCTCAGAGCCTGGAGCCTCCTTCGGATCCTGTGTCTCCCTCTCTCTCTGCCCCTCCCCCCACTTGTATGCATTCCCTCTGTCTCTAAAATGAACATTAAAAAAATTTTTTTTAAAGATTAAAATTTTTTTAAAACCTCGAAAGTTGAAATTTCCTAAGCCACATTATTATGTAAGTTGGAAATAAAATGATTAAAATAGTGTAAATACTCATAAATTAAGAAATACTCTCATAAAAAATTCTACAGCCTAGAGAATATATGCAAAAAAGCACAGGGGCGCCTGGGTGGCTCAGTCAAACATCTGACTTCGGCTCAGGTCATGATCTTGCAGTCCATGAGTTCGAGCCCCGCGTTGAGCTCTGTGCTGATAACTCAGAGCCTGGAGCTTGCTTCAGATTCTGTGTCTCCCTCTCTCTGCCTCTCTCTCTCTCTCTCTCTCTCTCTCTCTCTCTCTCTCAAAAAAAAAAAAAGTGTAAACTATCAGAAAATAAGGTAAAAAAAGAAACCACTCACAAATTAACATTGAATGCTACAGAACTCAGCATAAGCTGTAGTCAGGCATAAATGTCTTTGTTATAAAAGAAGAGAAACCAAAGTAGTGTGATGATGGTGTTACTAGAAGAGGAATCATAGTGAATTGAGACGTCCCCTCATCTGTGCTTCTTTCCAAGGGCACCAACCTGCCCTCAACCTCGGTGACCTCCAAGGCACCATGGGAACCCTTGGAACTTGGTGCTGAACAGAGCCAGCCCCAGGTAGGATGAGAACCACGGGATTAGACGGTGGGTCTCTGGCTCTCGTCATCCTTCCGTGGATTGTCAGGGCGCTGGCCCGGTGTTTCTGCACCACGGGATTGGGGCTCCTGGCCCTGGGTTTTTCCCAGTTCTAATTTATGACCTAGTGTCTGCAAGTAGCTGAGCAACTCGAGGGTGGGGCAAGGGCATGGATCCAACAGCTGCCCAGACAGCCAAACTGCCGAGTTCAAAGGCATGTCAAGGACTAAACCACAGCTGGGAATTAATTAGTGCTTACAGATCACCTTAGGGAATGGATCTAATGATAAAGCAAATGCCTTCTAATAACTATAGAAGGCAGTAAATGGGTTTTTTTTCCGACTATTTAACATGGACTAGACATCTTCAAAATTCGCATGTATTCAAAATTCGCAATGAATTCAAATGTTTCAGTGAATTCAATTGAATTCAAATTCAATTCGCATGTATTCGCATGAATTCAAAATTCGCAAGCTCCAATAATTCCTCTTACATGTTTAAAAAAGTGGTATTTTGACTGTATAAGTAATATAGCCTCATTGCCTGAAACCAAAAATATTCTAAGAGTGAAGGAAAAAAGTACACCTCTGTCTCCATCTTCCAGAGACCTATACTGTTGACATGTGATTTATCCTCTTTGGTGATTCTGGCAGGGGAGTGGGTTAATTATTTTCTGGGTTTTCAGCCTTTTGATCATAGTGTGTGTGTGTGTGTGTGTGTGTGTGTGTGTGTGTGTGTGTGTAGGCGTAGTCTTCTCTCCTTTGAAAAGAAACATCTCCAGATTTTCTAAATAGCGGAGGATCCGAGGCATCGATTTTGTTGGATGTGACAGGGAAGAAGTGCCAAAGTATTCATCTTGACACTGCTTTGTCAACAGGCACAATGTCTAATCAGACAGAGAGTCCCCCACAAGTGGACCTCAGCAGATTATTGGGATGGGGAGGGTTGGAAGTCCCTTCCCAACTCCTGGGCATTACTACTTCCTGGGAAGTAACTTTGGGAATTTGTAAAAAGAAAAATGAAAAGGCATTGACGCCCCACAGGTAAAGTGACCACATTTTTAAAAAATTATTTTAATGTTTATTTTTGAGAGAGAGAGAGACACAGGGAGAGCGCAAGTGAGGGAGGGGCAGAGAGAGGGAGACACAGAATCCGAAGCAGGCTCCAGGCTCCGAGCTGTCAGCACAGAGCCCGACGTGGGGCTCGAACCCATGACCCATGAGATCATGCCCTGAGCCAAAGTCAGATGCTTAACTGAGACACCCAGGCGCCCCCACATTTTTTTACAAGGTTGGTACAACAGACCTTATTTTTATTTTCAATATGTGGGTTGGGGTTTATGAGCATTTTGTGATCACATAAAAACATGCAAAACAAGTTTCACTTCTTCACTCAAAGATTTCATCAAGTATCTTCTCTGTTCCTGGCCCAAGAAATCTTAAAGAGAATAAGAAATAGCCCAAGGACAGTCACCAACAACAACAAAGAGGCCATCTGCTCTCTGTGCTAGAATAGATCTCGCCAGGGAGCAGGGCTACGCTCAGAGGACGAGGTTCATTCCTCACGGAACAGGGCAGAGAGGGGGGAAGAGAAATGTCAGGAAGTGGGCAGTCCCTGGTGCTGAGTCCAGGAAGACAAGGAGGGGTCTCCAGCAGACAGGCTTGGGGACGGGCATCCAGCTGACCTAGGTCCAGAGAATGTGAGCTAAGTTCAGAATGCCTGTGGTTGGTTGTGGCCGAAGTTAGAATTGTAGAAGCAGGTGGAGACCCATCAGGAAGGCCCCTGGGAATAGACCCTGGGGGCAATAGGGAGCCATGACAATTTCTAGCCTGGGAATCTCGTGGTGGTTAGGTATATATGCATTTTATTTTATTTTTTAAAAAAAAATTTTTTTAACGTTTTTTTTCTATTTATTTTTGAGACAGAGAGAGACAGAGCATGAACGGGGGAGGGGCAGAGAGAGAGGGAGACACAGAATCGGAAGCAGGCTCCAGGCTCTGAGCCATCAGCCCAGAGCCCGACGCGGGGCTCGAACTCACAGACCGCGAGATAGTGACCTGAGCTGAAGTCGGACGCTTAACCGACTGAGCCACCCAGGCACCCCTGTATATGCATTTTAGAATGACCATTCTGGTTGCAATTAGAACAGGAGGTGAGAGAGGCCCCAGGGTGGCTCAGTTGATTAAGCATCCAACTTCAGCTTAGGTCATGATCTCAAGGTTTGTGGGTTCAAACCCTGTGTCAGGCTCTGTGCTGACAGCTTAGAACCTGGAGCCTGCTTCAGATTCTGTGTCCCTCTCTCTGCCCCTCTCCCACTTGCACTCTCTCTCTCTCTCTCTCTCTCTCTCTCAAAAACATTAAAATTTTTAAAAAGAATAGATGAGAAAAGAGAAATCAGAAACATGGAAGCCAGTGAGGAGACTACTATCACATTTATTTACTTACTTACTTACTTACTTACTTACTCGGCACGCAAATATTTATTGTCCTATGTACCATTCTAGGCCCTGAGGACAAAACAACCAAAAGTCTTTAGTGGAGGTCTGAGTTAGAGTATAGACACCCGATATCGGGGCCAGAAGCTCTTATGGCAAATAGGGTGTACAAAGCCTGGTGACTGTCCTGTTTCTATATTGAATACATTTTCCAAAGGGGAAAAACACTGATGTCAGTACAATTAAGGAAAAGTCCGAACCCACACAGATGCACCAGGATGGACGACTAAAAACCACATGGACAGAAGGCTATGTGGGGCTCTGGATTGGATTTTGGATCAGAAAAAGGCTAGAAGCAGAAAGGCTAGTGAAATCTGAATACGCAGAATCTGGAGCTTAGTTAGCTAAGAGCCATGTGTCACTGTTAACTTCTCAGTTGTGACCATGGTTACAGAAGATGTTAACATTTGGGGAAACTAGGTGAAAGGTATACGGGAAGTCCATATCGTCTTCGAAACGTTTCTGTAAATGTAAAATCATCCCCCCACAACAGTTTATATATGAACTTTTTTAATGCATCTCAGCCACACTGAATAGGGGGGAAAATGTGGAATAATTTATACAGAATGATCTAACTTCGGTAAAAAATTTTGAAACTGCTGTATATTCTATGAATGCATATATGTGTATAAATTCATAGAAGAAGACCTTAAAAACCACACTCAACCTGATGCTGGAAGCAGAGGACAGAGGTTAGAACAGAGGACAGAGGTTGGGGGATTCAACAGAGGACCTTGCTCTGTCCATCGCGGGGCCACAGCCCTAAGAAGTATGCAGCATGAACGTCCTTTTGCACTTCAGATCCACCTATCACTGCGTGCTCCAGGCCTCCATATCTCTTGTCCCTCTCTGGTGCAGAGGACTCCGGTCCCCGCTGTGCTCTGCCACCGATAAGGCCTGCGTGCTGGCCACCCCATGGCTCCCTGGGAAGTCACTTTCCCCAGCTTTGCTGCAAGATGCCCGAGTGCTATTCACACGCCCTTCCCGGGTGTCAGCACCCGGAGCCCAAGTTCGGTCTCATCATTAGCTATCGTTTTTTCCCATTCAAACTCTGAGGGCAAGTAAGGCAGGGAGAGAGGGAAAGAGAGAGAGAGAAATCCCACTGTGAAAGAAGTGTTGAATTACAAAGAGTAATAGGAAAGACCAGCTAATTGTGAAGCCTTGCTATGTGGTATAATGGATGTTAACAACTGTTGCTGAGCAGAGACTCGGGGCAGAATTTGTTCTGACCAGGAGGAGTGCCCTGGATTTCTTATATCCCATCACATTAAACACACATTAAACAACAAAAACAGAAGGACCACCGCCCCCCCCCCCCCACACACACACACACACAGCCGGGACGGCCCTGGGCAGTTTTCAGGACTTTACATAGTGTAATAAAGCTCATCTGGAAACCCATTGGACTAGCATGAACCAGCTTCGAAGTATGGCGGGAGGGGGGGGGGGTGCCCTCCGTGGGTTTGTGGCCACTGCACACCTCTATCTCCCCAGATCAGTGAGGCTGGAGTGGGCTGGCGTCCCTCTGAAGTCCCACCTAAAGACCCAGACTCATGGCTTCTCGCTGGGACCCGAGCTCCACCCCACGCCTTCCTCTCCAAGGTCTCCGCCCTGGGGTGTTCCGATGCAGGTAGAGATGTCAGTCTCGGGAACCAGCAATTCTGTTCCACGACATCCTAGAGAAGAGGTTTTTTAAAAAAATAGTTTCCAACAGTGCTGTAGGTTTAAAATCGGTCTAGAGGGGAGTAGCAAGACGACCCAGCCTTCTTTCGGCCTCTGAAAGGTAGCAGGGGAAACCAGTTCTAATGAGTATAGATGGGGCTTGTCAAACGGGGGGATGCTCATGGGAATTGGCAGGGGCTCAACAAAGCCCACAACGCCGGACCCCACCCCGAGGCTTCCTGATCCAGGCCTCTGGGTGGGGCCTGAGAAGTCGAATTCTGAAGGAGTCCATGCCCCTGCTGGTCCAGGGAACCATATCTTGAGACCATGGTTCTATGGAGCATGATGCCCTTCATGTCCCTGGGCTGGTGACCCCATAACGCTCATTAGTCTGGGGGCACCATACTTGGTGTGGCTGTGGGCGCTCCTTCAAAGTGGACGCAGTTCTGAGGACCAGCAGGCAGATTCAATATATATGTTAAAAGCTAGGCCTTTAGGGTCTCCTGGGTGGCTCGGCCGGTTAAGCGTCCGACATCCGCTCAGGTCGTGATCTCACAGTTCGCGAGTTCAAGCCCCACGTCGGGCTCTGTGCTGGCAGCTCAGAGCCTGGAGCCTGCTTCAGATTCTGTGCCTCCCTCTCTCTCTGCACCTACCCTGCTCATGCCATCTCTCTCTCTCTTTCTCTCTCTCTCTCTCCCAAAAATGAATAAACATTAAAAAAAATTTTTTTTTTTTAAATCTAGGCCTTTCAAGATACAAATAGAGAGGATTGGCAGCACAAAGCAGAGGTGTTCACACGGGACTTCCTCCTTCTGGGGGAAGAAGTCATTTAAATCCAGCAGCCAAGATGCTGCTTCTGTGAGGTCAAGTGACTCAAGCTCCCCAAGAGCAAGGAACTTAGCCAGACCCAACCTCAGCAGAAAAAAGGTGGCCCTGGGGGGAGTCCAGAATTCAGTGTTGAGCAGTAGGTGGAGAAATGGAGAAAAGGGAGGGGGAGTGGCCATAGTTGACCCAAGAGAGCCTTCAGGACCTTCCAGAAGGTCTGGATCACTGTGCTCCCAGGGCTCTCTGACTGGGGAAGTGTCTGGAAAGGAGGTCAGAGCATGGAAAACTTCCCCAGCAGGCCTTGTCTGGGGCCCAGACGCGGTCAGAAGTCCACTCCTGTCCACTGCTGGGAGCAGGACAGCACAACAGCTCGTGTAGGGCTCCTGTCACATTATGTCTTTGCTCAGCACAGCCTTGGAGGGGACCTGCATGCCTTGGGTGTGCTCAGGGGAGTGAGAGGAAGAGGCTTTAATTCACAGTTGGGCCAAAGTGGTTAAAGGGGGACGGAGGGAGGGAGGTGACAACACAGAGCAGATTTTGTGTGGCTGCCCCTTCCCACAGTGAGATTGTCTCCAGAGCACTTCTCTTCCCAAACCACAGATGTTTGTGAGGCGCCTGGGTGCCTCAACGCTCAATTGTTTAAGCGTCTGACTCTTGGGTTCAGCTCAGATCATGATCTCACTGTTCATGGGACCGAGCCCCACATCAGTTTCTGTGCTGATGGTGTGGAGCCTGCTTGGGATTTTCTCTTCTCACTCTGCCCCTCCCCCACTGGTTCTCTCTCTCTCTCTCTCTCTCTCTCTCTCTCAAAATAAAAACAAATACACATTTTAAAAATAAATAAAAATCAAAGGAAATGTGTTCTCTTAGGGATTTAAAAAAATTTTTTTAACATTCATTCATTTTTGAGAGATGGAGAAACACAGAGTACAAGTGGGAGAGGGGCAGAGAGAGGGGGAGACACAGAATCTGAAGCCGGCTTCAGGCTCCGAGCTGTCAGCACAGAGCCCAACACGGGTCTCAAACCTACAAACTGTGAGATCATGACCCGAGCTGAAGTCAGACACTTAGCCAGCTGAGCCACCCACAAGCCTCTTTTAGGGATTTTTTTTTTTTTTTTAATGTTATGGCTAAGATGTTTTTTTATGCCTGAAAGTCTCAGTCTTACCCAATAACCATGATGGCGCGATTTTGTTACGATTATTACCCTGAGCATGGGTATCATTAGCTACAATTCATTGAGCCCCTTCTGTTCACCAGGAAGTACACTTTGCACACAATATCTCATTAAACCCTCACAGCCCTGAGAAGTAAGGGGTGTTCTCTTCATTTTACAGATAAGAAAATCAAGAGCCAAGAAGGCTATGTTCAAGGTCACAGAGCTGGCCTTTGACCAAGCTAGGACTGGGACATGGGTTTGTGTGAATGGTGGTGTTTTTTATTAAGCAGATACTGGCACTGTTTCCTGTCATATGCCAGGCACTGTGCCGGGCACTGGGATCCAGGGGTGAGCCCAATATGCGGAGGCTGCTGACCTCATGAGCTCCCAAGCAGTGGGGAGTGGGTCAGGGGGGAGAACATCAGTTGGATTAAATCAAGTCAAGCAGCGATTAAAAATCCGTTTCCTCAGAAGATATCACATGCCTTAGTTTAAATCTTGCTTTAGATGACATTTTATGTTAATCTTAAAAAAGCAAACAGAGATAATTGGTGTTTAATCAAAACTCTCAATGTATTTAAGTAAAATTTTCAATCAGAAAAAAAGAAAAAACTTGCTCTGTGGAACTGTCGGTCTCTGACTCAACTGGGCACGGCAGAGGAACCTGGGTAGAAGGGTCACGCTGCCTTAGGCACCACTGCCACCTGGTGGCGGCCGCCGGAATTGCAGGCTAGGGGGCCCCAGCCATGACCAGCCTCTGAGGGAGACTGACTCCACCAGAAGGCACCTTTCCTGTTCTAGCCACCAAAACCCTCCAGGTACAGGTGACAGTGTTCCAACAGTGTTCCCCAGGTGCCTGTTCACTTGTAAATTGGTTACAGCTGGATCAGTATAGCTTTCATTTAACTGTTCTGCATGTTTGTTTCTGACCTTTAAATTGTCAGACCGAAAAACATGGTTACCATCGAATTCTTGTTCACAGATATAGATGATAAAGTGACATTAAATACAGATGAATAATTGGGCAAACTCTAGAACCAATTTATGCAAATAATAATTCTCTCTTTAGTTGGGAATCTTCAAACGCTATTAAAATTAAAATCTGTGAGTATCTTCAAACGCTATTAAAAAAAAACAAAAACGAATTAAATTTGGCTCCTAATTACCCCTGAACCTGACTCAAACCCCGTGAATAACTCCCAGTTTCTGGAATTTTGTAGGCTCCCTCTCGTCTGCCTGCTGCCTGTGTCTGTGTGGTTCCCTCTGTCTAGAACTATCTTACTCCATCAATCTCTATCATCTGAATTATCTTCAAATGTCAAATCAAGGCTGACAACCTGTAGGGGGTTCTCTTAAATTCAGAACAGGCATTGTTGCAGAGCAATTTCCCTAAAGAAATGGAAGATGGGTTTTGAATCCTCTCTTCATCTCTTTCATAGCTGTGACCATAGTTACATCTCCCTGTGTCTCAGGGGTTTCATCCCTTAAGTATGAATGATAATGTCCCCCCCCCACCAGCATTGTTGTGAGGTTTTTTTTTTTTAACTTGTAAATGCACGTAAAATGCTTACAACATTCTGCCTACTTCCTTATAAGCAATGGGGTGAGTGGCGCTGTTGATGACAGAGTTCTGTAAAGAGTTAGAACCTTGACCAATGCCTGCCCATTAAAAGACTGCCCACTCATTTTTCCCCATTGTCCATTCGGTCTTGCTTACAATAAAAAAAAAAAATCAATCTCTTTTTTGAGAGTTACAAATAATAAAAAATGTCTGACCTTATACCTCCTGGAGTTATTTCCTTCCTAGATCTATCCCGAGATGTATGTCACCCCCATGCTGGTAAGCTTCCCTGGCTGTAAGCTGCAAAGATTTGCATTTCAGGATGAAAGGTGTTAAGGGATGATGCTATTTTTGGTGATGCTGCTTTAGTCAACTTTATCTGACTGCTCTGTGTTGGCACCTGTGATTAGTGCCTTGGTCACCGAGGTATGTTTAAAACGTGCTTTCTCTGTGTTTTCCAACCAGCGTCTTAAATGTCGTTCTGTGTCTCTGCCCAGGTAGTCGATAGTGACAGACCGGAAGGGTCTAAGTTCCGGCTCACTGGAAAGGGAGTGGATCAAGAGCCTAAAGGAATTTTCCGAATCAATGAGAACACGGGCAGTGTCTCTGTGACAAGGACCTTGGACAGAGAAACGATCGCTACTTATCAAGTGAGTGCCCCTCAAGTGCCCACCCTGCATGCCGACATGTGGCTTTTTGAGGCTGTTTTCTTCCCACTGAGCTCGTTATTTCTGTGTGTTTCATGAGACCTCGGGCTGTGCGGCTTTAAGTGTGTCTCTGTGGGAGCCGAGTGGCATTGAACCCCAACAGGGTAACAGTGGGGGCCCTATCTCATCAACAGAGTCCTCAGGCCTGTGTGAGACTTTGGGTACTGGAGGCCAAGGAGGAGGGCTCTTGGGGGATCTCAGAGGAGGTCAGAACCTTTATGGCAACTTGGGCTTTCCAAAAACCAGCTTGATAATGAATAGCTATAAAAGGTGTAAACCTTTGGATGTGATCATTGTACTTTTAGAAATCTATCCTTAGGAAATAGGAAGGCATTTAGTTAGATTTTTGTGCAATAATGTTAGAGCAAGACATCATGCTTAGAATGGAAACAATTTTTCTAATTATTCAGCAATGGGGTAGTGGTTAAATTATGGCACAACTTTGCAAGGAAGCTTTGTACAGCCATTTTAAATATTTTGAAGAAGTTCTAGTTATTTGGGAGAAATTCAAGGTATTTAATGGAAACAGACACACAAATACATATGGAATCCGCGCTGCAGATTGAGTATTCACACATCACAACGGGCGTACATTTGTGAAGAAACGCGATAGAGGAAAAACCAAAATGTTAATCGTTGTGTTTGTGTGTTGTTGACTTTTTCTTTGTGTTTTCTGATTTTTCTAAAAATAATTAAGTTGCTTTTTTAAAAGAAGAGCAGGCCCTTTGTAAAAGGATAGTTTTATCCTTTAGTGGATACCCATTCGGGACCCACAGACCAAAGCAGTGGCAAACAGATACTGGGGTGAGCCCTGAATCTCATATGGGCTTGAGGTCAGTCCTATACCTTCTCTACAACACCGTCCATAAATTCCATTTTCACAGCCTGTGTTATAGACCCAAGCCTCTGAGGGTGGTAAGCTCAGTCTTTGAGGAACGTATTGGAATTCTCAGACATTTTCTGGGAAAACCCTCCTTGGGTTGCAGCGCACCGGGCTGTGAGCAGGCACCATGGGAACAGGGTTCAGCCAACAATGTTTGCCTTCCATCATCATTGCCCCAGCCTGTGTATTTCCCTGGCTCGGGGTCAGAAGGTGGTGATCGATTTCTACGACAAGATTTGGCATCTCTGGTTTTCTTGGTCAAAACACTGCGTACGGATATCCTGATCCCCCTTCAGAAACACTACTGCCTCTCCCCAAAAAACCCGTGTTCTTCCTTTTCTGCAGACAGAGGGAGAAGGGACACTGCATTGAGAAGTAAGGGCTCTGGGTGGGAAACAGGTCCCCTGGGTCTGGCCTGCCCTGTCACCACGAGCCGTTGGCCTTGGGAAGACCAGGAAAGCTCTGGTCCTCGGGATCCCATCCATAAGATGCGAGTAACACTCACCTCCCTACTGGATTGCTGTGGGTGTTCAGGGAGGAGGAGACAGTCTGAGGGTGTTGGAGGAAGCTAAGTACTGGACAAATAGAGTGGTACAACGGAAGGTGGTAGAACCCCGTCTGCCCGAGGGCCCGGGATCCGGGGAGGATGTAGGTGCCTCCCAGACCCCCTTCTCAGAAGCTTTTGCCAAAGGGTACGTGCTGCGAGCCTCTGCAGGGGTACCATCTATCAGAGACCACCAAGGGGTGAGCAGAGTGTCTTAGGGTACCTAGGGGGGACCTGGTTGCTGTAGAAACTGAATACTGGCACCCTCACAAAGTCCCGGGTCCGACTGGCCTCAGCAGTAACCGGGGGTGACGCGGCAGCTCCTGAAAGGAAAACCAGCACAGACCGTAAACCAGCACCAGTGCACGTCCTCTGCTCTTCCCATGCCTATCGTGGGAATATCCGTTAATTTTCAGACCCAAGAAACTAAGGATACAGTACATTTTATAATTTCGTAGCACAGTGATAACAGTTAAGAGCTTGGAAGTAGCAAATTCTTTCGAGTCTCAGCATTGCCACTTATTGAGCTAAGTGATCTTGGACGACCCACTTACCCTCTCTGATCTTATAATTCTCATCTGTGAAAGAAGACTAGTACTGGCACCTCTAAGGATTGTACAAAATAAAATTACTAGCTGTGACTAACTAGCAATTGTTAATCAGTGAGTAAAATAGAGCCTGGTCAGTAGCTTGGAGCTTCTCATATGTTTCGTAAAAGTGAAGCTGTATAGTTGCATAGCAATTAAAAACATATAATTTTGCACACAGCCACGTTTGCCACGTTCCGATCACGTCATGGACTAGCTGTGGGAACCTGGGCATGGTGTCTGCCTCAATGTTCTCGTCTGTAAAATGGGAATGATAACAATACTGATCTTGCAGGATTTTAATGGGTGAAATGAGTTCATACGCGTCAAGCATTTAGAATAATGCCAGAATCACAGTAAGCACCGTATGATCTTACCACATGAGCCAGAGATTAATGATGTTGAGGAAGGTAAAGGAGAACTCCAAGGACTTTGTGTTGTCGCCCCGCCCACCCAGATCAAGCATCGATTTTCCATGGGTGATCTTGAGTTTGTGTTAATAGTTTCATAATGTACTTCATAGCGTAGTGATTAATTGTTCAGTTCATTTTTTTCTACACACGTTCGAGAACCTACAGAGTGCGGGGCTTCCTCCACAGTGTTGGGGGTATGTGGGGGGAAACCAGACACGCCAGATTCCCTGCCCTCACATGTAGCTTTCATTTTACCGCCAAGGGTCTGTTTCACGATGAACTGCTTTAAACTCCTCACCATTGGACAGGTGTCCCTGCCAGGATGCTGTGTCTCGTTCATTGTCTGACTTGGTTTACCCCTGGCACAGGGCTGTGTATGCCCAGTGGAGAGATGCTGATGCCTGGTGGGAATGCAGGGTCTTAGGAGAGTACCGGCTACAGCAGCCCAGCTTCCGCTGGCCCGAGCCACTCTCCAACCCCCCACACCAATGTCACCCCCCCCACACCTCCGGCTCTTAGATAGGTCTTTGTCCTGTTTCCTTCCTATCACCCTGTGTTAGGTTCTTCCGTATCTGGATTGACTGGTTTACTTTCGTTAATATACTTTGGGCACAGGAATGTTGCAATCCCTGTCCATTTAAAGCACCTATTCAGAAATAATTTACTATCTTAGCAGCACAATCAGATCCATCTGTGTTTACCAGGGTCATTGTGGTTGGTAGCAAACACACCTCTTCAAAGAGCTGGATCCTCTGCTCCACTTTCCACGTTTTCCTTTCCCCTCTGGCAAGTTTGCAAAGCAGGGAGCCTGTGGGTGAATGAATTTCCATTATAATTGCTCCATTGTTGGTGTCGTCGTTTAGCCTCTAGTTAAAATCTCCTCACTTGCAAGTCAGGGCTACTTGCTGCTTCCCACACCCCACAGGAAAGTGTTCTGAACTAAGCCTTGGGGATTTGCACAATAAGAAATAACCGGGGACAAATTGGTCCTTGGGCCCCCAAATGTGTGCCATCATTAAAGCTACTGTTTATGGAACAATACATGGCTAATCCTGCAGGAAACGCTTCATACATGCTCTCTTATTTAACTCATTTCGCCCAGGAGACTACAGAAGTAGACGTTAACACCATTTTGCAGATAAGCAAAGAACTGTGAAGTAACTTGTTCAAGGTCTCGGAGCTGATGTGTGTGGAATCTGGGGTTCGGATCTGCTTCTCTCCACGTCCAAAGCCCTGCACTTCTAACTACTAAGAAATGCCTCTTCCTATGTTACCCCCAGTTAGAGTCTCATATCTAATCTGCAAGTTCCCAGCCTTCTCTCCCAGGGACTCCACTTACTGGGGCCAGGGCAGAGGTGTGACCAGATGATGGATGTCTTCCCAAATCCCATCTTTCTCCATGACCTACTTCCACCTGCCCACCCCCCACCGCGGCCCCCAAAGGGCTTCCCAAGCCTCTGACCCAAAGTGGCGCCTGGTAGAATAATTTAGCTCTCGCGGTATTGGAAACTGACATATTAATGCAAAGCCTCCTGAAATATTACTCATTATTATGCATTTTGCCAGCATTTGAGTGATTTGTGAACTCTTCATTGGAATAAAGTACTGTAAATGATTCATGAATGACCAAGTTTATGAAATTCTATAAAAATATTAGCAGGTGGTAATGATTCCCTCACACTGTGAATATGATCTGCTGGCTGCGAATTTGTCAATATGGCAGGACAGGAGTGGAGTGGGGGACAGAGTCTGTCAGGCAGGTTGGGGTGCCAGTAGACAGTCTGGGCTGGGTTCAACAGCGGGTAGGAGGCAAAACAGGAAGAAAGGCTGTGGTAGTGTGCCGATGTCATGAGCAGGACATATTCACCCTGATCTGTTGTCCATGGTTGGGAGACATACTGAGCACTGGGGATGTCAGAGCTGGACAGGAGAAAAGAAAGGCACTTGGAAGGAGAGAGAGAGAACTAGGATTTACTCAGCATCCATTAGGTGCCCAGGAGCTCTCTAGAATACTAGACACACAAACCTGTGAAACTGGTTTATTATCTTGCCTTTACTCATCTAGCTAGCTGAGGGCCAAAGTGGTTCCCTAGATAAATGATCGTTATGAATGTTGGTGTTAATGTTTATTGAACATTTACAGTGTGCCAAGGCTCTATGCTAAATACCTAAATGATGATCTCATTCAATCTTCACAAAGATGAACTTAATAATGTTATCATGCCCGATGACAGAACTAGTGATTGGAACCACCTGTGTGCGTGGCCTCAGCACATAAGCAGGATTTCGTGGTCTCCTCCTGAATATTTGTTCACACTTTCTGGGGTATAATTTGCTCTCCTTCAAGCCAATTTCTTGGACATGTCTTGACTTTGTAGCTAAGATTGTTGCCCTAAAACAGGAATCCACCCGGCAGAAAGAAGATGTCCTTGCTCCTGTGTTCCCCTTCATCCATGTGGCTCTGCCCCATTTCTAACCCATAAGTAGCTCCAAGACAATCTGGCAAAAAATGCATTAAAGTGAAAAATGATACTGTCGAGTGGAAATACATGTATCATACCATTAGTGATCCTAGAGAACTGAGATGTGTAGATTTCTCCAGATCGGAGAATTATTTAGGTGATTAACCTGCGTATAAATAATGTCCATGTGGATTGTTGTCCATGTGGATGAGGCACACATTACCTGATAGGCTTGCACTGCCCTTGATAATATTTGTACTTGGAATGCTCCCCCTGCCCTCAGGTATAGGGACCAGCTACACCCTTCTTCATCCACTAGTCTCGTCTCCCCCATGGGCATATTTCTCAGGCAGGATTCTTCGTAGTAGTCAACAACCCCCCCTCCAACTAATGTATAAAGAAAGGGATTTATTAAAGGATACAGGGAGCTTATGTAGTTGCCAGAGGATCCAACCACCTGGCTCACAGGGGACCCGCCCCACAGTTGTGCTACAGGAAATGCCCAGCCATCGATGGTACTGTTTTAGAGCCAGGGTTCTTCACCTTGGCACTATTGACATTTGGGGCTGGATAAACCTTTGCTTTGGGGGCTGGCCCATGCAGTGCAGGGTGTTTAGAAACACAGCTGGTCTCTAACTACTGGATCCTGATAGCAACCCCCATCCCAGTCTTGCTGGTCAAAGGTGTCTCCAGATATTATCGTTCATTGTCCCATGGGGGCAAAACTGCCCCCTGGCTGAGAACCACTTTTCTAGAGGAGTCGTCACTGCTGCCACCTCTCCCTACCCCTCTGCTCACGTGATGCTCAGAACTGGGGGAGGGTGGGTGGTGGGGAGCATCTCTGCCTTGGCTGCCCAGACATGTGGAGTGATCCTGACAGCATGCTTTCCAGAACTTAGATCTGCAAAGCAGAAATGCTTCCTTAAGTCCTACTTCTGTTGCCAAGTCTAATGCTGGGATGTCCACAGGGAAGAACCTGGGTCATATGAAGGACTGTTGCTGAGCTAGCAAGGGGCTCTGAGTGGTGTTGACATCTACAGCATCAGCCACATCACCGGTACCACTTTATCCCAGGGAAGAGGCAGTCAGCGGGAGGCATGGCGGTCCAAAGGCAGGTCACCAGCCCATGCACAGGAGAGCGTGTGGCCTCACACCTCTGAGCTGCTCTCACTATTATAAGCCTAGCTATCAATAACGCACGTGGCCTTGGAATGAGCCTTGATGGGGAGGAGACAGAAAACTTGGGTTAAAAGCTCAGCCTTTGGAATCAGACCTACTAAGGTTTGATTCTGCTGCCATAGGAACTCTAGGAGGTTGCCATTTTTACAGGTGAAAAAAACAGGTGACTATCAGCCATTTCACAGTGTCGCCTTTTGGCAAGTTCTTTATTGTTTCTCATTTTCTCATCTTTACGTCTTTACGTTGACACTAAGATAGCAGCATTGATGTGGCTTTGGAGTGGGGGGGTGGGGGGCGGTGTCCAGAGCCAGCAGCCAAGAAGTAATCCTTGAGACATCTTTGGTGTAAAACGGTGATTTTATTAAAGCACGGAACTGGACTTCTTGGCAGAAAGAGCTGCCCTAGGGTTGTAAGGAGTGACTGGGTTTATCCTGCGAGGCTGGGGGAGGCAAAAGGGAGGCTTCCAGAAGGCCCTTCATATGCTAAAAGGGATCATAAAGATACTAGAAGGCTAAGTATTGTCAAGCTAAGGTGGTTTTTCCCTCTAGTGAGGCATTAGCATTAAGACAGTAGTCCTTTCCTAGAGAAATGTTCCCCTCTGCCTGCCTCAAGTATTTGTCAGTGGGCCACAGGTCATAAGGAAATTTAATTTTGCCTGCCATTTCCTTCTTGCCTTTGTTTTCCACATCACTGTGGAGGGGAGATTGACGTTAGGGCTCCCAGGAAACTGAGTCTATGGTTTTCTGAAGGTTAGGCTATTGCTAAGATTGCCTTTTTCTTGTAATTTACTAAGACAAACTGATGGAGACTCCTACATGACTGTGATCTCTATCAGGTAACCATTGTTTTTGCCCTTTCCTTTGTTGGGCAGCACACTGAGGACTGTCACACAGGTCCTGCCTTGGAAGTGGGGGCAGTGGGGTGTCAGCTTGTACTTTGCCCTCTGCTTGCCTTTGACTCCCTCCTCAGCATCACGCCCTGGCTGTGTTGCAGTTGCTGAGCGGGGTGTACAGGAGAGTTGCTCAGGGCAGCCACTAAGTGTTCCCGAATTAAGAGCCATCACCTCACGGACCAGTCTTGGAGGTAAAACTCCTCGCAGGTGAAATAGAGCTGTAAGTGGTTGCCAGGCGCCCAGCTCACAAAGTTGGGTGCGGTAACATCGTGTGAGACGTCTTAGAAGGGACATGTTTAGATGGGTGGTTCTTAAGGTGTGGCCCCCAGACCAGCATCCGTTATCTGGGAACTTATTAAAAATGCACATTCCCAGTCCCGCCCAGCTGCAGTCTGGGTGTTCACAAGCCCTTCAGGGGGTTCTGGTGCTCACTGTCGTCTGAGACCCCCTCGCTCTACTGAGAGTGCTTCTGAATGTTTGCATGGCCACAACTGGCTTGATGCATTCATTTGCATCAATGAAGGTGGCCTCGGACCCCATTCCATTACAGTTGTGCTGGGGTAACCCGTTTGCACCTTAAAGATGCTTATTTTTCTAGATGCTCTTGTACGCCGTGTGAAAGCCCTCTAAATCCAGTTTGTGGTCCTCAAAACTGCCTTTGTTTTTGTTTCGGTAACAGCTGCTGGGAGCCAGGCAGATTTGTCCCCGGGTTTCTTTGCTCCGTCCTGTCTAGACCTTGGATAACTGTTAAAGATCATGTTACTGAGTGTTTTCTTATATCTCAGAAACCAACCTTTTAGGCCAGAGATAAAAGTGTCTTCAGAATATTTGAGCTGGTACAGGAGAAAACTCCTGCTAGGAGGAAGCTGGCCCCGGGGTCAGCAGAACCAGCTTTTCTGTCTTATTAGATCTGTAACCGTGCGTGAGTCATCTGTGGTTCTCAAACTTTGTTGTGCATTAAGGCCATCTGGGGAGATTTTATTTATTTTTTTATAATTTTTTAAGGTTTATTTTTATTTATTTTTGAGAGAAAGAGAGAGTGAGAGAGAGGAAGCAGGAGAGAGGGAGAGAGACAATCCCAAGCAGGCTCCACACTGTCATCACGGAGCCTGATGCAGAGCTGAAACTCACAAACCTGAGATCATGACCTGAGCTGAAACCAAGAGTCAGACACTTAACTGATTGAGCCTCATCTGGGGAGATTTTAAAACCCCTGATGCGCAAGCTGCACCCCAAACCAATTAAATCAGGGTGTCCTGGAGTGGGACCAAGTACGTTCATAAAACTCCAGGTGTTTCCACCGTGAAGCCAAATTTGAGAACCACTGGATTAATATAACCCATCTCTATCCTGGTTAATTCCAATGGGGATGATGACCCCTACCTGGTCGGTTTCTTGCGAATCTCGTTTCTAACACGTATTGTAGGAAATCAAAGATCTTACTTCTCTCTCAATCAACTGCCTGACTCTGAGCAAACATCTGAAGCACACTACTTTCCAGCATCTCTTTTGACACAGGCACTTAAAAAACTGAAATGCAGGAAAACAGAATTGGATAAAGAAATGAACAGGTTGTCTTGTAACTACATTTAGAAAAAAAAAATAATTCAGGGGCAGCTGAGCAGCTCAGTCAGTTAAGTGTCGACTCTTGGTTTCGGCTCAGGGCAGGATCTCACACTTCGTGAGATCGAGCCCTGCGTTGGGCTCCATGCTGACAGTGCACAGCCTGCTTGGGATTCTCTCTCTCTCTCTCTCTCTCTCTCTCTTCCTCTCCCCTGCTCTCATGCTCTCTCCTCAAAATAAGTAAATAAACTTGAAAGGAAAGGAAGTGAAAGGAAGGAGGAGAAAAGAAAAAAGAATTCAGGGTTTGGTTTTGGTTTCTCGCCACCCCGGTGCCCCTCAAGCATCTCCCTCTGGCTCCTTCCTGGTCCGTCTTCACGATTCCAAGCACTTGATTTTGCAACCTGGCCTTATCTGCCAGGCACAGCTCGTGAAGCGGAGGCCAGAGGAAGGTAAATGGCATTGCCCGGATGAGACCGCCAAGGTGCTCCTGACTGATTATTTGGTGCACTCAGCAAAGATGCTTCCTCACTCGGGGCTGTGGGAACGTGGTTTTCTAAACTCCATCAGCACAAACTCCTCAGAAAAGGTGCGGCTTGAGTCTTGGCGGGTGGGCAGACCTCACACCCCTCAGCCTTCTCCTCCCCTCGCCGGGCCCGCACGTGGCCCCCACACAGGCTCAGGGACCGATAAACATGTGACAGCAGCTCCTCTTTGCTCGTCCGGTGTCTGACTACAGCCAAATCCGTTCCTCGTGGACCCTTCCCACCAGACTTGGTGGTGTTCGTCTTTCCAGGTGCCAGAGAATCATCACAATACATCACAAGAGCAAGCACCTTGAGATCCGTTTAATCTGAGCTGCTAAGTTTACAAATAAGAGCCAGTTCAATAACTGGCCAACAGCTCTGACTCCCAGTACTCAAAATCTGTTGCCGATGTTTGGTTATCCTGCGAAAGCAGACATTGAGGCCGACCACTCTGGGACCAGATCGTGCAAATGCAGATGAAACTTTCCCCTCCCACCGCTGACTCTCCAGCTCTCTGCATTCATCACTAGGCATGAAGGTTCTTTTTTTTTTTTTTTTTTTTCATTTGTTGGAAACGAGCAGGGGCAGGAAGGTGTTTGTTCAGGGGCGTGGACTAAGATAAAAGAGGCATGAAGATTGGAACGGGTCGTGCTCTGCTCCTTAAAGTAAGCTTGACTCTCTTGGGTTAGAGGGCAGAAAATGATGGGAATTAGTCTTTTTTTATGAGATGCTGTGCAAAATTGGATGTGAGGAACAGAAGCTAATTAACCCAATTACAAAAGACAGGGTGCAATTCTAGGTTCAACCACTATGGCTGTGAAGCCAAGTGACAAAGGATGACGTAATTCAGAAGAGAGCTACCCCTCCCACCCCTAACCCCCCAGGAACTCAGGCAGCACTTTGTCTTGGGAAGGTTAGTAATTAAGGGGTGGATGACCATGGTGAAATGGGCCACTTGAGGGGAAGGATGAAGGGGAAGAAGAAGATGACGTTGATCCGGAGCCTTTGTGAAACCAGCTTTGGGCGCCCCAAGAGACACTTGGGGGAGTAATAGCATAATGGCGACTGAGTTCCCCTTGAGCATGTTGGAAGCCGGAAGTTCTCATGATGGGAGATTGATACAGATGGGAGTCATGTCTCATCCAGTGCTGGGGAGCCACCAAACCCCAGGTTACCCACCTCAATTCTGGCTGGCCCACTGCTGAATGTTTAATTGGGACAGATTTGAAATGGAGAGAACCTGTGGGCAAAATCCCAGGGTAGAAGGAGAGCATGGAGGGGTGCATGCTTTTGCTGGTGGAGTTTATCTTCCAGCCAAGAGAAGTGGAGGGAAATGGGGCAGCGCTTACAAAAAGGCAACTTGGGACCCCGGGAGGATGCTTCCATATCAGGGCCGGCATATGCCCGGCAGCCGCCTCAGGTAGGATTCAGATCAACCACAGGACTGATTCAGCTGATGTTGACAAGATGCCTGATTCATGTGAGCTGCTGTTTCAAAGTGCTGGAGACAGAGCTGCAAACAAACCACCAAGTTCCTGCTTTACAGAACTCCATCAATAAACAGCAGTTAGCAAGTATGTGACATGTCAGGTGGGTATAAGGACTGGGAATAAAAATGGAGCAGATTGAACATGCAGAGAGGGATACGACGTGCTGTGTGGTCCTGGCAGGCCATGGTGGGAGATGACATTTGGGGGCAGGCCTGGTGGAAAGTCTGGGGGCAGAAGTATCCTTGATAGCAGGGGTTCTCGACCACATTGTCACCCACAGTCAGCAGATGTTTATGCCCTCCCACTTCCCAGGGACATCTGGCAATGTCTGGAGACATTTTTGGGTGTCACAATGGGGGAAGTAGTGGGTCAAGTAATCTAGTGGGTCAAGGTCAGAGATGTTGCTCAGTATCTTAGAGTGCACAGGGCAGACCCTGCATGCTGTGATCTACAGGCCCCAGCCCAGGGCTGGCCTCTTAGAGGGTCTGAAAATATCCCATAGTTTGTTCACTCAGATATTCATCAAGCTTGAATAGACGAGAGGTCTGTGTTTGCTTCTGGGGCACCAGAGCCAGGGATACTGCCCCTGTCCTTGGAAAGCTCACAGTCTAGCTGGGGACATCACCACAGGTGCTTGAGAATGAGGCGTCACCCAGGTGACGGGGGGGGGGGGGGACAGGTCAGGAAGAGTGTTCCAGGGTGGAGGGATAGAAGAAAGGGCTTAAGGCACCTCCGAGGGATCTGGAGAGCAGGGCCTCTGTGAGAGACACAGAATGGACAGGACTGGCAGAGAACTCCCAGGCCCCGTGTGCTAAAGGATGAGCTTAGAAATAATACCCCATGGTGACGGTGACAGGCAGATATTAGAGGAGTGTAGGCTGCAGAATGACACTATCCGGTTTGGGTTTTGTGAGTCGTGTCCCCAGCTCTCTGCAGCCAGAGTGGCACATGTCGGATGTCAGATAAACAGCTTTCTCACCCAGGAAGACCTGGGAGATGCATCCAGACTCATAGTGGGGACATTCACTGCCCTTTGAGATGAAGGGTAGCAGGAATCCAGGAGCCAGGCCTTGTAGGGCTGGTAAGGAGCTTGGATTTTATTCTAAGGATACCTAAGAGGGCTTTCAGTAAGTGAGTGACCTCCAACTTGCATTTCGGGGAGATTTATTTCAGCAAGTCGACAATAACACACAAATTGCCGTGAAATGGAAATTAATCCAAAGACTCATTCATTTGTTGAGAACCAGGTACCTACCAGGCACTCGGGGAAACAGATAAAAGATAAAGCCCTGACTTCCCCAAGCTCGGCATTAACGTTCCCTTGTAGACAAGAGTAAACTAGAGAAATTTTCTTTATTCTGAATCCACATGTGGAGGAGTTGGGGAGCTCCATACGTTGGCCGGTCCTTTCCATTTCGTTTGCTTCAGCCTCCAGGCCAAGTGAACATTCTTTGTTAAAATTCCAAGCTTTCAGTTCTGCTTTCTGTGGGGGTTTATCGGTGTGCTATCTCAAAATCATTTATTAAACACAGTTGGCTGGACCTGTTAGCTATTGATTCCTTTGATTGGCATGTGTTTCAAGATCTTTATTATGAAGACGGCTTATCTTGTCCTAGCAGCAAGGCATTCAGTGCAAAAAAGATCGTTCCCGTATTATTTTTCTTTCTTCTGACAGTGCACAAGTTTGCATAGCGGGCCCCTTAAGCAGAATCCATCTTTTCTGGTACCATGTTGGAAGGGTGACTGCTCACTGAAAAGGATTTGATTGCCCTCTGTCACTCAGGGATGCCCGTTCCCTGCCTGCCGCTGGGGCCACACTGAGCCTACCTCCATGTGCCAGACCAGGCACTCCAGAGGTGGAGTAAAATGAAAGAAGCCTGAGAAAATGCATCCTCGCTGCGTGTCGGCTTAGCGTGTCAAACAACATTAGTGGGATCCGAGACCGGATTGACGATGTTTGACAAGAAAAAGTCAGGAGGAGAGCCCTGTGCTTTCCCAAGTTGTGTGCTTTTCACACCCACGTGGCTTTGGGGTGCACATTCCTTTGATGGCTAACACCTGGGGCATAGCACAAGTGGTCTTGGCCAGCTAGTCATTAAGGCTCAGAAAAGTGGGTGACCGTCATTACACAATTAATTGTAAATGCATTTTCTTTCTTTCCTTTTTTTTTTGTTAAAGTTTATTTATTTTGAGAGAGAGAGAGAGAGAGAGAGCAAGCGGGAGGGGCAGAAAGAGAGGGAAAGAGAGAATCCCAAGCAGGCTCCACACTGTCAGCACAGAGCCCAACACAGCGTTCGAACCTATGAACCTTGAGATCATGACGTGAGTTGAAGCCAAGAGTCGGACACTTGACTGATCCGGCCACCCAGGTGCCCCACGTAAATGCATTTTCGGTTCAAGTTTCAGTGCAGAGCCAAATGAACTTTACACACCACAACAGCAAGACAGGGCCTGAGAGGCCTGCGGCTGTAGCAACAAGATGAAGCTTCTGGTTGCTTCTCTCTCCCAGTACTCGGCTTCCCCGGAGCACTGCGCAGGGAGCTGAGTGCAGGGCTGAGCTGCCTGCCGGGGGCTGTCCTGCCCGGGGCCTCTTCTGAAGCTGGGTCTTGCTGTCAGTAAGCAGCAACACCCATGATGCAGTGGCCCCGTGTAGGCTTACTTAGCCTTTGTGGTCACTATTTCTCTAATCCTCACATTGACTCAGTGAGTTAGGAACCTGTATCCATTCTCGTTCTGCGGTAACAATCTGTCACAAACCTGGTAGCTTCAAACCAAAACCCTCTGTGACCTTACAATTCTGGAGGCCAGAAGTCAAATATGGTATCCCTGGGCTAACGTCAAGGTTTCCGCGGGTAGGGCTGGTTCCTTCTGGAGGCTTCAGGGGAATCCGTTTCCTTGCTTCCTCCAGCTTCTAGAGCACCCCCCCCCCACCCCCGACTTGCCTTGGCTTGTGGCCTCTTCCTCCGTCTTCAGAGCCAGCAACAGAGGGTTGATTCCCGCTCACAATGGCATCTTTCTGGTTCTCTACTCATTCTCTGTCTCGTGTTTAAGGACTCTGCAGTCACATGGGCTCCACTTGGCTAATCCTGAATAATCTCCTTATTTTAAGTGCAGCTGGGGGCGCCTGGGTGGCTCAGTTGGTTAAGTGTCCGACTCTTAATTTTGACTCGGGTCATGATCTTCCCTTTTGTGAGTTTGAGCCCCGCATTAGGCTGTACCTTGACGGCATGAGGCCTGCTTGGGAATCTCTGTCTCCCCCTCTCTCTCTACCTCTCTCCCTCTTTCACTTAAAAATAAATTAATAAACATTTAAAAACACAAATCTTTGAAAAATAAATAAATAGGGGCACCTGGGTGGCTCAGTCGGTTAAGCCTCCAACTTCGGCTCAGGTCATGATCTCGTAGTTTGTAAGTTCGAGCCCCCCGTTGGGCTCTGTGATGACAGCTCAGAGCCTGGAGCCTGCTTTGGCTTCTGTGTCTCCTTCTCTGTCTCTGCCCCTCCTCTGTTCACACTCTGTCCCTCTCTCTTCAAAAATAAATAAACATCGGGGCACCTGGGTGGCTCAGTCGGTTGGGCGGCTGACTTCGGCTCAGGTCATGATCTCGCGGTCCGTGAATTCAAGCCCCGCGTCAGGCTCTGTGCTGACGGCTCGGAGCCTGGAGCCTGTTTCAGATTCTGTGTCTCCCTCTCTCTGACCCTCCCCTGTTCATGCTCTCAAAAATAAATAAAACGTTAAAAAAAATTTTTTTTAAATAAATAAACATTAAAAATAAATAAATAGTAAGTAAATAAATAAATAAATAAATAGGCTGGCCAGCACATTAATTCCATTTGCAACCTTAGCTCCCCTTTGTCCAGAACCTAACATAGTCACAGTTTCTAAGGACCAGGGTATGGACGGACACCTCTGGGGGCCACCATTCTGCCTATCACCATACCCCCCTTCTACAGATGAAACAGTAGAGGCACTGAGCGGGCTAGGAATTTGTACACGGTCACCCATGCTGGTAAGTGATGGATGGTCTTCAGCTCGGTCCCACCTACAGCCACCTGCTGAACCTGGGGACAGAGGGCACAGCCGCCAGTGTGGCTGCCAACAGAGAGAACTAGAAAGGGGAGACTCTCGGCCGGCCCTCTGTGGCAGTCCCGTGATTCTCTCTCTTAATGGTTGGAGGCAACTCGCTGATGGGTTTTCCCACCAGTGCACCAGTGTCCAGGCCTCTTTCACACTGTCCTCGTTTGTCTTCTTGAAGAGAAGACGTGTGCTTACGTTGAAGTGTTTGGAGTTTCATTGTGTTTTACGAGGATTGTCTTCTTCAGGGCAAGTGAGAATCAGGGAACGGTTGGACGCTGGATTTTCATGTCATTTCATAGCTGCTTTGGATCCATTACTTAGCCCAAGGGGAGGCCCCAAAGAGTGACCTGCTATCACGCCCTCTTAGCCACCGGATGGAGTATCGATTATTCAGCGTCATTAGGCGGGTACCAGCACACCTGATCCTGACCCTACGCTAGTCTTCACTTTATTTATTTTTATTCTTTTTAATGTTTATTTATTTATTTTGAGACAGAGAGAGAGCAAGCAGGAGAGGGGCAGACAGAGAGGGAGAGAGACTTCCAAGCAGGCTCAGCGCTGCCAGCCCGGAACCCGATCTCACGGGGCTCAGTCTCACGGACCATGAGATCACGACCTGAGTTGAAATCAAGAGCTGGACTCTCAACTGACTGAACCACCCGGGTGCTTTCCTCTAACGTGAAAGCGCATAGGCCTTGGACCCAGGCAGCTCCAGAGTCCTGCCCCAGGGCAACTTACACAAAATGGCGGCAGCCTGGCTCGGCTCCACACTGACTATGTCGCATTTCCTGAGCAATCTCTTCCAAGGGCCCCCTGCCATGCCAGGGACACTGCTTGAGGCACGAGGGATTTGAGAATGAATAGAGCAGGAGCTTTATACTCCTAAGAACCTTGAAGGTAGACGCTCTTTTTTTTTTTTTTTTTTCTTCTTTTATTTGGAGAAACTGGGGCTTAGGCAATGTCAGGACACAGGTCACATAGCTATAGGTGAAAGGGCCAAATGACAAACCTGCTTCCTCTGTCTCCAGAGCCCAAGCTGCACACATTGACTCCATCACACTTCATGGAAGTGCTGAGTGCTTGGCTCGCTCACTTAAGCCAGGGTTCTCACCTAAGAGTGGTGCTGGCCTGCAGGATCAGGGGCCATGTTGGGAGGCATTTGTCTTGTCACCTCGGGGAGAGGGATGCTACGGCCAGGCAGTGGGTAGATACCAGGAATGCCACCAAACCTCCTACATTCCCAGGACAGTGCCCACCCAAAGAATGATCCAGCCCCATAGACCAACTGTGCCACCGCTGAGAAACTCTGGTATAAAATGAGAACAATCAAACCTACCCCTGGGGGCGGGGTGGCGCCTGGGTGGTTCAGTCGGTTAAGCATCAGACCTCTGCTCAGGTCACGATCTCAGGGTCTGTGAGTTCGAGCCCCGCGTCGGGCTCTGTGCGGACAGCTCAGAGCCTGGGGCCTGCTTCGGATTCTGTGTCTCCCTCTCTCTGTGCCCCTGCCCGCCCCCTCTCCCTCAGAAATAAATAAACCTTAAAAACATTTTTTTAAACCCACCCCGTAGGGTTGCTGTGAGCTCTGCATGGGATCACGTGTGTGCTCAGAGGGTGAGCCTGGCATCTAACCAACGCGAGTTTTCACCAACCCACCTCCAGGGTAGCTGGCGACCTGGCCCCAGCGTCTCCACCCCTGATTCTGAGACACGCCCAGTAATGTTCTAGCAGAGCTCACCAGCGTTCGCTCTTTATTCTTCATGGTGTTTTTAATTTTTTTTTTTCTCATTGCAGAAGACAAATCCCATTTCCTTACTCCTGAGGGAAAACTAATTCCGGCAAAGGCCATTTGTCTTTGGTACCTTAAGATCTCGATAATTTACTGCAAGTTTATTTTTATTGAAAATTATGTAGATATTATTCAGAAACACAATTTCCAACTATACGGAACACTTAAGCAGATTATATTTTAAGTGTTAATACATAGAGTGAGGATATATGCTCGAATGTGCATTTCTCAGACATTTTTTTTTCTTTTTTTATGACTCTCTGCCTTTGAGATCCTCAAACTTGTGTGCCATGAAGTGCTGAAGGATTAAAATATTTTCCAAATGGATATTATGTTATAAGTTATGGGTTGTTACCATTTGACTGCAATTCAAACTCATGACACTTTATATCGCTTATATGATTAATTCAGAAATGATTTGCATTTAAATGCATTTAAGATCTTTTACTTGTGATTCCAAATGTACCTATTTTAAGCCTGGCGGAGGCACTACAGTCTCTAAAGTGTGTGGACCACCCTCCCTCAGTTAGGTGGACCCAAAAAGGATTCAGATATTAATATATAGCATAGCTTTTTCAAAGCGTTTCTGGGAACTGTGAGCACTGAGAAAGAGTTGCCCATCAGAGCACAGGTGCACACACACGCACGCTCCCTTGGGAACATCTGGGAAACACCAAAAGTTTGGGAAACACTGAAAATTGTAATTGCTTCTTGAAAACTCACGGTGCACATTTAACACAGTACAGACATTTTAAAGACCTGCAGTTGAGAAACCTGTTTAAGCCAGCAAATTCCACATATTTAAAAACCCAAGCGTTCAACAGCGTTCTCCTAGAGGAACTATTAACCATTATAAAAAAAAAAAAATCGCACTTTGGATAATGTTGGGGGGAAAAATATTTAATTAATGAGATCAGAAAGGAGCAGTCGGCATGGAGAGGCCCGATGGATGCCCACCCGCTCTCCTGGGATACTGCACGGTCAGCCATTCTGGAAAAACGATCCTGGAGACATTTTGACATTCTTTCTCCATGAATGTAGTGGAAACTGGTTCCCATCACTTCCTGTTGTTTCAGTTTGTCCATGACCTGATAAACAAATGCGGTCTATGCACACAATGGGATATTATTCAGCCGTTATATCAGGACAACGTACTGATACACGTGGAGAATTCTCGAAAACATGATGCCGAGTGAAAGCCAGACACAGAAGGTCGCATGTTGTGTGACCCCACCAGTACGAAGTGACTCCAACAGGGAGATCCATAGAAACAGAAAGCTGATGAACAGGGGAATAATGGGTATGGGGTTTCCTTTGGGGTTGGTGAAACTAGATAGTGGTAATGGTCCTGCCACATTGTGACTCCTCTAAATGTCATTCACTTGTGCTCTTTAAAAGGATTAATTTTATATTTTGTGAATTCACTTCAATCTTCTTTAAATCATGGGGAATAGAAAATGGTGAGGGAGGAGGGAATGACAGGGCAGGAAAACCAGGAGTAAAGAGGGAGTGGAGGAGGGAGAGGAGAGAGAAGAGGGAGAGGTGGGTGAGGCTGAGGGGGACAGAGAAGATCAGGGGGCTGTCCCACTGTGGTCTGCAGGGCAGCATGGACAACTGATCCACGTTGGACAACTTGAGGAAAATATAGCCTAAAGAGAGGTTCAGAACACAAGACTGGCCGTTGAGAGAAGGTGGGAGAGAAGGTGGTTCCCTTGACTGAGAACACACAGCAGGGCAATGTGTTAATGACCGTAGCTTGGTGGCCCACACTTATGTCTTTGCTCTGGAGAGGGGGGCTGGTGGCCATGACACCAACAAAGCTGAACTTTCAGGGCCGTTTCTTGGTTGGGCCCTTCTGAAGCCCTGTTCCCCGTGTTGTGTTGTGACTTTGTGTTCTGCTTAAAGTAGACCGCCAAATTGCATAACCTTCAGTTTCCCCACAACTTGGATCAACCCCTGTGAGCTAGCCTGGTAGAGCCTGTGTCTCTTCTGTCATTGTCAAACTTCACCCTCATTAGTGCCTGCTAAAAGCCAGGTGCTTGCATATCACGGAAGGACTAGACAAATGTGGTCCAATGGAGCTTTGTGCAGTGATGGAAGTGCCTGCTTCTGTGCTATCCAATATGGCGCAGGCCAATATGGTGGCCACTGAGCACCGGAACTACGGCTAGTGTAATAATGAAATTGAACTCTTCACTTTATTTAGTTTTAGTTCATTTTAACTTAAATAGGCACGTGGCTGGTAGCTACTATATAGGCAACTGCAGATCCAGGAAATCTTGGGTGAAAAGCTACCTTTAGCATCGTACAAGTCTATGTTCATATTAGTGTTACCTCTTGCTAGCTGTGTCCTTGAAGGCAGGTTGCTTAATCTGTGGGCCTTAGTTTCCTGACCTGTGAAAAGGAAACAATGATAGGACCTACTTCCTAGAGCTTTTGTCAAGATGAAATGAGATATTGTATGTTGAGTGCACAGAACTGAGCGTCTAGTGAGTGCTTTGCTAAACATTGTTTGTGCCTTCTGATGTTGGCTTCATCCAGGCTTTACACTGGAGTGCTTTGAAGAAATGACGTATCAGAGATGATGTAACTATGCTCAGGGTCATATAACCAACCAGAAGACAGGAAAGTGGGAATCTAGTCCCATGTGTTCCAAAGTCAAGGTCCATTGGTTTGCTGTCACACTGTGTTTCTTCCTCCTTGGACTCCTTGGTTGCCAAGTTCATTTCTACCAAGGGAATAAGACGGGGATTGAGGAACAGCTCTTGTTTTTCTCCATAAGCTGGTCCGTTCAGTATGAGCTGCTCTATTCTTTGTTGAGAAAAGATGTCTAGGAGCCGTTGAAATCCTAGGGAAAACTCGTGAATGGTGAGTAGGCTTCTGTCTCCACAGTGGTCTTTGTTTCTTGCATAGGTTGGTTCCAGGTAGGTTCTGGGCTGGACTGGCAACCAAGACCCCGGTCTCTGCCATCTCAACCACCTGAAAGTTCTGACTGAGTCAAATCTTTCAGATACACTGCTCATTCAACCAATCTTGGCTTGTGTTTTGAGATATCGAACATCCCCTTTTGAATACTTTCTTCTTCATTCTGTACAAAGCTGTCTCCAAATCCTAGAGAACTAGGTCTGACATAGATACAGGCAAGACAGACCTCTTTTGTTCTAGCCGTGTTGCGAGGAACACATACATGCTGCTGTCCTCACCTCTGAGCTAAGAGTTGGGGCCTGGAATGAATCTCTTACTGAGATCTGAGAGGTGAATCAGCCCCTGCAAAACACTCTGTGTGTGCTGTTGAAAGCATCCGGATTATACTCTCAAGAAAAGCTGGTCTGGGGGCTAATGCTTCACTGCCCACCCTAAATATAGTGCCTGTCTTGTCACACTGGCTCTTTAACCGCCCTGACCATGTCATTCTTAAGAGAAACAGAGTGAGGTTTCATTAATGGGAGAGATCAGCGGTAGCTCGGTTATAAGTTATCACTGTAGATGCAGAGCAGCAGGGTTAGGTCCTCAAGTTGGAAATAAAAAAGACGAATGGGAAGAGACAGTGAAGTTAGTGCCTTCCCGCCTGGGTGCTTTGCCACCAGAGCGCGAGGGAAGAGGGGAAAGCCCTTTCAAAACACAGAGTGGCTACCAAAGGCAATTAATACCTTTTAATCTGGAAAAAATCCATCTGCCCTGGTAAGATTCACGTGCCTCCCTCCAACACCGTGGCCCCAGGATGGTCCTCTTTTGTTACCCATTGAGCTGGGGGCATCACACTGGCTAGCTCTGTAGCTGCCTGTAACTGTCAGCCTTTCCCAAAGGTCCTAGGGGCCCCAGCATGTCAAGAAGACAGAAAGGTATGGCAGCATTATAACCAGTCTATTCCCTGTGACTGTATTTGCTTATTCTGAAGTGCCCCTTCTCTTTCCCTCCTGCCCCACTCACTCACTCATTCACACACTCAATTCAGCAGATGGCTGTTCGGCTCCTACCACCTGTCCGATACTGTTCGGGGCACTAAGCGATGACCCAGAGTTCCTGCTTTTGGGGAACTTATAGCAAGAGAGCAGGCAGGCGCTGCTACGTGCCCCTGAGTAAAATTAAAGAGGGCGAGGAGGATGGTAAAAGTGAGGAGTAAGCAATATTCTGTTTTATATGGGATCGTCCAGGCTGGCCTCTGTGAAGAGGAGACCGTTAAGGAGAGGCCTGATGAAAGAGAAGGATGTGAGCCATGCAGAAATCTGCACGGAAAGAGAGACACACGGGTGAGCAGCCAGCCAGACTGAGGACTGAGAGTGCCTCAAAAGCCAGGGTCCTGCAGCCTGGGAAGGAGCTCAGGGAAACTCCTAGGGAAAGATTTTTAGCCTTTGCTGAGGTGACCTCGATTCTTTCCCCAGGGCCTGGAGCCATTTCAACAGCCCTGAGAGCAAGTGCAAAGGCCCTGGGGGCAGAAGTGAGCTCAGTATGTTTAAAGAAGATAGGAGGAGGAGGAAGGGAATCCTGCAAGGCCTTGCAGTCCTTCGTGTGGGCTTTGTCTTCTGAGTGAAATGGGAGACGTTGAAGGTTTTGAGCAGGGGCAGGATGCAATGTGCCACGTCTGTCATCAGGGATTCTGGCAGGGTTGTGGCAGGTAGGCTGAAGGGGGCCGCAGTGAATGCAGAAAACCAGGCAGCAGGCTACAGGCTCTGGTGGCAGGCAGGTGAGAGAGGGTGGAGGTTGGTGATAAGAGGGGGTGGGACATGAGATGTGTCTAGTAGAAAGACACAAGAGCATTTGCTGCTGGATTAATTGCAGGATGTGAGAAAAAGAGGCCTGGAGAGGGACTAGGGGTCACAAGGAGGGACAGATTGCTGTTTACTGAGGTGGGGTGACGGAGAGGAACACACACCCAGAGGAAGCCCGTGCCATATGGAGATGCCGTTAGATACAAGGGACGGTCACCCTCTGGGACTAAAACTTTCTGAATCGCAGCCAAGTAAACTCAAACCAAGGTTTTCTAAATCTGACGCGTTTGGAGGAGCTGAATGGCCCTTCAGGATGGGCTGGGCTTCTGGAAGGATGTACAGGCCCCCGCAGGGCGAGCCCACCCATGGCGGCCACAGGATCCATCATGGCTTAGGGCATTAGGCATCTCAGTCCCAGGCACAGTAAGATACCTGGGAGGGGAAGGTGTGTCAGGGGACTGTCTTCTTGGAGGACCTATTTGTCAGCTTGGGCCACCATAACAAAATGCCGCAGACTGGCACTTAAACCACGGGAATTCATTCTCACCTTTCTGGAGGCCAGAATCGAGGTGTTGGGAGGGCTGGTGTCTCCCCAGGCCTCTCTCTTGCCTTGGAGACGGTTGTCTTCTCGCTGAGACCTTACACAGTCTCTTCTCTCTGTGTGAGCCATGGTGCAGAACTGAGGAAACTGAGGCACAGAGAGGTTACATGGCTTATGCAAGACATGGTTAGTAATCTAGTAATCGGTGGAATCCTGTCCTGGCAAGCTGGGTATCAGGTCATCATACTTACGTGAAGTCTGTGTTTGAGAGCTCAGCCTCAGCGAAAGTGAAGCTTTATTGCAATAATAAATCTATCGAACAAACGCTTTATCCCTACTGCCTTAGATTTAGATTTTTTTTTTTTTTTTGGAAATACAGCATCACCATTTTCAGTGTATCTTCCTCATCAACTATGAAGCCTTTGCACGTACGGCTTTACCAGCTTCGTGGAAAAGGCTTTCGGAGACCCACCCAATTCACACCCATAGAAATGCAGAATTCTGAAGCCTGTCCACACGTCTGCCGTGTGGACAGGCTTAGAAATAAATTAGAACTATACATAAGTGCCAAGCTTTCTGCTTGGCGAAGGTGTATTGACCATTCTTTCTTTCTGCATCCATTTATGTTTTATTGCCGACTTTTCTGTCTGTATTTTCGTCTACAGCTCTGTCTTTACTGATAGTGTTTGTTTTAGATTTGTGAGCTGTGAGAGGGGCTGAGGCAGCACGCTTTAGACGGACTCCTCTGTGTTGGCACAGCACGTTGTAAATAAAGACCCAATAATTCATTCAACAAACAGCTAGTGAGCGGTTACTGCGCGTGAAGCAGAGTGCAGGGCGCGTGGCTGATATTCAAAGGTGTGGCATCAGGGATTCCTGTTTCCCCAGAATCACATTATTAGTAATAACAGTGTTGGGGGACCAGTTTTATAGAGCCCTATCCTGCCTTATCTGCCAGGAACTGTCCTCTGTGTTTGACACGCATTCTCTTGATTACTCTGGGCTACTGAGCAGTGTTTCCCGAAGCGTGTTCCTCAGAACACTCTGTGGAAAAGTGTCGATGGATGCTGTATGTCAGGGGTCCACAAGACCACCCCAGGTTTTGGTAGTTCTCTAAAAGAAGTTAAGGACTCAGCCTGTGGTTATTCTCAAGCAAAATCAGCATCAGAAAAAGGTGCCTGGGGCGGCATTTCAGAGGAAACCAGTTGTGAGCTGCAGGTGCCCAGAGGCGCCTTTGTATTTCCTGAAGGAGTCACCCAGGATGTGCTAATTCCCCCAACACAGAGTTGTGCCAGCCTGGGGAAGCGCACTGGAGACTAAGCGCCCAGGTTTTTTATTGAGGACAGGTCACATAGGCATCCTCCGCCTGGCCTGTAGCAAGATTGCAGACTTCCAGAAGGAAAGCACGTATTCAGCATAAATTGTATAGTTTTGCACAAACAGGTTAGGCGCAGTGAGCCGCTCGTATCAGCTAGGGAGTGGTGAGAACCCTTCCCAAATCCAAGTTCCAGATGCCAGGCAAGGGCCAGCCTTGGAAGCAGACCTTTGGAGGGACGGCTGAGTCAGACCCACTGTGTTAGCTCTTTTCTGCCCACCGTCAATGAAGCTGGCTTCTTTTCCTGTGGATTCTAATAGCACAGCCTCACCTGACCAGGGGCAACCCCCACCGTCCCCCGGCAGAGCATCACAGAAGACGTTTGCTTTGTAGGAAATGACCCCAGAAGTTTTGGTGGGAAGATGCTATCAGTTTCATTAAACTTAAAGGCAAACAGTGGAGAAAATCCATTGCAGGAGAAGACCGTTTTAGAATTTATGATTTATCTTTTACTTTACACTGTGGCACCGACAGATAATTGTCAATATAAGTAACGTCTGAGACATGGCTCAGAGGTACTAAGAGAGAAAAGTGCTAAAGCTGGTCTGGCCTCCTTGGAATATAAAACCTGAGAAACCCATCCAGACTTAGAGTAGTTACTTGTGGTCTTTACAAACCTATCATCAAGGAGCCCTCTGTTAACTAAATAATCAGCCTTCTCACTTGAAATGTAAATTCAAATAGTTTCTCCATGCAGGGGACATTACCCAGGGCGAGATCTTGAGCTTTGAAATATAATTTAAATGTATTTTCAGCATATTAAAAAGCCTAATCAAATTCGTGTTTCTTGTATCACCAGGAAGTTTTTTTGTTTTTTTGTTTTTTTGTTTTTGCCTAAGCCTGAATCAGCTGTTATTTATTGTTACAATCAAGATTTTAGAATAGGCTTTTATTTAGTCCAGCATTTGCACTGGAATTTATTCATTCTCCAGATGCATTAGCTTTGGAATCATTGATAAAACAGGAACCTGATTTGCACTGACGTTTTCCAAGAGGGAGCTTTAAAAATTCACTTGTGGGAAATTTTTACGTGAAATCTTGAAAAGGACACAGTATTTTTGTTAGTAAATTACTGTTTTCCCCATTCGAGCGGTTGATGATTGCTTTCTTCCTTGACTTCTGTCTGCATTTGTAACCACATTCCTAATCTTACCCTCGTCAGTGGCCTCACTTTGATTTTCTGCTTTGCCAACTTCTGCCTTCCTTGAGATTCTTCTGGTTTTGAGACAACTGCCTCTAGTCTTCTCCAATGTTGTCGCCACAGGCTTAACACGGGATCTGATTGTTTCCTTGCTTAAGCTATCAGTGCTTCTTTGTTGACTTCAGGATAAGTGCAGATAGGACATAGCCTCTCCACTCTCTGCATCCTTCTTCAATTCTCCTTCCCCTTCTCCTCCAGTCCTTCCAGATACTGTTCCTGCTCCTGCCACGATGAACTGCTTGCCATTTCTTT
The DNA here is from genome assembly GCF_018350195.1 of Panthera tigris. NCBI lineage: Eukaryota > Metazoa > Chordata > Mammalia > Carnivora > Felidae > Panthera > Panthera tigris. The sequence continues at coordinate 56,157,365 of NC_056674.1, forward strand.
GATGTCACATGCTGCCTCACGGCCTTTGCACATCCATCTTTAAGGGTTTGTTGGAATGCCTTCTGCATTCTGGTGATGCTTGGTGTGAACCAGGAGGGTTGTCTGATTTGATTCAGGGGAGGGGTGAAAATGGGTGTAGCAATGTTTGAGTCGGGTCTTACACTCTGGACAGGGGCATCTTAGGAATTTTAGAATCAGAGGTTGTTTGATCGATGCCATCCCAGAAAGGAGTGCAGAACCAGTTCACAGATCTGACTGTAGAGAAGGGAGATTGGGCTTCTGGCGGGTCGTTTCACTTAAGCCCACTTGTGGGTCAGGCCTGTGGATACATCTTCTGGACCAGATATAATTAACTCGGACACTTGGAGGGAATAAGCTTCCAGATGGGAATCTACGGCTGAGCTGTGGAGAGCCAGAAATGGTAAATAGCAGATTCGGCGGCGAGGGCCTGACTTTGTGTGTGCTTTGATATGCACATACCCCACTCTGGTGCTGTGTTTCAGTCACTCTCCGTTCTGTTACTTCTGTTACAATCGGGACATCTTGAGGATGAAGCCCATGCTGTCATCATTTTTATTAAAAAGAAAAAAAATGGACACAGTGTTTGGCATATTGCCTATAAAACATCCATTAAACCCGTACATTATTCGTATTTGGACGTCTCTCCACCGCCACCTTGTATTAAATCACCTTTAAATATTTGGCTTATTGTTTATTTTCCTCTGGGGTTACTTTTGGATTTTCCATGAAGCCCGGGAAAAAAAAAAAGTCATGAAGCCTGGGGGAAAAAATATGAGAAGTTATCGTCTGTGTCATTTTTAACTATTTGGTTTATTCTGAATTTCATCTTTGATACAGGAATCGGCTCTCCCCCTTCATGGTGTCCACCCCATCCGTAATTCTAAACCCTTTCAGTAGGCACACCACACAAAGTGTTCATATCAAATCCAGAAATCAAGAGCCTAAATGTGCCCCCTGACTATTGGCTCGTGAGTCACGGCAAATAAAAACATGCTTCTAAAGGACAGATGAGTCTTGAAGAGAGCAGAGCTGCTCTTTAAATGTCACCTGTGCATGAGGATCCTTTGTTCTGCCGTTTCCACGGCTCCATTTCAGGAGTCCAGGGGACACTGGGCTGCTGGACAGGGTGGGGAGGCAAGATGAATCCGGAAGGGAGGGCTGATGATTTCGGGGGGGACCCCCCCTGGTCAGAGGGGTGCTGTGAGAACCCACTGGCGGTGTCCTGCTCACGGCTCCATGGCTCCCATCAGCAGGGACTAGGGCAAGGGGAGCTGCAAGGATGGGACAGAAAGAGGAGATGGGGAGAGGACAGGACAGTGTGCGTGTGTTTGCCGGTGGGAGAGAAGGAGAAAGAACAGGGGAGAAATCCAGATACCAAGCTCTGGAGCTGTATTCTTCAGGTTGGCTTTCTGCTGTGCTGGCATGTTCTCCTGCCTGTGCTCCTGGGACCTGATGGGAGACTTCCCCTCCATCCCTGACCCCGAACCCCCAACAGAATGCACTGGGATATGCAGGTGTCACTGTGGCACACCAAAAATTACTTCCCAAAGTTAACCTCGAATGGAAGTAGACTCAAGTCTCCTCGGCAGGTTGGCAGATTAAGAGAATGGATACAATGTAGCAAACTCCTCTCTCTCAGGCTCTGTGATACCAGCTCTCCAGGTTCTCTTTATGCCTCTCGGGACTTTCCCCCCAAAACATTAATTTCTATCCCTCTAATCTTAAATGGAGACTTCCCTAAATTTCTTCCATTTCCTATTTTTTCTATTTCTGTCCCTTCCAATCTTAACCAAACCCGCAGTCTCACCACCTGGCCCTGTAGGCAGAGAGCTCCCTTGTCCCCCCCCCCCCCCCCCCCCCCCCCGCTTCCCCCACCACGTCCGCCCCCCAGGGATCTCTCCTAAAACCCAGTTCATCGACCGCCCACGTGTATTACCCTCAGATGAACTTTTGCACCTTCTCCTTGGCGTATCCCAGAACTGAACTCAACATGTATCTTCTGCCTTTACTTCTGGCAACGAATCTGCTAATGTCTTTAATCCTCTGAGTCCATAATCCCTCACCCCGTTTCTTTGTCCTCAAGGACAGACTTGGAAATTGTGGTCTCTCCATGACCCTTAAGAATAGTTTTGAGTGGGGGACAAATGCAATTTCCCATCCAGGTGCCTCCGGGATATCCCCCAAAGCTTTACTCGTAACACACCAAGAGTTCGGTGCTTAGACCTTGAGCTTAGCTTTCCTTGAGTGAGTGCCAGAGCTGGATTCTCTTTAGCAAGTTACGTGTTACACAGAGCCTGTTTTGGAGATCATCAAACAACAAAGGAGAGGATATTGTGTCCTTAACCTACCAGCTCTCCTCCTATTCCAAGTTTCCTGTTTATAGTTCCATGTCAGCTATGATAAGAATGTTTACACCACAGGAATAGGAAGGCTTGTTCAGAGAGCTGGTTGTGGAAGCATTTACCAGCATAGCACTGCCCCTACTAAACTTAGAATGTCCTATACAGTTAGTAATGACACTAACTTTCTCTGCTGGAGGCACTCCATTAAAGCTTCACTGATTTATCTCCTGTAATCCTTGTCGCGACCTCCTAAGACAGGTGCCATCGATATAGCCAATTTACAGGTGAAGCAAATGGACACTCAGAGTGGTAAATCAAACAAACCCAAGGGAAAACCAAGACTCAACACCGCATGACCGAGAATGGCTCTTTCTGTCCCTAAATGATGTGTAGCCTAAGACAATGGCGAACTGGGCTTGACAAATTTTGCCTTCTTGGAACAAGTGGAATTGGAAACTTGAAAATTAGTGTTAGAGATCACACACACACACACGTGCGCGCACACACACACGCACAATTGGACCTGAAAACAATTCCAGTCTCCTGTTTGGATGAGAACTTCCCAATAAAAGATCCACATCTGTTAACATCGTAACTACAGGTTCTTTCTGTAAATGCTTGGCTAACAATCCTCTAAAACAGCACTGTCATTGACCAACCAAGCAGTTGTTTCTTTGCAATAGGGACATGACAAGGAGGCAAGAGGGACCGATAACCCCGGTTATCTGAGACCATTAGTAGCAAGCCCTGTAGCCTATTGACTGTAGCCATGGGCCGTTAGAGGGTTACTAATTGTGAACTCTCACTATATTTAAGGTACAATGCTTTCAGTCTAAGTTAGCTTTTTCCTAAAGCTGAAGAAATATCAGGAGGTGAGTTACCTGTCTCGGGGGTCCAAGCTGAGAGGCCAGGCCTCTGAGATGAAGGTGGCCAGGCTGGGGAACAGAGACTCTGTCTGCCCACCGTGGAGCAGGAGAACTCTGTAGTACGGTCAGGGCACTGCTCAAGATTGCCTGGCTGGGACACAGAGCTGCGGCCACCTGGGGGAAAGTACACACACAGAAAGGCACCTTCCCTCACCCAGCTGAGCTTTTTAAACATTTAACGTGTAGACCCAGAGTGTGTCCCCTCTCTGTTCCCCAGGAAGACCCTCAGAGGCTAGGTGCACCCTGCATGGACATCCATCACAGGTGGGGGTGGAGGTTAAGCTCTGATAATATCCCAGTTTTTACAATTTCCCCCTTTCCATCCTATGCTCCTGTGCTAAGCAGGCGTATGAACCAGCCTCCCTTCCCCAAGCATATTTTTATTTTAGGATATGAGTGGCATTTTTACAATTTGAAGAGAAAGTTTTAACTTCTCTTGATGTGTTTGCCACATCTTTAGGCAAGTATTTATTAGTGTATTACGGTTAATATAATCATGGCCATAACTTCCTAATGAATGCAAATGGGGAAATAAGATTTTATTAAGCAAGGACGATCATCTTAAAACCATTATAAACTTGTGTTTATGGAAAACATTTTAGAAGCACACCTGTTTTTTAAAGCAAATCTCAGCATCCTTTCTTGTGCTAAAGACTGTTGGAGACTTAGGCTGAGCCAAATCAGGTATCACAAGCCATTGTGTGATGTAACTGAATGGTAGGCATTGGCAGCCCAGCCACAGGGGAATGTGAGCACGTTGACTGAGGCTCGGCCTGATTGCGGGTGGATGGGGGTGATTACCCCCCAGGGGACATTTGGCAGCCTCTGGAGACATTATTGATTGTCATGAATGACAAGGGGACTGCCAGTAGCTTCTAATGTATATGGACCCTGCTCAGCATCTCAGGTGCACAGGACAGCACCGCCCCCCTCCCATGCCCTGGGAAAGAATTACCTAGTCTCTAAAGTCTGTAGCACCGGGTGTAACAAGTTGTGAGTTAAGACAATGGGCTCAAGAGGCATATGGCCTTGTCTTCCAATCATGTCTGACTTTGGACAGGTGGCCTCAACTGTTTGAACTTCTGAGTCCTGATTTTCAACGTGGGTCTGGTCATCAGAGCTTGCTCACAGGGAGCTGGGATCCTCGGCACAGCTCCCGGCCCAGAGGAGGCGCTCGGGAAAGAAGTGAAAATGGTAATAGTCACCATTGCCGTTGTCATCCTCCTCCTCAAAATAAAATCATGGCGGATAAGTTTAAAACCAAGGTGAAATTCTGGTTTTAAAAGTTGCTTTTATTTTTAATCAAAAATTTCCAAGCTGGAATCTTTCCCTATCTCATGGTTCTTTATTTTATATATATATATTTTTTTTTTAATTTAAATTTTAGTTAACATACAGTACAGTATTGGTTTCAGAAGTAGAATTCAGTGGTTCATCACTTACATACAATACCCAGTGCTCATCGCAAGTGCCCTCCTTAGTAGCCATCACCCATCTAGCCCATCCCCCACCCACTTCCCTTCATCAACCCATCCTTTGTTCTCTGTCTTTACAAGTCTCTTGTGGTTTGTTTCCCTCTCTTCTCTTCCGTGCCGCTTCCCATATGTTCATCTGTTTTGTTTCTCAAATTCCACATACAAGTGAAATCATATGGTAGTTGTCTTTCTCTGATCGACTAATTTCGCTTAGCATAATACATTTTAGTTTCATCCACGTTGTTCGAATGGCAAGATTTCGGGGTTATTTTTGATGGATAAGTAATATTCCATTATATGTATATACACACACACACACACACACACACCCCACATCTTCTTTATCCATTCTTCAGTTGATGGATATCTGGGCTGTCTCCATCATTTGGCTATGATTGATACTGTTGCTATAAACATTGTTAAAATATCTATACTACCCATAGCAGTCTACACATTTAATGGATCCCTGTCAAAGTACCATTAGCGTTCTTCTCAGAGGTAGATCAAACAATTCTAAAATATGTATGGAACCACTAAAGACCCCAACTAGCCAAAGCAATCCTGAAAACCAAAAACTAACCTGGAGGCATCGCAATTCTGGATTTCAAGCTATCTTACAAAGCTGTGTGACAGTATGGTGCTGGCACAAAAACAGACATATAGATCAATGGAACAGAATAGAAAGCCCCCAAAATGGACTCACAACTCTGTGGTCAACTCGTCTTTGGCAAAGCAAGAAAGAGCATCCAATAGAAAAAAAAAAGACAGTCTCTTCAACAAATGGTGCTGAGAAAACTGGACAGCCACATGCAGGAGAATGAACCTGGACCACTTTGTCACACCAGACACAAGAACAAATTCCAACAGGAAGAAAGACTTGCCTGTGAGACAGGAAACCCCCAAAACCCTAGAGGAGAGACAGGCAGCAACCTCTCGGATATCTCGTGATTCTTTAAAAGGCTTCCATGTGCCCGTGGTTTGGAGGAGGGACTTGCTGTCCGCTGCCTGGGCATCTAGCAGCAGCTACACCTGAGACAGCCCATTCTTCTGGATTCTGCAAATGAAAGCTCACAGCGTCACATGACTCTGTCCCTAAAAGGCTGCCTTGTCCACCTGCACTTCTCACCAATTGTGATCAAAGCAAGAGACAGCTTGTGGGGGCATGCTGAGAGACCCATGCACGCCATAAATGCCTACACGGTGCGTCGCTTTGTTGGTTCGTCGTAAAGCAGGTGGGGGAATGAGAAGCAGAGCTGACTTGATGACCTCAGGGAGCGGTCGACCTGAGGGCTCCCTAGGCCTTCAGGGGCCTCACAAGCCACATTGCATTTTCAGATGCCATTTTGCCATCGTCTGACAGAGGAGGCTGCTGCTATGCTCCAAATACCCTTAATTAAGATCCCAGGACATGCCTAGAACGGGAACTGGCACACAGTAGGTGCTCTCAGCATTAGCCGTTGCTATTCCTGTTATTTCCACACAGACATGCCATTATGTGCACACAGCTGTCCATGCACGTGTGCAGGTACGTCTGTGTAAGAGATTCACATATTTGGAAAACGAGGGGCACTGTGCACTCTGCTTGGTGTGCTCACACACAGGCATGCATGGTACACACATAATAGAATTTAACGCTCCCAAACCTTTCTGGTATTAACAACCTGCTCAGAATCAATCCGTGGATGGAGCCAGCCCCGTGAGGCCACCAGAAGGAGTGGCCTTGGGACTGGTAAGAGTTTCTGCCACAAGGAGGGGTCCCTCAGTGTTGCCTTGACTGGACGGAGGCAGGAGAGTTAGAACTCTGAAGCATGGCAGTGAGCTGATCACCTCTGCTGCTCCAATATTAGTCACGTCACCTTGCGCAGGCTACATTACTTCTTCGAGCCTTGGCCTCCCCAGCTGGTGGATGGTGGCTGCAGCCAGGTGGCTGAGCTGCTCCGTGATGCGTGAGAAACCATGTAGCTCACTGCCTGGACCCGGTCCTCTTGCTACTTGGCACAGAATGGGGGGCTTATGGTGCTGGGGTCTTCTTGGAAGACTCGTGATCTAAGGATCAGGAATCCTTTTGATGACGTGCCTTGTGCTCTCCCTCACCATCACCACCACGAGCCACTGGCAGCACTTACTGACCACAGTTCCCCCTTTTCCTTTGGCTGACAAGACACGCAAGGTCAGAGTGGTGGTCCAGGCAGAGTAACATCCGAGGACGGCACGCAATGCCAATCTTCTCCCCTTTTCTCTGATCCTTCTTTGTGGCGACTTACAATTCCACGTTACTGTGCTTAGTGGCGCAAGCTTCTTTGAATCCAGTGCGGATTGATACAGGGTATAAATACATTTTTAAAAAACCCAGACCTTGAATCTGTTCAATAATTCTCCAGGATTTTGCTTGGTTTCTTTGTGTTTCTTCCAATTTGAGACCGATAATAAAAGTGACTCACCCAGCTTCTCTTATTGGCTGACTGTAGCTATAAAGATAACTGATTCCTATACCAAGTCTAATAGGATCAATTAAATTCCTTGTAAAAATGTCCCTACTAGGGGAAAATGCTGGGTGAGATGCTAGAATTCATCTGTCTGAAAGCAAGAGGCCAGCTCTTTCTTGTTTTTCTTTTTTTTTTTTCCAGCTGATCGACATGTTTCTCATGCTTTTCATAGCCTCTTTGCCCAAGGTGTCCGTGACAGATGGCTCATGAAGCAGCAGGAATGCACAAAATCTCTTGCTATTATTTTTAATAAAAAAAATACTGACTGTAGATGAAATTGACTAATGAAAAGATTGAGGATTCAGTCCTCGAGACTAATGTGTACCGAGTCCGGGCACATTGCGACTTGCTCAACGTGGTCTGTGAGGCCATGGCAGAGGGCTTGGCCATTAAAAAGAGAAGTGGAAAGCTCCCCCAGATGGCCGGGCCTCCACCCTCTTCCCCAGCTTGAAACTAGGGTTGGTTGCAAGGTGGGTATTTGTATTTGCATTAGAAAATTGGGAATGCATACAGAAAATGGCTTTCCCACAGATAAAGACAATTAAGGCTTTTAAATGTTGGAAAATGTCTTCGCGAGCATATTCAGTGGTTTGGCATTTCCTCCACCTGAGAAAGTCCCTGCCATCACATTCAGCCAAAAATGGCTCGCGTGTCCTGCAGACTTGATTACCGCCCTGCTTTAGCTTGGCTCCTTCTGCAGGGCTGTGCTGGGCCGGATGGCAATGACTTATTTAACCCTTGAAAACCACCTTTCTTGGTGTCTAGTCTCATTGCTTTCCTGGTTCAACAGCAGGATGAGTATGAAAATCTGGGACAACTTTGGTTGTGATATTTTCAGTATTTGTAATAAAGGGGCACTAGGGGGTCAGCTGGACTGGGTTCAGCGGCCAGCTCTGCTTCTGCCTGGTTGAGCAAGCCACATAGCCCTTTCCGTCTCCTTGTCCGTAAAATGGGATTGGCTCCTAATTCGTATGGCTGTTCTGAAGATCACCTGAGACGGTGCCAGTAAAATAGCTCACGATGTGCTAGGCACACAGCAGACATCGGAAATGGGAAGCTGGTGGCCCGATTGTGGTTAAACCTGGAAGGATTTCATATATACCCACCCCCCTATGGCTGTTAAAGATTAAACAGGTGTATATAAATTAGCTTAGCATAAGTGACTTTTTAGAAGACCATAAGTACATATTTATGAGGAATTGATTCTTTGAGGTCATCAGGGCCCACGGATGCTCTCATTTTAAGTATTGCCTACTCAGAGAACTTCAAGGCCATAAGGACATTAGGGATATCTTTCAAAACAGTAAAAAAATATATATTTATAGCAGGGCACTTGGGTAGCTCAGTTGGTTAAGAGTTCGACTCTTGATTTCGGCTCAGGTCATGGTCTCATGGTTTGTGGATTCAAGCCCCGCATTGAGCTCTGTGCTGAGCATGGAGCCTGCTTGGGATTCTCTCTCTCTCTCTCTCTCTCTCTCTCTCTCTGCTCCTCCCCCCTCCAAAAGAAAATAAACTTAAAAAAAAAACTTTATAGCAATTGCAATGAAGGGGCCGCGGTCGCAGTCATCAGGGAGTTCTGAGTCCCTGCTAAGCCCGCCAGAGACCCGCAGCCTGGCCCCACCCTTGGAATCTATGATGGGTTCCGATGTAGGCCATGCTGCACGACTTTCCCTGTCTCCTATGAGCATTTACCGCTTGCCTGTCAAATATGTCTCAGGGGCTGGATGCTATGTGTTGTGGGGACCGTAGGCAAAGGTGGTTGACCCCAGGACTTGCTGTGTAGCACAAAGGCAAACACTGAACAAGTAATAAAGTGATGACTGCTTTCGAAGGAACGCAAATGTGGGGGTGGAGGAGAACTCCCCTGCAGAAGCGGTGTCCAGCCTTTCCTACTGGAAGGTGAGCAGGAGTTCTCCAAACAGAGAAAGTAGCCTTTCGTGGACAAAGGAGCAGAATGTGCAAAGGTTAAGAGGGAAAGCCGTGGTTTGTTTGACACATGCAAGGAAGCCCCACGTGGCTGCTGCTTAGGAAGGATTTGTCTGCATTTTCTTGTTTGCTAAAAGTGAAATGACACAGTATGAAATGTAAGGAGCGTTCAAGACGACCCCAAAGGCCAAAGTTCAGGGATGTCAGCCTCTTTCTAGCCCCTTCAGCTTTTGTCTCCATTCTTTGTCCCAATCCTCCCCTCTTCTCTGCGTTGGGTCCATGACCTGAGAAGTTTATGAAAGAAATCAGGGGAAGGTGCTTCCGTGAATCTTTTAGGAAGAGGAACCCAGTAGGACCACACACCAGCAACGATGGCCATTTGAAAGATTAATTTTTGCCTACTCTTGATTAAATGTATGAGGTGATAGACTAAACCAGGCCTTTATACCCAAGTACAAATCCATGGTTGTTTTGAGGCTATTTTTTATTTAGACAGTGAATTGTACTAACAATGCTCCTTAAGATGAGCGAAAGCATTGATTGGCCAAAAAGCATAGCTTTACAGCATTATAGCTAGAGTCTGACTGTAAAGAAACCATTTTCACTGCCAACATTTTCAGCTCAAGAGCCAAAAAAAGGTGTGTCTTATTTGAAATTGCAGCCCCCTATTGAAAAAGCCTACTTTAGCCATCCTGGTTCCTGATTATTAAGATGAAACGTCTTAAAAAAATTAGACCCCACCTTATCTAGCCAGCTTTAGTGGGTCCACGAGGGGAGAAAAATGCCAGTGGAGCCTGAGCGGTGAAAATAGTGTTCCTGCTGATCAAGACGAGAGAAGGGCCATCTGAGAAGGCTTCGGGGCTCAGCGTTCCATCTGAGGTGGGACTTTCAGGAGCTGTGTGTGCACTGGGGACCGCTGGTATGTCTCCAATGTGACCAGCACGTCGGAGCTGGGGACAGTTAACAGAACCAGGGTGGCAAACCCATTAATGCAAGCAGAGAATCTGCCATTCAGAGACATTAATTTAACATGACACCAACCGGGGTGTTTGTATGTGCTCATTGTGGTGTCAGACATTCTGTTCTAATTGAGTTAATTAAAAGTTAATGGCATAGAGCCCATCACGATGCTATAAATGACAGGCATGTGACCGGTCCTCGTACCCTCTCGTTTGGATAAATCTTTCAGTCGCCGTCAAATTCTACTTCTAAGAGATTCATTCCACATCACTGCCTCTCCTTCTCCCTTTGAAGAGGGTGAGTGCTGTTCCATTTGATATATAAACAAAGGGAGCTGGAAAAGATAAAAGGAGGCTCGTGTGCAATGTCACAGATATCACCCATGATTGCCAGCCGTGTACTTAGCGTCTTGGTGGGAAGGGGGGGGTGGGCGGGGGATGTGTGTCCTCCGAGGGTGGCTGTGCTCGGATCCAGAGACGCAGATGCCTGCTGGAGGCGGCGTGCGGGTGACGGGGTGGATGGGACAGTGGTGAAGAGGACAAGGTTTGAATCGAGGTGGTGGCAGTGCCGCTTAGCCTCGCTGAGCTTGTCTTCTCCTCTGCGCAAAGGGATAATGAGAGGATCCAGCCCCCAAGTCACCGGCTGCTTCTCCCAGTGAAAGGGGAGAATCACTGTAAGTCACAGGCAGAGTGATGGGTGCAGAATGAGCCTGGAGGACAAGGGCTTGGAGATGCGGAGTGGAGAGGGGATCGTCTGTGCACAGGAAAACAAAATCCTCAGGCCCTTTGAACTGTGCCTTCTGCCCTTGTGTGGACAGCCAGCGGAGGTCTGTGTATTACTTTTGATCCAACTGAGGTGTTTCATCACGTTAGGTTCCAGATGCCTCTAAAAAAAAACGGATGTGCAACGTATCGTTACACTCACAGGCAAGGTAGAGAAGCATTTGAAAATCATTCACAGAAGACAAAGCAAAGTCCATTACAGAGGGTCTCAGTCTTGAATCCTGACTAAGGAGACTCACTGTGGTTGAGTTTCAAACTTAACCCCAGGCGTGCAGTGCTGAGGACAAGAAACCCAAACGCTTACTTAGCTCTTGTTCCTCATGAACCGCGAACCAGAGCACGTCTGCCAAGGACAGAGGCAAACTTTGGGGCCTTATTTCTGAGAAGAATCTGCAATGGGTCATTGTAAAATTCAGCGAATGTAGTTCTTGAATAATTTTAACAATTAAAAGATGAGGAAATAAAACAATTCCTCTAATGTTCTTTCTCGGAACAGCTCTTGGTGAAGGTCAAAGATGATGACCTTCAACCTTTTCTGATAGAGCCCCACAGTAAAGAAATAGGTTTTACATCACAACCCAGCACCCTCCACACACACACACACACACACACACACACACACACACACCACAAAACAACATTTTACAAATAATACTATCTTTATGATAGGTGGTATTCACTTTCTAGTTTCTGTTCTACTCCTTCTTGTTATTGAAAATGATGGCCATGACCTATAAATTGATTTCATGATCTGAAAATGAATTGTGACACTCAGTTTTAAAAACACTGAGCCAAGGTGTGAGCTAAGAACATATTTCTATGGAAGTGCTTACACAGAGGGATGGGCTGAGCAGGGCTAGGTGTCTGGGGTGTGGGGAAGAACTAAAGTCTTTATTAATATCTATTCTATTTCTCATCTTTCTCTGTCTCCTCTCCCACAAGGTGGGTTGTGCATGGCCCAGCATCCCATCAAGGGGAGCCCTCTTAGGCAGTGCTTTTGCAGATGAACGTGCATTCGAATTATCTGGGTAGCCCTGGGATTCTGTGCCACCTGTCAGCTCCAGGTAATTTCCTTGCTGCCAGGCCTGGACCACAGTTCAGAAAGGGAGGGGAAGAGAAGATGGAAAGATGGAGCCTTATGTTTCTAAACAGCCACTGACAGACCCATCCACTGTCATCCCTTTTCTCTGTCAAGGTCATCTTGTCTCGCCATGGACTTTTAGGGACTGCTTATTTTTTGCCTTTGCCAAAAATTGTTTAAAACCACTGGGATGAAGTGAAAAAAATGTATTCGAGAAGCTCCTAGAACTGACAGTAAAACTGATGAAGCAGATCCTTAGGCGGTGGAGTGGGAGAACTCTGGGCTGTGGGAGAAGGAACCAGTGGTTTGCTTGTCAGGTGGGGCCATTGGAATTAACCAACACCAAGGGCCCGTGGGTCCTTGCAGTGGACGCTCAGATTCCAGCGAGAGGGTCCAAATGGCCAAGACTGGGTGACAGAGTGGTAGGGTCCCCTCCCTAGGGAAAGAAAGAAAAAAAACAAAACAACCTCAAGGCAATCTGGTTATAGGTATGTGACAACATCCCTCATAACCTTGTAACGTGAGACCACTTAATCAGACTACATGTTTATGTGTTACCATATATGTGAGACAAAGAAGTAAAAATATATATAAAAAATTATGCCACGTGGCGTTCGGGGCTCAGTTAGTTCTTCCAGTCGTGGAAGAAGCCAACAGAGTCATGCCGGCACGAATAAAGTGGCTTCCTGGAAGGAAAAGCCTCAGTGTCACGACTCTCTGTGTGAGAATCCTGCTGTGACAGGTTTACTCCTTCACCTGGGGACGACAGACTGATAGACCCACAAGGCCATTACGATAGGGCATTTACGATTCACTCACCATCTGAGGGAGTGTGTGTGCCAGGCAGGCAGACACAGTGACGAAAGGCCAGGTTGTTGACCACCTAGACGGCATTGGGAGGGAAAGAAATACTCTGCTGAGTCTACACTCTTTGCCAAGCACATGACAGATCTGTGCCCTTCATCCACACAGTAAGCCAGTGGGGTTCTCAACCGGGGCTGATTTTGCCCTCCAGGGGACAGATTCCCCGTCTGGTCACATCTTTAGCTGTTGCAACTGGCTTAAGGGTGCTGCTGGCTTGTGGGAGGGAGAGGCCAGAGATCTTGCTCAACATTCTCCCATGCAGAGGACAGTCCCCACACAGAGAGGCTATCCAGTCCCAAACGTCAGTAGTGCTAAAGTCGAGAAAGTCTGCAGTACCCCTGGAAGGTGGTGGTTTTCTCGTTTATGGTGTTTGCTCGTTTATGCATGGCAGAAAGCTAGGTAGCAGTCCTAAGGTTGGGACACTGACGAATGGCAGAGCCGGAACTTGGACCCAGATCCGTGCGGTTCCAGGACCTGCTGCCTCCTTTGCCACACCTTTGAAAAACAGCCTCTTGCAGGCGCCTGGCGAGAAAAGGTAGGAGGGGGGAGACGGCTCAAACAGGAATCTTATAACCCTCATAACAAATGTGCAAGCTCCCCCTTTGCTAATCAGATTTGTTCTGTTCTATTCTGGAGTCATTCCGACCTATCAGGTTTTAATTTAACGGTAACAGGTGGAAAGGCTCCGTGGCTGAAGTTACCTGGTACAGCTTTCGTCACGCTGGCACTGTGAGAAGTTACCAAGTGACTAATAGCCATGGAGTTTCCTGAAACGTCCAGGTGGAAGACCACCACCGGCTCGTTCTGTTTTAATATTCAGTCATGTAAATTGAATATAACAGGGTAACAGTAGGCACCCCTGGAGACCTGGGCGGGAGGCTAAGCCTCCCTCGACCTCCTCTGACTGTGATTTCCCCGGACCACATGGTAATAGGCCTACCCTCTCTCTGATTCACCTGCAGCCAAGAGAGTGTGACGTCCGCACAGCTGTGCTATAACCGGGTGTGCCAGAGACTCCGAGAGCTGGAGGAACCTTTTCCCCGGGGCGCACTCTCCTGAAACGCTTGTCAATAAAAGTAGACTTGGTGAAGGCCTTTGGTTTGAAAAGAGGAAATTTTGCTTGCTTTCAAATGCCATATGGTTCAGGTGAAGAAGCTGGAGTTTTCCTTGTCCTACCGTGAGCCACTGGGAAACGTGAACATGTTTTGCATGTTGAGAGACCTGGATTTTGTTGGTGCCCCTGGAGAATGTTCCCTGCGGTGCCCCATCTTTACCTCGGGAAGAGCTGTCCGAATTAAAATAGAAATCTGAGGCAGGAAGAAAGTATAAATAAAGACAAAAAAAAAATTCCGTAACTTTCAAGTGGAAAGATTTCCTAAAAAATTCACGAGATGGGCCAGAGTAAGCAGACTTGGAATAACTCAAAACAAAAAATATCAACAGCTTTTCTTTTGCAGATGTTTCTAAAATATTTGGGATAGCTTTTGATGATCTGTGTTTTCTATTTTGAAAGCCTTCTCCCATCGTGTTTTATGTTGCCTGCGTGGACTACGCAATTGAGGAAGATTCTTTTCCTAATGAACAGTCTAACTTCATTAGGCCTAAGTGTAATTATATTTTGAAATAACCAGCTAAAGTGATACCGCGTTGTTTGTCCTAAGAATGACTAAGTGACTAGTAAGAAATACGGGTACACTCTTTTGAAGTTGAGCTTGGCATACCGTTTGGTATGCGATGGCATTTTATTTTTTTAAGGCCTGGGTGGCTCAGTCATTTGAGCGACTGACTTCGGCTCAGGTCACGATCTCAATGTTTGTGGGTTTGAGCCCCCCGTCAGGGTCTGTGCTATCCGCATGGAGCCTGGAGCCTGCTTCAGATTCTGTCTCTCTCTCTCTCTTTCTGTCTCTGTCTCTGTCTCTCTCTCTCTCAAAACTAAATACATGTTAAAAAAATTTTAAGATTTTATTTTTTTAAGTAGTCTCTATATCTAACATGGGGCTTGAACTCACAACCCAAAGATGGAAAGTCACACACTCTACCAACTGAGCCAGCCAGGCACCCCACATTTTGTTTAATAAATGAATACAGTATCAGAAATACATATAAGTAACTAAGGAGGGAGAAGATAGACGGGCTGAGTATGATTATCCCAGAAAAAAGGAGCCATGTCTCTGAAAGAGACATAGCATTCCTTTCTATGAATTCAATGATACAGGTTTTCCATAAGGTCTCATGTAGGAAATAATTACAGAAATCAATATTCCAGGGGTATCTGGGTGGCTGAGTCGGTTATATAAAAAACCTGACTCTGGATTTTGGCTCAGGTCACAATCTCACAGCTTGTGGGATCGACCCTCACGTCAGGCTCTGCACTGACAGTGTGGAGCTTGTTTGGGATTCTCTCTCCCTCTCTCTCTGCCCCTCCCCCACTCATGTGCAGGCTCTCTCTCTCTCTCTCTCTCTCTCTCTCAAAATAAATAAGTAAGCATTTAAAAACAAAGTCAACTATTCCAACTTTTTGCACACAACATCCTCTTGCTTGAGGTGGTCGTCCAGTTTTTTTCTTCAGCATTTGGAGCATTTCCAGTGATCAGTGAGTATGTAACGGTAACCTTTCATTTTGGGATTAGGGTATCGAGAAACAGCATTGCACTGAGCTCAGATCTGCCTTTTGGAAAATAATCATTCCTTCCTCGTTCTTCCTACTCGAGAAACACAGAGATCTATGAGCCATTCCACATGACAGATCCCAGATATTTGAGGACAGATTCTTTGGCCCACTCTTCATGGGAAGGGTCCTCCCTCCTTCCTAGCCACCCTTCACTGGATGGTGTGATATGGAAAAATAGCCCCTTAAAACGTGATGTTCAGGATATGAGTTGGCCATAGCATAGGATATTATTAAAATTGAGTGTATCAATTAATGGCAAGCACATAGTCTTTGACAGTCATGTCGGTGTATTCATCCCTGTGTCCCCAGGCAGTCCCTTTCTAGAAGCTGGCTCCTGGGGAGAGGTCTCCCCTCTCAACACTCCTGGAAGCACCTAAAAGAATAGAAAGGCAGACTCTGCCCTTTACCAAGCCTCTTAAGTCAAGGCGAGAAGCCCAAAAAAGAGCTTGTACAGCAGGTACTAAGCCAGTAGCTCCCATGTGGAAACTGGCTGCTTTCACCTCATTCGTAGTAGCTAGTGAGGCCACTCTCTCCTGGGAGCCTCTCTTTTGCCCCCTCTAAGTGCTTACCGGTGGAGCCTGCTCTTCACCCGCCACCCTGGTCTCGAGGGCAGTGTCCCCTCACGATCTTCTGTGACACACAGGCACCTCTGTCCCTCGCTGAGCCTCCGGCCGTTTTCGCTTCTCTAGCCCTGCTCTGATTACGGCTGCCAGCAGTCGTGATCGCTCTGCCACCTTGTCTGCTCACCTGTCTCCATCCCAGGATTTCCAGCCTCGCTTTCCTCCTCGGCATCAGGGATTTTGTTGGGGGGGGGGGAGAGCTGTCGAACCCCAAAAGGGCAGCGAGGACCTGCATTCTTTGTTGAAACAATTAGAATGTTGGAAGCCAGGTACCAGGTAACCCCAGCCCACCCGTTGTAAACAATGAGGGAAAGGTATCATCTCAGGAAACAGAGTGTGAAGCTCCTGGGATGGTTAATGCAATACCTCACCAGCACCGAAGAGAGGTTCTTCCCTCCTTTCTGCCTTGCTGTTCTCAGCAGGCAGGATGTTCCTCAGGCTAACTCTCTCCCAGGGTGCAGGACAGCTGGACGATGTCACAGGCAGGCATGTCCGCTTCAGGTGAAGGAAGAAACCATCTCTTCCTTTATGTGTGTCCTTGGTCACACTCTCCCAGATGCCCCCATCCCCAGCACATGCGCCCTCACACCTCATTGGCCAGACTGAGGGAAATGCCCACCCTAAACCCATCACTAGCAAGGGAGATGCCATGACCACGGATGGCAGATTGTTAGAACCTGTCCCTGAGTTTGGATGGGAACATCTTCCCTGGCCATGTGACCTTGTGGAAAATGGTAGACACCCACATGTAACTGCAAGGAAGGACTTCAGATAAGTTGTAAGAGCGTGCCTGGTTTGTGTTTCCTCAACTTCCTTCCTTCCTTCATTACTGTGTTTGCTCTGACATTCAACGGGCCATCAGCTTGGCTTCTGTTCTAGGCATCATGCTGGGCACCAAAACAATCATAATCAAGACATGGCCCCTGTCCATGAGAAGGAGGCAGGACAAAGTCTTTGGAAGGGAGCGCCTCTCATCATAATCCCACCTCAGTTCACCACAGCCGTGGGACCTTGACCATGTTGCTTCACCTCTCCGAGCCGTGGCTGCCTCACCTATAGAACAATAAGCAATCACATCCCCTGCCGAGGGCTTTGGTGAGGATTATGGTTTGTAGATAGGTAGGTGGAGATGGCCCCACGTACACACCCACACAGAGACAGGAACAGTGTAAACTGTTGATAATAGTATTTTCTATAATAATAATTATAAATATTAAAAGTAACTGCATTGAGAGGCACCTGGGTGGTGGCTCAATCACTTAAGTTTCTGACTCTCGATTTCATCTCAGGTCATGATCTCATGGTTTGTGAGACTGAGCCCCACATCGGGCTCTATGCTGACAGGGCAGAACCTTCCTGGGATTCTCTCTCTCCCTGTCTCTCTATGCCCCTCCCCTACTCATGTCCTCTCTCTCTCTCTCTCTCTCTCCCTCTCTCTCTCTCTCTCTCTCGTTCTCCCTCTCAAAATAAATGAAAACATAAAGCACTTAAAAAAATTAAAATAACTGCATTGAAATTTGACTTTAGTAGAGTGATGTTGAGGTGTACATGAGCATACGTGTGTGTGCTCATACACGTGTCCTGTGTACCCTCTACAATATGCAAAAAAGACATGTAGGAAGTCCCCTGGGACCACAAAGAAGAGACCGACTGGACGATAACATTCTATGCACGGGCTGCACGCTGCTGACGTGCCCCACACGTCCTGTTTGTGTTCACAGAAATGCTGTCACCCGTTGGCTCAAGCCTTGATGGGGCCAACACCACAGCTGTCCCTCCAGCCAAACCAGGACTTGGGACACTCGACATGATGGATGCTTTTTCTGATTTGCGAGTTCATTTATGTGCTACCAACTACAAAGACATTTCAGGTTGCATTTAATTATATATAAACTCTGCATAGAACACTTTTTGGAAAGTATTAATGGCATGAAATGAAATACGGATTTCAGGTGTATGTGTAGCATCCTGGGCTCACTGATTTTCCCAGGTGTAGGCATTCCTCCTACACTAAAAAGTCAAAATTGGAACTGAACACAATGCGATTGAGGAATGTGACTCACATTCCATCATCCACTATTGGGCATGAAATGGAAGCTGGGCCCGGTCTCTTCAGAAATGAGTGGCTGAGAACACAGCAGAGAGAGGCCTAGAGCTTTGTTTTGCCTGCCTGTCCCATTCTTGGGTTCTGCCTGGCATTCTTTGGTTCTCGTCATCGGAGGTGAACTTGGCCATAGCTGAATACAAGAACAAGGCCGAAGCAGAAAGACTGGAGGGTCATCAAAAAAGCACCAGGTTTGTTTTATTCCTTTCTGAGCAGCCAACTTCCTCAACTTCATCCATCAAATCCACATTTGTCTGTACACATGCCTTTATTGTTGATGTTTTAAACAGAAAAACAATGACCTAGTGAGTCCGGAGCTCTCCAGGCTCTCCTTTTCTGTTAGGAAACCAATTGCTTTTCTATCCTGATTTTCAAAAACACGAGGCTTCTTAAAAATTTAGCTGTTGTATTGTAGCATAACATAATTTACATCACTGCAGAGAACTCACTGGGTGCCATGCCCCTGTGTCACAATCCTCCTTCCCGGGACCCCAGAGAATATCTAAAGTGCAAGACAAATCCTGTCACCACAGATTTGTATTACGACATTTCATCAAGATATTATGTAACGTATTATTTCTGTAAGCATGGCAAATAGACATGCTGTACTTTATGTCTCAGATATCGATTATCTAGACTGTGCTGGGTCATCCAGTTGGAGATGAAGGGCACAAAGATGCCGTCTGGGGGAGAGAATTGTATCCATGAATGGTTGCTAGACAGGTATGGGAAGGGCTACAGCAGGGCTCAGACAGGTGGCCTCTCCCCAGCCGAGGCAGGATTCTGAGCCCACCCCAGTCCCAAAAGTCTATGGAGAAAATATGGAAGTGTGAGTGTCTGGGGATTCTGGCTTCAGACTGCTCCCACCCCAGATCTCCGCTGGTCCCAACTGTCAAATGGGCCAAATCTGCGGAAACCAGGAAGACTCTTGGAACTTTGTGTTGGTATCAGTCAAGGCTCAGTTCAGTTAATCTCCCGCCACGTGCGTAGTTTAAATAGAGCGTCTTTCCTTGACAACACAGCATGCTTCTGTGTCTCGACATCTTTTACGAGTCTGTGGAAGGGGTGAAGGAGAGCATAACTGTCCCGTTTTTAGTAACACCATCTCAGGCTGCGTTATCCTCGAGCCCACCTCAGGCCTTGTGCCAGAGTTGATATGTAGTAGGCGGCCACCCCCAGAAAATCCTCACTGGGCATCTAACCAAGTAAATGTGGTAGGTTTTAAGAACATGGGGTCTGAAATAAGTTTTGAATTTTAGTTTCGGGTCCCTAATTCACTTGCTGTGATGTTGGGGAAATCCCCTAATTTCTCTCCCTCTTTACCTCCTCGTGTATAAAATGAGCTTGCTGATGACGCATAACTTCCTGGAGACGTTGTAAAGAATAAATGTGACAATGTATATAAAGAGCACACGGTAAAACAAAAAGGGTTGGGGCGCCTGGGTGGCTCAGTCAGTCAAGCGTCCGACTCTCGATTTCGGCATAGGATTGAGCCCCGCTTCAGGCTCCCAGCTGACTGCACAGAGCCTGCTTGGGACTCTCTCTCCCTCTGACTCTGCCCCTCCCCCACTAGCATTCCCTCTCTCTCTCTCTTTCTCTCTCTCTCTCTCTCTCTCTCAAAATAAATAAACTTGTTTCGTTCTCGGCACTCGCTCTTTCCCGTGTAGCCCTCGATACACGACCACCCACTGTCCAGGGAAGTTGGGACTGAGAACCACTCAGTCCCTCTGTCCTTCGGGGATGGTCTGATCTGATTTGTCTTCCCTGCTTCTTTAACCCCCCCCTAAAAAGCATTTCTGTGCTAAGTTAAACAGAATTGATTGAGGCTAGATTTACTAAGTCCTTTGAAATGGTTCTATTATTTCGAATGCAAGAAAATAATGCACTACGCCTCCTGAGAAATATATCTTCTGCAACATTTTCATTAATCTCTTTATTAAACTAAACTGGTTTCTCTTTGGAAATTAATTACTGAAGTAGTATTGAGAATTTTAATTTCCACAATGTACCAGCAAGAGATACTGCTGTTTCTTTATACACTGTTACACAGCAGGGCAATAATCTATTGAAATAAGCCCGAAAAGGGGGCAGCTTGTAATTAAAACAGTATAACACAACTATTTAATGACTCCTTTAGTGCTAGGATGGCCCTGTCATGCTGCGTTTGGGTGGAATAAAATGTATATTTAGGAAGCAGCTCTATGCGGAAAAGTCGACAAGCTCAGGTTTACAGTTGGCGATGTGGCTGTGTTTCACTGCAATAATATGCCCAAAAGGAAATATGGTTTGTTTGGGGCATCTGAGAATTACAGCCATTGTTGTATAATGGGAAGCTCTCACTTTTGAGCCACCCTCATTGTGAAATTTAAAATATTTAAATCACAAAGTAGAGACCATGCATTATGGATGTCAGCATCCATGGGAAAGATGCGTGTGAATCCTTGGGCGTGTACGCAGCACCTATGTGTGGGTGTGAACCCGTGTGTGAAGGCAGATCCTGTGTGTATGCATGAAGGAGCCCATCTATGCAGATTTTTTTGCACTTAATCATTCCCCCTCCAGTTGAGAGGACGCTTCCTAGTTTCGAAGACACGTTTCTATCTATCATCTTCTATCCTCCCAGGCATGTTTTCTCATGATAAGAATTATTTACACATCATTTACATTTATAGAATTGCCTCTTCCGCTCGTGCCAAAGACATTCTTAAAGATCCTGTGTTTCCCTCCCCGCCCCCTCCCTCCTCCTCCCTTCCTCCCTGCTTCTTCTAAGAACAGTAATTTAGGATTACATTTCCCCGTTACCTGTTCCCTCCTCCACACTTACACTGCCTCGTGGGTCACACCATCTATAAACTTCCCGCAAACAAAGCCTTTTTATTCAGAGCCAGCTCCAGATCCAGTGATACCAAATTTTTTAAATATGCAAACTAGAATTCCTAACGTCGGCGGCACAGCAAGACCAAGGAGCCTGTACTTACTTCCCGGGGGCTGGGGGTGGGCCCTCTGCAGAAGAGCACAGGGTTCACTCACACTGGACCAACTCGAGCCCTTGGGTGCTCTAACCCAAGTCACAGAGGGCTGTGTCACCTATGCCGAGGTCTGGGAGCTGGCTGTGAGCCCTGAGGCCCTGTTCCCCCAAGTCATTCGCTTCTCAACCTCATGGTTTTTCCTCCATTCCGGTGGCACCTTTACTTGATCCTACTTCTATAGTATCTACGTAAACACCGACTTTATGTGATCCTTACTGTTGGTTGATCACGCGTCATCATCACCCCTGAGAGAAAGCGTTTGCTTGTAATCCACATGCATCCACTAGTTTCCTTCAGGGCTGAGTGTTTACTGACTGGTTTTAGGATTCTGCCAAGGACCAGCATCACGTCATGGACTCATCCTCTCTCTGTTCTTCTTTCTATCTGAAAATCAGGCTAACGTGCAACACTAGTGAGCCTCCAGAAGGCTCCGAGACGAGATGGAGGAGATGGCGATGCCTCTTTGCTACCTGGCAAACTAAGCCCAAAGATGTAGCAATGAATCAGTGAACCACATATCTGAAACCATACCTTCAAATGGAAGATTCTTGCCTTATCAAATGAGTCATTTTTTACCTGTGTAGGGGAGAAAAATCAGCTCTTGGCAGGTCAGATCCAAATAGGAGTTGATGGTTAGAGTAATGGAGGGTTACGGGTATTGATAAGCTTGGGTTGGGCAAGTGGGATTCATAGGGCTATGGGTACATTGACCAGGCTAATGATTTGGTGACATTTCAAACTGATATTCCTCAGTAATGGTGAATATTTCTTAAGAAGGAAAGTGTGAGTCCTGCATGTCAGAAAGGAAGGGGAGCGTCTTGTGGCGTCCTGCCCATTCCTCCCTTGCCTTGAATTATAAACATTCCTTCCACAGTTATGCACCCTGCACCTACAAGGACCAGACCCTGCTCTAGATGCTGGGAATACAGCGACAAACACACCGTGTCCCTGCCCTCGGGGAGCATACAGGGTGCCCCCACTTAAGCAAATAAAATCCTAGAGTTACCTCTTGGAAGGCAGCTCATGGATTGTTATCAATGACACATATTTCTTTGAGGACTAAGGTCCCATCCCCAGTGGTTTTTCAAAGAAAATATAGTACAGCTGAATCACACACACACACACACACACACACACACACACACACATATATTCCACCCCCCCCCCCCCCCCAAATAAAGTCTATGAGCTAAAACGTTTCTCAGCTCATTGTATTTCCAGTGATATTTCAGTAAATCTTTTGGATGAGGGCTCACGTCAGCTCCCAAGCTGGGTTTCTCCTAACCCTGGCTTAATACCTCCACCCATGTTCTTGAATCGGACCTACACAGCAACTCTGCCCACAGTGATGAGGCAAAGTTGATCAAAATTACAGCTGCTGTTTGAACTCCAATCCACAATAATGGGGTTCTATTATATATGTAATAGAATATTTTCTATATATACCATATATATGGTATATATACATTATATATATGTATATATACATTATATATATGGATATGGCACCTGGTAGTAATAATGAAGAAAAGGAGGACATAATGCATACCCCAGACTATAAAATGCCTGAAATCATAATATTGCTGGTTTCCCAATGAAAATAAGGAAATAATTTATGGAACTTGCCTGGAAAGCAGTGTTATGAGCCACCCTTATTTATAGAAGTCCTTTTATCTCTCCCTGCAATGTCTTTGACCATAATTGTTCACTTCGAATAGAGAAAAATTTCACGATAAATCCTATGTGAATATTGACTGTAAATCAATTCCAATAAAAATGCTACTGTCCGATCATCTCTGCCACTGCCATTGGGAGGTAATAATTTATATTCAATCTTCTTCAGCTGGATTAATCTCTTCAAACCTAAGTGATCCATATGAAGATCTTGTCACTGCAAATTATTTTTTATTTGATTCTTCCCACATATCATAATGATAGTAAATAAACATTTCTGTTGTGCCTCGGAGTTTACAAAGTGTCTTCCCATCCATTATCTCTCTTAATTTTCATAACGATTTTTAGATAGTTAATTCATGTGACCCATATTTGCGTGCTTCTTGTTGAATTCATCCCACAGAAATTTATGAAGTACCTCTGTGTGTCGGGCGCGGTGCTAATCATTGGGGATGCAGGGCGGATACAACAAGGACCCCCAGCCTCATCAGTTAGCTCTGACCGCAAAATCCACTTCTGAAATCACCACGTACTTGACTGATCCACACACAGTGGTTGTACCTGAAACTCCCAAGCCCACTCAATACGCTGGATTTCCAGTTACAAAAACTATATTCTAGTGAGGGAGACAGATGATACATTTAAGACTTTACACAAATGTGTGACCCGGTAGTGGGGAGCGGTAAGTCCTGTCAAGGGTTGAGAGGTCAAGAGACAAAGATGGACAGGAAAGTGTGAGCTAGAAAGACAGCATTTCAGGCAAAGGGAATATTGGTTCATGCCTCACATACGGTATTGCATTCTGCACTTGGAACTTAATGCCACGTGAGTCTTTCTCCCTGTTGTTAAAACTTGAATTTTTAAAGGCCGAAAAACATTGCTTTACGACGTCTTAAAGGTTTGTAGATGTCCGAAAGTTGTGGTTGGTCCGGAGCTCCCCACACCTTCCTGGGCCGCGGGCCCACCAGGTTGGACAGAACCAAGCAGCAAATCACAGCCATTTGGGTTGATAGAACTTTGTGGTCCCCAAAGATGTACTCAAGCTGGAGAAGCTACCCCTGTTCATGGAGACTGGGCTCGACACACTTAAACAGCTTTTCTCAGAAACTGAAAAAGAAGGAGAAGCTGCGGAGTCAGTGTGGGAAATTCGGTCTGTTGACGGGGCCTGGGAGTTTCTGGCACACCATCCTGTGCGGGTCGGCCAACCACGTGGGGGTTTCAGAAGTGGACTTTGCTGTCACAGCTAACTGATGAGTTTGCTGGGAAACAGCTCCTCTGTTTCCATGTCCAGCTGTCAATATATGTCAGTAAGGCAACTGCTCCTCAGATAACGCAGCCTCCGGCGACATTCCTGTGCTCCATGCTCATGGCTGGTGCTTGAAGAATAGGCTTCTGTCTCATCACCTCAGTACAAGTTTTACGGGGGAGCCAAAAGATGATATTTCCTGAACATTCCTTCACCCCGGTGATGGTGCATATCACTTCTTTAATCAAGCAAAATGGCTCTAAAACAATATCAGTTCTTAAGAAGCCTAGAAGGTGGCCTGTTGGAAAGCAGTCACACAGGGCTCTGTAAAAGCAAAGACACGCTTTAAAAATCTGGCTTCAAATTAACCCACCAATTGTGGATTCCTCGTGGAAGGAGGACTTCAACCACTGGGAGCAGCCATCCGTTTTCATGTGCAAACTATCCAAGGAGGCGAGTTTAATTATCTCCACATTCAACAGATAAGGACATTGAGCCTTAGGGGGTGAAAAAACTACCCTTGATCAGTTAGTACAGAGTCTGGAGTGTAAGCTCAACGTGTGCAGATGTCAGAGCTCTTAACCGCTGACCCGTAGCGTCCTCCAAAGCCTGAGCTGCAAATGTCACCTCTGCCCATTTTGCTCACAGTTCCTTCTCTTTCTCTGCAGCCCTTACCTGGAGTCACATCCTCCTTTCTCTAGCTTGGACCTTGAGTCTCTTCAAGTCAATCTCACACCCTGCAGCCTCCCCCCCAGGCCAGCCCATCTTCTGCATCACCACCACCACTGTCCTTCCAAGTCACAGCCCTGCTTAAAAGTCTCAGTGACAACAGTTCTGCTGGGCAGGGTAGCAGGCAGAAAGGTGGCCTCAGGGGAAGAGCTGGTGTTAACCAAGGCTGGAAGAGGAGAGGATGTTCTGGAAAGCCCATATTGATGGAAGGGTTGGTTGATTCGAAACCTCTTATCTGTCTTGATTCGAAACCTCTTATCTGTCTCAGGCCCTTTGGCGCATGCTTTTCCCTCTTCCTCCCACTTATCATTGGACTCACCCCCCCCCCCCCCACTCTGCCACAGTCTACATACGGTTCCTTACTCTAGACCTCTTTCAGGCCTTAGTGCTGTTGGAACTTATGGTTGTGTGGCTGTTTGATTAATTTCTACAAATCCCAGTCAACAGTACATTCCTACAAGACGGGACTGTCTTTTTCCCCACAGAAATCCTCACTCCTAGCACAGAGACTGATTCGTGGAACTTGCTAAATGCTTTGGGGGGGATGGGGGGGCATTTGTTAATGATTATGTAAATGTAGGCAGAAAACTTCTGTTAAATAAGCAGATTCTCAGGCCCCATCCAGCATCGACTAATTAGAAACTCCTAAAGTATAGACTCTAAAGTGATTGTAAGCAAGGTCCTGGGCTGAATCTGATTTGGATGAGTTTAGAAAATTCTTAGCAGATAAAAATCTAGTCTATGCACACCACTTTTTCCATTCAGGTGTGCTCAAATACTGTAATCTCAGTGAATCCTTCTCTGACTCCTGTTTAAAATTCCAGCCTTTGGGGGCACGTGGGTGGCTCAGTCGGTGAAGCGTCTGACTCTTGGTTTCGGCTCAAGTCATGATCTTACAGTTCATGAGTTCGAGACCTGCATGGGGCTCTGTGCTGCCAGTGCAGAGCTTGCTTGGGATTCAGTCTCTCTCCCTCTCTCTCTGCCCCTACTCTCTCTCTCTCTCTCTCTCTCTCTCTCTCTCTCAATAATAAATTAATTAGTTAAAAAATAAAATAAAGTTGCAGCCTTTGGTTCCTCCCCAGCCCGGCCCCACCCAGCACTCTATACTTTTATCCAGAGAACTTGTATATGTATATGAACTCAAGAGAGCAAGGAGTTTTGTCTGGATTGCTCCTGCCCCATCCTTGCTCTCTAAACAGTGCCCGGCACATAGTAGGCACCTCACGAGTGTTTGAATGGATAAACACCTTGCCCCATAACACATTTAAAATGTTCAAGGTCCCATGCAGCTGGGAAAGAAGAGATATTGGGCGGCCACGGTAGCTTGAGATAATATTGACATTCTTTTTTTTTCCCCTCTTTTCCTTTTGATTAGATGACACTTGAGAAATTGGGGCAGCCGTCATGCTTTCTCTCCAACTGTCATTGGGTCATGTCCACCTAACACAAAGGCAATTTTGGCTGTTCATTCCCTGTCTGGTCAGATTAATTAAATTCAGATGGTGAACACAAAGTGACCCCACCCCCTTTAGAAGAAACCAGCAATACTGAAACTCATCTCACCCAGACTTCCTAACTTTTCTCCCATGAGGAGCTGTGTTTCTTGTCCTCACATATTGGATTGCTGGACGGCTGGAGAAACGGGGAGACTAACAAAGAATGCACAGGGGGCTCAAGATGACGGGGTGCCATTGTCCTCACTGGCATTTGTGGGGCGTCAGGGGGAGTGTCCTAGTCTAGGTTGGAAGAGAGGGACTATCCACTCTGTTGATTCTAACAATTAAAAGCGTGATTATATGTCAGCTCTGCAGCGACCTACTTCATGTGAATTAGACCTTTAGACCTTCCGTTTAGAGCAAGGAAGTCCTGTGCATGGACTGGGAGCCGGGCACCCGGTGGGTGGGGCAGTGCAGAGAGGTAAGAGGTCAGTCACGAGTACAGCATAGCACTGCCCTCAAGAACTTACAAATGAATGAAGCACTTTGAATTTTATGCTTTATGTCTATATCGGGGGGAAAAAAAAGTCGAGGTGGCTTATAATGAAAACCACAAGTTCATTATGACCATTTAAATCATCATAATAGAAGAAAATGTGTATAAGGAGAAGAGCTGATGGACCCTGAATACCCGGGGCAAGTCAGTTTATGGCATCATAAAGCATCAGGGTTGAACAGGCTACTAATGAGCACTTAGTTCAAAGTCCTTCCCACCCTCTCAGTCTGTTGCCTGAACCCCTTCGAGGGGTAGCTGTTTTCATCCTACGCGTTCCTTCTCTAATAGCTCTGCTTGAAATACTTCATTGAACAAGCTAAGATCCGTTCTCCACCATGGGTCCTAGCCCTCCCCCTTGGGAGCCACCCAGGGAACAACCCAACCCTCTGCAAGATGGTGCATCAGTGAGCTCCTTGAAGGTGTCCCTGAACCCCACCGTGCTCTCCCCACCTGAGACATTGGTGTTTCCTCATATGACTTGCCAGCATCTCGAGCCAGCGACCACCTCTCAGGCATTTCTGAGTTTCCAAAGCCAGCATGGGACTCGCTGCATAGTAGGTGCTCAATAAACATGGACTAGTTGACGGATGCCTTAGTTCCCTTCCTCTTCCTGGAAGTTCCTGTTGCCATACAGAGGAAGCGTGTGGTTTTCAGTTGGAGGTTTCCTTGCTCATGGTTTTGACCTTGCAAGTGCATGAGAACTCAGCTAACTTATGGATAGATACATCTTAGCTTTCGTGTAGAAGATCGAGCAAAGCCTACTGAACGATATAGATGAAGGTCTTCCTCAAAGTGTGGAGTTTGTTAAACATGCAGATACCTAAGCCAACCTCCTGAATAAGGAATTCTGTTTGTGGGGCTCTGTGAATCTGCATTCTGACAACTTCCTATGTAGGGAATGGTTTGGAAATCTTTTTAAAGGCCTGAAGAAGGCAACGGTTTCTTTCTTTTATTAAAAAAAAATTTTAATGTTTATTTTTTGAGAAAGAGAGACAGAGTGTGAGTGGGTAGGGGCAGAGAGAGAGAGGGAGACACAGAATCCGAAGCAGGCTCTGGGCTCTGAGCTGTCAGCACAGCATGTGGGGCTCGAACCCACAAGCTGGGAGACCATGACCTGAGCCGAAGTCAGATGCTTAACTGACTGAGCCACCCATGCACCCCAAAGGCAACAGTTTCTTAACGTGTGGTCCCTGCAAATCCCTGAGACCTTTTCAAGGGGTTCACTAAGTCAAAACTATCTTCATAATAACACTAAGGTGCTTGGTGCATTTTTCCCTCTCATCTGTCACAAATGCACCGTGGAGCTTTCCAGAGGCCACCTAGTGGGTGCTACTGTAACAAATTGAATGTACAAGTAAATAAGAGAATCCAGCTGTCTTCCATAAACCCAGGTATTAAAGCCAAGCAGAGTGCCACTCTTAAATTTTTTCTTTTGTTTCTTAAAATATAGTTTCCTCATTTAAAATGTATTATTTAGGGGCGACTGGGTGGCTCAGCCGGTTGAGCGTCCAACTTCGGCTCAGGTCGTGATCTCACAGTTCATGAGTTCGAGACCTTTGTCAGGCTGACAGCTTGGAGTGTGGAGCCTGCTTCCTGCTTCAGATTCTGTGTCTCCCTCTCTCTCGGCTCCCCCCACATTCACGTTCCCTCTCTCTCTCTCTCTCTCAAAAATAAAACTAAACATAAAATATACTATTTATGTTAGCAAGGTATGGATTTATTTTTCTTAATGAATCAGTATTTTTTACGTTCACAGTTATCATTTCCAATATGTAAAAATTGATAAGATATAACCAATACAAACAAAAGACTTTGGAGTCCTCCAGTGTTTTCTTGTTTGTTTGTTCAGTTTTTAAATGTTTATTTATTTTTGAGAGAGAGATACAGGGGAGGGGCAGAGAGAGAGGGAGACACAGAATCTGAAGGAGGCTCCAGGCTCTGAGCTGTCAGCACAGAGTCCGATGCGGGGCTCGAACCCACGAACCGTGAGATCATGACCTGAACCGAAGTCGGATGTTTCACTGGCTGAGCCACCCAGGCACCCCTGGGGTCCCAAGACGAGAAGGTTTGACAACTGCTGCTATGGAGGGACACACTAAATTTGTTTAAAAGGTCATTTCTCTACCTTTATTCAGTTGAATGCTGTATCAAATAGTGGATCCATATCGTTAAATTTGTGTAAAATTACGATCCTGTTGATATGTGTTCTGATAGCCTCCTTTTTCCAAGGAGGGTGAGGTGCTTTTGCAGTATTGTAGCATAGGAAGGGAGCAGCCACCAAATACTTGTTTTCCTTGCTTAGCAAAAACGTTTCATAATATCCCCCAGACTTCCCCAAAATTCAGTACATTAGAAGTTATCCATTTTATGTTGTGCGTATGGGGGATGAAACCTGGCTCGATGAAAACACATAGAACATTGGGGATTTGGCTGTGAGACTCTCTGTGACCAGAGATCTATCTGGCTCCCTTTATCTCTCCTTCCCCAAGCCTAAACCGGACCCGGCTTGAAGCCATCCCGTGATTTCCCTTCTTGCCCTTTCCCCATTCACCGAAGGCATCTTCTAGGCAAAAAGGCTGCCGCAAGACTTCACCACCTGAAATAGTGCTTCCAAAGCGGGGAAGCAGCGAGCGAGCGGTGTAGTGACAAATGTTTAGTAACTGGCTTGGAGGAGGTGGAGAGCAAAGGCCTAATTTGTAGCGTTTGCCCGTGTAAATATCCAAGGTGTAACTATCTCACCGGGCCTGGGTTTAAGCTATCCGCCTGGCATCACTGAGCACCGTGCACAACGGGCTCCGAAGGAGGAAGCGGAAAGGCTGTTCTAATGTCTTCGCAGCTCCCCCAGAAGACTGACATTGTTCTAGCGAAGCCCCCCACCCCCGGGCCGCGAGAGGGAGCCAAGAAGAAAGGGGACCAGGACAGTGTAGCAAAACAGGTTAGAGGCCAAAGGAAATCCTGAGGAATGTCTGTGTCCTCCTCTGAGGAGCTCACTCCTGTAACAAGAAGTGGGGTTAAGAAGGCAGGACGAGGCGGCAGAGCTGGGAACCTGACCATGGGTCCTGCTGGTCGAGGGGCCGGGTCGGGATGCTGAGGTCCTTGGAACCACAGCCCACGCTCTGTGCAGAGTGGATGTAAGTGCCCCAAGCCCACGGCTTGAGGCCTGGCTCAAGGAGGCTACTCCTTTTTTCTTTTTCTTTTCCTTCTTTCTTTTTTCTCTTCTTTTCTTTTCTTTTCTTTTCTTTTCTTTTCTTTTCTTTTCTTTTCCTTTCTTTTCATTGTAATGGATGCTCTTCTTAGAAGAATGAGTCAACTAATTCCAAATTCAGGTTCTGACTACTTTGGTGCAGCTTTGTCTCGTTTTAGCATTTTTTTTCTTCACATCATTAGATTTGAATTGAATATTCAGCCACAGGAAATTGCTACAGGTTCTCTGGGAGTCCAAAGGTAGGAATTCTATATAATAGATACAAGCAGGGCTAATG
The DNA here is from genome assembly GCF_018350195.1 of Panthera tigris. Lineage (NCBI taxonomy): Eukaryota > Metazoa > Chordata > Mammalia > Carnivora > Felidae > Panthera > Panthera tigris. Next base: position 56,187,775 of record NC_056674.1, read on the forward strand.
TCAGGGCTAGATTTATTCTAATTAAGTCATTGTAAGCCACATATTTTTATAGATCTGAGGTAGAAGAGAAAGTAAATACTCCATCCCTGAGGATTTGTTAGTGGAGATTTACATGCCTCCTTTCCATTCCTGAGTTTGAATTTAAAATATTCCCAATGCCAAGAGGCTCCTGGATGCACACACAAAATAATTGTTTTAAAATTCTATTAGGGAACACCACAGTACAATAGCTGAACCACACATGCCAGAAGTTGGGGAGAATGTTAACATCACTCAAATACCACCCATATCCGCCACATTCTGGAGATGATTGCTAAAATACATGGGATTGGGACGATGGCGTATATATCTGGGGGAAACACCATTAGCTTCTGCTCTCATAACATATAGCAATGCACACTTTTAGATGGATATGGGACCTAAAAATAAAAAACAAACCATAAAATATACCAAAAAGATGATAGAGGAGATGGTAAAATATAAATATGGCTTAGAGAAAGCGTCTCTGAGCAGGGCTCCAACCCCAGAAACTCTTAAGTGAAAATATGTAAGCAACTAAAACTCCCAAACATTTGGGAGACCATAAGGCTACAAGACCCATGACAAGATGACAGAAATATTTTGCAATGTATCTAACAGACAGCTCCTGTCCTTAATATAAAAAGAGCCTCTGTAAATCAATAAGAGGCAGACAAATAACATGGAATAAAAGTTAGCAGAGAAATGAATTTCCTCTGCCCTGAGAGAGTATGTCTTTCCTGCCAGCTCATCTGGACCATTACAAGGGCTTCAAAATGCTTCTTTGCCCTTCCGTCAAGGTTGCTGATGGATGGGTTTTCATCAAGTGCATTTTTGTCCCATCATTCTTTTGCCCAGATGGCTTCTGTGTGTGTGTGTCCCTGGCTGACAGGCTAATGTGAGACCTCATAAACTTTATATTCAGCTGAATGAGACAATTAATGCTCCCAATGCAGGTTGAGCTACGGTAAACTCCTGGTGAATTCAAATGCTTCGCCCCTATTCATAGGATTATCGAGAGAATTAAGTGAGATACTATGTGTCCAGCAGCAGGAAATTTCCCCACACATGATGGGGCTTCTCAGTAGATGTTCGTCCCTTCCCTCAAAGCCCTTTTTCATCCAAACCTTGTTGGGGGCCCTCCACCCTGGGCCGCAGACCAGCTGAGCGTAAACGCCTGCTGGGGTGGTCCAGTGTGCTTAAAGGACCTCCAAAGAAAATTCTAATGAGCAGCCAGAGGAGACACCCTACCTTAAACATGCTTGGGGATTGCTGTGGTGCCTTGATCATTAAGGTTCATTCTCCAGACCACCTTGCCATCGTCTGCCTCTCTGCCTAGCAAAGTCTTGGCTTCAGCTAGAAAGGATCTTCTCCGCAACTCTGAATGCCCCTAGCATTTGCATGCATCCTATGCACTGGCCTTTTATTGTAATAACATATACTTGTGAATTATCTCCCTGTCTAAAAGTGTGAGCTCCTAGAGGCTGAGGATCTTATTTCATTCGTCAGATCTATCTTACTGTCTGTTCCAGCACTTGGCACATAGCAAATGCTCAAAAGTTATAAATAAATGAATATAAGTGAGTAAGAACAGATATTTATCTCCACGCAGCCCTAGACCCAATCACCATACTTCCTGGGATCTGAAAGCAAACCCCTGTAGTCCCTGGGTTATCAAATATTCATCTTCATAGAGCGACTTTATCACCCAACGCAGCTGACACTTTTCAGTGTCGATTTATCGTCAACCATGGAGTTGTCCATAGCGAAATCGAGTCAGATTCACCGGAGTTCTGGAGCCTTTGGAGAACCCTCGCTTTTGGCTTCTAGGTTTGGAGTTTTGGTCCTGAACCCAGTGGCCACCTGGAAGGAGACTTCTAGGAGTCAAAAGCAGGGGGGTGGATACTAGACGGTGCTGGAGAGGGGGGCTGTTTGACCTTGGGCATGTCAGTCTCACCTGCAAAATGGAAGGTCGTGCTACCACCTACCTCGAACGTAAGAGTAAAAGGAGGCCACTCGTTTGAATGTGTTTATCACAACACCAGGCCCGTAGTGAACACTCAAAAAATGATGGCCTACAGGGGCCTGGGTGGCTCAGTTGGTTAAGTGTCTGACTCGACTTGGGCTCTGCTCGTGACCTCATGGTTTCATGACTCATGTCAGGCAAGGAGCCTGCTTGGGATTCTCTCTCTCCCTCTCCCTCTGTCCCTCCCCTACTCGTGCTCGCTCACTCTCTCTCTCTCAAAATAAATAAATAACTTTAAAAAAATTTACAAAAAAAATTGATGACCTACAGGAAGTAAAAACGGGATTCTGGTTAAGGAGCACAGTCCACTCTGCAGAGAATTGGGGCACTTTTCAGTGGAAGGAGGGAGGAAGCCCACATTCCTAACTGCCAGACATGTCTCAGGCTAAGAACTTCTCTGGTTAATTCAGTGCAGGGAAAATGGCAAATTATTTAGATATATAATCTGTCATAATATAGCATAGCAGAATATAACAAAACACAATATAATAAACATAATGAGTATAATGTAATTAGTATGATTAACACAATAAATATAATTAGTATGATTCACAAAATAAATAGCACATATAATATATAGTGGATACAACTAATATATGACTAACATAAAAATAGTATAGTATACTGTTCCATTATACAGTATGTGTATGCCTCTTTCCAACCCTTTTCAGAATAAGTTGAAGAAAACAAAGCCCCAAGGTGGGTAATGAATCCTGGTAAGACAGCGAGGAGACCAGGTTCTGTGGAACTGGTTGCTCGTTTTTAGTGACTGTATCTTAGCTGCAAAAGACCCGGCGAACTTTCCCACACTCCCTGCACACACGTCAGCCCCGCGTCAGAGGCCTTCTTTCTACATCCAGCTATTCTCACACGTGACTTTCCCCCCACTTTGGTTTTCATTTTATTTGGGAGTGGCTCCTTCACCTTGAGAGGAAGTACATTGTGTCCAGGGGACCAGCACGTCCCCGTGATCCTACCTGAAGGCTGTCGGCAAGAGGGAACGTGTCCGTATCAATGCCTAAAGTCCTACGCAAAATAAAGACAAGGTCTCATAGAAAGAAGTCATTACTTGGTTTTCTTTGTGTTCATCCTTCCCTGGAATGACCTGATCCTAGTGAATTTCTCATTGGTGCTCTTAATTATTTTCACCTGTTAGAAGTAAGATCTTGAAAAGGTAACTAACTCTATGGTGGTTTTAGAGACCCAAGTGACACTTTCATGCCATGACCGAGCTGACCCATCTGTGGGTCATCTGGGGGTGGGGATCTACCTTCACGCTTCACTGAGTAACTGAAATCACCAGAGTCTGGATCATGTTCTGGTTTGTTGGCAAATTTAATGGCCGGACTTGCATTAAAATAGCCAATGAACTATTACGAAAAAAAAAATCATTCATTGTTACCAGGCATCAGAGGGCAGTAGACAGCAGACCAAAAAAGGGTTGGAGGCCTGGGGGGGGAGGGGGGGCCCCTTTTCTGCCCCAGGCTTCAAAGGAACAAAAAGGTGTTACCCCAGAAGCCTCTGGCTCAGCCATTTGTCACCGTGCCCCGTGCCCAAGTCTCCTTGCCTGGCGAGTCTGTCTGAGCTCCTTTCCTGCTTCCTCCTATTCCCGGTGTTGGAAGCATGAACCGGATTCCCGGTGGCAACTCACCCAAAGACCTGTGGCAGCTCTCCCTCGGTGCGGGACCTGGATGAGCCTCTTCCCACATCAGCCCCGGGGACCCTCCCTGCATGCTGTCTGTTGCACATCATATCACAGCCGGTTTTACCTTGAGAAACACTTTTTTGGGCTTCTGAGGGCCCCTATGGTGTCTTTGTGCAAACGTAAAAAAGGCGCCCCCTCTGGTCATATGCAGCCTTGCAGGCGTACAAAAGGGATACAGGAGGCGCGAGTGCCAGATTTTTAAATATATTCTTTATTTGTGGGAGGACTGAGCCCCATGAGCTGGATCTTCAGTCCCCTTAGCATATCCACCCTCTCATGCACATTACAACTTTGAAAACCATAGGTGGTACCCCAGATGGTGCCCCTTCCTCCCTTCATCTGGGACCCGCTTTCCTCCACTTTATAGCCACCTACTTGAGACAGCCCGCAGGTTATCGTGGGAGACTCAGGTACATGTGTGAAAAAGCCACAGATTACCTTATAGACCACACTCATTCAGCAAAGAATCAATGGATGCTCAGGAATCCCAGCCAGAAATGGGCCCCAAAATGGCTGGGGTGAAATCAGACATTTCCACGGCACATGGTCATTGGCAGTGGAGCCCAGACTAAGGTGAAGTGGAGGAGACCATTGGAAGACTTGTCTCCGGGGCCAAAAGACCTCATTCATCAAGGGAGATCACATTTTCATGCAACATTTTAAAAACTCAACATTAATGCAAAAAATCCATGACGAGCAAAATATCAAAATTTTAAATAAAGCCAAGATGAAAATTAATGCAGAAAATCCATAATGAACCAAATACCAGCATTCTAAATAAAGACAGTATCACCATTGCTGATTTTTTCTTTTGCCTCTGGCTCCAGGATGGCTCACCTCAGTACCATGACTGCTCCTGTCTTAAAAATTGAGGGGAGGGGAGCCTGGGTGGCTCAGTTGGTTAAGCGTCCAACTTCGGGTCAGGTCACGATCTCACAGTTTTGGCTTGGAGCCCCGCGTCGGACTCTGTGCTGACAGCCCAGAGCCTGGAGCCTGCCTCGGATTTTGTGTCTCCCTCTCTCTCTCTGCCCCTCCCCTGCTCATGCTCTGTCTCTCAAAAGTGAATAACTGTTAATTTTTTTTTTTTAATTTGGAGGTCTTTTCATGATGCATTTCCTGCATTGATTCTTAACTTGTAAAATATTACGTGAAAATATTATTTACCTTGATGACTGGGTTTTTTGCCACCTCCTTTACGCTGGTGCACAGAAAGCAAGTGCCTTGCTCTCCTCACCCTGGTCCAGCTCTGATCACTGCCACACTAGTTAGTCCCCATCACTGAGGGATGTAGGAGACATCACGCTGGGATTTAACATTGCACCAGCTCATTTAAATTCCGAGCAACCTTTGCAGCTGGGTCTCTTATTAACAGAAGTGCAGGCAGGTTGAATAATTTGCTCAAGGTCCACACTAGGTGGGGGAGGAAGGCCTCAAATGAGGTCTAAAGCCCGTGGCTGTAACCCTGCTCAGAAACTAGGAACAGGAAGGCAAGGAGGAAGCAAACGCAGAAGCAGAGTTGCAGGAGTAAGCACCAGGCAGCTAGCTGAGCTTCGGGGAAGCTGTCCCCACTGCTGAGTCCCACAGAGCCAGCCGTGTGCACAGGGCCTCTCGGTGGTGGTGACATTTCACATGGCAGAGAGTTACCAAGAAGAAAGGGCGCATCCAAGATTTGTGTTTAGAAGCTGATGATTTAACCTTTCCCCAAAGAGTCCTCAACAAATAGTGCACACCCCCAACATTGGATTTTTTTTTTCGTTTCGTAAAACTCAAGTGGATGCATCTCCATTTCTCCCCAAAAAAGCGCAGCCATGGCACAGTCAGCTGGAATGCAGGGTCTGGATGGAAGTTCATGCTGTTGAAACTGGTGGTCTCAAGTGTTAAGGATATCGGAAAGACAGTGGTATTGGCATCCTTTTTGAACACATGCCTAGATTTGCATATTGGAGATGTCAGTTGTATTGCAGGAGAAAATCAATCTCCCTGGCCTCCCATTAACTCTGCCTGCTCACTGCAGCTCCCTTGGGGGTGTTGGAACCGCCACCACGCCTTGCCCTTTTGAAGTAGAAAAATGTGAAACTCCTACAGTTATCAAATGAGTCTTTAGTGAAACAGGAGTGAGGCGCTTCACGAGCCGGTGGCTGCTCACCCCACTCCCCTGCAGGAACCCGTAAGACCCCTTCCTGCTGATGGCCGGGACCAGGAAGAGCTCACTGTCGGCATATGAATAGACATTAATGTGGTTGTCAAGAAATGAACGGTACATGTCCCAGCCTTGACCCTATATGGGCCTCTACTGCTAGAAGTCAAAGCATCAACTTTGGGACCCAATTATGTTAACCTTATGGTTGCTTGGTGTGTGCCAAGAGCTTTTTCTTGGGTTTCTATTTAGAGCAGTGGTTAGCAACTGTGGGTGCATCTCAAAGAACGCTGTGTTAACCCAACGGAAAGACAATCCAAGGTAGACTTTTGGTAGGTTTACTTCCAGAGGGGCAAAGAAAGGTTTCCTGGTGGGCCTCACACTGTGTGAGCTAACTACAAATAAAAGTAGCCTTGACCACTCATAACTCAAAACCAATGGAGGTTACAGCAGGGGAAAGTTGGATAATTCAATCCCAGCTTACTTTGACCTGAATTTATGCCACGTGGGACTTTTGCCTGATATAGTCAGAAAAAAATGCCCTGAGTTGCCCCTTAATATATCTGGTACAGCTGGTCCTTTGTATATTCCAAAAGTGTTTTCTGTGATTATTTTCCACGTAGCTAATGTCACCTTGACCAGATCAAAGTTCCCCACAGTTGTTTTTCGGTATACAAATTTTTTACATCACTTTTAATCATACGCTCCCAGTGGATACGAGTGATTGAATTCATCTGTATAACAGAGTTAACTTCTAACGTCCTCCAGATATTTTTCTGGCTGGCTTGCGTAACCACCTTTGTTTATATTTAGTTTAGAAAGTACAAATCTCAGAAGGGGCAGGTTGTAACTAGACGTAAGATCAATGCAGTTAGTTTCTGTTTAAGCTTTAACAACTTGGTAGCTGTCAACTGAAGCATGAAAGCAGACAGTGCTGAATCTCAATTAATATACAGTTGTAATCACGATGGGAGTTGGTGATATTTTCCCCTCCACTCAATAAAACCCTTAGAAATGGCTTCATTAACATTTTCTCATTTTATCCACTTGTACCCCTTTCTCTCCACTGTCCTGGGGTCACTTTTTCATGGGGAGCTTTTTTGGCAGCTGATGTCTTTCCAATACTCTCACTGTCCTGCTGTTTGAGAACCCGCTGTCTCTCCCGCCTGTGGCTCAGAGTCTTATAACCTCTATTTGTATTTTGAACAAATCTGCCCAGTTCCAAAGGCAAGAGCCATACACCTCTCCTGGATAAGGCCTATCAAATACTCTCACCAAGTTGGCCTTCCAAGTTGCATGATAAAAATGATTATGGATATTTGAATTGAAATCATTGGGATGCTCATTTTTTTAAAAAACTCTATCACTTAGCACTCCGTTTCTGAGAATTCCTTCAGGGCATATTCAGAAAATCGGTATTGTAAAAGCTTGAATAGTTATATTAGTTTAGCTTGATTGTACACCAACTCCTTTTTCTTTATTTATACTTACATGGAATAGTATATTAATGAGAATTAAGTAATTTTTTTATGAAACAAATGAGCTTGCTTTGGGAAAACGGTTTTACAATTCCTGCCTGGTAATTAGGTCCTAAACCTTGATGCCGTGGTTTTTGATATTGGATAAATGATTGAGTCTATAATTAAACATGTCCCTTGGACTGAAGTTACAAAGCAGGTACTTGGGTCAATTACACAACAGCAATGATCATTGCATTTGATGTTATCACAACAATAATTACCGTGCAACATTATATTCCATTTTAAAGCACTCTATTTTAAAGGATGGGTTATCGACAATGGAAAACGCATGAACTTTTCTGACAGATTTTTGTACTACGCATATCTGATCAGGGTCCTTATTAAGGATGGATATCAAATCCTTTGATAAGAGGTCAGAGACCTATCTCATTATGGAAAAAGGGCTTTCATTAAGTTATTTTTCACAGCAAACATTTATCGAATGCTTACTGAGTCAGGGGCTGAAGACACAAAGACATCTGATCTGACCCATGCCTCCTGGGGCTCTTGTTCTAATGTGGGAGCTACAGCATGTGAGAAAAAGGTGAATGTGGCGGCTTTGCCTTTGAAAGAAAAGAGAGCTCAGGTTCCCAGTTGTTGCTGGATGTGGTCAGTTATCATCCGGGGACGGTTGTTCGTTTTCCGAGACAAGGCCACTTGAAATAAGGCCTGTGTCAACAACGCAAGGCATCGTCCTCTTCTTTACAGATCCGAAGCCTGATTCGGTGTCTGTCCAGAAGTGCCTTGTGTCTTGGAGATGGAATTTTACTAATCAAACTCCTGAGACATGAATATGTAAATCCGAATGCAAGTGTATTCATCTGTAGTGAGAAACCACGGATCTCCTTCCTGACTTCTGTTGATAGACCGGTTCCAATTGACAGAATTAAGGTTGTGTCTGGACTAGTCTATTAAGCTTTCAGAAAACTGAAGTCTGGTCACTGAATGAACTCTCTCTGTTGCAGAAACATTTATAACCTTCTATGTACGGACGACCTCATAGGGAGAGTTTCTCTGACCAACCGCTTCCAACATTCACAGTATTCTTGGTGTTGGTACTTTCAGTGCTAGCAAATGTCCATCATGGTAAGATAGCTTCTCCTCCTGTTTTGTGTTTCTCTCCCTCAAATCCCTCCCTCCCTTTCATCATCGACTAACCATGCCAAGCATTTCACTTGCATTTTCTCTTTTAATCTTTATAACTTTCCTATGACTTAAATTACACCCCCATTTTACTGATAAGAAAACCGATTTGTGCCAAGAGTCGATACCCTGCCCCAGGTCAGATGGGGCACTGCCACAGTCAGGGGACCACATTCTGTGGTCAGTTCCCGAAAGGTGACTGTCAAGGCATGACATCAGTCATAGAAGTTCAAGTTCAGGGTCAGGGAGAATAAGCGTGACAAGTAATGAGAATGAGTTAAGACGTGTTTAGAAAGGGGCGGGATGTAAGGCATGACAGTGGGAAAATGGAGGAGGTCTGTGATCTGTTAGTGATGTATGCCTAAGAGTGAGGGGGAAGGTGTTATAACAGGAGCATCGGGCTGTGGCCTCCGGGAGGCATGCCGGTTCTCAGATAGTACTGCACACGCACATCCCCAATGGGCCCCCGGGCATCTCTGTAGGGCATACGCTCTCCATGACAGAGGTAACCATTCCATAATGAAATCTACTCTAACCCGTCTTGCTCTAATTTGAATATTCTGCAACGTATTGCAACCGTTAAGGACAGTAGAAGACTGCATGTAGACCCCATCACACCTAAATGTACGTCCTCCTGGGGGATGGAAGGGGTGCGTGATGATGGACCCTAGTTTTGTAATGTATTGGAAGGTTCCACAGATTGAAAACAATTACTGGAGAAAGTGAGGAGCCATGAGAGGCTTTCGAGGTAAAGAAATGATTAAATCATATGTGTGCGGGGAATAGCTCTGTGGAAGATGGAATGAAGGAGAGGGGGATGCCCGGAACACTGTGGGTCTCTTCTCAGGACACCAGTTCCGACAGGTAAAGAATGTGTAAGTCAGGGCAAGGAGCTCTGGGGGAAGGTGATGAAGGCCAGAAACACTGTTCCTTATAGTTGAAACTCCTCTCCCAGCACCAACACATTGGCTGTCACTGAACACATCGTGACACTTCGTGCCTACTGTTCACCAGGCCCTGTTCGCGTGGTTTTTGAAGTCAGATGCCTTTGCCAATGTGCTGGAGAGAGCTCTTGGTATACGGCACATGTCAGGTTTCAGTCAAATAGAACCTGACATACTTGAACCGGTCAAGGGGATTCCAATGTCAAGTAGAACTTCGGTGTGAATCCTTGTAAGCCTGGCCTCCTGAACAATGCCTCGCATCATATGTATCCCACGGGTGAATATGCAGACAAGTGACCGAAGGGATGGAGCAAATACACTGATTGAAGGTCATTCAAGTTAGATTGTTAAATGCCTACGACTGTTTCAAAATGAGATCCCGACTCTCCTTCGGGAAACGTGTGTCTGTATTCTGATCTGTACAGCTGGTGAATTTTTTTTAAAAAATGATGGAAAACATCAATACACACACAAAAGGGTTATTTATCTTTTAATGGAACCAAGCCAGTAGGAATGATGGCTTTTGCAAGTAGTCATTTCCCATATGTAGCCCTTAGACAATAAGAAGGCATTGACATTTTTCAAATGCATGTGTAAAAGTGTGGATTCTTGGGTCCTGCCCCAAACCTACAAAATGAATCCCTCACAGAGGGAAAGAGAACTTCAAACAGGCCCCTCAGCTCATTCTGCTGCACTGAAAGAAATGTGGTTTAGAGTTAAAACCAAGCTTCCCCAGGGCTTAAAAACCCCAAGAAGTAAGGGTCTGGTATGGAAACATCTAAGATGGACTAAATCTTTTAGAACAGCTGGGACACCAGTCTCTCTTCATTAACCTCTGAACTTGGAAGGACCTCAGGTTCATGGGCTCCGATGACTCCGTCAGAAAACCCCATAACACACCACCTTCACCCAGGATCCCATGAGAATGCTCCGGCTCCAGGACCCCTAAGTAACAAGAGCTGAAGGAATTTTCACTCTAGACAATGTGATGTCTTTTCCAATAAGAGCATTAGCAGGAAACTCTTATCTTTAGGGCATCTTCCTTGTTTTATTATTTAGCAATAAATTTATATAGCCTTTACTGTTTCAGAGTATAAAACTAATCCATGTTTGTTGTTTAAAAAAAATTAGGAAATACTAAAAAGCATAACAAGAATAAAAATCACCCATAGTGCTACCACCAAAAGATAAGCATGGTCCATATATCTCCTTCCAGACTTTTTGCTATATAAATACACATATAATTTTATTAAAATGGAATCAGGCAGTAGATGCTACTTGTTTTATCCAGCCCAAAGGAAACTACACTAAAACCTTGGTTTGTGAGCATAATTCATTCCGGAAACATGCTTGTAATCTAAAGCACTCGTATATCAAAGTAAATTTCAAGAACTGTTGGCTCAGTTGTGATCACGTGGTCATGTGGCATTCAGCATCACATACTACCTGTATTACAAGACATCACTCGTTTATCAAGTTAAAATTTATTAGAAATGTTTGCTCGTCTGTGGAACACTCACAGAACAAATTACTCACCATCCAAGATTTTACCATAGTATCTTTCAAAGTCACGTATACTGTCATTTTTAATGACTGCGGAACACACACAGGGTAGATGTTCCTCTTGATTAGTAACCTTATTTTTGATGTTTGGGTCGCTCAAGTTTCTACCTAAGGTTGTGAAAAACAAGATGCATTTGCAAAAGTGTTGTAGGGGAAGAGACATAAAGATGGCCCCGCCCTAGCATAAACTCGCTGGCTCTTGTCGTAGCTTGGAAGATGTAGAGGTTCCACGGATGCAATGTGTCTGCTCTTGCTATTTTCATGGTCTAGAGAAGCCATCTTTGCCCCAGACCCCCTTCACTCACCTGCCTTTCCTTGGCATATGTCCTTCAGGTTCACTAGAGGTCACCTTGCTTCAGTTAACTATTCACCATTCAGTGCACAAATACTTAAAGAGCACCTCCTATGTGTCCACACTTTGCAAAACCATCACTTTGTTTAGCGTAGACTAAAATATCTACTGTCCTGCTCTCCTTATGTTCACAGACTCATGATAAAGCCAGAGTCATAGACCAAAACGTTTCACCTGGAAAATACCCGTCACTATTACTGTTATCCGAAGTAGTGGAAATTCATGGAATGTGTATTAGTTAGCTATCACTGCAACACAAATGACCCCACCCCTCAGTGGATTGAAAGCACACACAATTATTAACTTACAGCTTCTTTAGGTCAGGAATCTGGGCGTGGCTTGTCTCTGCCTCAGAGTCTCTCCCAGGCTGCAGTCAACGTGTCACCAGGGCTTCAGTCATCCCTGGGCTCAACCGAACAAAGGCCCAAGTTCACATTCTTGTTGGCAGAATTGACTTCCCTGCGGGTTGTCAGATGGAGGGCCTCAGGTCCTTGCTGGGGGGTTGGCTGGAGGTGGCCAGCTGCTCCTTGCCATGTGGGCCTCTCCCACTTGGCAGCTTACTTCCTCACCATGTGCAAGCCAAGAAGGCAACAGAGAGAGTGTCAGAGAAATGGAAGTCACAGTCTTTTGTAACCCCTAAAAGTGCCCATCACTTTTACCATATTCTATTTATTAGAAGCAAGTCACTAGGTTCAGCCCACCTTCAAGGACAGGGGATCACCCAATGGTATAAATACGAAGAAGGAGGGATCGTTAAAGACCGTCTTCGAAATCAGTGCTACTCTCCTAGATCCTACAGATAGAGATCAAAACAAGCTATTTATTATAAAAGATTAACTTAGAAAATGCTGCTCTGTGGTCTGCAGTACGGGAAATTTATGGAGTTTCACATTTAGACTCACTTTTAAGTTTAGAGACAAAGAGAAATAGTTAACATATTTGCATTTGCTAAATGTACACTTGTATGTGGTAGCACAACTTACAACGTGTACTACCATGTCAATAGTTTCACTTGATTTTCTCAAACCTGGAAAGTGGGAAGGGAAGAAATCGCAGATTTAAAGGCAGATGAACTGAGCCCTGGCAAATTCAGCTGTGCTGGCGTCATCTCCTTCCCAGTTCGTTTATTGGTTCAACAAACACGTGTGTGCTCAGCCCCACACCAGGTAGCAGGTGAGACGCAGTGCTGAGCAAAATCAATGTGGCTTTTGCCCTGCATGAACCTCCTATCTGGTCAGGACGAGGTAGTAATCAAATAGTCTCACAAAAAATATGATTGCAAACTTTTATTTTTGTTTTTTTGTTTTTTGTTTATTTATTTTTGAGAGAGACATACAGAGCATGAGCAGGGGAGGGACAGAGAGAGAGGGAGATACAGAATCCAAAGTAGGCTCCAGGCTCCGAGCTCTTGGCACAGAGCCCGATGCGGGGCTCGAACCCATAGAATGTGAGATCAGGACCTGAGCCGAAGTCGGGCGATTAACCGACTGAGCCACCTAGGCGCCTATGATTGCAAACTTTTAAAATTCTAGAATGGATGGAAAGGATGGATCATGGATTGTGTTTACATATTTTAAATTTATCCAACTGTACTTTTAAGATTTGTACACTCACGTGGTGTATGATGTTTTTAAAACACCCAAGGAAGGAGAGGTGCCTGGGTGGTTCAGTCGGCGGAGTGTCTGACTTCGGCTTGGGTCGTGATCTTACCGTTCGTGAGTTCGAGCCTCACATCGAGCCCCACATCAGGCTCTGTGCTGGCAGTCTGGAGCCTGCTTCATATTCTCTGTTTCCCTCTCTCTCTCCCCCTCCCCCACTCACACTCTCTCTCAAAAATAAATAAATAGACATAACAAGAAATCCAAGGAAGGAAAGGCACATGGTACTAAGATAGTTTGTTAAAGGAGATATGGCTGTTGCCCTCTTTGTTTGTTATTACTGTTATTGCTCTGATTATGATATTGGAGGAGACTGATATACGTAAGGCATAGATTGTGACAGTGATTTCACAGGTGTATGCTTATCTCTAAACTCACCAAGTTATATACATTAAATATATACAGCTTTTTGTATGCCAAGCATGTCTCAATAAACTGGTTCTAAAAAAGGATTAAAACAACCATAAGTCACATATCCGTGGATTAAATGATCCTTTCAAATTTCAAATTAATTTTACATTGGAATTTCAAAAGCCGGTATTCAGTTCACTTACAGTACAGTCTCTTATAATTGAGATTATATGCCCTTCTTAACATGTGTTTCATTTGTAACGTATGAGGAACTTTTTTCATAGAATTTCACACTATAAATCTCAACTGTGAAATTGTGTACATTTTGGCAACATTCTAGAAAACTATAACTTCGTAATGTTTTGCAAAATAATCCGGAGGCAACACCTATGACAATAAAGAAGGAAAGACGTGGCTTGAAGCAAAGGGACAGGGTGTTAGACCCCCCACGGTGGCTCATCTTCCTGAAGGGTTTGGACGGCCGGCCTTTACTGCACCTGGTGAGCTGATACACAGAACTTAGGGTTTTCTTTCAAAACCATTCAGTCCCTCAGTGAATGTATCCTCTCTGCCTCCCTCTCAAGGATTTCCCCTTTTTGGCTGCATCACGCTGGGTTTAAGTGGCACCTTGTTTAATTACGGAGCTCCTTGTTGCCGGAGCTGATGGTCCAAACCAAGCCAGACCGGAGCCGGGCCTCCTTCCCCTCCTTAGGAGAAGCCGCTTTAGGGAAGCCATCTGCACGGGACCGGAAAGCTTTATGAAGAAATGCTGACATCTCCAGCTTGGAAGCTCATTTCTGTAAAGCCCATGCCTGGCCTCATGCTGCCCTCTGCTCACTGTGGGGTTAAGGCCTCAGACTCACGCTAGTCCCAGCTGGTCTCCTGCAAGTTGTTGGCACGGAGTAGATGTTCGGCAAACGTTAGTTGAATCTGACTCACAACATGGCAGGACCCAACATTTAAGTCAAGAAGGCATTTTTCACACTGTACAAACAGGGCTCCTTATACACCAGGAAATAAGTAAGTATAAGAGAAGACACCACATAAATTTCCTCCCAACTCCTTATCCCCTATGAAGCTATCAAAGTTGATTTTGCAAAATGTTATTAACATCTGCTATTTACCGAGAACTAAGAGATAAAAGACTAATAATACCGTGGTCCCTGCTGTTAAGAAGTTCACATTCTAATAAGTGAAGTCAGACAGGTCAAAGGAGAATTACAAATAAATGTAATGAGAGTCAAGGTAGCAAAAGACCAAGGAGGAATACGGAGCCAAGAGGTAAGAGCGGGGATATCAGAGAAGGCAATGAAGTAAGGATGCTTTTAGCTTCAAATAACAGAAATCTCTAACTCAAACGGATCTAAACTTAAGTGAGAAAATAAATTTCATCAAACTGGGAGGTCAGAAGAAGGGCAGACCCCCACGTGCACAATCTCATCAAGGTCTCAGGCTCTTTCAATCTCTTTGGTCTATCCCGGCCCCCGTCATTTCCAGTCCAACGTTAGCTCTTGGTTGGTACCAACATGGCTCCAGAAATTGCCAACATGGCGACATCAGAGAGGAAAAAGAGAGTATTTCTTTTGTTTGTCTTTTTTTTGGGAGAAGGGGTATAAGAAGGAAAACGCCTACACACCCATACTTTTCAGCATAGTCAAGAATTAAGACACCTACCCACTCTTCACCTACACTTGGTAAGGACACAGGATTCTCATGGTGGACTTGGTTGGGCTTCTTAGGTGGGAGGGGCATGGGGGGACAGGGAAGGTTTTAACTAGGACTCCAGACCTGGCCTGTCTTGTAGGATGGAGAGGACCGTTTCTAGTCTATAAGCGTTGGGGGTGGAGAGAGAACCATCCCAGGATGTGCAAAAACAGGAAGCATGGAAAATTACAATTATTTAGGGAATTCCAAGAGCTAGTATTGCATGGATGGCGTAGAGGCCACACGAGTGATAGGAGATGTGGCTGGAGGGGAAGATAAGAGTTGGATTACAAAGGGTTTTATAAGCTAAGAAATGTGGGTTTTATCTTAAAGGAACTGGCAACCCACTGAAAGATTTGAAGCAGAAGAGTACATGAGATTGGATACGTGGGTCCGATCGGGAACCACTCACTACATAGAGTGGAAAGTGGAAGGAGACCAAAATCTTTGAGGAGAAATTTGTTGGGAATTCTAGACGGAGTCACAATGGGGCCAGGTGACCGGTTAAGTGGTTGGGTTGAGCGGGAGGGAGGGAGCTTGAGGTGACGATTCCAGCTTTTTCTGGGGGTTTCAAGATAAAAGTGAGAACACATCTAAGAAAATCAGAATCTAGGCACTAGCTCCTTAGATCTGATGGGGTCGATACAGAGTAACCGTCAAATAATAGATATTGGTTCTCGGTACGTATAGCTGGATAAATATTTTTTATAAATGCCCATTGGGACAAATTATTGACTGGAATAAGGTATGATGATAACAACACTTGTGTTGTAAAAGGGGGACAGTGGATGTGATAGTTATAAGCAAGGCATTGAGCAGATATTCTATGGGTTAATAGGCTAATAATTAAATTCACGTGACTTAATCACCTTGAAGCTGCTAGTAAGGGTGAGAGGCTTTCAATAGTGATCGCCCTCTCTGCATACTTTACAAAGGAGCTTTCTGTCTCAACTTCAAGTATTGTAATTGAGATAATACAGGCATTCCCCCAGACCAGCAAGATCTGGCCATCTAAAATAGAATGTTCCCAATGTAAGGTCAGTTTATAAAACCAGAGCTGACTCATTTGAAGGCATCCCTGTCCACACTTTTGAAGACTCCCTACAGCGTAAGCATTGCTCACGCAGAAGCAGGGCAGTAAACTGACCCCTTGACATCTTTATCATCATCTGTTTCTTGGCCGCTGGCTGTGTGTAGGAGGGGACCGCTGACCACAGAGAGCCTCCCTGCTTGGGCACCTCTGTCCCATGTCCCTTCTGTGGAAGAACCTTTTAGTATACCTGAGTGCCCAGCATCTTTGATGCCTTTAAGACTTCAGTCTAATCCCAGCACATTTATATGTTGTGTGCTTTTGGAGGGTTTTCTTTCCTTGTGTGGCCACAAGGTATCATGGAAAAAGTCTAGAAGCTGGAATTCTACTTTCTGAGTTTGAATCCCTGAACCTGCCCCTGAGCAGCAATGACCTTGACTCAGGGGGATACAGGGATATGGGATTTGGTGCCAGGCAGAAGGGAATGTTTATCTTGGTTCTGTCCATTCAGGTCTATGTGACCCTGGGCAATTGATGTTCCATTTTCTTTTATCTGTGAAATGGGGTTAAAGTGACTTAATTCATGGCCACGATGAGCACGTGGCACATAGTAAAGCTGTTAGGAGAGAGCCAAGCACAAAGTAGACAATAAATGATCACTCCTAGAGTTTTTCACCTCTGAGACCCTGTGTCCTAATGTGCAGCATAGGAATGCTAAAAATACCTAACTCATACTTGTGATGTGAGCACCACAGAAATCCTTCTAAAACAGGGTTTCTCGGGGCGCCTGGGTGGCTCAGTCGGTTAAGCGTCTGACTTCGGCTCAGGTCATGATCTCTCAGTCTGTGAGTTCGAGCCCCACGTCGGGCTCTGTGCTGACAGCTCAGAGCCTGGAGCCTGTTTCAGATTCTGTGTCTCCCTCTCTCTGACCCTCCCCTGTTCATGCTCTGTCTCTCTCTGTCTCAAAAATAAATAAACATTAAAAAAAAAAAAAATTAAAACAGGGTTTCTCAAAGGCGTCCTCGGCATTACTGACGCTTGAAGCTGGATTGTTCTTCTTTGTGGAGGCTGTCTTGTAATTTACAGGGTATTTAGCATCATCCCCGGCCTATAACCAGATGCTGGTAGCACCCACCAGCCCCAAGTTGTAACAACCAAAAACATCTCCAGACACCACCAGATGTCTTTGGAAGAGGAGATACCCCTAGTTGAGAACGACTCTTCTAGAATATAGAAGAAAGTACGTGGCACTTAGGAAGTGTTCCATAAGCAACGGTAGCTACTATTTCCAACTTATCTACAAAGCTGTGAAAAGACATAGAAAGAGGAAAGTCTTGTTTGTTTTCTGAGCCCCTACACGGTAACAGACAAGGGGAAGAAATTGAAGGCTTCAGCATGAATAAGCGTTGCCAAGTTCAGTTCCAGAAAACAAACCACAGTTGGGTGGTACTAACCCAACTTCAGGGCAAAATTGTGGTGTGGGCTTTGCAGTCACTTCTGCCCCAGCCCCAGGTGTCCAGGAGTAAACGGTGACCCCGTGCCCAAACCACCCTCACTCCACTTCAGAAGACGGTGTCCCTCCAGTTGAGTCTGTGATAAGCACACATCTGAGATTCAGTACGGCCTGTTTTATCCCCATTACGATTCTTTTTCCCATTCCACTGTTTTATTTTGTTATGTTTTGGTTTTGTTTTTATTTTATTAGCTCTTCCCCTGGGGAGGAGGAAGGTCGGTTCAGACCTATATCTCTTTGTCTTCACTGATGGCATCTTAAAGCAACAGGAATATTCCAGAATTCCTCCAGCCTATCGTAAGAGCTAATTGCACGTGTCCACAGATGTATGGGTAGTTTCAGAGTAGCTCTGACCATACAGTGGAGGGTGATTTTACTAATATGAACATCCAGTCCTTTGAGCCATGAAACCTTTATTTAACCATGAATTTCCTCCCTTGGGGTTTCATTATCTTTGGTAAAAAAAATTAAAAACACCAACGTTTCTTCAGTGTCTGGAAGGTTTGGGGGCTTAATTCACCTACTTTGTTAACAGAAAGGAAGACATACTGTAAAAGGTACGTCTGCTAACCTTGAAGACAAAGGAAGAGTATCCCACCTCCCACGTACGTGCACGTGTGTGCACTCATACCCCCCCACACACCCGACCTTCTTTTTTTGGCTGTGAGATTAAATGAGGAAGAAATTTTCTCCTCCTCAGAAATGTTATTGCTCAGAACAGCATCTTAGCATTATTATCATGTGATAACATTAGAGCAAGGGAGTAATTATTTTCCGATAATCGCGTGGTGCACTTCGGCTAGTAATGGCAGTGCTCCCGTGCTGAGATCTATGAAGTATAGATTATATATCTCTACACTTATTCAAAATATGTATTTTTATGATCGATGAGGACATTACAGCATGCCACCTTTGTAATTTGCATTTTTATAAAATGCTTCTGTGTGTAAATCATTGGCATGGACTATCTCAATCAGAAATCAAATGGTTTTCATTATAAATGCTCTAAAATATGCTTTTGTTAAATATATTGTAGAAAACTCAGGATAAATATTCCTTACCACGGTCTCGTATTTTATTACTATTATATATATATGCGCATATATGTTGCAAATAATATATATATACATATATGTATGTATATTGCTACTTTAACAAAGAAAACCCTCAACTCTTATACCATTACTGTCAAAGATTAGGCCTTTTCTTCCCAAACATATATATTTTGTGCTTAGCTCAAAGCCAGGAATGACCTTTGAGGGGATTTATTAGCAAGACGCTTGAGGGAAAGTAAAACTTCTCTATTTGATCAGAGAAAACATAAACGATTAGGCTAAACTCAGCTTTAATAAGTCCTGGAGATAGATAGATATAGATATAGATATAGATATAGATATAGATATATAGATATAGATATAGGTATAGATATATATAAGATTTCAAGCCTCAACAGAGGATCCTAGTCTTTTCTGGAGATCTCTTCCATGAAGACGTTCAAACTTGAAAATGGCACTTCATCTCATAAGGGGAGTAGGTTTTCAACATGGAGAAAATGGCAGGAAGAAAATACTTGAGATCACAGAGGCAAAGACACCATTACTCTAAGAGAATATTAATGCTGAACCTGGGTGATTTATGATGGAATCCATGCAAAGGCCCCTTGCTGAGCCAACATTTTAACTAGGGCATTGGCTGGGTGAAGAAATGGAGCCCTTGTTCATTGAGGCTCCCTGCTGCTGTGTGGAAAGTTCAGATCTGGGTAAAAACCAGGGGAAGAGCCAAGACTCAACACGCATACCTATGAAGGAGCCCCGAGCATCTGTGCTCGAGCCAAAGCTGGAAGAGTTGCCTACTTAGATGTTGAAGCTCCATGAGCCGACGTGCAGGAGTCAGGAATTTGGGAGAACTCCAGGGAATCCATAGAAAGAATGTTCAGGGAGGGAGGGAAAGCCCAGAGGTCACTCCACATTGTGCCAAGGGAATTTCCTTTCTATGTTCTGGATCCATTCCCTCAGCCTCAGAACCACCCCTCACTCTGTCCTGGTGCTTATCACTCCATATTGTAATTCTGTTCTGTATTCTATTGACCTTCCTGTTTCTTCTGCATGAGTGTGAGCCTCAAGTTCGCGTCTGTTCTGTTTGCAGCTTTATCCCGAGTGCTTGCCCACTGGTAGGCTCCAAAGTGATTTTGAAATGAGTAAGGTTGAAATTGAATGGGGGGTGTCAGGAAGTTCAGGCAAAGGAACGTAGCCAATCACATCCAAGCGGTGAGCTCTCTCTCTCTTCACCAGGTGTCCTTCGAAGGTCCAACATAGCCTGTGGAGGCACCACCTTCCTTCCTTAAAGGGGGCAAGTGGTGTGTCTGATTTCATTCCTTGGAGTAGCCATACTGTGGGTGTGAAAGGCCATCCGCTTCTGCCTTCTGGAAGGGCGGTCTTTCCTCTTGCTACAGCTCTCGTGGGAATTTTGTTAACTTTCCTTTGTGGGCTCCAGAAATCCTTCCAGACAAATGGCTGTTTCATTTTTATATAAGGGTGATTTATATCCCTTGCAGAATAATCCTCAGTGAAGGTGTCTCTCCTTCATCATAAAGGAATAACAAAACATTTATAAAAGGGAGACAGAGCTTCAGATGAGTGGGTATAAAAGTTCTGCACAATATCAATGGTTGAAAGGATATGCATACATTAATTAAGAATTCCGACATACTTCTTTTACAAGGTCCCTTATGAAAGATAGACTATTTTCCACATTTACTTTGTGTTGGAAGTGACAGATGAAATTAATATGCTTCATAAATTGCCATCACGGAGGGTCAATTAACAAGTGAACTAACCTTGTGAAAGTCATTCTGAAAGACTAGTTATGTCTATAATATTCCCTGTCAAATTAGGTAAAAGTGAGAAAATTAGAAGCCTGTCAAATAAATAGAAGTCTAAGATACTGAGTAATTGCCTTTTTGATAAGGTAAATTAGTTTCTGTGACTGTTGGTTGAGAAACAGGAAATGAAGAGCGGAAGAACGGAAAACGTCAAAGCTGCACGCGTGTGTATGCATGTGTGCACGTGTGTAAGCAAACGTAATGGAGGCCGAGAGGAGAGTCACAGGAAGGTCCATGCCGGAAGCATGACGGGCAGGCACTCCTTAGCCAAGCCTGTGGCCACAGCTCCACCAAGGCCGTGCTCCTCCGGGAGCCTGGCGCCTGTCCAGCACCCATCGTCGTCTTTGCTCACTCAGCTGTCCCTTCAGCCCTTCCCTCCTCTTTCCCCCAATCCTTCAAAATCATCCCTTGTGCATGTGCTATGGGTGGGGTGGTGCTGTGGGCCTTGGACAGGACCCACCCACGTGGAGCTACCATTCCCAGGGAGCGGGGGATACTTTCAGCCATGACTGCTTGTAGGCTCGTTCCCTGCAAGCTATTTGCTTCACGGCTGTAGGAGGACCAGAGAAACAGATCCAGTCGGAGACTGTGTGGAGACGGAAGGGGCGCCCAGTCTGATTTCATGACTGTTTTCAGCCCAGACCCCCATACAGGTGGTTCCAGAACCAAACAACTCAGGCAAAACACCATGAGGAAAGGGCCGTCCTCTGCCCGGCCGATGCCGCGGTGGCCAGGCCCCCTCCTTCCTCCCGGAGCCTCTCTCCTCTCTTGCCCCCCCTCCGTCTTCGTTCCGTTCTTCAGAACTCTGTCATGCCTGTGATGTCCCGGCTGTGCCAGTTAGATCCTTGACTGGGTCTCAAGTTCCCGTTTGTCAAACGAATCCATAGAGCTTAAAATTCTTCTGGAGTCTCGGTCGCCTGTCCCCATCCCTCCATGACCTTCTGTGAGACACACAGCGAGTCAACTGTCATATCAGGATGCGTGCTTCTCAGGTGTGAAATGAGGATGCTTTGCAGCAAGGAGATTTGCTTTAAAATTTTTTTTTTCACTTGTTACATGTAAGTGTATGCTAGGGCCTAGACACGCACATGTATGTAGAGTAGTAAGTGTTCTCTGTCCAATCCTATTCCTTCCCCTTGACTATCTCCTTAAGTGTTCCTGCTGTCAGGGAATTTCTGAAGGCATATGTACTGAATCTGTGTGTGAACCGCGTATGTCCACATACATTCACACATGCATAAACAAACACTGTCTTTTTGGTCATATGACTCCCATTCTACAGAGTTGGACGCTGAGTCTCGGCGGGGGG
The DNA here is from genome assembly GCF_018350195.1 of Panthera tigris. NCBI lineage: Eukaryota > Metazoa > Chordata > Mammalia > Carnivora > Felidae > Panthera > Panthera tigris. Next base: position 56,209,629 of record NC_056674.1, read on the forward strand.
AAGTGAGTTGTACAAGCCCACGCAGTAAGGAATGGCATGAACTAAATCCGGGTCGCCGGAAGACCTGCTCCTCTCCAGGATGCCCAGAAGTCTCTTTTCTTCGAAGCCATCTTCCTCAGCCGGGACAGATAGAACCTCTTCCTAGAGAAGAAAGAAATGTGGGAAATAATAGGCCCCGGATTTTTTTTTTCTACTGGCTGACGGACACATTTTTATTCCATGTTCCTTTTGGTGTCTTCTGCCCTTGATTGCACAGCCCACTTCTGTCTTTGATTAGCCCACTGCAGGCAGACGCAGACAAGCTGGCAGAGTTTGTGTGCGTGCAGATGTGGACCAGCTCAGAATAATGTTCTCATGTGAACTGCTCAGGGCTCTGTGATTGAGGGACAGACAAGCCCTGGCCAACTTAAGCAGTAAGAGCATCACTGGATGCGTGCCGGCCATATTATACAGATTTAAAATCGGACAGCTGGCTCTGAGAAAGGATAGGAAGAGGCTCAGTTCTGGGGACCACAGCCAGAAACTCTTAAAGACTCTCTTTGAGGCAGAATTAGTGGAAGAAATCCTCTGCACCCACCCCCATCCGCTGCACCCTTGGCATTACGGTTCCCATTCCCAGGAGAGAGCTCCCGATTGGCTTAGGTCGGCTCATGAGCCCACCCCTCCGGGGCAGGATTGGAGGAAATAACACTATGATCGACAGGCCCACTGGAACCACACAGGGAGTAGGGAACAGATAATGGCCCAAAGGGAAGCAGGGCACTGTTACTTATACAAGAGGGCCAGGGATGCAAGGAAGTCAACACTTACAGATGTCTCTCCTATCATATCACGAAACAAATAAAGCCCCAAAACCTTAATTACTTCTCTGTTGCTTCCAAACCAAAACTGAATCCGCGTGCAAACTTTGGCAGCAGTAGAGAGAGCAGCTTGCTAGAGTGACAAAAGCCCGGAGTTCAACTCAGACAGTCCGCACTCTGGTCCCATTTTGGCACCTGTAGCTGTGTTACCTTGGTCTGAAGGCACACCACGCCAGAGCCTGCAGTTAAAGGCAAGTCATCTCAGTACTGATCTCAGCTTGTCACTAAGGGGATTTCATGAGATGCAGCTTCTAGAAGTGGTCACAAGTCAGCACTCAGCCCATCTGGGTCTAATGTAGAGAGGGTCAGGGTCACAACCAGCCAGGGAAGCCCATGCACATGCTCATGGGTTTACAAACTGTTTTAGACTCTTGTCATAAATCTCTCTCCCAGCCCATTTACTTGTGTATAGTTGTTGGGAACATTGACAAAATAAAGTCTTTTAGTAAAGGACGGTCTTTGAATTCTGAAAGACTGGCAGATTTCGCAGCTATTGATATTTTGACAGATGCGTTGGTGACTTGAGATCTTTGAGAGCAATTATCTTTGAAATTGTGGATGCTGCAAATGGAGCTATTGATGGCCAGCTCGATATCTGCAACCTATTCGATGCCTCATGGCAGCCTTCATAAACATACTGCCTCTAAACCTTCAACTGGCCAGAAATCTAACCAGTGCCTTCTCAGTAAGGTTGCTCTGTACTAATAACCCAATAAAGCGCTAAGACTCCTCAAAAAAGTGTGAGACTGCCGTTTGTAGAAGTTCTCAGCCCAAAGTCAAAGGGCTCCAGGCCGTAGAAGGTTTTTACGGGAAATGTCACCATAGGGTGTAGGATGGTCAGTGCCAGGAAATGACTCCCAAGGATTTTTACCAACAGAAAACATTGATGTCCCTGGGATCACCGATTTAAAAGTTTTGGAGGGATGCAACTTGTAATGAATTCCAGCTGCCTTGTTTTCCATTATTTTAGTTGATGTTGTTAAACAGTAGAGTCTGGAACGGGCTAAGTAAGAACAGTTATTTGAAATATGTGCTGTTTTGAATAAACTGATCCGGACTTAATGAGCTTTTACAGGGTTTTATGCATGACTTACTACCCATATTACACTGCTAAGGTAAGCTACTTAAAACTATGGCGCAATATGATGTTTTTCAGTTCATTTGTCTGTTTCATTAATGATGGAATGTATTTTCCAGCACACAAATCCTATTTATGATCAAGACATTGTTGTTCTGTAGATCACCTTAAACCCTTACACTGTGTAATTTACCTGCTGTCAAATCTCATTTGAAGAGCTGTTGTCTAGCATTGCCCTCATCAAAAATATGCCTAAGAGTAATGAGCTATGCATGCTGTGTCTAGTATTAGTTATTTTTAATAAACTTTTGTTCACCCCCACCACACCTTGGGAACGCTGACGATCTATAGTATTTTCTGTGTTCTTCTTCTTTAACCAGCTGTCCTCCCAACTGGTGTAAGGATTCACAAAAATGCGAATATTTTTGTTCTCTCAAATGTGTCTTAATGGGTCCCAGCTGAATAGAGAAAGGTACGGAAGGACTGTCAAAATGATCTGGTATTAACAATGAGATTGGTATTTAGGGGACCTGGGTGGCTCATTTGGTTGAGCGTCTGACTCTGGATTTCAGATCAGGTCATAATCCCAGGGTTGTGGGATCGAGCCCCTCATTGGCTCTCTGCTGAGCCTGGAGCCTGCTTAAGATTCTCTCTCTCCCTCTCCCTCTGCCCCTCCCCTACTTGTGCTCACTCTCTCTTTCTATCAAAATAAAAATAAATAATAGACACGAGACTGATAATTAATAAGACAAGTAACTTTTTGAACTAAGGTAGCTGGAATGATACATAAAGTCAGATCAGCTGGGTTCCAGGATGGAGCCCTCTCTCAGGTTAGGGGAGCCTGACAGGTTCATTAAATATGATCATTCTGCCCCATCATGGGCAAAATTTTCCGCAACAGAGCATGTCAGTGTGTTCAGATGTGTAGTTTGTTGATGACATTTGAATTGCTCAAAAACAGGTTGATAATAAATAGGTAGATAATACCATGGGCACCCCTCCATCTTGTCCAATGGATGCCAGCTACTCTTCATTACAGGCAGGAAACCCAAGCCCCCATATCGCTAGTTAAATCATCTGCCCGCTCAGTTTATGCAAAGGCAAATATTTTGCTTGGAGAAAGGGAAAGAAAAAGAACCATTTACATAGTGTGGGTGGTTCTTCCCCCTCTGCACTCCGTAAACACATGCCCTCAGTGAGAGGAAAAGCAACCTGAACAACAGCTCTGGTTTCAGAGCGAGAGTGTCTGCACAAGCTGAGCGTTATTCTAGCATCTAGGAGATGCTATGTTTTTTTCTCATCTACACCCTGTAAAGATAAGCCCACAACGTCATCTGGGGCTCAGCTGAAGGTCAGCCATCTGTTCCAACAATACAGGAAAACATGGTTGGGTTGGACTCTTTGGAGAGAATTCTGTAGTGTACTTTCTGGTGGATTTTACTGATTTTAAGAGTGAGTTTGGCTTGAGCCTTCAATTCACCTGTTGGTTTTCCATTCCAAACTTTGCATCAGATAGCACCTCGCTCTAAGAGCTCTGGGACCCTGAGACTGAAATGGGATTCGATGGTTCCTGTGGATTCTCAGACATTTGCCTTCTTGTCTTCAGTCTCTGAGCAGCAGGATATTATCCTAGCAAGGACTTGGGAATTTGAATCTCTCCAGTGTGTGTGCTTGGGCAAGGCACTTACCCCAACCACAAAACGGACACTCCTGCCAAGGTTACAGGGTGACAGAGTTAGGGAATGTAGAGCTGTGTCCATCCCAACAATAGGCTTTCCGTGTATGGTATTTATAATTGCTATCATTGCTCCTCCTTTGTCATACACGGAAACCCAAGTAAAATAAGATGGCCCTTTACCAGCATTTCTACTGAATCCAAGGCAGACACTTAGGTCCCATGGCAAGGGGGAGGTTCACACTGCTGAGAACTATGTACCCGTGGAATTTACTGAGTTGATGACACTAAACTCTGATGTCATAGCTAGGTTGTGCACGGGGCAAAGAAGCAAACCCCGAACAATAGTGTAGAACCTTGGAGCTCAAAGTATCCGTCTTTGAACTTCACCTGCACCCATTCTGTGTGTACAGTGATCATTTCCATTGACATCACTGCTTCCTTCCCCTCAATGACTGAGTAGCGAGAGATGTTGTCTGGCTTAGTAATAGAGATACGACCTATAGGCACTTACTTCATCATCAATTTATGCTCTGTGAAAGAGTTTCTTTAAGGGAAAATTAAAGAATCAACAAATATGTTGCAAACTCTGGACTAAATTAAGAAAACAAAAACAATTAAGCTCTAAGAAAACTTTCATTCCTTGCCAAATGTATTCTTCTCTCAGAGTTCTGAGTGTTTCCACATTCTCTGGTGACATTTACTCTGGGGGACTCTTTTGGATCTTGGATGATTTAAACAAGGTTCTGAGGTGGCCATCAGTTTATCTCTAAATTATTTGTGTGCTTGCTATGAAGAGTGAATGTTCTCTCAGCTCATTTACTCACCCATCCGTTCAGTCCACCAGGATTCCATGCCAGGCATGGTGCTAGGTTCTAGCTTTGCATAAAGAGCAAAACAGATACAAAATCGTCCTTGCCCTTATGGGAAGTCAGTATTTGGAAGTCATGCATTAAAACATACATACAGATACTGAGTAATTAACCACTGTAATTGGTATGCTGACCAGATTCAAGGAGCATCTATTTTAAACTATTTCCTATGTGTCACAGCTCTGGATTTTTGGTTCATCCTAAACTGGGAGAAAGGGGGAGGAACACAAGAGACAGTCAAGGCTGCCCTAGAACTGGAGGAGAGCAGCCTGGCCACGGAGGCTCCTCCAGAAGTGGGAGCGGGAACACGTAGGGTGGTTGGATGCAGTCCGAGATACCAGGGAATGTGGTCCGTGGAGCAGAGTGGTGAGGGTTGCTTAGCAGGCTTCAGGGGAGGACGCTGCAGGACACAGGTGAGACGCATCACACACTAAATCACTTCATAAGGCAATCTAAACAGAGTCTAACAATATCCATAATACCAGCAGAAAATACCACTGTACTCAGGCACAGGGTATGGAATTCTACCACATATTTGCTGTTGCCCTCATGGCTAGAATGTTAGAGGGTTTTCTGCAAGACAAACTTCAAAATCACAGTGGCTTACAACCATAAGTACGTAGGTTTCTTGCCCACATATCTGCTGGTCAGCTGAGGTCCATATGTGCTGGACTGGGCTCTAGGTTGGCTTACGGTTCACGGGCTTCCTCTCTCTCCTTAAACAAGTGGCTGCCCAACTCCAAGAACATACTAGAAGGGCTCTCAGGCAAGAGTGGTTTTGTTCCCCAAAGATCATTGGGCAATTCCCGGAGATTTTTTTGTTGTCACAAGTGGGAGAAAGGGTGCAGAAGCTAAGGGTGTTGCTAGACATCCCACAGTGCTCAGGACGCCCCCACAAAGAAAACTTTATCCCGAATGTCAAGAGGACTGAAGCTGAGAAACCCTAGCATACTGGATAGCAGTGGATGACCAATGAAAGTCAAGCAGATGTGACATGAGCCAATCCACGTGAACACATCTGAAGCCTTTGCGTACATCACATCTGCTTGAATTCTTTTGACCAAAGCAAATTCCATGGCCAAGTCCAAAGTCACTGGGATTGGGCCATCTTCCAACTTCCCTGAAGGCCCTTCAAGATGCATGGCAGTGACAGCCAGCCAAGAGCTTCAGAGAATCCTGTTGACCCCAGCAATGCTCCCACTCATAAATGAGGAAACTGAGGCCCAAAAAGACACAGTGATTTTCTCAAGGTCACCTGGCTAGCAAGCAACAGGGCTGGGCCTGGAACCCAAGCTTTGTCCTGCCTCTTCCAACATAGTCTACGCTGCTTCTCTTTGGATTTGGGTAATTGGAATTTAGCCACAGGAAAGATTACTGAAGGTGGCTTCAGTCAGCCTCAGTTTCTCCTTTTGTACTAGGGATAATAAGGCACGTGTCCATCCCAGAGAGTAATCGGAGAGATTGAAGAGACAGTAGTTGGGATCACACAGTGTCTCGCACATACTATTTGATAAACCCAAGCTGCTGAGGCAGCTGCTATTGAAAAAGATAAAGTGATGGGGGTTCATTTCCAGCAAGGATGGTCTTATTTGCTTCCTTGGGTGTGAGTTGTCTGGGGAAATTAATCTACCTCCTCTCTCTGTCTCTGTCTCTGTCTCTGTCTGTCTGTCTGTCTCTCTCTCTTAAAGTTTTCAATCGAATCACTCCATTTCTTGTATCTTTTTGGTGAGGTTTAGCATTTGGAGGATGTCTGACCTTGAACTGTTGATTGAAAGTCATTTCTACTGTGAAATCTCAGTTCTCTATTTTTCGTCTTCTAAAAATCAGTATGCTTAGGGACTCCCATGGAGTTTAGACAATCACGACGTTTTGGGGTTTGATTTGAATGAAAGACCCCACGTGAAACCTTCCGATTCTCTCGGTTTAACACATGTTGCTGCTTTCCTTCTGTGGCTCCAACTTGACCTCTAAGACGTTCTGAAAGGAGTCACGGTGCAGCTCCCTGCCTCCTGCTTAGAGGCAATTCTCACACTCCATGTGTCTGCTGCATAGTGTATTCTTCCCCATGTGGTCTCATGGAAATCAGAGTTGGGGGCTTTGTTTGGTGAGTTTTAGCCTTGTCCTTCTGAACCCCGGCAATATCTGTCAGGAACAAAAGGCCAGCCATCGGTACTCTTGGGTACAAGCATTTTCTCTCTCGGTGGTCAGACAGTGGTGACATCTCCCTCTTAAAGTCGCTGCTTGGGATCTTATGGGCATATTTGGTCCAGCCCGAACGATTGTTCCAGATTCTGTGCTGGGTGCTAAAAAATTGGAAATGGGTAAGACCTTGTCTCTGCATCTGAAGGGCTCACAGAAACGAAAAGAGACACAAAACAAAAAAAAATCATTATTCAATCGTTATTCATTAAGGTATATATGAAACTATATGAGTCTGAGTAATAGATAGACTGCAGACAGAGTGAGAAGTACCCAGGTATGGTTTAAAGGATGGATCAGAGTTTTCCAGGCAGACATCCTACAAGGTAATGCTCTTCTCTTGTTTCTTGTCATCTCTCACTTGACAACATTTCAGAGGGATATGTTTTATTTTAGTGCACATGTTTATCTCCTAATATGATAACTGTTATTCTCTTTTTAAGATCTTTGCCTGTCTGTGTGTTCAAAGACTTGATGTCGAGGATTCTCCTTAACCTTCCTCTGTTTGCCTTCATTCCCTATTGTTCACTGCCTGGCAAGGGTAGCATTCCACCTTTACCTTTTGCAAAGTAGACACCTAGAAATCATCAAGGCCAAGGCTAGAAAGTCGATGCAGTATTTTCTGTAGGCCCGTACCTCTTATCCTAGCACGAGCACTTCCTTGTGTTCCTGGGTGCACAAAAAAACAGAAATGGGGCATCTGGGTGGCTCAGCCAGTTAAGCGTCCAACTCTTGATTTCAGTTAAGGTCATGATCTCACAGTTCATGACTTTGAGCCCCACATCGGGCTCCACGCTGACAACACGGAGCCTGTTTGGGATTCTCTCTCTCCCTCTCTCTCTCTCTCTCTCTCTCTCTCTGTCCCTCCACAGCTCATGCTCTTGGTCTCTCACCCTCTTTCTGTGTGTCTCAAAGTAGATAAACTTAAAAAAAAAAAAACAGAATGAATGGAGTGTCATAGAATAGTAAATCATTTCTTCACAATTTACTTCTTGGCAAGAGAAATGGAAAATATTGAAGTCATCAATATTTTTCATTAAGAACAAGGAGAATAAGATTTAAATTACTAAACAAAACTAGTGATAGAGGCATGAAGCGAGTTTCATAAAACATCATGTCATATATGCAAAGCTGTGACAGAAATAGCAGAAGCAAAGAAATATGCCAGGTAGGAGAGAAGACAGGTGGAGAGAAAGAAATTGCATATGGATTTAAGGATTGCAAGTACAGGGAAAGCTTGACTAGGCTCTAAGTTAATAATCAGGTCAAGGTTAAAATTTAGGGGAGAAGCAAAGGGATCACTGTTTCCAGTTCTTCAAAATGTTCATTCAAAACCAGCTCATTCAAACCTTCAAACACTCTCAGTAAATGCAGCGATCAGTCCTGTTCGCCCACCGTAGAGACCCAGTATCATGGGAACTGGATTTTGGTTGGTTCTTAAGTGAACCCACTGCACATGACAGGTGGTCATGTTTGGGTTGAACACGGATTGTTTTGGACTATATAAGGGGTGCCCGGGTGGCTCATTGGTTAAACGTCTGAGTCTTGATTTTGGCTCAGGTCATGATCTCACAGTTCATGAGTTCTAGCCCAGTGTTCGGCTCTGTGCCAACAGCAAGGAGCCTGCTTGGGATTCTCTCTCTCTCCCTCTCTCTCTCTGCCCCTCCCCTGCTCGAGCTCACTCTTGTACTCTCTCTCTTTCTCTCTCTCTCTCAAAATAAATAAATAAAACTTAAAAACAATATTTAAAAAGGAAAAAAAAGAAACAGGACTTCTTGTCCAAGACCCTTTTGGAGGAAGTATAAACTGTTTTGAGGCCCAGATATTGCTGGGAAATGGTAGCTGCATATAGGATAAAGCAATCATCTGATTTGGGAATAAAATAAGCAGGTCAGAACAAATGACAGAAATCAGATAATAATTTTAAAATGTCTATCACCTGCAAGAGTATTTCCCTACTCACCTCAGTTAAACAAATAGCACTAAAAAAGCTATTATTTCTATGAGAACTGACTTTTTTCCTGATCAAATATTCTAAAGATTTTTTTTTTCGGGTAATCAGTGCTGCAAATCAAAAAAGAAATATACCTGCTTTGAGCTTCTCTTGCCTCAGTCCCAGTTGTAGATCACAGGGCAGAGATCAAGTTTGAGGAATGAGAACTGGAACCCACCCCCACCAGCCACGCAATCAGCCCCCCGCCACCGGTTGGAGCCCAGCAGGTGTCTGGCTTGGGACAGGAAAGCTGGAATTCACTGAACTGACTTGGCGATGCGAGGGTTTAGGAACTGTTGTGGAATAAGTCTGAGAAGAGAAAATATCCCAAGGCCAATATCTTAGTTTGAACTTGAAGTCTCTAGAAAGTACAAAGTTATGAAAGATGTGCTAAAGGAAACAGAAGCCATACGACGCCACCAGGTAATACTTTAACGAGAACTGAAGGTTAATGAAACATTTCACAGAGTTCATGGACACGGTGCACGGAATGCATATAGAGGAAAATTGGAATTAAGGGGACTTGTGGATGGCTTACCTCATCGTTTTGAAAACTCGTCTGTAAAGGGCTGGGCCTGAAGTTGCACAAACAGGCATAGAACCCAGCGGAGCCAACTCCCCGTTATTAACATGCTAATTTAGGTCAGGTCACCCAGAATTACCTTTCTAAAGTTGACTTTCTCTCACACCATTTGACAGAGTTGGCCAGAAAGCTCTTGGCAATGTGTAATTTCACAGAATTAATTAGTAGCACAACAAATTGATCACTTTGCAAGCATGTCACACATCATTCATTGGCAATGGAATTATTTAAATTGGCGTTGACTGCTAACAGAGACACCGCTCTTTTTTCTTGCAAAATGCCAAGGTATTAGAGAAGGAGATGACAGGCGTCATCTTGAAGCCAAAGTATAGGGTAACTGAAATACGAAAGGAAAGGAAAATTGGTCTGGAACCCACTGGTCACAGGTGCTGTAAACCCAAATACCCACAACTTAGGGAATCATTGCAGATGAGTGCAGGTTTACAAAAACCAAAGGGCAAGCGTGGAAATGACATGCTCACTCGGGCTTAGGTCTGGGGAGAAAATAAGGGGTTGTGGGGGCCAAGGGAAAATACAGGACCGTTAAAATGAGAGTAACAGCCCTTTTAGCAGATTGCCATGTGGGAATGACAGCCACAAGGCTGTTACAAGTTCTTTCTTCCTTTCTTTTTTTCTTTTCTCTTTTCTTTCTTTCTTTCTTTTTTTCTTTCTTTCTTTCATTCTTTCTTTCATCATTTTTTTTTAATCTGGGAAGCTAGAAGCTTACTCACTCCTGCTTTAAGACGTTAGCAAACGAGTTTTAAAACATTCTAAGAACTAACTCCATGCCATATGTCAAGGCCAGATTGAGCCTGTAAGTCATCAGGATGTGGGAGCCTGGTTTAGGGGCCTCTGGGTCAGCTGTGCAAGGCAATCAGAGCAGGCAATTCAACGTGGCTAGTTGTGGAGTGGAAACTCACTTAGAGACAAAATAACCGGTCTCAGGAAAATAAGGGGCCATATACGGTCAGCCCAGAGACCTGGGATAATTGAGGGGGCTCAGAAACACCTGAGGAGCTAAACCAAGGGCTTTGGCTACCCACACATTATGTCTGTCACGGAGATTAGAAATGAGATTGGCGCCTTTGACATTTCCAGGCCAGGGTCTCCCAGGAGCAGCCCTTCAGTGGTCTGGCTTAAGCCCTTGCCACCTTCTTCGGAAATGGAAATGAGCTTGAGGCAGACAGCGGGCATCTTGCGAGGAGGCCTTTGCTTCCATAGGTACCGAGGCACCAGAAAGCATAAAGGGTTCGGTAGCTTTAGGGTGCGTTATGTCGAATTTCTCAAGAAAAGGAAGCACCAATGATCGTCCATTTGTTCATGGACTGATTCATTTCATTCATCTATTTCAACTACCAAATATCGAGCCTCTAGTGCACGCCGGACTTTAAAGGGACAGAGAGGAGTATAAAACCAGTCCTTACACTCAATAGTTGGGGGGTGGGCGGTGCACAGCAATGTATACCTGTAAGCAGTGCCCCAGGGTTCCCCAGGGGGTCTCTGCAGTGAGAAGCGGGCACCCGAGGGGAAATCAACCACGGGGGTGTCAAAAATCTGCCGGAGGACACAATATCTAGATTTTCTTTTACTAATGTATTCATTTTTAAAAACTTCATCCAGCCTGTGATGCTACAGTCATTATAATGTCAGGACCGTCTCCTACTTACTTAGTACCTACAGGTTATAATTAATCACTGATATTCATAACAATGATTCCTAGGCCCTCGGGAGTTTAGAACTGCTTTCTGAATTTTCAGAGAAGGATTACACTTTGTTTAATTTAGTTGGCATTGAGTGTTTACCCTTGAGTTTCAATTCCCGGAAACCTGGCATCCATGCAGAATGTACTGCTCTGCGCCGGAAGATATTGTCTATCCGTTTAGCTCATTTGTCCCCATGAAGGAGGTTGGTCACGTGTTGCTATTGATATTTTGTAATCGAGAGAATGGGGATGATGGTTAGCTGAGGGTCCCACACCAGCTACAGCCGTGACAGATCCAGGATTAAAACCGAAACCTCCTACTCTCAACCTCTGGTTCCAAAGCTCAGAATTAAGTGGAACATACCCTTCTCTAAGTGTTCCGGATAAACGCCAGTGTTTCTCGCCATTATTCCGTAGAGGAAATCACCCCATCATCTTTCTCCTGGACCCCTTCAGTAGATTCTCAACTACGCTGTCCGTTGCCCTCTTATTCCTTTTCAGTCCGTCTTCCGCATGTTTTCCAGAATGATCTTTTTAAAATTCACATTGGAGTTATTCCCTCACACCACACACCATCTCCTACCTCCTAACCCATAAAGAGGTTTCATTTTTAGTTGCTTTACTGAGATGTAAATCATATACTATATGCTGAGAGTTTAGCTCAACGACTGGTGTCGCTGCCTTGATGCCCATTTCTCTTTTTTTTTTTTTTTTAATTTTTTTTTTTTTAAACGTTTTTTATTTATTTTTGGGACAGAGAGAGACAGAGCATGAACGGGGGAGGGGCAGAGAGAGAGAGGGAGACACAGAATCGGAAACAGGCTCCAGGCTCCGAGCCATCAGCCCAGAGCCTGACGTGGGGCTCGAACTCACGGACCGCGAGATCGTGACCTGGCTGAAGTCGGACGCTTAACCGACTGCGCCACCCAGGCGCCCCGATGCCCATTTCTCTTAACCTAGCAGCCTGCGGCAGTCCCTCAGCCCACCCAACCCCTCACACACGCTTAGGTCCTAGGGAACAGCCCACAGGGCCACATGCAAAGGTCAGTTCCTGCTGTGACTTCCCAATAGCGCTGGTGACCAATAGTCCCTCTGCTTCCCAGGGTCTTCCCCTGGAACAGCTCTTAGATAAGAACATTGTGAAGTTCCCAAAACTCTGCTCTTCTGGTTTGAGTGGACCAACCTGGCTTTAGCCCAGGATCCCCAAAGCACTGCACCCACAGACCTAATAAAGGAACGTACCCCAGGTCCCATCACACTCTCCATACACTCTGTCCTGATCCCCCTATGCGGCCCTTCAGGGTGTGCCCTGCCCCTGCTCCAGGACTGGTGGGTAATAAGTTTCTCTGTTCCAGTTTCTGTCACGGTCTATGTTGAATTGCAGCTCACCTTCTGGCCCCCTGTGCTCCACTTTACAAATGTGAATTTAATAAAGTCCAAACACCACACAAATCACTCTAAATTTAAAGTATACAAATGCAATTTCTTACTTGACACATCTCCAAAGGCAAGGGAATTAAAAGCAAAAATGAACTATTGGGACCTCATCAAGATAAAAAGCTTCTGCACAGGAAAGGAAACAATCGACCAAACTAAAAGGCAACTGATGGAATGGGAAAAGATATTTGCAAATGACATATCAGACAAAGGGCTAGTATCCAAAATCTATAAAGAACTCACCAAACTCCACACCTGAAAAATAAATAATCCAGTGAAGAAATGGGCAGAAGACATCAATAGACACTTTTCTAAAGAAGATATCCAGATGGCCAACAGACACATGAAAAGATGCTCAACGTCGCTCCTCATCAGGGAAATACAAATCAAAACCACACTGAGATAGCACCTCACGCCGGTCAGAATGGCTAAAATGAGCAAATCAGGAGACTACAGATGCTGGCGAGGATGTAGAGAAACGGGAACCCTCTTGCGCTGTTGGTGGGAATGCAAACTGGTGCAGCCACTCTGGAAAACAGTGTGGAGGTTCCTCAAAAAATTAAAAATAGATCTACCCTATGACCCAGCAATAGCACTCCTAGGAATTTACCCAAGGGATACAGGAGTGCTGATGCATAGGGGCACATGTACCCGAATGTTTATAGCAGCACTTTCAACGATAGCCAAATTTTATGGAAAGAGCCTAAATATCCATCAACTGACAAATGGATAAAGAAGATGTGGTTTATCTATACAATGGAATACTACCTGGCAATGAGAAAGAATGAAATCTGGCCATTTGTAGCAACATGGATGGAACTGGAAGGTATTATGCTAAGTGAAATAAGTCAAGCAGAGAAAGACAGACACCATATGTTTTCACTCATTTGTGGATCCTTGGAAACTTAACAGAGAACCTTGGGGGAGGGGAAGGGGGAAAAAAAAAGTTCCAGAGAGGAAGGGAGGCAAAGCATAAGAGACTTTAAACACTGAGAACAAACTGAGGGTTGATGGAGGGTGGGAGGGAGGGGAAAGTGGGTGATGGGCATAGAGGAGGGCACCTGTTGGGATGAGCACTGGGTGTTGTATGGAAACCAATCTGACAACAAATTATATTTAATATAATAAATAATAAATAAATAAAGTATACAATTCAGGGGGACCTGGGTGGCTTCCATTGGTTGAGTGTCCGCCTCTTAATTTTGGCTCAGGTCATGATCTCATGGGTCCTGAGATCAAGCCCCATGTCGGGCTCCGTGCTGACCATGCAGAGCCTGCTTGGGATTCCCTCTGTCCCTCTCTCTCTCTGCCCCCTCCCCTACTCATGTTCTCTCTCTCAAAATAAATAAATAAACATTCAATAAGCAAAGTATACAATCTGATGGTTTTTAGTGTATTCAGAGTTGTATCAATTCTAGAACATGTTGGTCTCCTCGAAAGAAACCTTGTTCCCATTAGCTATCATCCTCTATTCTCTTCACCGTCCCCAACCCTAGGCAACTAGGGTTGCCTATCTACCAGTCTACTTTCTGCCTCTATGGATTTGCCTATGTTGAACATTTCACATAAATGGAGTCACATACCATGCAGCCTTTTGTGTCTGGCTTTTTTCACTTAGCGTGTGTTCAAGGTTCATCCACATTGTGGCGGGGTGCCCGTGCTTCCTTCCTTATTTTGGTTGAATAACATCCCATTGTGTGTGTCCAGTATCTAAGTGTGTGTCCAGTCACTGTTGATGGGCATGTGGGTTGTGTCCCGCTTTGGGCTCATACAAATAATGCTACTGTGACGGGCCCGTTTTTGTGGACCTGTGTTTCATTTCTCTTGGGTGTATGAGTAGGAGTGGCCTCACTGGGTCATATGGTAACTCTATACTTAAGTCTTTGAGGAACTTCCAAACTGTTTTCCCAAGTGGCTCCATGAGAGAGTGTCAGTCGTGTTAAGCTGCCCTCAGAAAAGAAGCCAGAAGGTTAAACCTTGTCTGCAAGCCCCTCTGACCTGGCCCTGCCATCTCTTCACTGCCCCCCCTTCTCTCATTCCTTCCCTCCCTCTGGCTTCTGGGCAGGTTTTCTGTGGCCGCGTTGCTTCCTCTTCTGCCGGCTTCCATCAGAGAGGCCTTCTCACGACAGGCCCCACCCACAGTCTGTATGCAATCTCCTTACTATGTCATTCCTTGCTTAATAATGAATTATAGGCTGCTGGGGCACCTGGGAAGCTCAGTCAGTTAAGTGTCCGACTTCGGCTCAGGTCATGATGTCTCAGTCGGTGAGTTCCAGACCCGTGTCGGACTCTGTGCTGACAGGTTGGAGCCGGGAGCCTGCCTCGGATTCTGTGTCTCCCTCTCTCTCTGCCCCTCTCCCACTCACACTCCGTCTCTCTCTCTCAAAAATAAATAAACCTTAAAAAATTAAAAATAGTAATTATTATTATTTATATGATGCTTATTTAATCCGACGAAATGGTGGCTATAAATGAGCCTTAAAAATCCTATGGCGGTATTTTTTAACTATTATAAATCAAGGATCTTGTGCAAAACCAAAGCATGATGGGGCATAGAATGTATTTGTTGAATGAATTCGTGACCACAAGAGAGAGAGTTTAGCTAGAGACTTCAAGCTGTCCAGATGGGTCTGTAATCTACATCAAAACTTTCATTTCTCCCTGGGTATTTTCCGGGTTCTTCCTTTTGCACCAAATGTTCTAAAATAGGCATACAAAAAAGTTTTCTCTCAAGGGCCAGATAATCAATACTTTCGGCTTTGTGAGCCATGGAGACTGTTTGCAGCTACTCGATTCTGCTGGTCTATTCCAGTGAAAAAGCAGCCTCAGACAACAGGTCAGTGAGTGAGGGTGGCCCTGTTCCGATATTTCATTTACAGAAACAGACAGCAGGCTGGATTTGAGCTGGGATTACTAACATTTGATTCTCTTCGAGCTTACCAAATTTTCAGCTTCGTGAGGTCCAGCCTAACAAAACTTACCAGAGAAGGGCACTGTCAGATGAATTCAGGTTCCTTAGCATGTGCCCCATATACAGCACGGGCACGCTCGCTGGGCCATTTGCTGCACGGTCTGGGTGGGTGGGTAGATCTGTAATCCCAGGTCCTCTCCAGTTGGCCCAGAAACATGCAGAAAGGGACATCATGAGCAAAGTGACGAGTGACACTGGCATCTTCATTCTGGGCTGGCCAGGATGCTGGAGGAAGTTGGTGGCGCTGAACCGGGGGAGTCTGGATGGTCCAGAATGGAGCCCGATGCAGGCTGGTTGTCATGTGGACTGTCCGTACTCTGAAGCACAGAACCTGTGTACCACGCTGGGGGCATCTGGTCAAACGGAGGGAAAAAAATGGAGCAGTCAGAGGAGACATCCAGAAGAATCTAACAGAATGTATCTGATCATGACACGGTCATGTCTGGCTGTGTGAGGCATTTTTGTGCACAAGTAAAAAAATCCGAGAAGAGATGCTGACCTCGGGGCATAAGAATGGTAAAGAGGGGTTTTTGTGAGAAATATAAGTCAATTCTTGTAGCTTGCACTGCCTCGTTTATGAAGGCAGGGACAGATGGGCTCACTTTGGTGAGCTAGAATTCGTATCAAGTTCGTATCAAGTTTCATCTAAATATGCTTATTAGTAATATGTGTATCAGAACCAAATCGTTTTCTATCAGTCATCGCCAAACAACAAATAATCCCATGTAAAATATGTTTGCCCACTTTAGAGAGTTATGGCAACTTTGCTGATCGTGGCTTCTTCCTCTGGAATAGGCAGAAAATGCTACGGTTGAATTCTCAATACATTGCCTCTTAGCTGGGCTCACCCTCAGGGAATTCTCAAATGACAAGTGTCACCTCTTTCTTGTCTATTGATCTGTCCTCTAGAGAAAAAGAGACTTCCTTATAAACTCAAAGCCCTTAGCTCATCCATTGTTCATTTGTTACATTTATTGAAAACCGGCTCTATGAAAGACAGTGTTTCACTGTGCTGTGGGAACCAGGCAGGCAAGTCTCCCTGTCCTCGTGAGCTTACATTCCACGCGTCTTACATTTTCTGTGTCTTCCATGAGCTGTCATTCTGGCAACTGTTGAGGAAGCATCTGCATCATAGGCCTGTGATAGCAAGAGCCGGGGAAACAACATAGGGATTGGGATGAGCATTGATTGAAGAGTGACTGTACTTGATCAGAGTTGAGAGAGGCCTCTGTTTTGAGGAAAGACATAAATGGAATGAGGGGCAGGCCACAAAAACTCCTTGGAAAGTGTGTTCTAGGTGAGGGAACAGTGTCTTCAGGGACCGTGGAATGGAAATTAAGTTAGCTGGCTTGAGAAACACCAAGGAGCATGTGGCCAGGATGGAAGGATTCCAGGAGAATGATGGCAGATGGGGCCAAGGATGCTCCACGGTCCAAGTCAGGGCTGTGTGGGCTGCAGGGAGGACTTAGGACACAAGTCACGTGGGCTGATTGGGGAGCAGAACGGTGAAAGGTCCCATCTGTTTTTTTTGGATTTTTTAATGTTTATTTATTCTTGAGAGAGAGAGAGAGAGAGAGAGAGTGAGTGGGGGAGGAGCAGAGAGAGGGAGACACAGAATCTGAAGCAGGCTCCAGGCTCTGAGCTGTCAGCACAGAGCCCGATGCGGGGCTCAAACTCACAAACCACGAGATCATGACCTGAGCCCAAGCCAGATGCTTAATCGACTGAGCCACCCAGGCACACCATCCCATCTGCTTTTTCAAAGGTCACCAGGAACGCTGTGTGGCGAATAGTGACGGTAAGGTAGCATAGGAGCAGAGAATGCAATTAAGAGATGCTCGCGATACTGCGGCGAGGGGGACTTAGCCCTGCGGTGGCCCCAGCCACCAACAGCTGGTGAGAGATGGCCAGACACAGGGTGGACGAGGTACGGCTCACAGGGCCAGCGGATGGACTGGACGGGGCGGAGAGGACTGGGCATCAGCTGGTGAGCCCCACGCTTCTTCAACTCAGTAGCTGCACCGCCACTCACGTAGGAGCTAATGTCGATCCCTCTGTTGCAAAGAGAGACAGTGAATGCTTAAGGAAACAATGTGGACGGGCAAGGGGGGTGACTCGGCGACGCGCCGGCACTGGGGGAAGTCAGCCGGTCCTGATTATTTGTGTAGTTCATTACCCTACGTGTCTTAAGGCCGCTGAGC
The DNA here is from genome assembly GCF_018350195.1 of Panthera tigris. Taxonomy (NCBI): domain Eukaryota; kingdom Metazoa; phylum Chordata; class Mammalia; order Carnivora; family Felidae; genus Panthera; species Panthera tigris. The sequence goes on from NC_056674.1 coordinate 56,227,200, forward strand.
ACCTACAGAATCCCTGGGGTCGGACCTTGGGACTCTGCCTTACTCAAGTTTCCAGGTGATTCCCATGCAAATTAGTTTTCTTTTTTACTGTGATAAAACAGCACATTATGAAAAATTTCCATCTTAACCGCTTCTAAGCGTACAGTTCAGTGATGATAATGATATTCACATTGTTGTGAAACAGATCTCCGGAACTTTTTCTTCTTGCAAATCTGAAACTCTATGCCAATTAAATAACAGCTCCCTTTTCCCTCTCCCCTCACCCCCGATAGCCGCCATTGTCTGTGTCTATGAATCTGACCTACTGTAGATATTTCCTATAGGAGGAATCACGGAGTAGCTGTCATTTTGCGACTGGCCTGTTTCACTCAGCATAATGTCTTCCTGGTTCAGGCCGTAGCATGTGGGGCATGTGGCCAGAGTCCTTTTCTTTTTAAGGCTATATAACATTCCATCATGTATATCTTTGTGGCACATTTCGCTTATCCATTCATCCACTGATGGACACGTGGGTTGCTTCTGCCTCTTGGCTGTTGGGATAATGGCTGCAGTGATCATGGGTGTGCATATACCTCTCCAAGACCCTGTTTGCAATTCCTTCATGTAGATATAGATATAGATATAGATATAGATATAGATATAGATATAGATACAGATATACACACATATATGGCATTGTTCTTCCACACAAAAGACACTTCTAGAAGTGCAACTCTTATGTCTCTTGATTGTGGTGGTACATGTAGGTGGAGAACTAAGTACACAGGTATGTGTGCATGTACACACACATACAAGTAGAAATAAAACTGAGCAAATCTAGGATCCAGGACTGTATTGAGGCCATTGTTCTGCTTGCATTACTGTGGTTTGTAAGAGGTAACCATTGGGGGACACTGGCCAAAGAGTGCATGGTACCTCTCTGTGCTATTTCTTCCACCTTCAGGAGAATAAAAATTTTTTTTTAATTTTATTTTTATTTTTATTTTTATTTATTTATTTGTTTGTTTGTTTGTTTATTACATATGACATTTATTGTCAAATTGGTTTATAAAATTCAGGGGCACCTGGGTGGCTCAGTCAGTTGACGTCCAGCTTCGGCTCAGGTCACGATCTCGTGTTCGTGGGTTCGAGCCCCGCGTCGGGTTCTGTGCTGACAGCTCAGGGCCTGGAGCCTGCTTTGGATTCTGTCTCCCCCTCTGCCCCTCCCGTATGTCTCTCAAAAAACAAAATAAAACATATATTTTTTCTTCAATTTCAAAAACAAAGCACTGTCCCCGCTGGTAAAGGCACAAGTGGAGGGGCACAGAGTTCTGTGCTTTGTTCCAAAGGAGGAACCAGAGCAGGATTAGAGGCAGACCCACAGTGCTGAGTAGACCAAGGGGCATGGGTGGCCCACAGCCCAGACAGCAGGACCAGTGTAGCAGGGACGAGGAGCTGGACATTTGGTGAGAGCCCAATGTCCCAACTTGTGCTCGCTCAAAAATAAATAAACATTACACAAATAAGGGGTGCCTGAGTGGCTCTGTCCGTTGAGTGCCTGCCTCTTGGTTTAGGCTCAGGTCATGATCTGGGTCATGATCTGGGTCATTATCTCACAGTTTTTGAGATCAAGCCCCGAGTCAGGCTCTGTGCTAACAGTGTGGGGCCTGCTTGGGATTTTCTGTCTCTCCCTCTTTCTCTGCCCCTCCCCTGCTTGGTTTCTCTCTCTCAAAAATAAATAAACTTAAAAAAAGTTTTTTAAACATTAAAAAAATGAGCTTCAGCTTCCTAAAGGCAGCTTTTTCCTTAGATGCCCGAGACCATGAACCCTAATCAGAAACTTAATGTTACAGAGAATTTTCGGTTTGTTTCACAAAAAAAACAAAACAAAACAAAAAACAAACAAAACAAAACAAAACAAAAAAACCTTTAAGGATAACTGGAAGCTTCTATTTATTTAGCATTTTTTATGTGCCAGGTATTTTGTTGAGTGCTTTACAAACATCATGTATTTTACCTCACATAAACCCTGTGAGATAGGTGCCCCTCTCCCCTCTTAAAGATGAGGACTCTAAATCTGAAGTCCGTGCTTAGAACCTGAGCTCTTTCCTGGTTCTGAGACTTGATTAGCAAGATTAAAAGTGAAGCTTCAGAGAAAAAGCAGACCCTGATAACATTGAGGGCTCAGAAAACAGGGACACCTGGGTGACTCAGTCAGCTGAGAATCCGACTCTTTTCATTTTTAATTTTTTTAATGTTTATTTATTTTTGTAAGAGAGAGAGAGCACGAGAGAGTGTGAGGGAGGGAGGGGCAGATAGAGAGGGAGACACAGAATCCAAAGCAGGCTCCCCAAGCTGTCAGCACAGAGCCCAACACCGGCTCGAACCCACAAACCGGGAGATCATGACCTGAGCCAAAGTTGGATACTCAACCGACTAAGCCACCCAGGCGCCCTGCATCCGACTCCTGCTTTGGGCTCAAGTCATGATCTCACAGTTCGAGGGGTAGAGCCCTGTGTCGGGCTGTGTGCTGACAGAGCCTGCTTGGGATTCTCTCTCTCCCTCTTTCTGTGCCCCTACCCCACTCTCTCTCTCACAATAAATAAACATAAAAAAAAAAAAAAGGGAACGAAATTTGAAGAGTCCAAGTTCCCTACTGTGGAATTCTGTCAAGTGCATTGAGACTCTTTTTTTAATCCAAAACTCAGAGGCCTGGGAGAGGGGACAAGCCAGCCACTGGCTGTGCTGCAATACCGATGATCCCCTGTCATACTTAACGCTCACATGCTTCCCATTAATCATCAACACTGAGAGGTGCCAGATGTCCTGAAGTTTAACTTACTCCCGTGACTCCCCACTTGTGATAAACCGTAGCCAATCTGCAGTCAATTTTAATAGAAACTTCATAGATGCTTTTTAACTCTGAAATTAACACATGCCCATTATAGAAAATCTAGAAGAGTGTAGAGAAGCAGAGTAAAAAAAAAAAAAAATCACTGCTAATCTTTCAGTGTAATCTTAATTGTGTAATGTCTTTGCCTCTTCTTCAAAAAAGACATTATACTTCACGTACTATTTTGCAGTCAAACGTTTACTTCATACTATGAGCACCATACCATTAACATATTTTCTCATTCCCTGAAGTGTTTCTGCAATGTCGTGTTCTACTTTGTGTCGAGCCACCCAGGCGCCCCATGTAATTTTTCCCGTTTGTAAGCAACATTGAAATGAATATGCATGTTATCAAACACCCCCCACCCCACCTGCTCGTCCCTGAGATACACAGATATCCCCCAGGCTAAATTTCTATAAGCAACATCACATGTTTTCAAGGCTTGGGATGCATATTGACATATTGCATTCCAGAAAGATGTTTTAGTGTTATCAGTAATGCATGAGTATTTGTTTCCTTATGTTTGACAAACACTGACTATTAGGTTTTCCTAATTATTTTGGCAATGTTGGAAGCAAAAAGTTACCTCATTTAATTTTATAATGCTTGTTGTTTTGTTTTCTGATTCTGTTAATTGTTGTTTTGTCCTTATTGATTTTTAACCAGCTCTTTATATATTCAAGATGGTAAACATCTGTTTTATATGACACAACCACTTTTCCCAGTTTTCTTTTTACTTTATTTATGATATTTTAGTCATACAAAAACTTGCTTTTGAGTTTTTTAATCTCTCAATAATTCACTTAACTTATATCTTTAATACCAGTTTAGAAAGGCCTTCCCCACTCTATCACATAAATATTCAATGGGGTTTTTTTCTCCTAATACTTTAATCCACCTGGAATTTATTAGGCTATACTTTAAATGTTTATATATCAACCTTGATTTTTGGAGAATATCTGTTTTATAAAACACATTTTAATACTTATTTAACAAAATGACTTTAGATCTATAAACTAAAAAAAAAAAAAAAAAAGATACTGCATTCTTTCCCTTCTCTTTCTCTGAATTTTGCTTTTGGAGACAGAGAACAACAAGTGAAAATAAAATCCTCAGTAATTTTCTCCTACAGCTTTGTTTTCAAAAGTATTATATTTCTCATCTTTGTACAAAAATCCCCTTAACCCTTGTATGTATCCTTAATTGATCTGGTACAATTCCAGTATCCATGATTTATATAAATTCTACTTGAACCAATTAAAATTTTCAGCCTGTGTCCCCTCTTGGGGTAGAGGATATTCAGTAGGACTTTACCCAAGCTGCTTAAATAAAATTATTTTGAATATCTGCATAGATTTCTTACACATAATTAAAATTAGTTCAAAAATTAAATAGAAAAATGCCCTCGAAGTCCAGCATGGTTGTGAGCATGCATACATAAGAAAAAAATATATGCTCTCATTATGTTTGGTGGAAAACACACTTTAAAAGTAAAATTTCGGATCAACAAAGGAAATACTACAGTCCAAGAGGAACGAGCTTTTCAAAGAACATTTGATAACAGTATCAAGATCCTTAATTAATAATCTAGCGAGTCGGAAACTTGAATCTCCCCTTTGATCACTTTTAGAGGGAGCTATAAACACCACATCCAGTCCGTCAAGGGGGAGATGCCACACAGAGCCGTGGAAGTGAAGGCAGGGGAATGTTAACAAAAGGCTAAAAATATCTTTTCCCTGGGAACTCTCCAGGAGCTAGCCCATAATGAGATTCAACTTAGATAAGTGAACAAAGCCAAGAAAACTAACTTGAAATGCAAGTAATTGGTGTCAAAGAGAAATCTGGAATAGTGAGATAGGAAAGAAGTTTGAAGGGAGTAATGGCTGACAAGGATTAAATCGAGGTACTTCGTCCACCTTCTCAAAAGTCTCAGTAAAGGTCTGTTGGGAGCAAACGAAGGCCAAGGTCACCAAACTCTCCCCTGATCTAACAAACCTTGTTTAGAATTTCCTACGTGCCAGCAACTGTGCTACACACAGTCCTTTATCTTTTTTCTCAAAACAAAAACAAAATGGAGAATGATATCCCGAACACCATTTGTTACGTGGGCAAACTGACCTGGGAAGTTGAAATTACTTAATTACACGAGTTGTCATGTTACCCTCTTCGCCTAGGGCAGGCTTGGTGTGCACCTGTTTGGGCTTAATAGTTCATAGTAACACCTGCCTTCGTTCTAAAAATGTTACGGTCTGACCCATACATTAGGGACCACAGTAGCTGCAACGAATTACCACAAATGTGCGACCCCGAACAAACGCAAATTTGTTATCACACGCTTCCATAGGTCAGAGTACAACCCGGACGTCATGGAGCTAAAATCAATGTGCCAGTGGGCCTCCCTTCACTTCTGAAGTCTATGCAGGAGGACACTTGTCTTTCCTAGCATCTAGAGACTGCTCACATTCCTTGGCAGGTGGCCTCCTCCTCCGTTTTCAAAGCCAATGAGGTTGCTCAAGTCTGTTCTCACCTTCTGGCTCAGACCTTTCCTCTCCTGCTCTCTTAAGGACGCTTGTGATCATATTGGGCCCAACCTGATAATCCAGGCTGATCTCACTGTTTTAAGGCCAGCTGATCGGCAACTTTAATTCTGCTTTGCCATGTCAGTTAGCATATGCACAGGTTCCAGGGAGTAGGACATAAAGATTTTTAGGAAGACTGTCATCCCACCGGCCACAGATGCTCTAAGGTAGCATATCCCCAAATCGGAAGACAGGCTTTTTGATTCAAAGTCTGGTTGTGATTTCAGTGATCACTGAGGATGTCTTCAATGGGAAAGTCTGGTTTGATCTTTGTGACATGTTGGTAGGTGGGGAGGGTGGGAGAATAGCAAACAGAAACTTGGTAAAAATATCCATCAGTGCTTTCTTTATTCAAGGCCCTTATGTATAGAAGGAATACCTAGGAAACAGTGTTCTTGCCTTTCAGTTGTCTGTGATCTGACTGGGCCATGAGTATATCCCCCCCCCCACACACACAGAACACAGAAGTCTCTATGAGAGGAGCCTATAATAAATGGATAGGATACTCTATTAATTAACTATGTAAGAAGTTAGATGCAAAACATAAGGGCAGTTTGAGTTTCATACTAACCATACAAGTTAGGAATTCATTTTATCTTCTTCTCTCCTATGACAGGAAACATTATATATTTCCATAGTGGAAAATCTGGTTTTTAAAAATCTTCCACGGGCAGCTGGGTGTCTCAGCCAGTTAAGTGTCTGACTTCAGTTCAGGTCATGATCTCATGGTTCGTGGGTTCGAGCCCCATGTCGGGCTCTGTGCTGACAGTTTGGAGCCTGGAGCCTGCTTGGGATTCTGTGTCTCCCTCTCTGTCAGCCCCTCCCTGGCTTGCTTAGGCTATCCTTTAAATGTTTATATATCAACCTTGATTTTTGGAGAATATCGTGTTTTATAAAACACATTTTAATACTTATTCAACAAAATGGCTTTAGATCTATAACCTAAAAAAAAAAAAAGATATTGAATTCCATTTATTCTGTCTCTTGAAAATAAATAAATGTTAAAAAAATTTTTTTTGTAATCTTCCAACATTCTCAACCTTGAGAGATCGTCTATTATAAATAAACACAAAAATCTCTGTGGGCTTTTCTATTTCTATGGAAACCTGGAGCCCATCTACCACGCCCTTGAGGTGGGAGAATTGGCTCGTGTTCACACAGGACCCTCATGTCTCTACTCTTGGATAAAGTATTTTTGCTTTAAACAGATTATGGGTGATTTGCATACCATGTTCCCTTCCCACTCTACTCACCCTGATCATTTGAGAGGCACATTTATAAGAGGGAAAATTTCTTTCTTTTCTTTTCAGAAAATCTGACATTCTAGAAGGGAGCATGTTGTAGCTAGGCTAATAATGTAATATTCCCCAATCTATAGTGTTTTATTTTATTTAAAAATTTTTTTTAACTTTTCTTTATTTTTGAGACGGAAGGAGACAGAGCACGAGAGGGGGAAGGGCAGAGAGAGGGAGACACAGACTTTGAAGCAGGTTCCAGGCTCTGAGCTGTCAGCACACAGCCCGACATGGGGCTCAGACTCGTGAACCGTGAGATCATGACCTGAGCTGAAGTCGGACGCCTAACCTACTGAGCCACCTAGGTGCCCCTAAGCCTGTAGTGTTTTCATAAGTATTTTCATGTTTATCAGGAAAAATTTATTATAAGCTCATCATATCCCTAAATTCATGGATAGTTTTGCCTTGAATGAGGCAACAATGAAACATAGCAATGTAAAGCTATTTACTATGAAGCAAATAACACAGTAAAGAAAATAAAACAAAAACGCAAAGGAAGCCCATGAAAGACCATTTGGCAAATGAGGGCAGAGTGGAAGAAAGCATGAATTTTAGAGTCAGACCTGCGTTTGGATCCAGCTGGATCACAAACTAGCTTTTGCTTATAGACCAGTACTTAACATTTCTCTGAGTTTTGCTGCAGTGGGTGTTTCTACAGGTTGTTTTGAGCCAAATGAGGCAATGCATAAAAAGCCCAGACGTGCATTGGACACCAAATAAACATTAGTTCCCTTCTTTAAAAGGCAAGTAACTAATTTAAAGTAGTTAGGTATTATTTACCACTGTGGTTCTTATTTCATGGATTAAGACTGCACGAAGAGTCACCTGACTGACAGTCCGTGGAGTTCAGACCGACTGTCAGCTCGTACCTGCCAGGGATGGACAGAAAGGACAGATGGCCAGAGCCGAGGCCAAACTTTGGACTCCAGTCTCTTAAAGAGGTACTGCCTCTTCATGCAATCAGTATTAAATCAGCTTTGTGCCATCAGTGTTAAATCAGGTGGCTGTTATGTGCAGACATTGGGTCTCAGCCTTGGGGATTCGTTAATGGTCAAGAACATTCATCACACCTCTGCCTTCATGGGACCAGTCAGAGAGGCAGACGTTAATTGAGTTGTCACACAAATAAATATGCTATATTATGGAAAATGCCGTAAAGGAAGGGTACCATACCACGGGACTGTAAACCAGGGACAGGCTAGTTAGTCTGGGGGACTAGGGAAGGATCTTCTTTGCTAGTGATATCTGAGCTGAGATCTGAGGGATAAATAGGGTCGACCAAGGACAGCAGGTGGGAGGATCACGTGTGAAAGTACCTGTGCTGGGAAGGAGCAGCGTAAATTGGGAAAACGGAAAAAAGATTTGTGTAGTTTGATAATAAGGACAAAGGGCATCTCTTAGGACATGAAATGAGTTTGGAGAACTGGGCTGGGGCCAGATGATAAAAAGACTTGTCTAAGTAAAGGAATGAGAAACTCCTGAGGGATGTCCATTATGGGGTGACATAAATTAATTAAAAATCTGAAAAGATACCCTGGAAGCCTGTCTTAGTCAGTGTTCTCCAGAGAAATAAAAGAGATAAAGAGATAGATAGATAGATATACACACATATACATACATCTTTATACAAAGGGATTTATTGTAAGCAATTGGCTCACACAGTTAAGGAGGCTGAGAAGTCCCGTGACTTCTGCAAGGCTGGTTCTGCAAGCTGGTTGTGTAATTGAGTCCCAGTCGAAAGGCCTGAGATCCAGGAGAGTCCAATGTGCTGATTGCAGTTCGGGCCTGGAAGCCTGAGAAGGAGGAACACCCGGGGCACATTGTCCAGGGCGGTGACCAGTACTGGGCTCTTGAGTGTGGCTAACACAATGAAAGAACTAGATTTTTTTTTATTTTATTTATCTTTATTAATTTAAATTTAAATAGCCATATGTGGCTAGTGGCTTCCAAATTGGACAGTGTAGGTTTGTTTTTTAATTTTTAAATTTTTTTTTTGAGAGAGAGGGAGAGAGAGAATGGATGGGGGAGGGGCAGAGAGAGGGAGACACAGAATCTGAGGCAGGCTCCAGGCTCCCAGCTGTCAGCACAGAGCCCGACGTGGGATTCGAACTCATGTACTGTGAGATCATGACCTGAGCCAAAGTCGAATGCTGACTGAGCCACCCAAGCCCCTCTAGACAGTGTAGTTTTAATATGTGACCCTGTTCTATCCCTTCATGTTGCTTATCTCTAACTGAAATTACTTTACTCCTGTGTTTTACATTGCCTATTACCTGTCTCTTTCATGCCGGAATATCTTGTTGACTGCTAGATTTGTAACACTCAGGGTAGGGACTGACATATATTCATATCTCAATGAACTTTCTGTTAAATTGACTTTCAAATTAATAAATGCCCCTTAAGAGCACTTTGCTATTTTTGAGTGCTGTTCCAAAGCACTTCGCTTCTAATGATCTTGCTTTCCACTGAAAAATCCAGAAATCAAACTCTGGGTAGTATGGTAACACAAAATGCTATCAGGTTGTGTGCTGACATTGTTGGTTTTATCAGATTCAGCTGGACGTTTCGTAGTCACCCTAATCAGTTATATCTCCTTAGTTTCTGTGTGTCTTTCCCTTATGTTGAGATGGACCTGGAGTCTACCCTCCCAGTTCCAACATTTTGCACACTTGGGGAAATGTGGATTCTGTTCCTCTAGCCTCCTTGTGGCTTCCGACACTGCCCAAAGCTTGTTCAACGGGGAAGTGTTGGAGAGGGTCATCGAGAGTTCATGAGCCAGGTCGTGACCTCCGGTTGACCCGGAAGCCGGATTCAGGCAATCGATCAGAGAGGTTCCTCACGCCTTCCCCGTCCTTGAAAGATAAGGTCTGCCCACCATTCCCACAGTGGGAGCTGTTTTCAAGGTTGCAGCTTTGAGAGAGCGATGTGTTGCTGGGCCAATGGATGGTACACTTGATCGAGCCCTGCGAAGGCCTCTGTGTAAACTTTCGGAATTCTGGGGGGCGGTGCAGAGATCTCCCGGTCTTGCAGCTGCCTAAGATAAGCTCCGTAAGTAAGCTCCCTTGCTTGTTAACGTTGCCACCTACCCATCAGGGACCCTCGGTCTCTCCCTGCCCTACGTGTACAAACCAACAAGAAGCTTAGGGTTCAGATCCCAGATATTTGTTGTCTTTAGACATAGGGGTTTTGGTTGAGTAAAAGTCAAGTCTTTGGCTATTCTGGGAGGACAAAAGGTCAGGCCGTCCTTATTACACAAAATTGCCCCAAGGTTTTGTTTGCTTTCCTTGGTTTAGTAGAATTTGCATAGCATGTTAAAAAAAAAAAAAGCATCAAAGTATAGTTCATTCTCTGTGAGCTCTCCTTTGTGTGCAGATGTGAAAAGCCTCTGCCCATTTATTTGCTAGTGAAAGGATGAATACTACAGAAAAAAGTGAAAAAGAATATTCTGCTCAAGCTTACCTGGGTTCGTTTTTTGCTTAGCGCCTTCAAATTCTGTGCACAGACGTACGTTACACATGCATGATGACCATCCTCTTTTTCACGCACAATATTCTAAGGGGTCAACAAGGTTAAATCATGATTTTATCCAATGGCTGTGTTCTCTTATGTCGTAAAAACATTCATTCAACCAGTCCCCCCTGCTTGGGCATTTAGCGGACGCCAGTGGTGATTCATTGTCCTAATCATGAAATAACACTACAGTGAATGTTTTCCTACACGTAAGTGCCTCCAAACTCAAACCCACCCGGAAGTGGTATCCATATGGAACAAAGCGTGGGAGCCCTTAATAGCTTTTGTGGAATTTTCCCACATTTCTTTCGAAAGGATGATCGCCGTTTGAAGCACCATCCGGTGGGGTCCAACCGTGCTGATTTGTAACAGAAGTGTTTCTCTTCTCCTTTCCTACTTCGGGCTTGTTTTGACAGTAGTGCTGATTACAGTATGAGTAGCAACAATGGCAGCGGCTAATATTCCTGGGGATATATGTGGGAGAGCATCAGAGTAGGTGCTTTAAAAACATTGTGGGTAATGGTTAAAAATATAAACCCTGGAGGCTGACTTCATGAGGTCAGATCCAGAATCTACCACTTAACCTTTAATTGGCTTCCATTCCCTGCTTGCAAATGATTCACAGTCTGACTAGGAAGACCAGATGAGTTCATCGAGGAGTAAGCCCAGTAAAGCACTGGATGATGTTGATTCTTATTCCTAATTGTGGGTGGTTTTATTAACATCATTTCACAGGTGAGAAAATGAGAGGGTAGGGGTATGGCTCAAGGCCACCTGGCTCGTGAAAAGTGGGCTGGTTGTACCTGCAGAAGCCCTTTCCCCAAGGTTTGCAACTGCGGGGAAATACCCAGCCTCGTCCAGCACAGGGACCAGCACTGACATCCCAGGAGAAGTTAGTGTTGCCGCCGAGTTAGACCAAGGCAGAATCAGGCACAGAAAAGGAGAGCATAAGGTCACTGTAACTGGAGATGCCATGATGTAACTCCTTGTTTCCAAGATCAACAATAAAGCTGGGGTTTGGGAGGGGAGGGAGATTATTTTCTTCATCCTTGCAAACTGAAGGTAATTCTGTATGGAAGTGTTTTGTGGGATTGTGAAATACCCCCTCGATTACAGGGGCCCTGTGGGCAGCAATCCCGAGGTCTTGTTCGGGACCCGTGCAAATGCCTTCCTTGCCTTGGGAAGGCCCTCTCTAAATATTTACTGACCCGAATTTCTGCTAAACATTGTCATAAACACTTTCAGTTATTTCTTAATGTACTCTGTTCATAACTGCTTAGTCAATTATTTTTATTAGCATAACGTTCCTTTTAAGCATAATGATGTTGGGGAAAAAAACAGAAACATTGTAAGCACATTTTCTCAGCTATGGCTGATTGTGAATGTTTTCTCTCTTTTCTTTTTCTTTTTTGGACTTCCTTTGCAGATTTGATGAATTAATTGTGAACTTCCCAGGGGGGAACCTAATATGAACTGAAATTTGTCGTTTATTCTATAATGTTGCGGTTCTATTCTAGTTCCAGTGACTATCCATTGAGACCGAAGCTTGAATATTGCCAAGCGCTCCTAAAATTGCTGGCATAACCTACTTTCTCCAGAGAACCTGACTTCAATTTTCATAATGAATTAACGCCTTCTCTCTCCCCCAATTTCTTTGCTCCAATAGCTCTTTGTGGAGACCACTGATGTCAGTGGCAAAACTCTCGAGGGGCCGGTTCCTCTGGAAGTCATCGTGATTGACCAGAATGACAACAGACCGATCTTTCGGGAAGGCCCCTACATTGGCCATGTCATGGAAGGATCACCGACAGGTATGTTACATTGGCTTCCATTAGCATAATGGCTTGGGAAGTGGGATACTATGTGACCTTTGGGGATGCTAGAGACTGTTTTCTTCCTGCTACGCCTTGTGATATACATAGTTATTTCCCTGGGTGGAAGCAAGCCCTGGAAATCTGGAACTCAGAACATGACTGGGGTGTTGCAGGCTGTGAAAATCTCTCTCCTCGTCTCTGAAAGCGACCTTCCAAGGATCTTTCAAGGCTGTGTGAATAGATCTAGCTCACCCTTGTGACGGCCCAAGGTTGAACTCTGTGGGATGGCAGGCCTTTGAAGAAAATTAAGGTCCCCACCCCAGGCTCCTCAGTCATTCCTTTTCGTAATTGTCTTTTAATAAGAACCATTTTGGAAAAAACAGGTACTACTTTCTTTTTCTCCCCTCCTTTTCCTTACACAAGGTTCATGGAGAAACCTTGTGGCCTCAGTCACGGGGCCAAAGGCAAGACATTTTATTTCTCTCTGGAAATACAGGCACCTACGTTATGGAAATCACAGGGTTACTACAGAGCTCCTGTTATCTTTTTTCCACACTTAACCTTCCAGGGAAGGTGTTAGAATTTAGAGCTCCCTTTTTTTGGCACAAGAGATACGAATAAATGCATTCTGTGACCAGCAGCAGAAGTCACTGCTGAGTAGGATGCTTGAGAAAGTAGAGAGCAAAGTCGAAAAGCCCCTATTACGAGACTAGACTTTGATTGTAAGTCTTAAAATTCACCGGAATGAGTACATACCATATGAAGACTGTCTCTGTGGCTGTGTCTAGATGGGGCCCCAAGAAGTGATTCAGTGGGGCAGACGGGAGACAAGAGCCCCAGCACTGCTTCCGCGGGTTCTGTTTTTCCCCTTCACTGACTTGATGGGATGTATCAGTAACTGGTAGACAGAGGAGGCTCTGCAAGCGTCGTCATGGTAACCTGCCTAGACTACCCCTGAGTCATTGTATGCAAGGCGCCTAAACCTGTCTCCCCAGCTCTGGGCACTTTATCTGCTCCCCAGGGGCAGGAGCAGAGCTCCCCTTCTGTGACTTGAATGCAGTCTATAAAAAGGAGCTAGAGGGCATTTGGGGGAGCCCACAAGGCAGGAGGGTAATAACAGGCCTGGAACGGTGGTGGAGGTGGGTCAGATCATTTTCAGGCAGACCTTTCCAGTAACACCTCTCCTCTCCATAGGCTTCTTTTTTTGTTGTTTATTTATTGATTGATTTTTGAGGGAGAGAGAGAGAGACAGAGAGAGAGAGAGAGATCCCAAGCAGGCTCTGCACTGTCAGCACAGAGCCCAACGCAGGGCTCGATCCCACAAACCCTGAGATCATGACCAAAACCTAAACGAAGAGCCTGACGCTTAACCACCTGAGCCACCCAGACACCCTCGTAGGCTCCTTTTAATGGAAGGGTGGCCTCTTGTAAGAGAGAGCCTGGGATTTGGGTTTAACGTTCACAGATCTCTTAAACAAGCTGATGTGCAGGTCGAGTTATGGGAACTGATAGGGAAAGCTGTTAAAGAGGTTAGAGTTTGAGCAGAGCAGGAAAATGACTCCCAGTTTCCGTCTGTGAGCGACTGGAATTTGAGCCGGTCCTGGAAAGTGTTCTAAATGTAAATGACAGCGCTTCTGTCGGAGGCGGCTGTGCGCGTGTGCGTGTCTTTGTATATTATGTGTGTATATGATTAGACGCCGTCCAATTTTCCTCCCTCTGTGCCCTTCCTTAAAGTTTCAGGAAGAATTTCAAGTTTTATTGCTTTATATACATGTCATATTTTCAAAGAAAAATGGAATCTTTTACGTACACTGAATTTCTTAAAGCACAAAGCAATTTGGTTAGGATGGACGGATCTCCAAGCAAAACATAAAGCACTCCCAACCTCTACTACTGTTTGGGATTATCCTCTAAAAACACATAAAGACTCGGAGATCTATGTGACTTCTTCCAGCTGTGCAGAATTTGGCCTGAATCATTGTTTTTCTTTTTCAGCCGCCTCTGGGTTTGACTAGAAAGCAGGAGTTGAAATAGAGTCAGTCAAATTTGGGGTCAAGAATGGGGAGACGTGGTGGAAAACTTCGAGAGGAAAAATCATTTAGATGGCTCAGCACCTTCCAAGAGAGCTCAGGCAGGATGGCCCCTAAAGCCCCCCTGAGTACAGTGGGAATCTGGGAAAGGAACCACTTACAGGTTCTGACCCTGAACCCTGACAGGCTGTAGAGATGATGGCCTGTCTGATTTCAGTAATGCCCTGCCCCTTTGTGCTTGGTGGAATCCTGTGTGTCGTAGCCCATGGCAGATGGGTTGTACAGAAGGGGATGCTGACCCTGGACTGAGTTGAGTGACTTTGCCGTATTCACATAAATGATAGATGGGAGCCAGTGTTCGGGGCTCAGTCTGTCTCCCCGACCTTCAAACCCTGAGCTCTTTCAAGTGTCCCACAAACTTCATGGTGAGAACGGCCATCACACTGTCGTTGCATTGTGTTGAGCACTTACTGTGCCCCCTTACGACATCCTAGCAGTTCCTCCCCTACCCCGTTTTCTACCCTGAGGGGTGGATACCACTCTCGCCATCACATATCGGAAAAAAATGAATCTCAGGTCCAAAGTCACATGGCTGGCTGGTGAGCCAGAGTCTGTGTCCGTGTCTCTGGCCTGAAACACGGGCTCTTTCCCGCGTATGACTTGGACGTGCCCCCCCCCCCCTCCGTCCCTCACGTTCTTGACCATGAGCCCTTTGCAGTCCCAGCAGGGGGGAGGTATTTGCTCTATCAGAGGAACTGATGTGGCTCCCGATGGAAAGTAATGAGCTCTTCTGACCAAACGTGGAGCTCACGGAGTCCCTTTTGGTGTAACGTGTGCTCTTACTCAGTCTCTAGGGTTAAACCGTGCTGCCCGTGGGCCATGTTGTCACTCACATTGCTCTCTTCTGAGTTCAGGTCATCAGGGCCAGCTTCGTGGGGTGTGACCTGCACGGCCTCTCAGGGCCCCACGCTCAGGCTCTGCTGTCACCACCTTAAAATTATTAGTAGGTGTTGGACAAGAGTCCCCTTTGCATTTTCCTTTTGTACCCAGCCCCTTCCCCCAAAATTGTGCCACTGGTCCTGAGCATGGCCCTGTGGCCAAGAGCTCATGTGATACTCCCCCCAGCTCCTTAGCCAGGTGAGACCTTGGGCAGCTTCCTGAACCTTCTAGAAGCCTCCGTCACCTTGTCTGTAGATGGGGTGGGTGCATAATAAATAGTACCTACCCTAGAGAAGCGTGTGCACCGATAAAATGGGACACTGTGCTTCACTCAGCACTTGCAACATAACAAATGGGCAAGAAATGCTAGAGTATCGTTAATGCTGCGATGATTCTTAGTATTCCTGCAGCGTACCCTTTAGGGAAGGTAAGGCAAAGAGACATGCAGTTTGTGTGAAGGAACATTCATCTCCCAACAAACCAAGCATCTTTTTCATGTTCCAGTGTACCTGGATATGCCATCGACACCAATCTGTCATGGAGGAAGGTCACCCATATTTATCTGGGTGTGCAGACAGGAGACCATTTCCAGCTGCTCAGCACTAAACTCCAGGGTATTGTTTTGGGGAATCAGTACTGGATGAGGAAAGATCAACAGAAAATAATGGTCTTTGAACTTCGCAAATTATGAGCTATTCCTTTCGTGGAGCCACAAGGCATTGATTTATGGGACCCAGGCCCGGGCCCGGCTGTTCTGTGGGGCCAGCCAGAGCTCTGCGCGAGCCTGGTTTTCTGAATGCCCAGGGCATGCCAAGACCTCGTGAGTGGGGATAGAGGGCTGGGACCCTTGAAGTTCCTGGAGGGCACACTTGCCAGGGCCCCCAGTGCCTATTGGTACCAACTCTCCCTGTTTTGCCACCAGTAGTGTTCTGGGCACCTTTGAGAAGGGCCAACCACGAGACCCTGAGATGAGGATTGAGGGCTTGGGGTTGACCTGAGGTGCAGGACAGCAGGGGAGGAGTGTTCCAGGTAAGGGAAGTTGGCCAACTCGAGGTGCCCCCTGAAGCCAGCTACCAGGGTGGGCAATTGTGAGCTTGAACCTTTAAGTTGGGGGGCCCGTAAAATGCATAAAACACACACATTAGAGTCATTCCCACCCAGGGGCCCGGTTAGTACGCATCCCCACACGCCCATCAGATATTGGTCACGAACTATACCCAGAAGGACTTTAATTCCCAGGCCCCTTTGGCCATTCACGAACATGGGCAAACCAGGTTCCAGAAGCTCTGGGGCAGCCTTCCAACCAACAAGATAAGGGAGCTGGCTGTTGGGCTGGCCTCAGCTATGTTCTTCCCTCCATGCTTTTGGCCACCCTGAACATGCCCAGTGAGCAGGGGCAGTCCGGAGAATGGCACCCACCCCTGGACAGACGGATTGGCTTTGAGGGATGTTGGGGGAGGGAGGTAATGGGAAGAATTCGCTTAGTCCCTAAAAGACACGACCAAGGAGGACAAATGATGTTGACCTTTCTCTTTAATTAGGGGTCAGGGCCTGGAGGTGCGTGTTCTGACTCCTGAGAGAAAACTGGGGCTGAGATGTGTCCTCCTGGCAGTTGAAGAAGCGTAGAGATTAGCAGCTACATCCCCTTCTGACTTGTGAGAGCGCCAGTGCCCTTGCCCGCCCTGGGGCTTCCTCTCCTCCTTCTTTCGTTGCTTTTCTTGCCATCCAGTATTGTTACTGAGCACCTACTGTGTGCCAGCATCATTCTTAGCTCTGAGGGCACAGCTGCGGACCCGTCAGGCGCGGCTCGTTCCCTCCGGGTTGGCACAGCCAGGTAGGGGGCCTGGCTACAAATACGAACCAAAACGTGGGAAGCTCCGCGGATGCTTATTCCAGAGGGGCGCAGGCCAGCCTCCCTTTGTCGGTTATTTTTCCTCTGGGGTCCACCTCAGTTTCTGTTATTTGAGGCTCAGTTACTTTTATTTTTAAAAAACCCAGGGGCACCTGGGTGGCTCCGTCGGTTAAGCGTCCCACTCTTGATTTTTGTCTCAGGTCGTGATCTCGTGGTTTGTGGCATCGAGCCCCACAGCGGGCTCTGTGCTGATGGTTCGGAGCCTGCTCAGGATTCTCTTTCTCTCTCTCACTCTCTGCCCCTCCCCTGTTCTTTCTCACACACTCCCTTTCTCTAAAATAAATAAACTACAAAAAGAATTTTGTTTGAAATCTAACTGTGACAGACATGAGGAAAAACATCCCATCAGTTGGCCTTTGGAGCAGATGTCTGTCCTGAGAGCTCAGCTCCCCTCGACAGTTGGTATTTCCCAAACAGCTTGGGCTACAGCAAGGTGGTTTTGACATCTGATAGCGGGTATCTGAGACCTGGCTCAGTGCAAATCCTCAGCTTGTCGGCATGACCTGGTGGTAAAGCCCCTTCCGGCCCCCTGTTCATGTGCCGTAGTGAGTGCCATGTGGCTTCTCTGTCCGCCAAACTGTCATGTTGTCCTTCATTGGTATTTTCGGACTTTCACTTGGTGAGTTCTCCCAGCCTCAACTACCCCAGCCAATCCTATGGGCTCTGGAATATTGGGCATGTGACTATTTGGATTTTTTGCTTTTTTCTTAAGGCGATGTGTTTCTTTAAAAAAAAAAACAAAACAAAGCAATTCAGCTTTTGTTCAGCATTTTTTTTTAAGTAAAAAAGTCCAGTCACCCTCAAATCTCACCATCCAGAGAACAGCACTGCTTCCATGTTGGTGAGCATAGTTCCAGGGCTCTGTCTGGGCATGTCTACACACAGGGATGCTCGACACAATTTTGTAGAAACGGAGCCGTGCGTTCCTCTCTGTAACCCACTTTCCTCCCTCCACAGGGTCCTATGGACTTCTTCGTAAATCAATAAAAGTCAGGCTGCGTCGTCGTTTTAAACAGCCACTGTCTGGATCTGCCATCATCTAGTTAACCCTTCTCTATTGATTTAAGTTTCTCCACTCTTCCATGCTTAGAATCAGATCTTCGGGAGAGAACGTGTCTCTTCCTCTGCGCATGACAATTCTCGAGGATAAACCCGTTGAAGTGGGATGGACAGGATAGAGGATGTGCTCGTGACATTTGGGTGTATGTTAGGGTGGTGCTTCTAATCACAGGATCATCTCTGTATCTTGGCCAAGCTCATGCATGAGGGTACAACGTTAGTCTTTCCTTTTGCATTTGAACATGCTGGTGGGCATTTTTGTTTATTTGCTTTTCCGGATTATAGCCAACGTCTCCGAGCTTTAGTGGTCACTTCACTGGCTCTATCAGTAGGTCCTGAGCTACTCTGCTCTAGAACCCTCCCTGGTTTCTGTGTTCAAGGAAGAGGACTAAAATTGTGGATCCTGTTCTCTCTCCTGGAGCTGCCATTGGAGTCTTAGCTGAGGGAAGGTTCCCGGAAAAGATGTCATTAATGTGCTGCAGTGTCGTTCAGATGGCATCAGGCAGCCCTTGAATTATGGCACAGATCACTCCGGTGCAGTTGACCGTAAAACAAAATTTATGAGTTATATAATCCAGAGACATCTTCCCAAAGGGCAGCTTCTAGAAATAAAGTGTAGCTACTCAAGAAACTGAATCCTGTCGAGTTGCTCCTAACCATGTCTGGGGAGCCCTGGTGATACCTTACAGGGGCTCCAAACCAAGCCCATCAACAACCTCGTTGCAGCCACTAAGTTTTCCCTCCTTTACGCCCGGGCCCCTCTCTGATGGACACCACTGCACATATTAGACCCAGTGCTGCTGGTCCGCTGGAGCCTTCACGATACCGTAAGGCCATGTGAGACACAGGAGAATGCCTGGACCCCTTCATTCTGTCACAAGCATACCCAACCACTAACATTGTGTGTCTCATCTTTAATGTGGGCAACCTTGAAAAACACTCTTTGCGTTTTTATTCCTAGCCCTCTATCCACCTAATTTCCTGTATGAGTCCCTGGGGTTGGAGACCAGTTCAAGAGGCAGACCCCACTTTGTTTCTTGAGTCACAATTCTCTCTAATAAGGAAGGCTTTGCTTTGTTCCTGGCCACCCTTGGGTGTCTGTCTCCCCACTGCCAGCCCCCCATACTCCAACTCCTTCACATCAGATCTGCACACTCTAGGCACTGAGGATAACCTGGCGAACTGGAGGGATCTGGCTTCCCTGGCCATGGCGCTCGTATCCTCGTAAAAACAAACACTCACCAGTCATGCCCCACTGATTCGTTGGATGTACTTCTGACTTGAACCGGGAGTCCTCCTCACCCCACTCTACATTTGAGAGAGACCTATGACATCAGTGATGCAAAATACAATTACAAACTTAATTAATAAAGAAATAATACTTGGAAGTGAAGGGAGGGGAAAGAAGCCTCAGTAGCTTCAGAAACTTAGGGATCATTCCACAACCTTGAGAAAGAATAAATCTGACCAGAGTTTTTGGTCCAAATGGAAATTGGGTGAAAGTTGAGAGCTGCAAAATAAAAATGAGAGTGTCTTCAAGTTTTTATGGCACAGAGCGTGGGGAATGCCACAGCCTTGAAATCCAACCCTCATACCAAAGGATTCGCTCAGAATAGCCCAGGAGTTTTTAGTGCTACAGATGAGTAAAGCCAAGGAACACATCCACAAGGGCATTAAACAGTTACAATTTCAGAGAAGCTCTTTCTTCAGAGTCATTCCTGCTGACCATTATCTTCAGCTAAACCATTCAACAAGTATTCATTGGGCAGCTTCTATGAATCAGATATGGTCTAGGTGCTAGTGATAGAGTAGTGGCCAAGAATATTCAGGATTCTACTCTTGAGACATTTGCATTTTACTGGGAAGAGAAGAGTAATTAACAAGGAGACCAAGAAGATCATTTAAGTAATTTGGATAAAAAAAAAAAGACAAGATGAGGTGATAGAATGAAGGTGAGGTCAAGCAAGGACTCTCTCACGAGACGACATTTGACCTGAGACCACTGAAAACAAAAGAGCCCACCATGTAAAGGTATCGAGCCGGCATGTTCCAGGCAGAGGGATCAGAAAGTAGAAAGGTCTGAGGCAGGAAGGACAGATGGAGGGACAGAAAAGAGACCAGTATGGTGGAAGAATGTCAGCAAGAAAACTGGCCGTTGAGTTCAAGGAGAGAGGGAAGCATGAGATCAGAACACAAGTCACCAACCTTGGGCCATGAGCCAAAGCTGTCCCGCTGCCTGTTTTGTTTTCTTAATAAAACTTTATTGGAACACAACTGTGCCCATTTGTTTCAGCCTTTGACTGTGGCTGTTTTCACGAGCTGCTGTTAGACTTGAAAAGTTGAGACACAGATGGTATGTCCCACAAAGTCAAATAAATAAATCAGGGAGAATCCCAAGCAGGCTCTGCACGGTCAGTACAGAGCCCGACATGGGCTGAATCCCACAAACTGCTGAGATCATGACTTGAGCTGAAATCAATAGTTAGATACTTAATGGACTGAGCCACCCAGGCGCCCCAGGTATATTTTTTAAAAATGGAACATATTCTAAATATTTTAAGGAGCTCCTGGGTGGCTCAGTCGGTTAAGCGTCCGCCTTTGGCTCAGGTCATAATTTCATGGTTCGTGAGTTTGAGCCCCGCATCGGGCTCTCTGCTGTCAGTGCAAAGCCAGCTTCGGACCCTCTGTCCCCCTCTCTCTTCCCCTACCCTCCCCCCTCAAAAAAAAAACATTTAAAAAAATAAATAAAATATTTTTACATATTTTTAAATATATATATGTATTTTTTACTTCAGCCTTTACAGGAAAGGCTTATAGAACCCTGGATTGGAGTTCCAAAGGTTTTGGTTATATTTTAAATTTAGTGGTGGTTTAAGGAGGACAGTGGCAAAAATATGATTTTACTGTTACAAGAGGACCTGAGCTAGTCCATGTAGAACAAGCCGTCAGTCAACCAGGAGTATTTCAGCATTCCAGACTCGAGGGCACTGTGGCCTGGATGGGGTGGGCACAGTGGAGATGGAGAGGTCATGTAAGATTTTGTGGTGAGCCCATGATGGATGGGGGAATGCTAGATATTGATTCATTTTATGGTACTGGATTACTATAACTGATGCCATCTGTGCATTGAGGAATTATGGTATTAGTATAAACCTTAATAGGTTGATAAATTTTCTGAAAGTACGAACTAGATTTTACCTTCAGTGTTCTTTCTAAAGCGTAAGCTCAAGACCAGGGGGACCAGATTATCTTCTCTTTCTCCCTTTCCCTCACTTAGCAGAGTTCCAGACACACAGTAGCCACTCATGTACATTTCATGCAATGAACAAATAGCCCCAAATGGCGGAAAGTGTGAGTCACTACAAGCTTCCCTTTTTATTTGATTTTTAAATAAACATTGTCTTTATTGGCAATTTCTTCATTACTCCAACAAATATTTCTGGAGTGCCTGTTAGGTATGAGAATGTGCTGCTGCTCGGGAAGCATGACGTTGGAACAGGGGGTGCACGGAACAAACACGGACCCTGACTCCATAGAGTCTGCAGACTCCCGCACAGGAGAAAAAGGCAGGAGCCCCTGGGAGCATCTCCTTAGGAATGAGGGAGGGAGATGGTCCCTGCCCCTGGTTAAGGAAGCAGTGCAAGCCACTAGGGTAATTTTTCTAGCACTGGATACTGGTCTAGGTTCTACACTTGTCTCTCGACGAAATCCTTCCAGTCCTTTTTCAACTGAGGAAGGAGAAGTTCAGGGAGGTTAGGTTTCCTTCCCCAAAGTCACACAGCCAATGGGTGATAAAGCTGGGGTTCAAATTCAGACTAACTCCTGTGCCCTTTGGTCTTCTCTCTGTCTGCAACACCCACTGTCCTTTACGTCATCCTTGGAAAGGTTAAGATCATTTCAAATCTGCCGCCCTGAGCCTAGAGAATATTTCCTTACATGCATATGTGAGTATATATCTGGGTGCATTCACACGTGTGTAGAGGGGTGTGTGTGTGTGTGTGTGTGTGTGTGTGTGTGTGTGTAGGTGTGTAGATGAAGGAGAAAGAGGGAAGAAGGAAAGTGGTTTTCTTATAGCCTCGCCGGTCAGGTAACTCAGAGCAACCCTTAGTTACTGGCGGGAGCCTCCTCAAACAGAGCCAGATCCCCCCCCTAGTGGTAGTTTCGGGGAGGCTCAGGGAGGACTCTCCTCGAAGATTCATAAGGCATGCGAGACCATCAGTCAAGATAGTCTACAAATGTCAGTTAGAAAAGATTTATAATCAGTAGAGAGCTTGATAAACCAGCTTTTACTGCAGCACCATTGTGCTAAGAACACCGTCCCTTCCAAGGGCAGAGGGCAGAATGCTGTTTCCATCCGTCTGTACAAATACTTGTGAATCCCTTCACCTTAATACATGGACAGTAGACTAAGAGAAGCCCTGAGTAATTTATGTACAGAACCACCTCCCTTCATAAGTAAATGGAATAGATTTAATATTCTGAGCTCCATGGGAAGAGGGCGTATAAAATCCCTTTCAAGTATATGTTTTATAAAATATAGGTCATGAATTGAGTTTTCCAATATCAAAGAAAAAAATTTTAATAGACTCACAGCTTTCTCGCTGTAATTATGGCTGCATCTTTTTTTCAAGCCAAGCATAGTACCCAAAGCTATTTTATTATTCAGAAGACTGGCTCTTTTCAAAGATTGCTCACAAGTTTGGTTTGGGGGATTTTCAGTGTTTTCTTCTTGTTCCGGATTTCTGCTTGTGTTCAGCATGTCGCAGTTTGTATCCGCTGTGTTTGTGGTTGGGAGGGGTTGCTAACCCACAGACCGTCTCGGTGGGGAGGACAGGGCAGGGCTCCTGACTCTGTGGTTGGCCTCTGTGTCTTTGAGAAAGGTCTCTATCCAGATTGATGGAGGGTCTGTCCCCTGGGCCGTCAAAGCTAGACTCAATGAGCTGCTGGCCATCTGTCCCTCTGCGTTTCTTCCCACTTCTGTGATCTCGCCCCCTCTCCTGCTAAGGAGATTCTGTGCACGTCGGCTCACACTAGGGTTCTCAGCCAGGGTTAGAGGTGAGGACTTGCACAGTAACTTACATACAGGAAATTAAGTTAACTAGGTGTTTCCTGTGTGTGATGCACCATTCAAGAATGGCTGGTTGGATTTCTACCGGTTTGGGAAAGTGCCTTTGACATGTTTTAACTTGAAATGTCGACCCATCCACTTAAAAGAGATAATCCAAGGGACCTAGGCTATTGCTGAGGCACGTCATGTGGATTCAGACACTACAGAGCAGTGATTCACCTGCAGACGACTTACCTTCTTCCCAGCCCCCAGACACTTTGGGTCACCCCACTAAGGGAGGGGAGAGCGCCACTGGCACCTAGCGGGTAGAGGCCAGGGATGTAGCGCACAGGACAAGCCCCCAATGAAGGATTATTGGGCTTAAGAGGTCGGCACTCCCAAGGTTAAGAAAACCCGCCCAGAGGAGGAAATGAAGAGTTTGGGCTGTGCATGGCACATCTGGAATCTGGAGGAGCACGCACATTGGCTAGTGCCTCTCTGTGGCGAGTCTCGGGGTGAGCTCTGGCCAGCCTGTTCCTCTGAGGACGGTCCAGCAGCATGTAGCTGCGGGTAGCAGTGAGCACTGCGTGAGTGGGAGCTGGGACGAGGCCCTATGCCAAGGGATTCCTGCGCATGGTCTCCCAGACTCACCATAGGTATCCCACACACAGACGCGTGATCATCTCCGTGTTTCCAGGGAGGACACTGAAGCTTAGGGAGGTTAGAAAACAATTTTCCCAGGCGAGCGGAGCCCTCTCCCTCAATACCCATTCTTCTCTCCATTAGTAACGAACCCCAACATACGACAGCGTCATTGTGTCCGCGTGAAAACCGTATTGCGGCTAGGTGTGGCCGTGTGCTAGAGTCCCAGCCAGCGAGCTACAAGCACGGCATTTTGTCACGTTCCCGGGATGAGTTGGGGGCCACGGGAGCTGGGAAGGTTGCCCGTTTGTCCTGGCCGGAATGAGGTCTTGGGGGCTAGACCTCAGGCAGGCGCTGTGTTTCACAAGGTGGCTTTGAGGGTGGAAACTGTGTCCTAAGAAGGTGGCGAAAGACAGACAGGGACAGGATTCTATTGCCCGTGGAATGTTACACCAGCCCCGGACTGCCTCTCTCCGGAAGTGTCTTACATGAGACAGTAATGAACTTCTGTCTCATTGAGCTCACTGTTATGTTGGCTCCTCTGTGCTCATCACCAAATCTAGTAACGGCTGACATACCCAGCGTCAGTCCACAAGTAAGAATTACAGCCAAGACAATTGGACTCCGAGTCATGCTTTTCAACTGCTGTGCTGCCCAAGACATTCAAACCCTGTGTTTCATACCACCTGCCTCTGTATGGTAGTCAGAAAATTGAGCCTTTATTGGAGCAAAAATTGTCTTTGTCTCCTCCATTATCTTAGAGTTCTTTCCAGAAAGCGTTCTGAGGTCTCTGTCCTTAGGTATTCTTTATTAGATTAAAAACATACCCAGTGCCCCTTGATGGAAACTTCCTTAGCATAGCGGTTTTCATTTTCTCTTGTCACAGTCATTTCAGATCAGAGTCCAGCCCCGATTGTCCGAAAATGCTCCAATAATGCGCATCATCGTGTGGCTGCCATTTACATCAGTATCCACATCCCAAGGACTAGGGAGGAAGGGGAAAGATACAGGGAATGTTAAGAGGGCTCTAGAAGGTTTTCACAGAATATTAATTTTTGGGCTTGTCAGGGAGTCAACTGGACATGCATCTTCAGGATGTGCCTGTCAGTTCATTGGGGAGATCGATATGTTCTAACAAGAGTGCAGCCCAGGGGTCGAGACCACTGGCTCCCGTGTCCAAAAGGTCTGGTTTTCAGTTATGTTTCCATTGATAATTGAGAGCCCTTGAACATGGCGTCTTACCTCTCTGAGCTTTGCATAACTCCTCTGCAGAAGGGGGATAATGGTAATGCCCCCAAAGGGTAGCAGATATCAAGCCTGGAGCACCACGCCGAACAAAATAAATACTACAAGTGCCATAAACATTAGCAGCTGCCAGACGCCTTTTCCCCCCAGTGGTAGGGCACAGTGCCGCTGCTAGCATCTTGCAAGGGAAGGAAGAAGTCTGCCCGCCAGCAAAGCTGGGTTCCAATCCTGGCCCTTCCTCTTATCAGCTGTGCGAATTCGAGCATCTCTTCCTTCATTTTGCGTTGGTGATAGTCCACGGTGGCAGCATTCTGTATGAGTTGCAATTAGGCAGATTTGAAATGATGCAATATGGGAAATATTTGTAAAGTCTCACTTGGGCACACGTCTAGAAACATTTCTGTCATCCTCAAAGGAAGCCCTGTGTTTATCAGAACTCATTCCCCACTTTCTCCCCAAATTGCCCAGTCCCAGGAGACCACGGGTCTACCCGTTGGCTCTTTTGATTTGCCCGTTCTAGGCATTTCACATAAATGGGATCCCACAGGAGGTGGTATGTTGTGACTGGTTTCTTTCCCACGGCACCATGTTTCTATGATGCTGGGTCGAATGCAACACGGGTCAGTATTTCGTTTCTTCTTGTTGCCAAAGACAGGGTCCGCTCCTTATATCTGCCTTGGCCACACTCGGTGCTGCCTCAGCTGGTAAAGAGGAAGACATAACATTCTTTGTCAAGAGTACTCTTGAATTATGCACATTTTCAATTATTTGACATAGTCAAGAACATGGCCCTTACATAAGGTATACCTAAGCTCTACTTACAAGAATTAAATGAGATAATATATGGAAGTTCTTGGTAGCAAGCCCCATACATGGTGGCCCCTCAGGAAATAGTCCCTCCCTGTGTTGGGTGGGTTGTCTTATAACACACCTCCTTGTCATCCACTTTACTGTTTGTCACCCTAAGGAATCCCCGTCAGTAACGATTCCAACTGATTAAGTAGAAGAATTATGCCTAAGTGTTTTCTAAGGAGTTTGCTCACCAGGTATCCCAAAAATGTCTTTTGGAAAAAAAAAATCCAATTTGCACTATTTTGTCAAGTTTCTGGAAACCTACCAAAGGTTCAAGTTAGATATTCCCTCGTAAATTTCCACCGGTATCCATATATTCATAAAGTATATCTGAGACCTTTACTTTCATCAACCCAAGTATATTCCCATTTTGACAGCGTCACTGTTGGGTGTATGAGCTTTAATGAAAGACAGCCTTTGAAAACGACCATCGTAGGGTCTTTCTGACTTACTTCAGCAAGGTTTAGAAGTAAAAAACACTTATTCATCCTCGATCCTTTCCCCTTGACCTGGGCTGTTAGGCACCACATCAAGCAGACATCTCCGCTACGCCAACGAGCCATCACAGCTTGCCTCGTAGGTGACAGACATCAGAATGGGTACTTCTGGATGCGTCTATTTCTTCCTCTCAGTGATGCCGATTATCATCATGTCCGTGTTTCAGATGAGGAAGCATAAGCTCAGAGAGGTTGACAACACATACTCAGAGGAGAAACTGGGAGTCTGGATCTTTCTGATCTCAAAGCTCATCTTCCTCTAAAGAGGCTGAGTGTCCTTTGTCTTGGTATGAGTTAATTACTTCTTAGTAGTCCTGCTTATCCTCCACAGAAAGACTTTTTTTTTTTTTACCCTGATTCAGTGGTCTCTGAAACAGCATTCAGGGCTGTTTCCTGGCCAAGGCTTTGCATCTCAATTCGAAATGTTTATTTTATTGCTTATTTTATTTGCATCTCCATTCGAAATGTTTAACAGGCAAACAATGAAAAGTGCAGTGTGGCTTCAGCTTAAGAGTTTGCAATCTGAGGAGCAAGTCTAGGTCATGGCTGTCCATGGGGATGACACCTTATAGCATGAGACAGTCCAGCCGTGCCTGGTCCTAATTACAAGTTAAGGAGTTAGGTCAAGTTACATCACAAAAGGGCAAACACCCCATCCGAGAGAAAAATTATTCTAGAGTTAGAAAAACCGTAACCAGGGATCTAGGGATGAAATTCATTTTGCAATGTATCAGCAAGGAATGCTTTCTGCTGCAGGTAACAAAAAGGCAATTAATGTGGCTTAAACATCTCAGGTTGATTTTTCTCACATTTCCAGAAGCTGAGAGGTGGGTGGCCGCTTCTGTCGCTTCACCGATTTGATAGCATCTCTGTGAGTCTCTGACCTTTCTCTTGTGGCTGTGAGACTTGTCACAGCTCTAAAATCACAGCTATGTCTAAAGGAAGAAGAAAAAGGGGGCAGGAGACATGTCTCTCCCTTTTCATTAGAGATGCAAAGTCTTTACCAAAATAGTCTTTTCTTAACAACTCCCCAGAGCAGAACTCTGGAAATCATGTGATTACCCCTGGCTGCAAGAAAAGCCATGTGTAAACCAATATTTCCATATGTGTATGTGCACATGTATACGTGTGTGTATGCACGCATGTGTGTTCATCAACAGGGTGGGCTAGGGAGGAGAAAATTGGGAATAGATCTGGGATTAGCCATGACTGGTCCCCACGTGGCCCCCAAAGGTTAAGAGATGTACCCAACTTTTAGAAGGTTAAAATGCAGGAGAAACCAGCATTTTCCATGATTTTATTGTGAGTTTGAGAGTGAGTTGGGGGGCATCACCGAAAGGATTTCTTGGCTAAATAAAGGAAAAAAAACAAAATCAGACTGGTTTCTTTACTGTTCAAGTTCTCAGAGACTTTAAGCTGTGAATGGCCTCGTCAGTCTCCAAGAAGAGGCAGTCCCGGAGAATCTGTTCCGGGCAGGCTGTTCCGTGAACCTGGCATGCAGGATATGGTAGGTACGTTGGAAAGGTAGCTTTTAGCCAGTGAACGACTGGATCACGAGGTACCTGAGCAGGCATGCCTCCCCCCTCACAGCGGAGCGGTTAGAGCTCCAGGTTGAATATAAGATTGTCTGGGAACAAGACAGTGAACGTCGGAGAAGGTTGTACAGTGTCAGGTAGAGTTTTGACCTTGGTGAGCATCAAGTCCAGCCACGGAGGGAGGGGACTCGTGAAGAAGCTGGGCACAGGGACCCCACCATCGATACCTCTGGACTGCCTCCTTCCTCCTGCATCCACCCAGATCCCACTAGTCTCCTTCACAAAGCTCATCAATACTCAAAGAATAAAAACCTTGCTGAGGGAATTTAACTGTTCCATAAATATTAAGCCAGGAGTGTTGGGAGTTTCCATTGTTTGGGGTTTCCCCTGTTCTCATGAAGATCAACCCTTTGACCAGGTCCTTGGTAGGAAATTGACCAGCCAGGAGCCTGAAGGTGGACATAATAAGTCCAGACGGAAAATGACAGATTTTGTGCCTGTGCCTCTTACCAAGGACTGTTAGTCACAACCGTTGCTGCGTTTTTACTCTCCAGGTAGTCTCTGCCTCACTCTCCTCTTGTCTGGTAGCTGCCCAGCTTCGCCGTAACTGTCACACACAGGATATGGAGCTGAGGGTTTCATACACATCACCTCATTTCAGCCTTGCATTATCCCCGAAAACAGATAAAAGAATTCTCATTTGCAGATAAAGACCTAGAAGGTAGTGGGCAGGGACCTTACTGGGATCTCACGACTTGGCCTCTGTATCTTCCTTATACCACGTGAATACATCAGTATAAAAAAGAGAGTCTAAATGAAAATTGCTATGCAAGACAGAAAACGTAACTTTAAATGCATGATGGCTTTTACCATTAGGTCAGAGGAAAAACGGAGCCAGAACTTGATTAGTCTAGGGACCAGTGAAAGGTGGGTGATAATTTTGGACTTTCTTTTATAGACGTTTGTACTAGGGTTCTCCAGAGAAACAGAATCAGTACTGTAGGTCTATATCTATAGCTAATAAGAAACTGGCTCCCACAGTTATGGAGGCTGAAAAGTCCCAAGGTCTGTAGTCAGCAAGCTGGAGACCCGGGAGAGCCGATGCTGTAATTCTAGTCCAAATGCCAGGAGGCTTGAGATCTATTAAGAGTGATGTTTCAGTTTGAAGGTGGGGAAAAACCAGTGTCCCAGCTCAAAGTAGTCAGGCAGGAAGAGTTCCTTTTTGCTCAGGTTTTCTGTTCTATTCGGGTGTTCAATTGATCCGGTGAGGCCCCAAGACTTTGGGGAGGGCAATCTGCTTTACTCCATCTATTATTTCAAATGTTAATCTCGCCCAGAAATACCCTAACAGACACACCCAGAACAATATTTGGCCAAGTGTCTGGGCACCTTGTGTCCCAGTCAAATTGACACCTAAAATGAACCACCACGATACTGTAGGCAGAATCTTGACCTTGACCCCATGACCTCCATCCTCTGGTCTTACACTTGCGATTATGTTGCCTTACGCAGCCAGAGATTTTGCCAATGCAAATACAGTAAAACCATGGTTTGCAAGCATAATTTGTTCCAGAAACATGCTTGTAACTCAAAGCACTCGTATATCAAAGCAAATTTCAAGAACCATTGGCTCAGTTGTGATCATGTGACATTTGGCAACACGTGCTACTCATATTACAAGACCTCGCTCGTTCATCAAGTTAAAATTTATTAGAAGTGTTTGCTCGTCTTGTGGAACACTCGCAAAACAAGTTACTCGCAATCCAAGGTTTACCGTAAAGTTATGAATCAACTGACGTTAAAATAGGAAGACTATCCTGGATTCTCCAGGTGGATCTAAATAATCACCTGAGCCCTTAAAAGTGGAAGAGGCAGGCAGAACAGTGAGTAAGAGAAGCAGTAGAAGAGGGAAGTAGGAGAGAGGAGGCAGAGGTTGGTTCAGACAGTCCTAACTCCTGAGAAGGACTCCACCTGTCATTGGCTTGAGGATGGGGTGGGGCCACGTGGAAAGCGTGGGAAGGAAATTCATTCTGCTGACACCCTGACCGGGCTTGGAAAGGATTTCCCCAGAGCCAGTAGTAAAGAATACAGACCTGCTGCCAACCTTGATTTCAGCCTTGTGACACCCAGGTGAGTCTCGCTGTGTCCAGACCTCTACCCCACGGTCTCTGTGAGGTCATAAATGGGTGTTCCTTGAAGCCGCTACTTGGTGGTAATTTGTTACAGCAGCAGTAGAAAAGGAACGCAGTATCTGGTTTATTCCCTTCCATGCCAGCCGTGAGCAAAGTTGCTTTTCCCAAGAATGAAAACAGAAATGGCCAACCAAATGACAGAACGAAGGAGAACCACTCGAGCTCGCGAACTGCTTTAACAACCGTCCCAAGTTCAACTCCAAATGCAACCCCACACCAACATCGTTCTTAAATGAAAACAGCATCAGAAACAACCTTCAGGACATGTTTAGCAACACATCCGAGCGAAGCTTCTTTAATTGTTAACTCTTTTGATAGTCACGTGACACCACTAATTACAGCGAACTGTCCGATGAGGAGGTCACACTGACTGCATCCAGGAGGTCCATGGACAGGTCCCCAGGCCCACTGGGCTTTCAGAAGCGACCTCGCCCCTTGCCACCGTTCACCTCCCTCTCCCAGAGCAGACATCTTTCACAAGGTGCTGGAATTCGATGAGGACAAGACCCTGAAAGAAAACATCATCCCCGCAACTGGGTTAACCCACTATCGTTAATGCAGTTCAGCGAAACCTGAGGTGACTTAACAGCACAGCAGTCCCTGGGCTCGGCGTCATGGCGCTTTTCAAGGTCTCCCTACACGCTCTCCTGCAAGGTGCGTGTGGAATGTGTGTGTGTGGAGTCACCCTTCCTGATAGCATCCTTGTTTGGGAGCATAATCTCTCCTGGCCCATCTTCCCCTCCAGTGTTCCGACGATGTCTGAATTCTGGAACAGAAAGAGGAACAGCATGGCTCTCTTGGGAGCGCTCAGTGCATGGGCGCAATCAAGAAGGCAGACAAATGCCCCTTCACCTAACACGTATTTGCCAACACCTAGCACACATTTGGTCAACGGCATGCTTAATCCTTCCAGTCTTTTTCCTGTCTGTTTTTATATGTGACAGCTTTATCACGAGATCATTCACATGCTGTACAACTCAGCCATTTAGAGCGGGCAGTTCAGTGTTTTGTGGTACATCCATAAAGTTGTGCAGCCGTCACTACAATGGGTTTTAGAATATTTTCGTCACCCCCAAAAGAAACCCTGCGTTCATTATACTTCTCATTCCTCCCAAACTCCCCCAGCCCTAGACAACCACCAACCTACTCTCTGTCCCGTGGATTTGCCCGTTCTGGACGCTTCATATAAATGGAATCCTGTACCATGTGTCTTTAATGGCATTTTCCCCTTCGCGTAAGGCTTTAAAGGTTATGCTACATTGCAGCATTCATCACCCCGTATCTTTTTATTGCCAAATATTCCATTATATGCATTATTATTTTATTTACATCTTTACATTATCATTTCATTATATTTTATGTGTCTGTTCCTAAGTTGGTGGACGATGGGTTATTACCAGTCAGCAATTCTGTAAGTTTAACGTACAACGTTGTACAAGTTTAAGATGTACACTGGGCTGGTGCGATGCATTTATAGGTTGCAATATGATGACCGCTGTAGTGTTAGCTGACGCCTCCATCGCATCTCCTAATTATTCTTTCTTTTTGGTGGTGGTAGCAACTAAGATCTAGTCTCTTAGCAACTTGGAAGTCTGGAAGACCGTGCTGTTGGCTGCCATCGCTATGCTGTGCATTAGATCTCCAGAACTTACCTTCCAAATGCAAGTTTGTACCCTTTGACCGGTACCTGCCCCCCACCCCCACCCGCCAGCTCCTGGCAACCACCGTTCTACTCTCTGTCTCCGTGAGTTCAGCTTGTTTAGATCCCATAGAAATAAGTATGTGGATCGTGTACCCAGCAGCCTTGCCGAAAATCCTCTTTGAGCATAGACGCTACTATACGTATTTTATAGTTTCAGTGACTAATGTCCTAGCTGGGTTCTCATGGTGTAGCTGCCTCAGTCCAATGCTCACACTCTGTTTCCTATGCCTTCATAATTCTGCAAGTATTTGTATGTACATGGACAGCTATTAAGTTGACACATCACATATTAATGCGGTATTGCCCCAAATGCCCATTTGATTTAGGTCTGCCTTTCCTACATAGCAGTTAGGGAAGTAATACGACTGCTTGCTAGAAGCCACAACTTAGGATATATGTCTTTCCTTGTAGAACCGTCTTCTGTCTGAGTCATCATTGGCTTTTTCACCATTTTTTTCTTAAACATTGGAAAATGGACTCATTGCCTAATGGCACTGTATCTCCCCATCAAGAATGCCTTCTTCCATCATTCTTGATGATAAACGATGGCACTTAGGGCCAGACCTGTCTCTTCCCTTCTATGGTAACAGGAGAGTCGCTTCTAGTCTCGACCTCTGTCCTGTCCAACCACAGGCCACTTCTGTAGGGGCACTTGCCATGACTGACACCAGCGTCCTTTCCCTAGAAGCAGTAGCCACCCCTGCTGAGCCTGCCCCGTGTGTGTGACACTTACTGTGGAACCAAAGTCTGAGTGAAATGACGTCACGCACGCAGCCCCCTGGTTGCCTTGTCTCTCCACCCCTGCTCTGCTGCTGGTCCCGCCCTCTACTTTGAGAACACAGTCAAGGCCATCTGGGATGATCTCCACAAGCCTGTATCTCTTCTGCCTCTATCTCCCTAAGCTCCAACATCTCTGGCCTCTCAAATATCTCAGGAAAGAAGTCACCTCCTCCTTTTTGGGATCCCTGTATTTTTAATTCTGTATTCTGGTGAGTCTCCATGGCCGTGCTCTTTCGTGACCACCTTCTCCTTCCTGCCCTTCACTCACATTCTTCATCATCTCTGTCCTTTTGGTGGACAGACGTAGCCAGGTCTCCGAGTCCTCACAAGAGAGAACTGGCCGCCTCCCGCTTTCCTTTCCTTACGTGCTATCACATGCTCTTTTCTCCTCCCTGTCACAGAATTACTTTCTGAAAACCCATTGTTTCCTGATACAAGCATTGTATATGCCTCTGCCAGTATGAAAGATAATTTTAGGTGGCAAAGTGGTGAACTTTTATGATTTTAATAGCTTTTTATTTTGATGCATAACTGAACAATACCTAGTATATCATTCCCATGATTTTTTTTCATAATGTGTCTTAGAGCCAGGTTGAATTTTCGAGATAAATTTAAAGCATATTGAAAAATAAACAAATAGGGGTACCGTTAGCGAACACGATAAAGTAGTCCCTGAGTGGCCGGAATGTGGGAAACCTTCGTCACCTCCAAATGGAATCTCCTCGGGGTGACCCCGGGAGACCCACACGGTAGGAAGGCTATGAAGACCAGAGCTAATGTGTTCAATGAATGTTACCTAATCATCTCCCAGGTATACTTGAGACACTGCTGTGAATGCACAAGAATGACCTTGGGTAGATGGGATGGTCCACCTGAGTGGGTGTTTAGGAGATGTTTGCTGGGTTGAAGCTTCAGCAAGCAGAGCATACACGGAGTGCTCCCCGTGGGCCGACAGTGCACTAAGGTTCACATTCACCCTTTTCAACAGGCTCATCAACCCACTGCATCCCCACTTTATAGATGAGAATGCTGAGTCTCAGGGAGGTAAGGCATTTTACCCAAGGCATTTTACCCAAGGATCACTGGACTAGTAGAAGATGGGGCAGAGACAGAAACCCCAGGCAGTCTGGTTCTGAGTCAGTTCTCACACCCACTGTGTTCTAGCTCAGATCATGAAGGCTCTAATGCACAAGCCAGGTTACTTGGCATGAGAGCGTTTTTTCTCCCTGTGCCGTTCATCCCCCCCAAGTTCACTGCAAGAAATATCTATGCGGAATCCATCGTGCATCAGGTCTATCCCAGCCATGGAAGATCCAGGAAGACGTAACTCACCTCTGCTTTCTGGGGAGAGTCCTGCAGACCACAAACAAGGAATGGAATTAAACTGGGCTCACTTTAGCACAACACATAGGGGGAGTCCTCATTTTCTATTAATATCACCCAGGGAAGCGAGGCAACGGACATTTCGCAAAGTCGAATGAACCTTTATAAAATATCAACAGAAATGGTATAAGGTATCAACAGAAATAAAACACTAGAGTCATTTTTCCTAAATAGTTAGTGGTAGCAATAGACTCGGTCATTTATGTCACCAAAATTAATGTTGGTTCTGACAGCTTTTCCAGGATCAGAGTTGGGGAGCATTTGGAGATTTCTAGGATACTGAGCAAATATTTGAAAAATGATATTGAAAATGCTTGCTGTGTGTAACAGTGTCTCAATAAGAAACAGAGGGTGCACTCAAATGAAGACAGTGCAGGGGTGGGGTGCTGTGTTAAAGGTAAATTGTAAAGGATGGGGGGTGTAACCTGAGCCAGTGACCACAAAGCTGTTATCATCCCGAGCCCTAGGGAATGAGGGGATGTTCAGACCTAGAAAGAGAGTCGTGTAGAGAGGGACACTTTGGGAGGAACAGAGACCTGGAGTCGGGGACACTGCTGGCCCAGGGCAACCCAGAAGGGGGAGATGCAGGGAAATAAACACCCTGACCTCATTCGACTGCCACACCTTCTGATCGCCAAGCCCAGAGGAGGCCAGAGGTCTAGTGCCGTCCCTTCAGGCCAGCCTGCAATGACCCGGGGTGGGGTGGGGCACGGTGAGGTGGGCAGGCCCACAGGTCAGGCTGAAGATATTCCATACACGAGGGAAACCTTCCGACATGTTCTCGCTGCTGTGACCTAACGCAAAGACAGACTCACGTGTTTTGAGTGGGAAAAGAAAAAAAAAAAAAAAGTCCAACCCCTTGGCCTGAAAATTCTGGAATTTTGGCAGCATCAACAGTGTGCTACGGATGTATCTAAATATAATTACATTTCTCTCAAGGTAGGGAATTTCTTTGCACCCATGTAATCACCGTGAATGAATGACTACATAACCTTGGAGAAGATTCCTAGCATCTCCATTGGTCTCTAAACTCAGAGATACTTGCTGTTGGCGCTGTGGAGACCGTTAGTTAGTTTTGATTCAGGCCTTTGCAGAGACCATGTTTTCTCTGTTGAAAAAGTCCACCATCAGTATACGTGCTGCTGCGTCCACGAATACTTAACTCCATGCTGTAACGTGTAGGTAGAAAACAGTCCCCAGCGAGAGTTTTCCTGGGCTGTGCGTCTTGCATTGTCAAGGCGTAAAGAGAGTCTGAGTTGGAACCCGTACCCCCTTCAGGATATGAGCGGATCCAGGTCAGTGAATTGTTTCGAGGTAGAAGAAGTTTAATGAATACAGCTTTTGGGCTGTGTGCACCTCCATTACCATTTGTTATTACAAAACCATGAGTCTGTCTCCGGATGCTTTCCCACAGGCTGATGGTGTCAAAAGAGTGACAGGTCTCTCATTAAAAATGCATTGTGTCTTACCTCCTGCCTCCTCTCACACCCCGACCTACCCTACTGTAAATATACTGCCTCCACGAGAGTCTACAGCAAACCACCTTGGGTCCTGTTCAGAGTGTCTACTTTCTGCCACATCGCCATGTGGGCAGCGCATGCATCCACAGCCGTAATATACACGGACGCGAGCCGCAAAGAAATTGAGTCAACTCTTTAATAACCGTGGGAATATCGCATCTCAAAAAAATCTAGAAACAGTGTCATGATATCATGTACCAGCAATTTAATTTGCTGGGTAGGGATTAAGAGCTGACAAATGCCCTCTCTTTAAGTTCTTTTAATTCTGTCTCTGCAAGTCAGAGCTTTCCACATATTCCCTGGCCTCCCAGCTGATGTGCTAAAAATGGTCTCACCGTACTGTTCTCAGACATGCAACGATCTAGACGAAGCTGTTTAGCTACTTACAATCTGTTTACATTACATAGAAGGTTGGTTAATTAGAAATAAGCATGTTTCTTAATTAAGGAACAAATTAATTTTTAAAGAAGTGCTGGGACCCCCTCGGGTTACTGCAGATAAGGGACTGAGCACGTGGCCCGTGGCTGTCGGCGTAATTCTTTGCAAGGAGGGTCTGATGTGCGCGGTGACACAGACCACGGTAGCCTTGGAACCAGGTATCTGTGGATTAGAAACCGTAGTCATTCTGCTGATGTCTGGTGAATTTCTGCTGTGTGTGAGGCAGCGGGCTGGGAGCTCCAGGAGCTCAAAAATGAATATGACAAATCAGACCCTTAACAGAGCTCAGGGTAAAATGAAGGAAAGGGTTTCACATATACAGTGCTTAACAAAATGTGCCAAATGCTAGACGAAAAATGAATAAAATAGCCCAGGAGAACACTGAGCGCAAAGCAAGCTGGGGGTTTGGGGAGGGAGTGGTGAGGCAGACAAGAGACCTGGAAAGCTCCCAGGTGGAAGGTGATAGGTTAGTTGAGTCTTGAGAGATGAGCAGGAAACTTCTGTGGCTGACCCTGGAAGCTTGGTCTAGGCAGAAAGAACATATACACCAAGACCTGAAAGAGTAAGGCATGATCTGAGAACACAGGTAAAGAGGGTACGACTCGGGCATAAGCTATGGAGAAGCCAGGAGCTAGAGAAGGTCTGGAGACGCCAACACGATCCAGGTGACAAAGAGAGGCAAGCAGCATGAGAAGTAGGCAGGTTAGGACTTTCTTTGGCTCCTAGCGACAGAAACCCAGCCAAGTTTAAGCCAAAAAAAAAAAAAAATTGTATTGGTTCATTCATTTAAAAGGCCAAGAGGGCCTTCAGGACTGGCTGTATCTAGGTGGTCTATTTATGTCATCAGGGATGTTTCTCACACTATTCCTCGGCTCCACTTGTGTCAGTGTTGGCTTTCCCAAGGGGTAGCAAACGACGGTGGTCACGGGGCATTTTCCCCACTACCTTAGCAACTCCAGCCACCCCTCACACTTTATAGAAGCATTATTTACATATAATGGCCCCGCTTAAGTTGTGCGCCCATCTCTGAAATGATGGATGTGTGCACCAGTGTGGACAACTCTGGCCAGATCTGAGTTGTATGCTCACTCCTGGAGTCAGGCATGGGAGAAAGGTGGTGCCAGCCCTCTCTGAACCACGAGGACTAAGAAGGCACAGAAGGGTGGTGTCCCAAAGGAAAGTGAGAATGTTGTTCACAAAAGCAAGGGAACAGAGGCAGGGCATAGAGAGAAACAGAGAGCTGCTTGCTCTACAAAGAAGTCTAGACGAGCTCTTGGTGAGTTTCAAGTGGAAACACAACGTGGACATATTTGCACTGGGAAGAAATTTCTCTGGCTGCGGAGTGGGTGAAGGGATGGGACAGAGGAGGAGACAGACACTGGATGGACAGCTACACTGTCAACAAAAGCCTGGTCTAAGGTGGTCATGGTGGAGACAGTGAGCATGAGGCATATTTTGGGGAGATTTAGGAAGTAGAAGAGAGGGACTTTGGAGTATCCAGTGGATGATAAAGGGCCACACATTCTTTGAGGGTTGATGTCCCCTCCCTTGGAATATAGATGAGTTCTGTGGCTGCCTTCACTGACAGAATAGGGCAAAAGTGGCCCTTTCTAGCTGCTGAGCCCAGGCCTGAAGAAATGGGCAGATTTCACTTCCTGTCTCCTGCACCCCTGGCTCGATGGAAGACAGCACCCCATAAGAAGTCCATCTGGAGGCTGTCCTTGGAGAAGCTCGCCCTGTGTCCTCAAGAAGACTGGTCCACTCCCTCCTCTCTTCCTGAGTCTGAAAGCCCGTCTCTGTCTGTGGGTGTAAATCACAGTCATGGGCTGCAGTCTGTCTTCCTTCTGGAATTCTCCATTTGATGGGCTGTCAAGCCCTTTGGTTAGCTTTACTGTAAGTCGAGGGGACTGTCAGTCTTCCTGTAGCTGTATTTCATTCGAGTCCTTTAATGTGCCCCCTGGAAGTGACACATGCTCTAAAATGCAATCACAGGCCACAAACGCAAAAAGAAAACAGAAGTTATTGGATCAAGAAGCGGGAGTCTAAGGCTCCGGCCGGGAGACTCTTGTGTCCTCTACCTGATTATGACTCTCACATTTATGTTGCTTCTTGAAAATTATAGCCAGAAACTTTTGTTTGGGGGTCAGGAGAATAGGTCTTAGAAGGGTCAAAGGTAGGGCAGGTGAGATTGGTCTTTGTCCTGCTGTCTAATTTTTCTGGTAGGAAGACCCCGGGGCACAGCTAAGCAACGAGGCACTTTGTAAATATTAGAAAAAGGTGTCCCCTCTGGGCAGATGAATTATAAAAAAGTGTCCCTCTGGAAGGACACAGACCATTGAAGGTCCTGGTTTCATGGGAGGCACATGAGTTGGTATATAGAGAAATCTACCTCTTCCTCCAGGAAATAAGAGGGCAGGCTGCTCATGAGGACCCTTTGGGCCCCACAACCTTGGGAAAGAGCTTCCAGGAAACGTGCCTCCCAGCACCAGCAGAGGCAGGAACAACAGTCTCACCATCATCACTACCATTTATTGAGCCCCTACTATGTGTTGGGTGTTGCGGTGGGCTTCGCATGTATTCTCCCTAATCCTTGAAACAACTGTGAGGTGTAGACACCACCATCAATGACAGATACAGACTGAGAATCTCTGGGCCTTGCCTGGAAATGTACTAGAACTAGGAGTAGGAGACACTTGAACTTTGTAGCTTCCTCTTAAGTAGAAAGGAGTTTCTTGGAGAGCTATGCTGAGAAAGGCCCCCACTGAGGCCATGAGTTTGTGGTTTGTGGCCATATTGGCTCATATAGGGACATTATTGCATTCTAGTGGTGATTAAGGGCAATCTATTGGGCTGTCGTTTTGTTTCCCATGCCTCCAAAATGGAGCGCATTGAGTTGGATTGGCCACAGCTTCAGGCAGGATCTACGTGAACCAGGAGGTAATGCGGCAGAGTGGAGTGGTTAAGACTCTGAGCCAAATGTGGCTGGATTTGAATCTCTGCTTCCCCTCTTATTACTTGCCTGACTTTAGGCAGGTTACTGAGCCTCTGTGAGCCTTAGTTACTTCCTCTTCAAATTGAGACTGGCGCAGTTCGTCATAAGAATGCTGTTGACAATGCCTTTGATTTTTAGTAAACTCATTACAGGGTCATTACCATTACCCAAAGGTTGGTGCAGCACCCCAGTTTAGTCTAGGAGTCCGTGAGAGTTCATGGCCTTCTGAGTTGACACCATTCATTGGCTCATGCTGAACTTGTGCTCAACCAGAAATTTCAGTATATATTTTATGTCATTATAGCCAAGGTACATCTCTCTACTTAGAACTAGTACATACATATGTTTGTGTACATATTTGTATGTATATATACATATGCTTATTCCTGAAGCCACATTTACCACATTTAATTAGCTTCGTGCATCGGAAAGAATGTGATGTTTTGTCTCTTTAATCTGGCTTACTGCTAAGTATTCATCTCCCTTTAAAAAAAAAACAATCATAAAATAGGGGCGCCTGGGTGGATCATTTGGTTGAGTGTCTGAATCTTGATTTTGGCTCAGATCATGATCCCAGGGTCATGGCGTCGAGCCCTTCATCAGGCTCTGTGCTGAGCATGGGGCCTGTTTGAGATTCTCTCTTTCTCTCTCTCTCTCTCTCTCTGTCCTTGTTTCCCACTCAGGAGCTCTCTCTCTAAAAAAAATTACAATTAAAAAAATTAAAAATCAATAAAAAATCCTAAAATCTCATAAGCGTGTATTCTGAATCTTCATCAAAGTCATAGTAACTATATATGACTTTTGAAGGGCACTGACCAACTAGCAGACATTAATTGGATGCCCACCATGTGTCAAGAGCTGTGCCCCATGCTGTTGACCTTTCAAAGTCCAGTGTCCACTATGGTGCCTGGTACAATGTCATTGAAAAACACTGGCTGGCTGTATAGATGGATAGGTGAACAATGAGGTTGTTGAATGGAACAAAGTTGTAGATCGCTGTCACAGCACGAGAGATCCTTGCCTAGAAATCAGTTAACACTGTTGTCACAAAGTTGACCATACAGTTATAAATTCGCCTCTAAGTACGATCCCCCAGCCCACATTTTTCCCATTGTATCCATCATGTACTTGGGCATAAGAGGTGTTTCCACATGCCTTCCTGAAACATTTACACTACACACCTCTGTCGTTCTCCTGGTTTATCAATCTTGTAATAACAGGCTTCACGAAAGAAACACGCTTGCGCCCCAGGAGACACGTGAGGTCACCTACATCAGCTTGTTTGTGGTGGCTGCTTCACAATGTATGTATACATTGAAACATCAAATGCTATACCTTACATAGACACAATTTTTATGTGTCGATTATACCTCAACAAGGCTGGGAAAAAAATTATTTTGGCTGCATGTGAGATTAGAAAGTCCTTCAAAAATAACTTAAAAAAAAAGAAGGCGTGTTTTGTGGTTAATATGCCGTGTTCTACTGACTTTCCCTGGATCTTCAAATCATCATCAGATTTGCTATGCATCAGTCTCACGTACCATCTTGTGGGTATGAGTTCTAACACAGCAACATATTGTTTGCCTATTTTAAAATTTGTACTGCACAGAGAACGTGAAGCTATAAGCACCTACTGAGTTCTCTTACATTTCTTTCTGAAACTAATGAGTACATAG
This sequence comes from Panthera tigris, assembly GCF_018350195.1. Lineage (NCBI taxonomy): Eukaryota > Metazoa > Chordata > Mammalia > Carnivora > Felidae > Panthera > Panthera tigris. The sequence goes on from NC_056674.1 coordinate 56,267,711, forward strand.
ATTGTTGAAATTACCAGAAGGAATAACCAACCATACTCGCAAGAAAAAAAAAAAAAAAAAGGAAGGCAATAAATCGGATATTTCCTAAATATACATCAATAGGGGAAGGGCTAAATAAAATTAAAAGAATAAAACGTTACGGTGTACAAAGAAGTGAACCGAATAGTTTGTGTTTATATAGTCAATGAAGAGATGGGGCTCAGAAAGAAGACCGTCGACTTCCATACATATTCCACGTGATGCACTTTGTAAAAATTTGATTGAAAACATGCACATAACATATTATTCGCGGAAACAGAAATATGCCCCGGATGACCTGAGATGGGCAGGACTGGCAGGTGTTTCGTGCTCCAATACACCAGTTGGCTGTGCTGACAAGGCTGATGGGTATAGAACAGGACATCACCGATAAAAGGATGGAAGCTAGATCTGTAATGTCTTATTTCTTTGAGTAAAATGAAGACAAAGCAAATACGAAAACGTGCTAACAGTTGGCAGTTCCATATGGCAGGTGTACAGGTTTTCATGGTATGGGTTTTTTTTTGTACTTTTCCGTGTTTAAGATTCCCAAAATACGGAACTGGAGAAGGAGGTTAGCCCTCGTTGGTTACCGACCATCAGTCCATTCTTCCTATTTCTTCCCCCAGATGGATTTTTTTTTTTAAGATATAACACAAGAAAGATACAGTGGAGATCTTGCTATCGACCTGCATCACTTAGGATTAGGTTTAACCGCACGTAGCAGAAAAACAACTGAAATGATGTGAGAAGTTTATTTTTCTTGCATAAAAGACATGCAGAGGTCATATAGGGCAGCCTCAGGATGAGTTTGGAACAAGGTTTTGCCCCTTGAACACATAACTTCCACCCTTGAGGCTATGTCATGGTTCAGGATGGCAGATGGAACTCTTCTAGCATTCACATCCACGCTGTGGACCCGCAGCCCCCTGTCCTGATGTCACATTAGCCAGACTTAATCACATGACCGCATAGACCAGGAAACATGATGCTTCATTAGGCGGCACTACCCAAGATTTGGAGGTGGTTTTGTGTTTTCTGGGAGGTTTTTTAGTTAAGGAAGAAGAAAAGAATGTATGTAATGTGTATATCCTTCTCCACTGTATAATTATTTAACCATTTTTAAAATATCAGTATGGACTCAACAGGATTTTAATTCTCTTCATTGGGTTGTTTTCTGTTGCTGTCTTTTTTTAATGCTGTGCTTAAATTTTGTCGTGTTTGGAAGCCAAATACTGAGGCTTTCAATAGTTCCTCATCATTTTTTGATCATTTTCTTACTTTCTTGGGAAATAAGATATTCTAGGATCACATTGTACTTGCCCTGCACCAACGCTGAACTGAAACCACTTGGTTCTTGTAGTGGAGGGTCGTATATAGAGATGAAGGACTGGGTTGTGAGTTTAGTATCATGGCTCATGTGTCATTGCTTCTAAGCCCTCAGCAGACAGAGCAAGGATATGCACACAGATAAATACATTTGAAATGCAAAAAAAAAAAAAAAAGCAATAAATTACCATGTGTATATGGTATGTGTGTTCATACATACATACATGCATATATACATGAACTTGTAACTGTATTACGCCTGTGTTTTTATGCATATACCACATAAAATTTTTTTTAATGTTTATTTCTCCAGAGAGAGACAGAGACAGAGAGTGAGCAGGGGAGGGGCAGAGAGAGAGGGCGACACAGAATCCGAAGCAGGCTCCAGGGTCTGAGCTGTCAGCACAGAGCCCGACACGGGGCTCGAACTCGTGAACCGTGAAATCATGATCTGAGCTGAAGTCAGACACTTAACTGACTGAGCCACCAGGCGCCCCTAAATGTTTATTTATTTTTGAGAGAGAGGGAGAGACAGAACATGAATGGGGAAAGGCCAGAGGGAGAGGGAGACACAGAACCCGAAGCAGGCTCCAGGCTCCCAGCTGTGAGCACAGAGCCCGACGCGGGGCTCGAACCCACGAACTGTGAGATCATGACCTGAGCCAAAGTCAGCGCTCACCCGAGCCCCCCAGGTGCCCTGTGCATGTCAACTTCACACTAATCTCTTCAAGTGCACTCCCGTGTCTCAGGGCTTTTTCTAGCTGCCCCACATTTCTGGCTTGTAAATACCTTCTGCAACAGTGAGAAACCTGACGTTATCCTCAATAGACTTTCTAGCCGGCTTATCAAGTCCCGCAATGTGACCAGTCTCCCAACCGTGCCGGTCATCTCATCTGCCTGCCACATCCGCTTCACTCCCCCGGCACCCCATGTCTGGCACCAGCAGGCACCGGCCCCTCCCTTTGTCCCACGCACCTGTCAAGGTCTCCATCAACTCTTCCAGCCAGTGAGGCAAGGGTGGAGGTTATTCAGATAAATGTATAGACAGCAATGTGGGATCACGAGGAGGGTTAGGCCAAAGTAGGGGCCATCCAAGGAGGCTTCCTGCAGGAGTCAACACCTCCAACTGCTTCAAGGACAAAGGGACATTAGCAAGGTAAACACCAGGAGGGACGAAGAAGGTATATTCTAGGCAGAGAGGACAGCTCAGGGCCATGGGAGGGAAGGAAGCTTGGTGACTTCTGAGATAGGCATGTAGGTCAGTGGAGCAGGAGTGGAGAGGGGAGGGCAGCAGAGGGAAGGCTGGACAGGAGAGCAGGACCAGATGGTCGAACAACTTAGGTGTGTCCGTTTGGATGAAAGTTTGGTTGCGATCTTTCGTTTCTCTCTCTCCAGACACACACTTGGCTTTTAGATTCTCTCAGTACCCTCAGATGAACTGCTCTATCCTTTCCAAAGTTCATTTCCATCTATCAGATGCAAATCTCAGGAGATAGGAACTCTGTCTTATCCACCGCTGTACCCCCAACCTCTAGGAAAGCGTCTGGCACATAGTATATGCTCAGTAAGCATTTGAATCACCAATGTGTATTTTTATTGCAAAGAGACCCTTCTGGTCCGCTGTCAGAACCAGGCAACTGGTGCGGCTCAACCAACCCCCGGCTCAGGCAGCCCCACTGTCTACGTTTGCACGGAAAGTGTAATGGGTCATGAAGTTGCATCCGTCAGCGTGCAGATGCTTACAAATATATTTTGCAAACATTTCATCCTATAAAAATGTGGAGCCAAAGTACAAAATTCTTGAGAGGCAGCAGCTGGAAGTATTAGTTGAAATGAGAGAATATCATCGTCGTTTCCATTAAGGAGTGCCAACTTTTGTGGTGCAAGTTAACACCTTCGTGTTAATTCTAAGAAACTGTCTGCCTCATTAGGCAAATAAGGCATCCCACGATTTGGGTACAGAATAACCCCAGTGATAAATGAACCTCTATTATACTAGCTTCCCCATTGCAGTCGCCTCCTTTGCACAACGACTGTAACCAAGGTGGCCTGATCACATCTCAGAGGCCTGTTTCATGAGTCAGCATAAGTTCCGCTGTGCGACGGTAATAAACGAATCCCACCACCTGCACACCCTAACAATGTAAAGAAATGTGAGATACACACAGGGCCCTCCACCTTTACCTTATAGTTACTATAACTGGAACACATGGTCTCCACCATCACTTCTATCAGAGGAAAAGGTGGGGGGGCGGCGATGACATTTGGCTCTCACCTCCCTCAGCCGAGGAGAGAAACACGCTTCTGTCCTCAACCCAATGGCCAGTACTAGTCATGTGGCCCCCACGGTAACCGCAAGGGAGGCTGCCAGACAGGGAAGCGTGCCGACGCTCTAGGGAACACATTCCCCGCGTGTCTCGCCAGCCTCCACTTGGACTGAGGAGAGAACTGACTTCTTTCTAACCTGGGACTCACCCGAAGCTCCTTTGGGTAGTTAGGAGGATGCAGGTAATCATCACGGATCATAGAGAGCATGAACCTGGACGGCAGGCATCTCCATTCCTAGCTGTGGGTGCTGGGACAATCCCTTTAGATTCCGGAGTCTCACCTTCCTCATCTGAAAATAGAAACACGTACATGTTCAGTAAACAGTGTGCTTGAAGTGAGGCTGGATTTCGAATCCCACGGGATCGTTTTCTGTGACAAGAATTAATCAGCCTTTCCCAGCATGGAGAAAGCGTGTGTGGCCATGGCCTCTTGGCCAAACCCAGCATCAGAACCATCCAGGTAACCAGCACTGGGCCACTGGCCACAGAGAATAAGATTCTGGTGGAGATTCCGATGGATAATGCGACGTTAGCAGCAGAGGTGTTATTTAGAGACCCCTGGACACTAACCTTGCTCTCTTCCCATGGTTCACGATGGGGCTCTCTTAAATCCAAGAAACTATATTTCTTGTGCACGTTCTTCTAATACGAAGCTAAAACTCGTATAAAAGAAGGGTTAGGCGTCAATAAGTAGAATTTTCAGCTCCACCTACCCTACTTGAGTGGTGTTACCAGCAAAGCCCTCTGCTCGGGACTCGAGAAGCCAATTTAAGCTACAGTGAAATATGGCACCCTTGCTTTCTGTGGACACTTTGGGGAAGATTTTGTATCTTCTTCTAATTTTATGAGGAAGCATACATTTTTAGGATTATGTTGGCTATACGTAGTAGGAAATCTGACCCACTATGGCTTCAACAATTTGGGAGTTATTTAGTGGCTGCTGTTGAGTCTCACAGGGATGTCAGGGCCGGCCTCATATTGCAAGATGGCTGCCTCAGCTCCAGCCATCACATCTGCGTTCAAGAGGTGATACCTATCCCACCTTTTCACTACATCTGGGGGGCCCAATATTCCCTGAAACATCACTCTTAGGCCACTGCTACAATAGACTCCCCCCCTTATTTCATCGGCCAGGACTATGTCATATACCCACCCCTGATGGATGGGAAAGAATGGGAAAATTAAATGCGTGCTTTGTTGGGCTCTATCACAGAGGCAAGAAGGAAGCACAGTGGTCTGAAGTGCATGTTAAGTCAACTAACCTCCAGTGTTTGGCCCAGGAACTTAGCCAAATATGTCATGTGGGAGGTAGAGGAGGTATAACATCCGTTCCTTTGCTCACCTGAAGGTTCTGTAATCCATTCCTTTAAGTCTGTAATTCCTGAACGTGAGGGTTATATCTTCTGCAGGAAGAAATCATGCGACGTGGACCGGAAGGCTCTTACTCTCCACTGAGAACCAGATGCCTGCGGCAGGTCTCGGCTCACTTCTGGTTGTTTACTATTTTCCAAGTCACTATGATTCCAGAAGGTATTGGGCCTCAGTGGAGCTCGAAATGGATATTAGCTCTTGGGTGCATTTTATTGATTTGGGCACAGGAGGGAAATTACACTGCTGAGGATTGTCACCCTGGACAGTTAAAAACCAAAGTAAATGAACTGAACAAGCCTCCCCCTTAAATAGTGCTCAGAAATCAAAGAGCTGAAAAAATGTAAATGGGATTCATTAAGAGCTGCAGAATTAGCTTTCTTGTGGTGCTTTGATACGTTTTTCTTGCAAATCTCAAGAACTTTAGCTCATGGCGAGTTTGGGGCATGGTTAAGAATGGCTGAGTGGACAGTAGGGCCCAGTGAGAGGAGTTTCTCAATATGCCCACTTTAGGATGCCCACTGGCCCCTCCAACAGCCCCCCCCCCCAACACTTAAGCTGTCCGGCCCCTTCATCTGCCTTGGGACAGGATTCACACAGCCATGTCAAAGTGCTAGCCGGAGTTCATTTTCATTGTGCTCGTTTTAACACAGGACAGGAGTTGAATATTCAGGGATTTCTGTCGAGTTTAGGTTTTTGCCTTCAAAGTCCATAAGGATAATTAATTGGTTAACCTTCATCTCGTAGACTGCTTGGCGTTTAGGTGTCAGGGCAGGGCATTTGATCGCCACCCTGAGTGACACAGCCAATCCAGCACTGACGGCCCCAAACTGGATCTAGCCGCCGAATGTATTTTGTTTGGTCTCTGCAGTGTTTTGAAAAAAGATTTCATTTCAGAATCACATTTATGGCTTCTTTTGAAAAATGGGAAGATTTGGGGCCCCTGGGGGGCTCAGTCGGTCAAGCGTCCGACTTCGGCTCAGGTCATGGCCTCACGGTCTGTGGGTTCGAGCCCCGCGTTGGGCTCTGTGCGGACAGCTCGGAGCCTGCAGCCTGCTTCGGATTCTGGGTCTCCCTCTCTCTGCCCCTTCTCTGCTCATGCTCTGTTTCTGTCTCTCAAAAATAAACATTAAAAAAAAAAGAAAGAAAAATGGGAAGATTTCAGGGTGGGGGGCAAGGGTGGGCTGGGGCTGCACAGCAGCTGCCTGCATGGATCAGGGAAGCCACAGTCCCCACCACGCCCTGTCGCCTTGCGCTCTGCCTGCGTTGTCACAGTGGGCGTTGCTTTGGTGTCCCCGTCCCAGCCTCCATCAGACAGCCATCTCTCACTGCACAAGGAGAGTTTGTGTGGCGAGCCAAAACTTTTCTCCTGGCTTCTCACCATCCTCTCAAGCCTTGCTCCCTGTATGGTCCGGTTACAGCAGCCTCGGCTCTCTCCCTCCCTCCCTCTCTCCCTCCCTCTCTCCCTCCCTCTCTCCCTCCCTCTCTCCCTCCCTCTCTCCCTCCCTCTCCCCCTCTCTCTCTCTCCCTCTCTCTCTCCCTCCCTCTCTCCCTCTCTCTCTCCCCCTCTCCCTCCCTCCCTCCCTCCCTCTTTCTCTCCCTCCCTCCCTCCCTCCGTCCCTCTCCCCAACTCATTTGCTCTCTCCCTAAAATTAAAAAAAAATGCTGCTCAAAGAGCTGGTTCTCAAATGTGGATATGCATCAGAATCACCCAGGCAGCTTCTTACTTTTTAATTTGATAAAACATTTTCTTATTATAAAACAGCAGATGAGAATTGGGGAAATTTACAAAAGTCAGATAAGCAAAAATAAGAACATACAAAGACCATGGTCATCCCAACCAGAGACTGGCAATCTCAACGTCTTCGTGTAGGACTTCCTTCTCTAGGCAAATATATACGTGTTTTTCACCAAAATGGGATAGTACCATCCATGTTATTTTTAAAACCTGCTTTTCTCAGTTAACAGTATCATTTTCCTACAAGAAAAATTATTTTTTTCATTTCCCCAGTTGACCCAAAAATGTTCTCTATAAGTGATTGTTCTGTCTAAACTGAAATCCGCTCTAGGACCAGACCGTGGGTCCGACTGTCCCATCGCTCACGTCTTTTGTGATGCAGAACACCTCTCACTGTATCTGTTTCTTTGCATAATACTGACTTGTTAAGGGACTGGACTGTTCGTTGTACACCAAGTCCCATCTTCGGACGTGTCTTGTCACTTCCTCACTCTGTAACTCAGCTCTGCTGCCCTGGTTTTTTTCAATGCACATTCCAGGACGCCACTGGCACACCATGAATTAAAACCTTCAGGGAGTGGAAGCTGGCAACTTGCAGTGTTTGTACTCTAAGACATCCTGATTCATTCAGCGAGGAAAGATGACAGGGTCCCCAAACCTGCCAGGAACGTTGCACCACGCGTCTGGATTCAGGGGTACCGCAGTATTGTGAATTATGAGAAGAATGTATATGTGCTCATGCAGATGACCGACATCAACTTCTCATATATTTTGAAGGTCTTCCTTCAAGGTTTCTAGCTCATAGCTCCCCAAACTCTTGGAATTTCCCGAAGTGTTGAGAGTGGTAAAGCTCTCCTTTGTTGGACAAATGAGGTGAGTTTTGGGAAGGACGGGGACTAGGGGCGCCTGAAGCCGTTCATGTGATCAGAGGGTTGGAGCCTTCAGTCCCGCCCTATGACCAACCGATGGGGAAGAGAGAGGGGCTGGAGACTGAGTTCATTTGCCAATGACCAGTGATTTAATCAAATGTGTCTATGTAACGAAGCCTCCATAAACAGCCGAAAGGGCGGGGTTCAGGGAGCTTCTGGGTTGGTGAACACATGGAGATTTGGGCAGAATGGCGCCCTCGGGACATGGAGGGTGAGAGCTCCCAGCCCTTGCTCCGTGTATCTCTTCCATCTGGCATTTCCTGAGCTCTAGCCTTTTACAATAAACCAGTGATCTAGTCAGTAAAAGTTTCCCGGAGTTCTGTGAGCGGCACTTCCAAATTATTCAAACTCAAGGAGGGGGTCAGGGGAACCTCTGATTTATAGCCAGTCTATTGGACACACTGGTGACAAGCTGGACTTGAAGGTGGCATCTGAAGTCAGGGGAGGAGTGGGGGGCAGCCCTGTAGGACTCAGCCCTCCCCCTGTGATGTCTGATGCTCTCTCTGGGTAAATAGTGTCAGAATAGAGGTGAATTCTCAGACACCAGCAAGGTGTTTGCATGTTATCTGCACTTTAACAAGGTATTTTTGGTGTTGTGGGGAACCGTCCCCCCCCCACCTCATGTCGAAATCGGTTGCAAACATCAGTAGGGGTACGATGGCATTGAAGTCTGGAGTCTCTCTGATGTTTGACTGAGAGGGTCCAAGCATGGCTGTTTGTTTATCCTTATTCTGTGATAAGGAAGTCAACTTTGCTGGAAGGAGACTCTATCTGAGGCTTGCAGCTGGGACACATTTTAAGGCCTTAGCTCTGCTTGTATTTTTCCCAGCAAAATTGACTCTCTCTGAGTTCCAGCTCCCGATAACAGGCCATGTGTGATGGGTAGGGATATGAGAAACCTGGGACCATCCAGAAAATTTTCAGATGTTGGGTTTGAAGCTGAGAAACTCAAAAAACCACTCACGACTGCCTAAGTCCCTCCACGGGGCTCGGAACACACACTTGATGATGTCTTTGGGCTCAGAGACGCTGCTCAGGGCAGCCTCCTCCTCTCCCACAGGGCCAGTGACCATGCTATCAAGTGCAGAGTCGGGTGTCCCGAAACCCGCAGGCCCAAGATTTACACACCTCCCAGAGGGGTGGTACCGTGTGTGGTCAGGCCAAGGTGCTGCCCATCTTGTGTCCTACTTCCATGATAAATATGTTGTGTTTTTCCACGAGAACATCCGCAGAGATACTTCATTTACCCAAAGTTAAAGTGTGATTTTCAGCTGTCGTTAAAGCAGTCACATTGTCCCCATTGATTCTCATGCTCCAGAATGTTAAGGAAACCATACTTGGGGACTTGAACACACATCAGAATCATCCAGGTTGCTTTTTATTTTTTTTAATGTTTATTTTTGAGAGAGAGAGAGAGAGAGAGAGAGAGAAAGCATGAGCGGGATAGAGGCAGAGAGAGGGAGACACAGCATCCCAAGCAGGTGCCAGGCTCCGAGCTGTCAGCACAGAGCCTGACACGGGGCTTGAACTCATGATCTGCTAGATCACAACCTGAGCCGAAGTCGGACGCTTAACTGACTGAGCCACCCAGGTGTCTCTATTTTTTTAATTAAAGGAAAATATTATTATAAAAATATTACATGTGCAGGGTAGAAATTTAGGAGAGTCGGATCCACAAACCTAAGAACATAAAATCGCCATGGTCATGTGGCCCAGCGATTACTGCCATCAGCCCCTTAGTGCATGTCCTTATAGACGGTCTCTAGGTGATGTATTGCCCGTATTGAGATCAGCCTCTTTGCAGCCACTCCTTCGTGGAGGGTTGAATCCACCTCAGTGTGGTTTCCTTCTCCAGTAGCTCACATCACGGGTTCACCCTTCCAGGGTCTGGATGAATTGTCCGAGAGGCCGAGTTCGCACTTGGTTCATTGGAGCAGTACCCAAAGGGCACTTGATGGCCGCCCACTGTGTGGTTCCTTCAAGGCCCACCGTCTGAGGGCACCTTCGCTCTTCGTAAACCTTTCCTCTCCATGTGCTGCCAGCCCAGTTTCTTCTCCATCTCAAAACTGCCCAGCACCTGTCGTAGTCTCCCCCAGGCTGCGGTAACGATCCACCATAGGTTGGGGGGCTCCAACAATGGAGTTATTTCCCACAGTTCTGGAGGCTCAGAGTCCCAGATTAAGGTGCTGGCATGTTCCGGGTCTGGTGAGAGCCCTCTTCCTGGCTTGTGGAAGGGTGCTTCCTCCCCGTGTCCTCGTGTGGTCAGGGGGGGGAAGAGAGAGAGCTCTAGGGTCTATGCTCAAAAGGACGCTAATCCTGTTGTGGGGCCCCCACACAGGGGCCGTCTTCATCTAAACCGACTCACCTCCCAAAGGCCCCACCTCCAAAGGATATCATAATCCCCACTGGGCTTCAACCTATGAATTTTGAGGAGGACACAAACAATCAGTCCATAACAGCACCAAAATCGAGCAAAGCAATGAAGGGGCCTGGCTCTGGGAGGGCCAGTCTCACAGCCCTTGTGGGCTTAGCAAAGATTACAGGGTCAGGAGTGAGGGCATGGCCCTTGTTCTCTTCGGTGCAGGCTTTCAGCGAGCTTAGCCCCGGAGGCCCCCTCTCCAGCTAGTCCACTATTTCCAGGGAGCGTGCTGGCCAAGCTGGCCCAATATCCAGTCTCCTTAAGGCAACAAAGCCAGAGAACAAGCATGCCCTCAGGACACGTGTGGTGACAGGCTGGTTCACATGCACACCTCCCCACCTGCTGCCTGGGGACCCTGAGAAGCTCAAAACACCTGTGAGACCCTCTTTAGCACCCACCTGTGACGTTCATAAAATTTTAACCTACCTACACACATGTAAGAAAAAATGATAATAAGCCCCAAGTATAATATAAAGGAAAAAATAATTTACAATACGAGGTCTAGAAGGTCTAGAAGGTCTATTAATCCGTAAATTCTCAGGTGCCACTGCCTTGGATGACTTATTGAAATGGTTCGAGGTGAGGATCCTTACACGGGATCACACAGAAATATATCAGCTACAAATGCACATCAGCACAGGTCTCTTTCACAGTGGTCACGCAAATGACACTCAGCGATAACACCAGCTAAGTGATCTTTCCAGAACTGGCGGGTTCAGGACCAAACAAACAACAAGCTACCCTCTGTTGATACAGTGGAGGCATTCTTTTTTTTTTTTTTAAGTAATTTTTTTTTTTTTTTTTTTTTGAGAGAGAGAGAGTACAAGCAAGGGAGGGGCAGAGAGAGAGGGGTACAGAGGATCTGAAGCGGGCTCTGCACCGAGAGCGGAGAGCCCGACGCGGGGCTCGAACTCACAAACCGCGAGATCATGACCTGAGCCGAAGTCAAACGCTTAACCAGCTGAGCCCCCAGACACCCCCCCAGTGGCTGCATTCTGACAAAATGCAAAATGCATTCAGTTGTCCAGAAGTACTGGGGTTTAAATGTAAAATTAAGTTCTAGACTCAGATACTTACAAATAAATGAACGCTGTTTCCTTCTGACCAAACGAATGTCCATCTGGGCATGAAAAATGTAGGTGGAACAACCATATGAGGCAAGAGCCCCAGGCCCCACAAGACGCGTGGCATCCGTTGCTGCCTAAATGCCAGTGGCACTTCTAACCACTGTTAAGAACCAAAAAAAAATACCTCCCACGTACTTCCAGAACACAGGGTCCCAAGCATACTGCTCCTTTTGTCTTCCTCGAGTGAAATTCGGTGGCCTGAGTTCGCACCCAGACTCCGCTGCCTGCTAGCTGCTTGGCCCGGTGCACGCCTCAGTTGCCCCATCTACGAGATGGGTGCATGTGGGAATGAAACAGTAGCTCTGATCTCAGAGGATATTTAGCGCAGTGCTTAGTGATACGCATGAAATGAATGGTAGTTACTCCTTATAATTTACATTGTATATTATTTACGATTGTCCATAACGTTACCAGGAGTAAATAAGACCTTAAAAGCAATGAATGAGCTGAGAATCCGAATGCTATTTCACAGATTTTAGAGCGCTGTGATAGATTCTAGAGCCTCCATTACCATGGTAATGGTTCCCCTGATGGAGCTCAGGAACTGTTCCTCACTCAGCACTCACAACAAGAACACAGGCATCGTCCCCCTTCCTTCCAGGAGCGTTCTGGAGTTGCTTCACAGTTTACGCCCAGCGGCTTCGGGCCACAGTGTCCCCAGACTAGTCCCTGCATGAAGATACCAAACCAAAACAAGACACCAAGACTAACGTCTGTCTCAAAGACGACAGAGGCGTCACACGCAGAAGAACGAGAGCCTGAGAGCCTCTGCAATCACGCTGCATTATTCGGTGCCGTCCTTAAATTATGTAGGAAATGGAGAAAGGGAGAAAGGTGAGAAGGAGGGAGGCCTGAGCCGGCCCGCGAGGATGGAGGGAATCTGGGTCAGGAGATGATGGAGGAGGGAACGTACACAGGTCGAAGGGGCCTGGGCGGCCAGGATGGAGGGCCGCGGGGGTTGGTGCCCGGACCTGGGAACCCGGACTTGCCTCTCGAGAGTCGGAGAACGTTCCCTGCTGGAACAAACCACGCCATTTCAAGCAAAATCAAAGTGTCACAGACGTCCCGAGAGCCTATCCCCAGGGATCCACCCAGTGACATTTCCTGAGGCCATGTCGCAAGCCGGGGAACCGGCCCTGGTGCTAACGGGTGCCCATGGGACCACCACTCACTTGGGGGTGAGTGGTGGCTTTTGGCTCTGCCCCGGCTGTGGTGATCTGAGAAAGGAAGTGTTCCCCGGGGAAAATTATTCTTGCCTTTGGGAGGGGCTGTGGGAACTTCTGCGAGCACACAAGCTTGTTTACGATGATGGATGACCGGTCAGGAGTTGAGCCGCAGCGATTCCATTTCTGGCGGAGGCGTGAGAAACCAGCCCTGAATTTCTGTTGCAATCCTCGGCCAGAGCCCAGTGACTCGGAAATAAAGTTCACGTTTACCGGAGCATCGGATCTGCTAGGAACCAAGGTGACGCAGAGCCACTTCTCCGTAGCCCAGGGTTTTGTGCGGTGGGGGCGCAAGCATGTACGTGATATCGGGGAACCGAACCCCGATCGAGCGAACCCCGGCTCGCGCACTCCTTCATCCAGCAGACACTGGAGGCCAGGCTTCCGACCTCATGGGGTATAAGTCTGCCCTGGTGGAGGGACACGAACGATAAACAGAGTGCGTAAAAATGGCGGAGAATATTTTGGACCGTGAAGAGGGGTGGGCAGTACCGGGGTCAGGATGGAAACGGTGCCGTTTTCAACAGAGTGGGTGAGGAATTAACCAGAGGAAGAGCCTTCCAGGCAGGAAACAGCGTAGGCACAGGTCCTGGGGCAGGGGCATATCTGGCCTGTTGCAGGGTCTGTAAGGCAACGTGGCTGGGGTGAAGCGAGAGGGGAGAGGATCAGGAGGTGAGTCGGGAAGAAGCGAAGGGAGCAGATCACCTGCATAGGTGCACCTGCATAGGTGCAGATCATCCCATAGTGCGGAGCCCAACTTTTACTCACATGGGAAGGTGAGCCATGGAGGCTCTTGAGCAGAAGAGTGACTCAGTCAGACTCTCATTTTACAGGACTTTCCTGGCTGGTATCTGGAAGAGATACCAAAGTCCAGGAGAACATAACAAGTTGAGAGTTGCCTTGCTCTGCAGCTGACATGAGCCAGGCTGGGGACGTGGGGTCAATGAGTGGTGGTCAGATTCTGCATGTACTCAGAAGGGAGAGGTGACAGATTTGCTGACGAAGGGCATGTGGCATGTGAGAGAAAGAGAGAAGTCAGGGGAGATCTAGAGTCTGTGACTCCCGGCAATCAGCTAGAGGCCTGAGTTCTCCAAGGGGGTGCAGTCTCCAGGGGCTGCCCTCCCCTCCTTCAGAGATACCCGGAACGTTAGATGTCTGGACGCTACCTCCTTCCAAAGTGGCTTCTCCCTTGGCAGCAAAAACTGTTCGAGGCTCGATCCACGGGAGTGGATCACACTTGGGTGTGAGGCGTGACTGTCCTTCTAGAAGACTCTCTGCCCAGCTGTCCCATGCTGAAGGGTGGGGGCGAGGTCCTTAGAGTTTTCCTCCAGCCCGATAATTCAGAGATGGTGGAGACGAGCCATAGGTCAGTCATGATAGCTGACTGCAGCTGTCGGTGGCTGGAGGGTAGATATCGCGTGGTTATTAAAAGCTGACTTCAGCCGGAGCCTGAATTCTAAGTAGTCTCCACATGGGAAACTAAAAATTAATAAAGCATTAATTGTTAATACACTGGTCATTTATAATGGTGGAGTTTTTCACCCTTTTAAATACGTTTTCTGATCTGTAAAATGGGGGTAATCATTCCCTACCTCATAGGATTACCAACAGAAGGATAAAACGCTTAGCACAGTGCCCGCGGTGTGAAGTTCAGTGATCAGTGATCCCGTAAATAAGGGAAGTCATGTCTTCATTTGCCAGATATCAGCTAATTCCCTCCTGTTGTTTCTAAGAGACATGAAAGGATATGGTGTTGCTGACCCCCCCCACCTTTAAAACTCTTCACCCCTGTTTTGCGTGGTAATGATTTGATTTTATTTTTTTAATGTTTATTTATTTTTGAGTGAGAGACAGAGACAGAACGCGAATGGGTTAGGGGCACAGAGAGAGGGAGACACAGCATCCGAAGCAGGCTCCAGGCTCCGAGCTGTCAGCACAGAGCCCGACGTGGGGCTCCAACTCATGAACTGTGAGGTCATGCCCCGAGCCAAAGTGGGACACTCAACCGACAGAGCTACCCGGGTGTCCCTTATTTTTAATCATAGCAGCGACTTCTATTTAATGTCTATGAAGGTCGAGCCTTGTCTTGGGAGCTTTACGTGAGTCCTCTCGAATCCTCACCTCCCAGCAGGGGAGGAGGCAACCTAACCAGGTACAGGTGCTTCCTGAGGCTAATGGCTGCTGTAGGTCACCCAGCGATTAAAGAGGGAGAATCAGATTTAAACCCTGGGACTGCAAGGGCACGAGATGACATCAGGAATGATGGGCATGATGATGTTAAGGAGGGGGAGCGGGAGGAAAGGAAAAGAGAGAAGAAACAACAAATGTATGTTGCCAGGCTGGGCTATTAGCGATTTCTATGTCTCAGCTTTTTAATCCTCATAATGACCTTTTAAAGGCAGGTGTTGTTATTGACCCACTTTACAGGGGAGAAAACCGAAGCTCTGTGAGATTAGTCACTTGCCCAGGGTCACACAGCTCCTGAGTGGCGTGGCAGGGATTGGAGCCAAGCAGGCTGGACCCCGAAGCCTGTATAGCCTCATGCCCACACCTTCTCCCGAGGTCTCCAGACATCATTCCTGGGCACATCCCTCCACCGCCATGGCCAAACCCTCCTTCTTCCCGGGCTGCCTACCACTCTCAGGAGGCGGCATGTCCCCAAAGGACTTGGAAGGTCACAGTGGTACGTTTGTCACGTTGATTAAAAAGAGATACAGCTGGTGAGAGACAGCCCCACCTTCTTTATGCTGAATTCAAACCAGTCTAGAAACAACAACCTGGTCCAAAGCAGGGGGCATTTCTAATCAGCCGATGTATGTTCTTGCTTTGCCTGTGATAGATTTCATTCTATCTCAAGGTACCCTCCAGTGTTCTAATTTGAAAAAAAAAAAAAACAAAACGCTGGGAAAGTGTATCCACAAGTGAACATTCTTCTGCTCTGATGTGACTTTTAGAAAGTCTAGTTGTTCTTGATATGCAAACTAATCTGTAAAGAGCACAAGCTTGGGAGAAGAGCAGGATGCATTATTCATTGGGAAACAGCATCTTGTATTTTAGAAATGAGAGCTTGCCATGTTGATTTAATACCACCCCAGTGCTTAGGAGGAATTCAGTTAGAGATACACTTGTAGCTCCAAGAGTTGCTTACTTGATAAGTTTTGAGAGATGTTTCCAAGACATTATGCCCACGTGAAGCTGGAGATGAAATTGTTCATCTTTGTATCTGCTTGTCCTGTTCTCCAGTGAGTTAGCAGGACTCTGGAGGGTAAGACTCAAGTCTTCTACCCACTTATAACTGCAGCGTCTGACATGTCGCCCTGTCCCCGTTCGGAGCACAAGAAACATTTGTTGTAAATGAGGGAGATGCTGAAGAGAAAACGCGCCAGACAACAGACCCGGAATTCACTCCCCTGCTGAGACTCAGGCTATGCTCCACGTGTTCAAGGTCCGGCGCCTGATCTCTCTGTGGGTCCAAGGAAGGCCTCTGCTGTCCTGTAGGGAAAATGTCCATGTCTTCCACCAGACCTAAATTGAGCTGTCCTTCAGTAACTCAGAGGTTCTCAATCTTGAACACATATCAGAAGAACCAGGAGGGTTTGTTAAAATGCCAAGTGCTGGGACTGCTACCCAGTTTTTTTACTCAGTGGGTAATGATTTCTCAGGGCGGCCGTAACAAATACCACAAAGCCGGTGGCTTAAAGCAGTAGAAGTTTCTCTCTTTTTTTTTAATGTTTATTTTTGAGAAAGAGACAGAGCGTGAGCAGGGTAGAGGCAGAGATAGAGAGGGAGACACAGAATCCGAAACAGGCTCCAGGATCCAAGCTGTCGGCACAGAGCCCCACACGGGGCCCAAACCCACAAACCGTGAGATCATGACCTTGGCCAAAGTCGGATGCTGAACTGACTAAGCCACCCAGGCTCCCTGAGCAATCGAAGTTTCTTTTCTCACCGTTCTGAAGACCATAAGTCCAAAATGAAGCTGTTTGAAGGGCCATGTTTCCTCCAGAGACAAGGGAGAACCTTCCCTGCCTCTTCCGGCCTCAAGTGGCCCCAGCGATCCCTTGGCTTATGGCTCCATTGTCTCTCTCTCTGCCCCCACCTTCACATGGATTTCTCCGTCTCAAGTCTCCCTTTGCTTTTCTCTTGTAAATACATTTGCCATTGGATTGAGGACCCACCAGATCATTCAGGATGATATCCAAATCCACTTGAGATCCTTGATTACATCCGAGGAGAGTCTTCTTCCAAATAAGACCACGTTTGCAGGTTCCAGGGATTAGGACCTGGACGTCTCCTTCGGGGAGCCACCACTCAGCCCATCCCAACATGAATGAGTGTTGAGGGTTTGCATTTTTACATTTCTAACACATTCACAATTAATCCTGAAGGTTGCCAGGAGGTTGGGCTCTGAGGGCTGGGCTGCTGCTCTGAAGAGAGAGAAATAACACAATGCCTCCTTGAAATAGCACCTTTTATGAAGAGTTCTTAAAATAGATTTTATCTCATGGGATTGATTTATGGTGTCCATTAAGCCCGATGCAGAGCTCTACTACTAAAATTAATTTTTAAGTTGCTAACCCTTAATTATTTGTAGAACACGGGACAAAAAATGTTGGAAACAGTATGGAAATAGTCTTTATATTCAATGTATAATGGATGCTATTTAAGACAATGGCTTTTCATATCCTCATATAAATGATGCGGCGAACATTGAAAGCCATAGACTGTTCAAACGCTTTGTGTCCTAAAAAAGGTACAAAGAGCATCAGAGTATAAACTGTGATTTTTTCATCATCGTGATGAGTTTTAGTAGAATGGTGTGTTTCTGCAGAAAGAACCCTTAATTGTGGATTCAGTTCCTGAGTGTGCTCTCTTTTTGTCTGTGAGAAGCTGGTTCTTAGTTTTCTGGTCTGAACAGTGTGGGTGATAGTATTTTGTCCTAATAATTAGCAGGCTTATTATGATCAATTAAGAACACTTTGCAAACTGTCAAGCGTTTTGAAATATGTTATCTTGTAGTGGGGAGGTGGGGGAATAAATAGAAAGTGCAGTGGGTACATGGAAGTCTGTGTACTGAAGGTAGTTTGTTAAGAAAAATTCCACTCCATCGTATATGTTAACTTGGCTTCTCCCATATTATCAGTTCGCCTTTTTCAAAGACGACTACAATATCTACCCCCTCACATGGTCTTCATCGCGATATGGGGACTTGGTCCCATCCCCTTGGGCCAGGAACTCACTTGTTACCAGTAGAAAGCCGTGGAAGTGACTTCTCAGGTGAGGTCGTAAATGCCCATGAATGTCCACTTTGTTCCCTTGGGAATCTTACTTGGAGTCCCACTATCCTGAAGCCACCGTGCTATGAGGAAGCCCAAACCAACCCCCACACAGAGACCTCATGGAAAGACCCCGGGACTAGAAGAAAAGAGTGAGAAGGAGGCCAGGCCAGCCTGACCCCACCTCACCATCCCAGCTATGTCCATCCTCTGACATAACCAAGAGAGACCCAAACCAGAACCCCAGAATCACCCGACCCAGCTGAGTCCCTCCTGCATTCCTGACCACAGAAACCCTAGCAGATACTAGAGTAATTGTTACTGTTCTGAGCCTCTCAGCTGTAGGGCGATTCGCTGTGCAGCAATAAATAACTGGAACATTCTATATAATCCATTGCAGCCAAGGGTCTGATTACCAATTATGTGTTGAAAAGACCATAGTTAATCAAATGTTGTCCCTTCTGGCCTCTCACACCCTCGGCCACAGCCTGTTTGCTCCTTGCTCACCCTTTTCATTTCTGATGTACCTTCTAGTAACAGTCCAGATGAGATTGATGAAGTTTTGGGGTGATGGTGGGGTTCATGGGGTTCAGACTGGATGGCCAAGAACGAATTCTTGAAGATGTCTTTGGTGCAAAAAGGTGATTTTATTAAAGCACAGCAACAGGACCTGTAGGAAGGAAGAGCTGTTCTGCAAGGGGGGGGTGGGGGGGGCAGGGGGGCGGTGACAGTTGTATGGAGTCTGGGGAGATAAAGTCAAGAGGGAGTTTCCCAAGAGACTTTAACATGCTAAAGACTTACTGTCAAGTCTAAGGTTGTTTTTCCCTCTAGCAAAGCATTAATTTTAAGACAGTAAGGAATTCCTGGACTTTAGGCCATTGATGAGATTGCCTTTTTCTTGTAAGCTGGTGGAGACTCGTATTTGGTTAATTCTTTTTCCTTTCCTGTTTTTGGATGGCCAGGAGTGTCCAAGGAATATCGTACATGCCCCACCTGGGGAGGGGGCTGCTGTTAGCCTGCCCTTTGCCCTCAGCTTGCCTTATGTTCCCTCATCAAGACAATTCTCTTGTTATGTATCCGTATGAACACAACCCTTTGCCTCCCAATCCCAGTTCCAGTTTGTATTAAAGCCTTTATTCGGGTGAGATTCATTGATGCCACGTCTCTTCCATTAGACTCTAGGCTCCAGGATGGCTGTGACTTTATCAGTTTGTCCTCATCTTTATATCCCCTGTACCCAGCCCAGTGCCTGGCACCTACCAGACTGAAACAGGACATCATATGAACAAATGCAAAAAAAAAAAAAATTGTATGATACGACACAGTACTTTATTATTTCCCTATAATCGTATGGTGCCTAATTGGTGCATCTGTTTCTGTTGGTCCTTGACAAAGCCGGCCTCACGATCCTGTAAGAAATCAGAAAGGAACATCCTCAGGACTGGAGAATTCAGAAGGGTTTCTTTGGAAAGGATTTAATAGCTCTCTGAGAAACCACAGCGAGTGTCCTGGGACTCCTGGTGGCCAGGAAAGGAGTGACCTTTCTTTTTCTTTTTCTTCAGATTCAAGTTAGTTAACACACAACGTAGTCTTGGCTTCAGGTGTAGAAAGACTTTTAAAGAAACTGATCCAGGAACAGCTGCATGGCTGTCCTTTTTCTTCTCTTGTAAATTTTCTCACAAAGAACACAGATGTTGGACATCAAGTGTTTGGTTTTCTGGCTGCAAGTTTGACTGCTTTCTCATCTCCTGAACAGTAGCCTGTGGGCTGGGAGGGTTACCAGATGGCCCACCTCCAGAGCCTCAGTTAAGAAGCAAATTCTGTGAATGGTGCCCTGAGGACAGTTTACACAAGAATGAAGCCTTTTAAACCAAGGCTGCTTGGCAACCTGGATCTTCCCCATTGCTTTGCAAATACACAAACCACCCCCTACCTCAGTGTTATCCCTCCTTTGGTCAGCGACCACAGGGAGGTTTGTTCTCATAGGTCCCTGAAATCATAGGCTTAAATACAGGAAAACGTAAGGTGGAGAATTGAATCCAGTGCCAATTGAGTCCTATAAATCTATGATCTTTCCGTTTGGCCACAAATTGCCCATGTTGGTTAAATAACTTGTCGCCTTCCCTTGAGAGTCACTCACGCCTACAGAGATTATTTTAAACTTTGGTCTCGTAAACCAGTCTACTAGTGTTGCTCCTACTGATGAAGTTTTGGGGTGATGGTGGGATTCGGAGCTGACGGCCAAGAAGGAATTCTTGAAGACGTCTTTGGTGCGAAAGGTGATTTTATTAAAACACGGGGACAAGACCCCTGGGCAGAAAGAGCTGCACTGGGGTTGTGAAGAGTGGCTCCTTATATGCTATGAGGCTCAGGGAGGTAGAATCAAGAGGAAGTTTCTTAAAGGGATTTTCCGTACGCTAAAGAATCACAGATTACTGGAGGCCTAGCTATTGTCAAGCCAAGGTTGTTTTCCACTCTGGCAAAGCATTAACGTTAAGACAGTAGAATGTTCCTGGGGAAATGTCATGCTCTGTTTTGCCTCAAGTATTTGTCACGGGGCTGCAGGTTATAAGGAAATTTAATTGTACCTGCCAAGTCTTTCTTGCCTTGTTTCCCATATCACTATGGAGGGGTGATGTTGGGGCTCCAAGAAACTGATTCTCCGGGTTCCTGGAGATCAGGCTACAGATAGGACTACCTTTCTCTTGTAATTTACCAAGATATTTGCAAACTGATGGAGACCCGTGTCCTGTATGACTGTGGCCTCTCTGGGTTAACTGGTTAACCATTTGTTTTCTTTCCTTTCTTTTGTTCTCTAATGAGAGCACTCACTAGTGTTTCCTGAGCGCACCCTTTAGCTTGGGTGCTACGCACATTCTTTACACAAACGACCCCGCTTAGTCCTCACCACAACGTGGTACCATGAAGTGTATACACTGGTAACATTCTCATTTTAGGAATTAAAAAGAAAACAAAAGGAGAAGCACACAAAGGCTCAGAAATTTTACCAGTTACGCGGCGGGTAGGTAGCAGAGCTGGAAATTGAACCCAGCCTGACTCCAGGGCTTGAGGTCTTGACGAGGGGACGTGGAACTCCCCTGGCCACTGAAGGAATGACATAGGAAAAAAGGCAAGAGACCTCTGAAAGCAAATGTTGCTGTCGATTTTCTCTTCTCATTGTATTTTTCCCCCCACAGTATGCACAGGTGTTAGAGATCAATTTTTTTTTTGTTTTCTGCCATCCAGAAGATTGCTGTGAATTTGATTCCAGTTATAAAGGAATTTACGCTTATCCTTAGTATTATTCCCCTAATGGAAGGGTCTGGATCCCAGAGCTCCCCCTATTGACCATATGCTCTACTTCCTGTCTCAACTTTGTGCCAGTTGCTAAGACTCGAGTTCTAGAACAGGGCAGAGAACCGTGATCCATCCTCAAGAATGTTCCACTGGTGTGGGGTCATTGTACCGTGGGGACGTGATTATCCAGGCTGCCTCAAAGCCCCCCGCTCTTATTAGCCCAATCACTTGTATCAATATGCAGAAATAGCGTGCAGACCGACTCCTTTGGCTGAGATTAAAATACACTTAAGCCAGTAACTCTTTCCAGAAAGGATGGCCAGTTGGGTGTGATTTGCATGTAGTGAACTCAGGTTGGCTCCTGTGTCTTTTCCTCATGTACAGAGTAGCGATAATGTGTGTACCTTACTGATCAGCGCCATTTGTATGATAGGGTGTAGGTCAAGCACCAGCGCTGTGCCTGACACACAGGGAGCCACCAAGAAGTCAAAGTTGTATCTGTCAAGATCATCATTAGTAAGCACTTTGGGTCTTCTTCTCCTTTAAGTTAAGCAGCGAGACACTGTTCTGTTCTCTACCCCATGCCCTTTAATATTTTTTTAATGTTTATTTTTTGAGAGAGAGAGGGACAGACAGACAGAGTGCAAGCTATCAGGGGATGGGCAGAGAGAGAGGGAGACACAGAAGCCAAAGCGGGCTCCAGACTCCGAGCTGTCAGCACAGAGCCCGACGTGGGGCTCGAACCCACGAACCGTGAGATCAGGACCCGAGCCGAAGTCAGACGCTCAACCGACGGAGCCACCCAGGCGCCCCTACCCCATTCCCTTTAAACTTAGATATAATAAGTCCCTTCTTATGTATCCAAATTTTAAAATTTCATTTAGATCCTAATTTATTAATGTCATCCGTAACCGGTTGCAGTCAGCCCTTGTGGAGGACACTGCTTCCTCCAGCCTGTCTGAGGCCCCTCCGCCACCCTGATTTATAACGTGATGTTTAGCACCCTCAGCTCTTCTAAAACCCAAGGGGCAAATTGGTTACCTAGCAACCACATAAATGCAATTGCTAACGGTACAGTTTAGCCCCATTTTGTTATAATGAAATAATGTGTCTTATGAGAATGAAAAGCCACGGTTTGCTCTGTGAGGTCGGTGCTTTGAAGAAAAACTGCTTCTTTAGGACGGATTAACAAAGGAGGAATTGTGCCAGTCACCCCCTGGTTCTCGGTGACTCACCATTTTCCGGAACAGAAATCCCACCATGTGAGTCCTTGGGCTAGGAGAAGACAGTAGCCATGTTTTGTGTGCCCAGCAGTCTTTGAACAGATGTAAATTTGGATTTATTTGGACGGGGACGCCATCCACCACCAGCAATATAGTTTATGGCCCACCACATGTTGATCTGCCTGGCCCCCAAAGGCATCTGACATCGAATCCCTTGGCGAAGAGTATCACAATGTCTCTTTCTTCTCTCAAAATGAAATCCATAGATAAAATTACTGTCTCCACACGTAATTTGGAAACAATTCTCAACATTATGCCCTGGCTTTCATATAAAAGGAGAAATAAAAAGAAAGTCGTTTGCAGTAAAATATTTTTTAAACTGTAAATGTTCAGGTGCGACTACCCGGAAAGATTTTGTAGTCAAATGTTGGCACCTGTTTATAACAAATCAGCTGGAATTTAGGGGAAGTAAGGTGGCTCAGAAACCATTCTGCCTGACACCCTCTGGGGGAGGAAAATGCAAAGGTTCAGACACACATGAGAACAGAACTAATAAGTTCAGAGCTGATTAAAATCACACACACAAAGCATCTTGTTTAGAAAGAGAGTGGAGGGTCTTCACTCGGGGAGTCCTAAAGAAGTTTTCCACTTACATGAATGCTGGATGGGACCCTGAGTCAGGTGCAAAACGAGATGCTTCTTTGTTGAAGGGCTGTCTTTCAACTTTCCAAAATTTCTGCCTCCTCGGTTCTGCTCCTGAAAGCCCACAGATGTCCACTGATGGTAGCCTCGAAAGCTTCCTCTCTTCCCCCCTGCAGACCTCCAAACTTCCCCTTGTGGCTTTCACTGCTGGCCTGTCCTACCTGCCCAACCTTATTTCTCACTTTCCCCAAAACCTTAACCCATTCATTTATTCACCAATGGGTCTTATAACAATGCCACTGTAGCCTTGTCTCAGTTTTCTGAGAGTCACTATATACATATATATGCATATGTATATATAGTATCGTAAATACATACACTTCGAATATTTCATAGGAGGATGTAGTGAGCATTTCTGTGCCCAAATACTCCCATACCCCTCCCCGCTTGGCGTATTGTGTGTCTTCCGAGAAATCTCTGTTTAGAAGCAAACACGTAAATCCTTTCTGCAGCATTTTGGCAGTGTTTTTCCGGTGACGGGAGCCTTCTCTACATTTGGTTCCGCGTCCTTCTCTTTCACCAACATTTCCTCATGGGCACTGTTCCTGGGTCTTCCTCATGCTTTTTAATGGCTATGTGGTCGTTCATTTTATGGATGAACCATCATTTTTTAACACGGTGGTTAGGTTGTTGTTTTTATAATACAAAAACGTCTAAAGCAGAGAACAAAGTAGCCCATAACGTCAGGATCCAGAAAAGCGAGTTAACATTTTTCTTTCAGCAGGAGAAGGGGAATAGATGCGGAGGGTACAATTAAAAAGGGGGGGTGGGCAGAGAGTGCCATCCGAGTATGAAAAGTTAAGTTCTCTCTTTTCTGAAGTTCCCGTCTCTCTCTCCTAAAGCAACTGTATCAACCAACCCATGTGTATTCATTCAGAAGAAAGAAAGAAAGGATATGGATATGCTAGCTGTGCAGGCTGAATAATGCCCCTCCTTGACTCTGCACAGATGTAAGCATCCCCACCCGACGCCCGTGATTATGTTATCTTCGACGGCAGAAGGGACTTTGGAGAAGTGATTAAGTTCAGGATTTTGATTTCGAGAGATGATCCTGATAGCTCCCCTGTAATCACAAGGGTCCCTCCTTACAAGAGGGATGCCGGCGGTTTGAGAGGAGGGACGGTGTTGCGCAGATGGCTTCCAAGATGGAGAAGGGGCCAAGTGCCAAGGAAAGCAGGTGGCCTCCAGAAGCCGGGAAGAGCAAAGAGCCTCCAGAAGAGAATGCAGCCTTGAGACAGACTTCTAACCTCCCGAGCTCTTTTACAAGGGAATAAACGTGTGTGGTTTTAAGCCACTGAGTTTGTGGCCATTTGTTACAACAGCCACAGGAAACTCACGCTCCAGGAAATCCTCATTTTCATTTGCATAAGGACCATACTCTGTATACGAACTCGATTGTTCTTTACTAATAGTACCTTGTTACTTAATTCTTCACAGGCACACGCCTTTCCCCAAATTAGGCTTCCACGCACCTTACAGGCAGGAGCTATGCTTGGTGCCCCATCCTCTGGGCTCCCGCCTCAGTAGGAGGAGACACTGTTGCTTAGTTAAAACTACAGAAGGACACAGATGAGGTCAGAGCAGGCAGCTGATACGTTTGGTGTCCCCGTCCCAGGAGCCCTGAGCCCACCTGGATCTCAGCTGCATCCATGGTGGGCACCCCTCCCTCCACACCAGCATCTTCCCACTTAAGTGCTTTTCCAAAGCCAAGGGAGTTGTGTACGAGCACGGGACAGCCTGGAATTGGGGAAATTAATGTCCCCAGAGGTAGCCTCTAGCCTGTGGGGACAGGAGTCAGTGTCCAGCTCCCTGTGCATGGAAGGGCAGTTCTGAGATGCACTCTGCCTGCTCCGTCCAACGAGTCGGCCCGTTTCCCGCAGCGGTAACCAGATCAGGAACACACGCATAGAGACTTTTCTCCTTCTTCTGCTCCCTCACTCACACTTCCTGAATCTACCCCCCACAGAAACCACCTGCTCCTAAGCTCTTGTCTCAGACTCAGCTCTGGAGGAGCCCACGTTAATTCAGAACTCGAGCTTGGCCTCTTTTCTAGCTGAGGGTGCTTGACCACACCATTCTCCTAGACCTTAACTTTCTCATCTGTAAAATGAGGATAGCAGAATCTGCCTCAACAGATGGTTGTAAAGTGGAAAAGAGATAATGTGTATGAAAGTACCAAGCACTTTATTAATAAGCTCCTACTGTTATAAACCTTTTGGTGACACTTAGGTAACAGCGATCGCCTTATAAAAAGCAACGTGATATGGGGCGCGTGGGTGGCTCAGTCGGTTAAGCGTCCGACTTCGGCTCAGGTCACGATCTCACGGTCTGTGAGTTCAAGCCCCTCGTCGGGCTCTGTGCTGACAGCTCAGAGCCTGGAGCCTACTTCCGATTCTGTGTCTCCCTCTCTCTCTGCCCCTCCCCCGTTCATGCTCTGTCTCTCTCTGTCTCAAAAACAAATAAAAAAAAGTTAAAAAAAAAAAAAAAGCAAGGTGATAAAACACATGGCATCCAACCCCTGATAGAAGCTGAATTTTCTAAAACTGCCCTTGACCTTCGAAAGATTTCTTATTCCTTCAACCAGCTTTCTTCAACAGATCGTTGTGAGCACCTACTATGTGCCAGGCTGCCCTCTAGGAGCAGAAATATCACAGTGAGCAAAATAGACCAAAATCATCTTTTCCTGGAGCCCGGGCACATGTAGATTTGTTCAGCAAGTGGTATTTGTGCCCTTGGAGGTACCAAGGCAGAAAGAACATCATTGCTTCCACCTCTATGCTTCCTCTTTCTGTTTATTTAAAGGGGTTATTTAATGAAAAAACTCTGCCTACTTTTTCTAGATAGCTTACTGCGACTGTAACTCAGAAAAAAATTTCTTCTAATCACCGGTTCTAATACAAATAAAATGTAGTGATTCATTAATCTCCTTAGCCTATAATTGCAAATTGGGTTTTCTCTAGAATGTACCTAAAGGAGGTAGGTGCCCATTAAGCAGTTCAGGGGAGTTTTATTTAAGCTGCAAAAAAAATTAGTTTACTCATTTTTAATTTAATTCCCAAGAGGCATTTTGGAAGCCTTCCCTTCTCATTTGACCTAAAACCATTTTTTAAAATTATTGTTCTCTTAAATTGAAGCCCTTTCCAGCATTGCGCATAAGAAGTCTTAAAACTCATCTGTTTTCCTTTTTGTAATTGACTTACAAATGCATAATTGACTCACAAATGCATAATTGACTATGCCTGGCATTTTAAAAGGGCAAAGTTTCCATTTGCTTCTTGATCTCTTTGAAGTTCTTTCGTTTTCCTGAAGTCCTCTTCCTATGACATTCCAAGTGATTCCTTGGGTCTTCTCCCCTAGGGACACCATCTAGCTGGTATCTTAATGGAGCGGCCAGTTCCCTGGAGTTATAGCACCAGAAGATTTGGCCGAGGTGGGCACAATTTTCAGACTCCTTATTTGCAACTAAATATGCACCTGGCCTCATTCTTCTGACACACGGATAATTTTTTTTTTATGAGTGGTTGGACTTTAACTTACTACCACCATCGTTGTTAAAGCTAGCCATCTAAACGACAAAGAATTCTGTATTTTCCATCACCTGAGCTGTGAATGCTATTCACACACACACACACACACACACACACACACACACACACACACACCCCGTGTGCTCAAGTGACCTTAGTAGAAGGACAAAGAATGTAGCCATTGTCCTTTGGGAAAGGACTTTCTAAAGACAGTGCTTAGTGAAAATAAGCAAGCCTAGCAGTGGATGGTGGTTGTTCATGCTGCCTTGGATGTGGATGTAAGTTCATATCTCTACCCAGTAGAAAGAGGTGTCCTGCAGTAGGAAACATGGAAAGGGGCTCAGGAGGAAGGACCCAGATGCTAAGCCAAAGTTAGCATCAGAGGGGGGCTTTGCTTAATCCAGGTGCTTCTACTTGGAGAAAATGGGCAATTGGTACTTCTCAGTGGCATGGTTGAATCAAGCCAGGGGAGTGGGCGGAGGGGGTGTCATTTGTTTCCCCAGAAGCCAACATGGAAGCAAGACCTAAAATATAAGACAGGAAACCATCAAAATCCTAGGGGAGATAACAGGCAATGTGAAAGCAAGGATTTGAATGGAATTTTGTTTCTTTGAGAGGTGAAGAAAATTCCAGTAGGAAAGGGAAGAAATCCGACAGGGAAGGAAGGGAACCAATAATGGGTGATTATCTAGCCAGTTACTTTCTTGGGGAGAAACACTTAAAAAACACTATAAATATACATTTAAAAAAGGCCTCAGACAAAGACATGGGATATGGGTGCAGGCAGGAAATGATAAGACCTGCACTATGGATAGGCCACCAGCAGAACATGCTCAAGGGACCTGCCGAATTCAGCCCACATGTGGCACGTGGGTGATGTGACCCAGATCTCCACAAACCCTGACTTGAAATTTCACTATTGATCACAATCCATCGACTAATCTACCAATTGCTTGGGCTTCATAATGACGCGATTACCAACATACTTCTCCCTGGCCCATTTCCTTTGTGAAAATGATGTCTCTTGCACAATGAGGCTAAGCTCCCTTCTTGATTATATAGAACATGACCAATGAGTCATTCATCTTTTCCCCAGAAGTAGGTTCCTGAGTGGTGCAATCTGTGTCGTGCTATTTCTCTCAAAGACAGAAGGGATTTGATTCCTGGAATTTCATTAAGTCCAAGTTCTTTAACTGGCTTCTTCTAAATTCTGACTTGGGCCTTGTTGCTTATGCATGGTAGCACAGAATTTCAGAATTACAAGCTGAGAAATGTTTCTGGAAGATATTTAAAGCCTTCTTAAGCAGGTTAGTGGGTCTTATTTTCTGTCTGAACCAACTGTTATCAAAATATATTTGACATTGGGCATGTAAGTGAGTTGATGAAGGGGTCCCTGGGAGTTCCAAGCACAAATCCTGTTAACAGGTAATAAGATTATGAACACAACCCATGTAGGACACGTGGTTTTATCAGCTGAAGTGGAACACAGAGGTGCTAAGTCATTAATGGGATTCAGCATCTGTGTCTTTCATGGGTTTCTAAGTAGACAAAGTTCACTGCTACCCAAATTGCCAACAGAACCAAAGCTACATCCATGTGTGGAATATGTATTTATTTATTCTACTTCGGAAAAAAAAAACATGCTTTGTAACCCTTTTCCCTTTTTATTCTGTAATTTCCCTCTACTTTCTGAAAATGTAAGAAAATGAACCACACGTGAAAAGCCATAGTGCATTTTGGAGTGTCTGACCACAGTCTGTGGACGTAGACAATGCTAGACTCTAATTTCACTGTTTAGCAGGATAAAGGTTACTGGCTGATGGCCTTTGAGAAACGAGGAAAAAAATAGTATGTTGAATGCAATACCCCCATATTTTGTATTAGGATCTTTTGTAAGCTCTAGCTATCCAATGCAATCATAGGATATTCTCTCTTTTTTCTTTTATGTCTTTGTGGGTGGCTTGAAATATGCTCCATCCATATATATTACTCTAAGAAATTCTTTTTTATTCTCCATTGAATTTTTTTTGGAAACATTACAAAGAATGTTCGATTTAATCACATTCACGCTCCCGAGTCACTGGCAATTCAGTGCCAACATTTTGACTGTTTTCCCGTGGAATTCACTCATAGTATTGAGTACCCACGAAGAGCTGCCCAATTCATCATGCAAATCCATGATGATGATGACTTACAGGTATTGAAACATCAGGACTAGAGCAACTACTTAGGAACCAATCAGTCTTTTTAGCTCTTAATGCTTCTGGTCTTTGCCCAGCTACACAGTAGTGACCTTCAAAGGTCACCTTCCACCTGTGCATCCTTTTTGTCTCCCCATACCACTGGTCACTTG
This sequence comes from Panthera tigris, assembly GCF_018350195.1. NCBI lineage: Eukaryota > Metazoa > Chordata > Mammalia > Carnivora > Felidae > Panthera > Panthera tigris. The sequence goes on from NC_056674.1 coordinate 56,296,567, forward strand.
GTTCATGCTATTCCCCTCCCTAACAGTGACAGCTTGCTCTCTTGCTCTCCTTAAGCATCTCTGGACACACCAGGATCTTTCTACAGCTCAGTGGTGACAAGCTCACTCCTGTTTCAGGGGCTCTTCTCCTGGTGTTCCTTTAAGCCTAAAGCAGGCACATAGAAACCCCCTGATCTCTGCAAAGCTGAGCCCTTTTTCAGGTCTCAGCTCAAATGTAACTTCCTCAGAGAGGACTCTTCTGGTTACCCCACCTAGGTTAGCATCTCACTCGGTGGCACTCTGTCAACCCCCCCACATGTGTTTTCTCCATAGCATTCACCGCCCTCTGACAACATCTAGGTCGTATCACTGTTGCCTGGTCTATTGCTGGTTTCCCCACTGCTGCACCGAGAGCCTGTGACAGCAGAGGACTTGTCTCTCTTGTTCTCGGCACAATTGTTAGTACCCCATGGCATAGCACGCAGTGATTGCTCAAAAAATACTTGAAAGAATGAATACACTTTTCAGTCAAATACTGAGACATTTGCAATCCCTTTGGCACTTAACCCATGCTACTTTTTTCTTCTTCAATTTTTATGCCTTTTATTTCTTTCACTTGCCTTGTTCTTTTTCTTGGCTTTTTAAGTTTTTGCTTTGATTCCAGTGAACATGCAGTGTTACATTAGTTTCAGGTGCCCAATATAGTGATTCAACACTTCCATACATCTCCTGCTATTCCTCATGGCAAGTAATCTTCTTAATCCCCATCACCTACTTCCTCCATCGCTGTACCGCTCTCCCTTCTGGTAACCATCAGTTTGTTCTCTGTAGGTAATGGTCTATTTCTTGGTTTTTCTCTCTTTTTCTCTCTCTTTACCCTCTGCTCATGTGTTTCGTTTCTTAAATTCCACCTAGGAGTGAAATCATATATTTGTCTTTCTCTGACTCATTTCAGCATTATACTCTCTAGATCCATCCGTGTTGTTACAGATGGCAAGATTTCATTCTTATGGGTGAATAATATTCTATTATATATATATATATACACCACATCTTCTTTATCCATTCATCAGTAGATGGACACTTGGGCTGCTTCTACATCTTGGCTAATTGTAAATAATGCTAGTATAAACATAGGGGTGGATGTAACCCACTGAGTTCATGGTTTTGTATTCTTTGGGTAAATACCAATAGTGCAATTGCTAGATCACAGAGTAGATCTATTTTGAACTTTTCAAGGAAGTTCCGTACGGTTTTCCACAGTGGCTGCCCCAGTTTGCATTCCCACCAACAGTGTAAGAGAGTTCCCTTTCTCCACTTCCTCACCAACACCTGCTGCTGCTTGTATTGTTGATTTTAGCCACCTGTCAGAATTGACAGGCGTGTGATCGTGTGATCTTGGATTTGCATTTGTCTGATGGTAATTGATGATGCACATCTTTTCATGTGTCTGTTGGCCATTTGTATGTCTTCTTTGGTGAAATGTCCGTTCATGTCTCCTGCCCGTTTTTAATGGGATTATTTGGTTTTTGGGTGTTGAATTTTATAAGGTCTTTGTGTATTTTGGATACTAATCCTTTATCAGATATGTCATTTGCAAATATCTTCTCCCATTCCATAGGCTGCCTTTTAGTTTTGCTCATTGTTTCCTTCGCTGTTCAGAAGCTTTTTATTTTGATGAAGTCCCAATAGTTTATTTTTGCTTCCCTTGCCTTAAGAGACATATGTAGAAAATGTTGCTGTGGCCAATGTCAAAAAGGCTACTGCCTATGTTTACTTCTAGAATTTTTATGACTTCAGGCCTCAAATTTATGTCTGTAATCCATTTTTGAATTTATTTTTGAGTATGGTATAAGAGAGTGGTCCCATTTCTTTCTTTTATATGTTGCTGAACAGTTTTCCCAACACTAATTCTTAAGAGATTATCTTCTTCACATTGGATATTCTTTCCTGCTTTGTCAAAGATTAATTGACCATTTAGTTACGGGTTCATTTCCGGGTTTTCTATCCTATTCTATGTGTCTATTTCTGTGCCAGTACCATAGTGTTTTGACGACGACAGCTTTGTAATATAACTTAAATTCTGGAATCGTGATGCCTCCAGCTTGGCTTTTCTTTTTCAAGATTGCTTTAGCTATTTGGGGTCTTTTATGGTTCCTTACAAATTTTAGAATCATTTGTTCTGGTTGTGTGGAACAACGCTGTTGGCATTTTGATAGGGATTATATTAAATGTATAGATTGCTTGGGGTAGTATAGACATTTTAACGATATCTGTTCTGCCCATCTGTGAGGGTGGAATATCTTTCCATGTTTGTGTGTCATCTTCAGTTTCCTTCATCAGTGTTTTGTAGTTCAGAGTACCGGTCTTTCACCTCTTTGGTTAAGTTTATTCCTAGGTATCTTATTATTTTTGGTGCCGTTGTAAATGGGACTGATTCCTTAATTTCTCTTTCTGATGCTTCATTATTAGTGCAAAGAAATGCAACAGATTTCTGTACATTGATTTTGTATCCTGGAACCTTACTGAATTTGTTTATCAGTTCTAGCAGGTTTTTGATAGTCTTGTGGGTTTTCTGTATATAGTATCATATTATCTGCACATGGTGAAAGTTTTACTTCTTCCTTACTGATTTGGATACCTTTTATTTCTTTTTGTTGTCTGATATCTGTGGTTTCGACTTCCAGGACTATGTTGAATAAAAGCGCCCCTGACCTTAGGGGGAACCTCTCAGTTTTTCCCCAGTGAGTATGATGTTTGCTATGTTTTTTTCATATCTGGCCTTTATTATGTTGAGATATGTTCCCTCTATCCCTACTTTGTTGAGTGTTTTTGTCATGAATGAATGTTGTGCTTTGTCAAATGCTTCTCCTGCCTCTACTGAATGATCATATGATTCTTATCCTTTCTCTTGTTGATGTGATGTATGAAGCTGATTGATTTGCAAATACTGAACCACGCTTGCAACCCAGGAACAAATCTCACTTGATGGTGGTGAGATGGTGGTGAGTGATTTTTTTAATATATTGTTGAATTCAGTTTGCTAGTGGTTTGTTGAGGATTTTTGCATCTATGTTCATCAGAGATATTGGCCTGTAATTCTCTTTTTTAGTGGTGTATTTATCTGGTTTTGGTATATTTATCAGGATAATGCTGGCCTCACAGAATGAATTTGGAAGTTTTCCTTCCTTTTCTTCTTTGGAATGGCTTGAAAAAGTAGGTATTAAGTCGTTAAATGTTTGATAGAATTCACCTGTTAAGCCATCTGGCCCTGGACTTTTGTATGTTGGGGAGATTTTTTTTTTTTAATACTGATTCAATTCCTTTGCTGGTTATTGGTCTATTCAAATTTTATATTTCTATTTCAGTTTTGGTAGTTTATATGTTTCTAGGAATTTATCTATTTTTTTCTAGGTTGTCCAGCTTGTTGGTATATGGTTTCTCATATTCTCTTATAGTTGTTTGTTTTTCTAGGGTGTTGGTTGTTATTTCCCTCTCTGATTTGTGATTTTATTTATTTGAGTCCTTTTTTTTTTTTCTCTTGATAAGTCTGGCTAGGGGCTTATCAATTTTGTTGACTTTTTCAAAGAAACCGCTCCTAGTTTTATTAATCTCTTCTATTGTTTAGTGTCTTGCTTTTTGTTTGTTTCTGAATCAATTATTTATGCTTTAATCTTTATTATTTCCTTCCTTCTGCTGGTTTTAGATTTTGTTGTTGTTTTCTAGCTCCTTTAAGTGTAAGGTTAGGTTGTTTGTTTCAGATTTTTCTTGCTTCGTGAGGTAGACCTGTATTGCTATAAACTTCCCTCTTAGGATTGCTTTTGCTGAATCCCAAAGATTTCAGACCATTGTATTTTCATTTTCAGTTGTTTCCATGTACTTTTTTATTTCTTCTTTTATTTCCTGGTTGATCCATTCATTGTTTGGTAGCCTGTTAACTCCCATGTATTTGTGGTCTTTCCATATTTTTTCTTGTGGTTGACTTCTAATTTTGTAGCGTTATGGTCAGAAAAGATGCATGGTATGACTTCATTCTTGAATTTGTTGAGGGGGCTTGTTTTGTGGGCTAATTGTGATCTATTCTGGAGAATGTTCCATGAGCGCTTGAAAATAACATGTGTTCTGCTGTTTTACGATGGAAGGTTCTGAATATATCCGTTAAATCCATCTGTTCCTGTGTCATTCAAAGCCATGGTTTCTTTGTTGATTTTTTGTTTAGATGATCTGTCTGTTGATGTAAGTGGGGGTGTTAAAGTCCCCTAATATTATTGTATTGTTATCAACTAGTTCTTTTGTGTTTGTTATTAACTGTTTCATGTATCTGGGTGTCCCTATGTCAGATGCAACAATATTTACAATTGTTTTATCTTCTTGTTGGCTTGTCCTCTTTATTATTATATAGTGTCTTGTTTTCTCTTGTTACAGTCTTTGTTTTAAAGCATATTTTGTCTGATATAAGTATTGCTACTGCAGCTTTCTTTTGACTTTCATTTGCATGATAGATGTTTCTACTTCCCCTCACTTTCAATTTCCAGGTGTCTTTAGGTCTAAAACGAGACTCTTATAGGCAGCATATAGATGGGTCTTTTTATTGGACTGTTTAGTCCATTTCCATTCAAAGTAATTATTTAAAAAAAAATTTTTTTTTTTAACGTTTATTTATTTTTGAGACAGAGAGAGACAGAGCATGAACGGGGGAGGGGCAGAGAGAGAGGGAGACACAGAATCGGAAACAGGCTCCAGGCTCTGAGCCATCAGCCCAGAGCCTGACGCGGGGCTCGAACTCATGGACCGCGAGATCGTGACCTGAGCCGAAGTCGGGCGCTCAACCGACTGAGCCACCCAGGCGCCCCCAAAGTAATTATTGATAATATGTTTTTATTGTCGTTTTGTGGTTGTTTCTGAATATTTTCTCTGATTCTTGTCTTTCATGGTTTTTGTTTATCTTTAGTGATATATTTAGATTTCTTTCTCTTCTTTCCATGTTTATTAGTAGTTTTTGGTATATGGTTACTACTAGCTTTGCATATAATGTCTTCTGCAAATAGTCTACATTAAGTTAATGGTCATTTAAGTTTGAACCCATTCTTTTCTTCTCCCCACGTTTTCGGTATATGTTATTATATTTTATATCCCTGTATTTTGTGAGTCCTTTGGCTGATTTTTACAGAAATATTTATAGTTGCTGATTTTGTTTCCTACCTTTTCACAGTCACTTTTATTCTCTCCTTTCCCCTCAAAGAGTCCCCTTTAATATTTCTTGCAAGTCTGGTTCTTTGGTCATGAGATCCTTGAGGTTTTGTTTATCTGAGAAACTTCATCTCTCCCCCTATTCTGAATGGTAGCCTTGCTGGATAGACTATTCTTGGCTGCAGATTTTTCCCACTCAGCACTTTAAATATATCATGCCACTCCCTTCTGGTTTGGAAAGTTTCTGATGAAAAATACCCTGCTAGACTTATGGGTTCTCACTGATAAGTTACTGTCTTCTTTTATCTTGCTGTTTTTACTAATTTTTCTTTATAACTATATGTTGCCACTTTAATTACAATATGTCGTGGTGTTAATCTACTTGATGGGAGTTCTCTGTGCCTCCCGGATCTCGATGTCTGTTTCTTTCCCCAGATTAGGGAAGTTTGAAGCTATTCTTTCTTTAAATAAATTTTCTGCCCCCTTGTCTCTCTCTTCTTCTGGGACTCCTATAATATGAATGCCAGTTGATGGAGTCCCTGAATTCCCTAAGTCTATTCTCATTTTATATATGTTTTCTCTCTTTTGTTCAGCTTGATTATTTTCCATTACTCTGTTTTCTAGTTCATTAATTCATTCCTCTGCTTCCCCCATCCTGCTGTTCATTCCATCCAGTGTGTTTCTCATTTTGTTTTTTGAACCCTTTTATCTCTGCTATGTTATTCCTTATCTTTGTATTAAGGGTATCACTCATTCCTTTTACTCTTTTGTCAAGTCCAGTGAGTATCCTTATGATCATTACTTTAAACTCTCTCTCAGGCATGTTCCTTATGTCTGTTCTGCTTAGATCTGGCTGTGGCTTTGTCCTTTTCTTTCATGTGGGAGAAATTCCTCTGTCTTCTCATTTTATCTAAGTCTCTGTACCTGTTTCTGCATGTAAGAAATGTCACCTATGTCTCCTGCTCTAGAGGTAAATAACCTTATGAAGAAGAGGTCCTCTAGTGCCCTGCCATGTGGTGTCCCCTTATTCCATAGGGCCTGGCACGGCTGGGAGGGTCTGCAGTGTGTGCTGCATCTCCTCTGATGTTTTGTCCTGGCCACTTTATCCTTCAGGCCAGTCATCTGCAGAGGCTGTCTTTGCCTGTTGTGGGCATTGTTCGTTCCCTGGCCTGAATATGGTGAGTTTTAATGAGGTGTTTGTGAAATGAGACCTGTTGCCACCACCGTGGGAACTAAGGCTCTGCAAAGCTCCCACATAGGGAGATGTGGTGTGAGCAGGGGTTTGGGCCAGTCTCCTGGGGGAGGGGGCCCATGGCACCGGGACTGAGGCAAGCACTGGGAAGGGCAGTCCCACTGCAGAACCGAGGGGTGGGGCCGGGTGTAAGTAAGTTGGGTAGAAAGTGTCTGTGCTCCTCTGGTTCCCACTGGTGGCTGTATTTATGCCCAGGGGTGAGAGAGGGAAATGGGACTAGTTTCTTTGTTCCCAGAGGGGTCTCTCAGTGAATACTACCTCTCTGGGATACACTCCAAGATGAGCAAATAGCCTCCCCACTGTGTGCCCCAGGTGCTCTTCAGATTGCCTGTTTCCCCACTGTATGCCCACGGGTTGTTTGCCTGCCTCCTCTCTACAGCAGCCCCAGTGCCCTCCAGGCTCAATTGTAGCCTGACCTTCAAAATTCCGGGTTTTACGCCCTGCTGGGTGCTAGAAGCCACAGAATTGAGCCCCCCTTGCTTTCCAAGCCAATTTCTATGGGGATTCATTCTCCCTCTGTGCTAGTCTGTCTCTTGCCCTTCTCTGCAACTGTGCCTCCCTCCCCACCACAGCAGCCACAATCTATTCTCTCCCAAACTGTGTTTCTACCCTTCCTATCTCCTTCAGTGTAGCCCCTTCTCTATCTCTGGTTGTACATTTTGTTCGGCCAGTCTTCAGGCCAATTTCTGGGGTATTGAGGATGACTTTATAGTTCTCTACTTGGAAGGAGATCTCATGGGAGGAGGTGAGCCTAGGGTCCTACTACCCCACCACCATCTTCCAACCTCTTCAACACGGTCTACTTTTAAATGTGATGTCCCGTGGGGCACCTGGATGGCTCAGTCCGTTGAGCATCTGACTTCGGCTCAGGTCACGATCTCACGGTTCGCGGGTGTGAGCTGCCAGCTCAGAGCCTGGAGTCTGCTTTGGATTCTGTGTCTCCCTCTCTCTCTGCCCCTCTCCCACTCTTTGTCTCTCTCTCTCTCTTACCCCCCCCCATCTCTTTCAAAAATAAATAAACATGAAAAATTTTTAAATAAATGTGATGTCTCAAATAGCCTATGATACCGCAAAGACATTTTTTTTTTACCCCTTTCTATCCTTGATACCTACTACAGTGTTTCATACGATAGCAGGTCCTCAAATATACAAATTGATGGGTAGTTTGATAATGCTAGAGGATCCCGTACGAGGGAAGGAAACTAAGATGCATAGAACATCCGTGTGCATGCTGGCATCTGCCTTCTCACTTAATCCCCACAACCAGCCCACAGATGAGGGAGTGGCATCCCCACATTGTCGATGAGAAGCCTGAACCTGCGACTGAACTGCGTGTAAGGAGCCACCCGGGGGTCCAAATCCACATCCTCTGTAGGGCTCCTTCACGTTGCTCACAACAGGGTTTCTGTGAGGGTTTCTGAATGACGCCGAGGAAGGCAAGTAGAGCAACATGACCATGACCATGTCTCTGGAATGTCCTCCCAACAACGAGCCCTTAAGAAAGGGCTAAATGAGCTCATGCATGCGGAATGCTGGGCCTCCTTTTCCCAATGTAAGTGTGCTTGCAAACATAAAGGTTTTTGAAAGTAAAATATACATCACCACCTAGTCACACTCATAGAACCACTTTGGAACGGGAGACCCAGGTCACCCATTTGTGTTTGTGGTTCCGCAAGGGAGGAGCCCCCTGGGAGTGAGGACAGGGGGTCACATTAGCTCATCACAGGCAGACATCATGACTGGAATATACAGATGGCTCAAAATGTTTGTCATCTGTGGTTGTCACCCACTGGCAGGCATGAGTCCCCTTGAGAGCTGATAAAATCTGAACAATCCTTTCGGTGCCTTGAAGCCATCCACCCACAATTTCAGGACATCAGCGAACCCAGGGAAAGAACTGCAACTTTAGAAAATTCCAAGAACTGTAAACAGTGGGAATTTTTAATAAAAAATGCTATAGTTTATATTACCTCTTTTTAAAAGAAACGTTCACTGTGTTATATAAGCAATAGACATGTTTGGAAGAAAAAGGAAAGGAAGCAAACAAAAAAAAATCACTTATAAGCCTGCCCTCGTACATAGCCACTGGTTTTCTGTGTCCGATATGTTGACATCTTATTTCGCCGTGCACATACAATTCTACGTTTGGCTTTTGTTACTTAACACATCGTCACATGAAGCAACTGTAATGGCATTTCACAATCAGTATTTAATTGCAAGTGGTTTAGGATGACATTATTGTAATAGTCAAACCCAGAAGCACAGCAGTGCGGGGAACATTGGTCTCTGTTTTGTCTAAAATTATTTTCGAATCTACTCAGTTTTGTGATGTGCATCCTTTTCCATCTCTAGGTCCCCCGTAAAATGGCTTCAGATCTCACAATCAGAGATGTTTTAAAATGGCACGTAAGAGTATTCAGTTTTAATGTGATCACTGCCTCAGGCCGTAATAAAAACAGGAATTCCCCCCAATTATTATCATCACTCTCTCCGCACTACATCCTGATAAGACTGAGCAACTGTCATTCCCCACCAGGCGGCTAATCATCCCTTTGGCAAACTCCCTTTGTAAGCGGAATGGAATCAATTTCATCGTGCAGCACGGTAATGGTCCCCGGCTAGAGGTGGGGGTGATCTCGTCTTGGGGAGAGTCGTGGCAAGAGAATTAACCCCTGAAGCTTAAAGGGAAGTGCTCTCCTCTGCACACGGCCCCTCAGCAGAGGCACCTCCCTGCTCATCCTCAAAGCAACTGGCCCTCACCTTACCCACCTCATCCCGCTCCCCTCTCTTTCAGTCCTTTGAAAACTTCCTAGAAGTTGGCAGTTCACTTCCCTAACAAATACCCCCTGGCTAACCTGCTGTGGTTTTACGAAAGTACTTTCCAGAGAGTTACCAAAAATGTCCTAATCACTAAATCTAATAGCTGCTTCTCATATTTGTTCCGACCTCTCAGGAAGAGCAGTCGTATCTTCCTGAACATCTTTCTTATTTTACTTCCCTCACCTGGCTCACCTGTGGCTGCCCCTCAGTTTACCTCATTAGGTCGTAAATCGCCATCTTTGTGTAAGTACCCCCCATTACTCAGTAATTCTCCCTAGGTGGCAATCCCCTGCCTGCGGCCTAAGCTATACCATCCATACTGATGCCTCTCAGAGGAATGGCTTCAAGCTCTGACCTCTCTGGATTTGAATTTCCAGCTTCCTATTAGCATCTCCACTCAGATGTCCTTGAGGCACTCTCACTGGCTTTGAAAAGACAGGCGGAGAAGAGAGGTGGATAAACGCACAGATGCTGAAGCCAGACTGCCTGGGTTTGAATCCTGGCTTTGCCACTGACTAGCGGTGCATCCTTGGGCCACCTGATTAACCTCTCTGTGCCTCAGTTTCCTGATCAGTAAAACGAGCATGAAAATAATACTTGCCTTCTAGGGTCGTGGTGGTTCTTACAGGATTCTTCTAATTAGTTATGCTAAATAGCGTGTGCAACTCTTTCGAACAGTGCTCGGCGGCACATATTAAATACCCTTGAAGTGTTAGTCATAATAAAATCTAGCAATTTCCTAAATCAATAATATTATCAGCTAACCTTTCCTGAGTGTTACCAAAGTGCCGAACGTGGATTATTTCATTCATCCTTAAGACGATCCTGTGAAGCACCTGCTTTTATTATTCTCACTTTACAGATGAGAAACAAACCTGGAGAGGTTAATTAATCAGCCCAAGGACACACAGCTTTCTCAAGGCCGCGTAGTAAGTGGTGGGGCCGTGAGTTGAACCGGGGCAGTCTGTCTTCAGACCCACCCTTCTGGCTGTTCCCTATGCCGCCGCCCTGCTCAATTGACAAGGTTGAAATCAACACGTTTTCTTCTTTCACCTGCAATCTTCTCCTGTTTTCTCTCCCCTCCCAGAGACCACCCTTATGTCCCCTCCCTCTTTACCTACCATTCAGTCAGCACATGCTGCCCCCAGGACCTGTGTTTCATCTTTCCCACTCTGTTCTCACTGCCCCTGATCTGTTGAACCCTCTTCTCTAGCTTAACCTGCTGTAACCGCCCCGTGCTGGCTACCCTGCCCTGCCGCTACTTAATGGCCCTTCTTTCTCCCCGACAGCACAGTCACTATTTGGAAAAAAAAAAAAAAAAAAAAAAAAAAAAAGAGCCTTTGGCTTTGTAACATTAAAGCAGAGGGGTTACAGGAAACACTGGAACAAGCAAGAAGGATATGTATGTTTTAAATATTTTTGCAGGGGCACCTGGGTGGCTCAGTTGGTTAAACGTCTAACTTCAGCTCAGGTCATGATCTCACGGTTCGTGGATTCAAGTCCCACATTGGGCTCTGTGCTGACAGCTCAGAGCCTGGAGCCTGCTTTGGATTCTGTGTCTTCTTCTCTCTCTGCCCCTCCCTGACTTTCACTCCCTCTCCCTCCCTGTCCCTCTCTCTGTCTCTCAAAAATAAACATTTAAATATTTTGCAGCAGCTAGGGAAATTTCAAGGCAGCAGCCCCTGATTCAGACCTATCACCAGAGACTTTTTTTCTTATGAATCAGATGGGCTATAGAGCTCCAATACTGGACTCAGAAGATGTATCCCATTTTTCCTGGCTTTAAGCAATCAGGATTCTCTGTTCTCTTTAAATAAATTCTTCTCTGCTCTGATGGGTGGCCTGTGATGTCACTGAAAAAAAATATGTGTTTCACAGCAAAATGACTCCAGTCACCCAGAAAGAGAGAGAGAGATAATAACTGCTTCTCCCCCCACCCCCACCCTAGCATTCCTCTTAACCCCTCAACTTTGAAAACTCCTACGTATCCTTCAAAGCCCCGGGATAATGTACCTTTTCTATGAAGACACTTCTTTCTTTTCAGTCATGAAGTAGAGCATAGTGGTTAGGAAATGGCTCTGCAGTGACAGCCAAGGTTCAAATTTTTATTATTACTGGTTTTACTATTTATGGGTTATGTGGCCTTCAATGAGTTAGCACACATTTCTGGGCTGTACTTTCCACATCTGGAAAATGGGAGGTTGTACCAGCTCTCGCTTCATATGACTGTTAGGAAGATTTTTTTTTTAATTATGAAAGGCATTCAGCCTGGCACATGGTAAGTGTCCAGTAAGTGTTAACCTGATGAAATTTATAGCCTAAAATAAATACAGACATCCTGGAAAACTATAATGCCCATGACAAGCATTGGATTTTTTTTTTCCAAACTAAAAGAGTAGTTTCCATTATTTTGAAAGGAAAAAGCAAGTGTCAGACTTTCTTACACTCTTATGGGTCAGTAGATTGTTCCTGCAGCTTGGGGCCAAGGGGACAATAGGAGGAGAGTGTGGGGCAGACTTCCAGCTACAAGGTATGGCTTGATCCAATGTCACCGGCATTTGGATCTCTACAAACCAAGATTTGGTCCAAGAACTCCTTTGAAGAGGAAGTAATGTTAGAACTTGGCCTATGATCTCTGCCTCCTGGGAATTAGTTTTTTAAAAGGGGAAAGAAAGAGAGAAGCATGATGATAACAGCTAGGCTATTGTCATTGCTCTTTTAAGTGACTCACCAGGTGACAGTAGGAAAGACAGGGACGACAGGAAGAGACTTTACAGTTCAAATTAGAGTGATGGAGTGTTTCCTTTTTCCTTCTTTCTTCTCTGTAAAGGTTATTTTCCTTCTTTGGGGAGCTGCAGTCCCATTTGGTAAATGAGGTGTCATATGGACAATTTTCAACAGATGCTTCTGTTCTGATAGGGAATGGCAGAAGCTCCCTAAGTTCACGAGACACCTGCAGATGCCACCTAACTGCCTTCATGACACTTTAGTGTTTTCTGGAACAGTGAAGCGGCATGCTGCACCCTGGTGCGATGAGTGGGACGGGGGCCAGGGGAAGTAACTGCCAGTCTCCCTAAAAGCTGTCCTTTGGCAACGCTGGCCCTTCCCTTCCGTAAAACCTGTGGTCAGCCCCAACCCATCCCACTCTGCCTTCTGTGGCCAGACTTTTGCCTCCACACAGAGGTTTACTGAGACAACACTCAGTTCCTAATTGATGCCATCTATGTAAGACTTCTACTTACCTAGCTCAGACACGTCTAGGAGATGCCAGATTATATGTTCCATGTTAATTCCTTTAAACCTAGAAAAGTGTCCTTCATTCATTCATTCATTCACCTGTAGGCAGATAGCATAAGCATCCATTGAGTCTGCCATGTGCCTGATAGTGTCCTAAGGATTGGATACCAGTTAGATGTCTGAGATTCGGTCCCTGACTTCCAAGGACTTTGAGGATAGTGGGAAATCCAAGCACATGGATAATGGCAGCTCAAAGGGTCCATCCTGTGGTAACAAAGAAGATGTCTTTACCATATTCCATGTTCTAAACTCTCAGTCTTCTGTGGATTCTCATGTAACCTCCTCCACAACTCATTGAGGTAAATTCTGTTTTTACCTCTTTTCAGATCAGGAAAATGAGCAGGAAAAAAGTTAAGTAGTGTGCTTTAGCTCATTGTTCATAGGGAAAGGGCTGGGATTCAAATCCAGTTGTGCTTTCCCTCTGCTCTACATGCGTATATAGTCCAGATATGCAAAGTGGTGTAGTTGCACAAACCAAGAGGCAATCGATCCTACCTTGTAGGCAGGATACAGAAGATCACGAGGAGGCTTTCACAGAGGTAGTATTTGTTGAGTCCAAAAGGATGAAGTAGGAGTTTCTTGGGAGAAAAGGTATTCCATGCTAAAGAACAACTATATGCTTGCAAATGTATATTTCAAATGGCACAGCACACTGCAGGATTTCAACTGGAAAGGAATCTTGGGGTCAAATTATGATGCATAACTGGTGGCATGCCGAGGGTTCATTCATCACTGTGTTCTCTAATGCCTACCCTTACTGATGGGAATGAATGATGGGTGGATGGATGGATGGATTGGTGGATGGATGGATGGATAGATGGATGAATAGATGGATGGATGAATGGATGAATAGGTGGATGGATGAATGGATGGATGGATGGTGGATGGTTGGTTGGGTGAAGTATTCTGACCTTCCACATATGGTACACATAAAAGTTAATTCAATTAATCATTTAGTGCATATAAATATTGGCAATTAGCTAGCTATGGGTTCAATTGTGCTGCTAGAGACCTACAGTATATAGTAACTTAAAGTGAGAGAAATGTATCTCTCTCCTCTCTTCTGGAACAGCCTAGTGACAGAGAAGTTTAGGTCAAATATGGTAGCTCCATGGGGTTGGAACCTACCTTGCTTCAGTATTGTTGCTCAGCTAAAGCTGGGTACTGCCCTCATCTGTATGGTCCATGATGGCTGAATACCACACTCACATTCCAGAAATCAGGAGAAGGAGGGAGTCAAGGGCAGGGCTTTTAAAGGAATAGCACAGACATTGTACACCATAATTGTATTTACATTTTATTGGCCAAAGTTTCATCATATGAACACAGCTAGCTGCAAGGGAATCTGGAAAATGAAATATTTTCCTTTTATGTACAGCCACCTATCAGTCTGAAAATTGTATTATTATGGAAGAAAGGGAGGGAGAACATATGTAGAGCAAACCAGTTATTTCTGCCACTACTTGTATATGTGATCCCCAGTAATGTTGGTGGCTTATATAGTACCAACTATGCACCACACCCTGATTGGATAGAAGAGATATCAGGAGCAGGACTCCAAATTCTATACTGATAGGAATTGAACCAGGTCTTACAGAGACAACATACTCTACCAATTACAGGTATTACAATTACAGGTAATACCAATTACAGCTATTACATACTCTACCAATAATAATACCTAACATTTATTGACCCGGTAACATCTGTCAGCCACTGTGCTTATCACTGCACATTGACTAGGCCAAAGTGCTATTAGATTCCTATTATACCAATGAAGATACTGAGGCCTTAAAAGGTTAAGTGTCTTGTCTGAGGTCATACAGTTAGGAAGCAGTGGAGACAGGATGCATTTCTCGGCTGGAACAGCCATAAACAATAGTTTAAGGATATATTTGGGCCATGTGTTGGTACTGATAATCATCTCCTGGCATCACCCACCATTACTTTTTCACTGGACCATGCATCACACAGGATTATGGCTGTACCATTTTTCTATACAGAGTGGAAGTTACTCAACCCCACTCCTGATAAGCTGTCCCAAACCTGCAGTACTGTATGAGGTGATTTCAGTGATAACTTACCCCAAGGCATTCCCAGAGGTATCCTGATATGGTGGTTATATACTAAGAAATATATATTTAAAAGGCATTTTTCTCTGGTTATTTCTTCCCAGCAGGTGAGAAGTCATCTAAAATTATTGGATATTTTACCACCAATCCAAATAAAGTGTATTGCACACTCAGCTCTACATAATAACAGGAATTTCTTTTCTCTGAATAGTCCAATCTTTTGTAAAAGGTCTTTTTAGTTCTGAATACTATATACCTACATTCCAGCTTGAGAGAATTGGTCCCTCAGACTTCATCTTGGGAGGTAGGTTAACTAGACATCCATTTCAAAAAATTATATTTAAATAGAGGACAGGGAATTTCCTACTACAGATGGACAGAATAAAAAATATATACTAGAAAAGAAACTGTTATGGTCAGGGCATAGAGCTGGGTGCTATAAATGTTACAAATTAAAATGAAGCTTGACCCCAGCCTCAAGGAACTAAATTGAGCTGTCACATCCTTACCAAAGAATTGTACAGGTGATTAGAAACACCACTGGGACAGCCACCAGGTGAGCACATCAATTAAAGTCAGTGTGTAATTTGGAGCAGGATGCCTGGCTGGACACAGATTTGGAAAATCAGAAGTAGTTGGAGTCTCAAGCAGCTTTTAGGCACAGAGATTAACGCTGGTTAATTAACAAACAATTCAGCACCAAGGATAGCTCCCTGCAAAGCTATTGTTGCAAGAACTCTGGGGATGTAGCCTCCAGGGACGTTGTCAGTAGACTCTATTCTCCACCAGGTTCATCGTTCAAGGGTTCTCACGTGATAATGTGTGCACACGACTCAGCACATGTTAGGTGCAGATTGAATGGCACACGTTAGCATTATCATCACTGTTTCAGGGACTGCCGTGCCTTCAGCCTTGGCCGGAGGCTCCACCAAGAGCGTCATTCTGTTGTCATCAGCAAATTTGTCATATAACGTTCACTTTCTTTCACGATGCAAACATGGATAAAGGATAGGAGAAAACAAAAATTCATAGAGTGCTGCAAGGGTTATGAAATAGTCAAAAGAAAAGTAAGTAATGTCACCCTGTCAGTTCCTCAAATGAAGATAACAACAGGAAGCACTATAACCATTGAAAAATGTAGAAAGGAAAGTGGGAAGGCAAAAAAAAAAAAAAAAAAAGATACGAATTTTTTATTGGAGTTGAACATTTTACACACCGTCCACTTCTGAAGGAACAGAGGGAAAGCACATTCTTTGTTAAGAAAATTGAGATCGCTAGGAAATGGGTCCCACTGATGCCTGTCCCCTGCTGTCTCCTGCCCTGGAGAGCCCAGTGTTACTGCACGAGTGGGGGTTCCTGTGGATGGCCCCAGCCCAATCAACCCATTATAGCTTTATGGTTTACTTCACAGTGATTAAGGAAAGAAGTAAGGTTTGGAAGTTCCTTACGTGTAGGTGATAGTAAAAGCTGTGGGAGAGGATAGAATTAATAAGGGAGAATTTGAAGGGAAGGGAGAATAAAAGCCACACACAGAAGCTGGAGAGGGGGGGCACTTGTATTTTGGGATGAGGGGAGGAGAAGGAACTGGTTAAAAACCCTTCCAGAGAAGTAAAAGCTCAGGACAGTCCAGGATCAGTGAAGCCAAGGGAAGAATAAACACGAAGAAGAGGGCTGATTGGTTAGGCTACACTGAGCTGCAAGGAAAGGAATCCAACTCACAGTAGATTATATAATAAATACATTGAGCAAATTCATATAAAGTGGCTGCAGGTAGGCAGTTAAGGATAGGTCAACAGCTCTCATCATGTCATGACAAAAATAAGCTCTCCGTACCCTTCTACTTCATCGTCCTCAGAGTCTTGGCTTTTTGCCCTTGTATTTGTTGCCTAATGGTTGCAAGGCAGCTGCTGCCGCTCCAGACACATCAAAATTTCATTGAAGGGGAATCAGGTGCGAGTAGGAAGTGGAGAAAAGGTTCGAGGTCCTCTCTTCTTCTGTCAGCGAAGAAAATTCTTTCCAGAAGTTCCTTCAGACTTTCCATGACTTTTAATTATCCAGGGCCAATCACACGGCCACCCCTCCATGCAGAAGTGAATAGAGATGTCTCTGGCTTTTCTGGGCTCTATTATTAGTGTGCATTCGGAAGGAAACTGTTGGAAAAGGGCTTTGTGACAACCAACAAGACTAACTGTATCAATGTGATTCCTGGCATTGTGGTGCTTTTTCTGGGGTTAACTCTTAAATAAGCTGATTAAATAGTCAAGATGACCCAGAGCTCCTTCTCATAAAATCAGGAAACAAGGTTTTGGCAGTTCTCAACCAGGATGTTTTGGCTCTTAGAATTGATGGCATTTCTTAGTTGTTAAAAACTATCACCATGTGAACATGCATTTCACTCATGTTTTTCCGACATAAAAATTAGGTCGTGACTCGTTTATAGTAGGGGTCTTAGTTTTTAAGAATTAGTCATTCAGAGAGGTTAGTAAATTTTGTGAAGTAGATTTTTTGATAGTAAATTTGAAGTAAGTTTTGATAGTAGAGCTACTTAGCTGAGAATTTATGTATAGTATGAAGGTCATTTTCCCTTTCAGTTGAATATTCTAGGACCTCAGGATTTTTCCGCAATACTGCTTTCCATGAGTTATATTATACTGTGTAAAACTAATTTGTTTTGAAGATGTTCTATCATTGAGCTAAAAAGCTCTTTGACAGCTGACAAACCAGTGCCATTTCATACTATGTTTAGTAGAATTTCAGTGAGTTTTGGTCATGATGAACTAGAGTATCCATGATTCTAAGTTGAGCCAATGGTTTCAGAAAAAAATGATGGCCTGGGAAAATCTTCAAGATGATGAATCGGCTCTTTTGTTTTGTTTTTTTAATAGTATTAACACTTCTAATTTCAAACAAAATAGATTTTAATTTCTTGCATGAATTAATTAATACTTATGATAAATTCCTTTAAAACTCTTTCTGGTGTCTGATCAAAAATGGTAGTTCTTCAGATCTATTAATTTCTTTTAAAACGGAAAAGCCAAAAAAAGTTGAGTCACTCTGCTAAGGTGATCTGTGAGTTAAAGAATGTTTGACTTCTGCCCGGACCTCTAAAATCATGGAACCATTTGCTGACACGACAGCTCACCTGCATGTCTAATGGGATTATACCTCAGTATAATTGGAAACCCCTGCCCCCACAAAACCTAGGAAGCTTCCTTGTTTCTTCTCTTTTCTTCATGTTCTATATCCAATGCATCCAAAATATATCTTAAATCTTCTCCCTATCCCGTCTATGGTTGTGTTAATCCCAGTTGCATCATCCCTCATCTGGATTATTATGGTTAACAGTCCTTTCTCCACACTGAAAAATCTCCTCCTCAAAATATAAATCAGATGATG
This sequence comes from Panthera tigris, assembly GCF_018350195.1. Taxonomy (NCBI): domain Eukaryota; kingdom Metazoa; phylum Chordata; class Mammalia; order Carnivora; family Felidae; genus Panthera; species Panthera tigris. Next base: position 56,314,573 of record NC_056674.1, read on the forward strand.
GCACTCCCTGCTGAAACCCTTGAATGGCTTCCCATTGCCCATAGAGTAAAATCCTAGTCCTTTTCTGGGGCTCAGAAAGCCAGCCTCCCAGTCATCATTCTTCCCTCTACTATAAGCTCCTTGCATGTACATGTTCTCTGTTGCACTCACAAAATGCACCCTGGTTCAGGACCCTTGCCCTGGCTGTCCCCTCAGCCTCCCTCTACTCCTTCCCATCTTTACCTGCTGGCCTCCTTCTTGTCTTTGAGGCCTTGGTTTAAATATCTCATCAGACAGCCGACCTTGACTGCTTGTGCTGGAAATTTTCCCTCTGGATGCACCCTCCACCCTTGGTAACCCTGTTAGGTGCTACAGGTGAGTGACCTGCGTGTGTTGGATCAGTGGGCTCCCTTGCCCTACCTATATCCCTGTGGGGCCACTGCTGCCCAGCTATGTCCCTTAACCACAGGTCATGGCTGCTACCCAGCAGCCTTCTCCCATCCCCCTCTTTATTCCCACCCCCACTCCTCCTTTCCATTTGTTTCTTTCCTCCTCCTTCCTCTCTCCCTTCCCCCTCTTCCTTTCCCCCTTCCTCCCATTCTTTTCTGATAACCATTCCTTCTGGTTCTAGAATGGTGAGTGTTAACCATGCTTGTGTTTTCCCTATATTCTCCCCCACATATTTACAAATAGCCCCCTTATGTACTCCTCTCAAAGTATCCCTTTCTGAGTGTGCCACATTATTTCTTTCGGGGACTCTTACTGATATGCTATGTAAAAAAAAAAAGGAAAGTCTTTGTTACTCTCTTTCATGTCATCCCATTTTAACTCTTTACACATGTATCTGTTTTTTTCCTGATTGTTTGTTTAAGTATCTCCTCCCATGGGAATGCAGCTACCAAGAGAGAAAATATCTTACCTGTCTTGTTCATCACTGTGTTTCTCCCCAGTGCCTAGAAGTTAATGTTTGACCCAAGTTGCATGTTCATAAATGTTAGGAACATTAAGGATGGTGTGTAGGATTTCATTAGTTCTGATCATCATTTAGTAAGCAGTTCATGGTCCAAGAACCAGGGAGAGAAAAGAGACCTCATGCAGTACATTCACAACTGGAGAGATAATTGGGTGCTAGACAAATTCAGTATGACCTCGTCATTTAATGTTTCTCAGGAGTGCTGATGTTTCCAACTCCAAATAGAAAATCAGGAACAGAGTCTGAAAGGGGAAAACATATCTGAGACTCTTCACTGAGGAACAGGTGATTCACTAACTGATGTCTTGGGGCATCTTAAAATGACTACTTTCAATCTCACTCATCCAACTTCCTCCTAGAGAAGTTGGTTATTAACAGGACTGGAAGTCGTGGTCAAAAACAGTCAATGCGCTCATCTTCTGAACACTTTTGTGAGGGTAGCATTGCCAGAATTCCTTATAAATCAACCACAGGTAGAAATTGCATCAGGACTTAATATTGTGGGGAGGCAAACAGGAAAGCAAAAGGAGGTCAGCTTGTTTCGCTGCTTCTCATGAGACCACAGAGCAAGTGGAGGTGTCAGGACATAGAAGAACTATTCTGGAAACCTAGACTTCTCAAGGTGGAATGAATTTAGGATGTCTTCTCCTCCCACCATTTGCAAAGACTATGAGGACAAGATTCCAAGATTGTTGCATTGACACTGGGGATGAATTGGGAAACAAAATAAGCCTTCTACCTTCTCCTTGAGTCATCCATCCATCTGGATTACAGACGCAGAGACTTTTCTAGAGCTGAGTCCAGTAATAGTACAGAGGCAGATGCTGTCTCAGTTAATCCATATAAAATTCCAGTGAAATTGGGCTTAACTCACTCATTCTACAGTGGAGGAGTGCATGCTGTAGAGAGCTCAGACAGCTTCTGAATGACAGCAGACACAGATCTTCCAGTCCCAGGAACAGTTGTAATATTTGTTCAAGACACATGTTTCATGGGATCTTGAAATAGTCACCAGTAGAAATACAGAACGTGTGCTAGGAAGTGATGTACAACCTGAGTCTCCACTCATCAAAAGGCACATTTCAGATTTTTGGGCTTTAAAAGTGTCGGCCTCCAGTCTCCCATCTCCTACTGAGACAAAATAGAGGTTTTCCTCTCTCTCTTTTTTTTTTTTAATTTTTTAATGCTTATTTATTGTTGAGATAGGGATAGACAGAGTGTGAGCAGGAGAGGGGCAGAGAGGGAGGGAGACACAGAATCCAAAGCAGGCTCCAGGCTCCAAGCCGTCAGCACAGAGCCTGATGTGGGGCTCGAACTCGTGAACCACAAGATCATGACCTGAGCTGAAGTCAGCTGCTCAACCCACTAAGCCACCCAGGTGCCCCCCACCTCCTTTTTTCAAGTTTATTTATTTTGAGAGATAGAGAGCTCGTGTCGGTGGGGAAGGCAGAGAGAGAAGGAGAGAGAGAGACAGAATCCCAAGCAGGCTCTCTGCTGAGAGCACAGAGCCAGATACAGGACTTGGTCCCATGAACCACAAAATAGATTTTTTTTTTTAAGAAGGCCGAGATGTCCTAAACTGCCCAGTGAAAGTTTCTACTCCTCTCACAACACATCTTGAAATAGCTAAGGAATCACACTGGGCTAGAATTTTCCATGTTGGTTGCACATTATTCAGACTCTCCAGGTACAAGTCCTCCGTCAGCAACTTGCTAGCTGAATGGTCTTGGCCACTAGAATGTGAGCTCCATGAGAATAGGCATTTTTGTTTGTCTGGTTCATGTCTGTGTCCTCTTGCCTAGAACAGTCCCTAGAAATACAGGTGCTCAATAAATGTTGGGAAGAAGGAAGGCAGGATGGAATGGAAGAAGGAGAGAAAAGTTCTTGAATATACCTAAGCCCCAGTTTTCCCATCTTCCAAAAGAGGATAATCATGGTACTTTTTTTCAAAAGACTGTTTTGAGGACTTATGTGATAATACAAGAAAAATGCTTAGAATAGTGCCTGGAATGGAGTAATCACACAACAGCGCTGGATGAAGATGATGACTGAGGATTTGGCAATTATTTCCTGAATGACCGCTACATGGCAGGCATTGTGCTGGAGACCAGGGTTACAAAAAGAAGTTAAACGTGGACAAGCCACATTCTACAAAGCTTCATTTTTTTCCTTCTTCAGTTCGGTATATGTCCTCCTTCGATGTATTGTAGATTTACATATAACTGCAAATTCTTTGGAAATATTATTTTCTTTCATTTCCTGCTATACTGACCTTGCATCTAGAAATGACAAGGGTCCCCCAAGAATGTCTTTTGTTTCCTTTTTTTTTTTATTGATGGATAAAGTTTAAGAATTAGGTAAGTTCCCAGCAGCCTCTAAAGCATTGCAGGCATTTTCAACATGACATATAAACGCTTGCCTGTGAGAGCATCTTTTATCCGTGTCACTATTGAAAGTTCTCATTTTATTCAATTCTTATGAAAACACAAAGAGGAAAAAAAGCCTACAGGAACTAACTCACTCCTTACTCTTTCAATAACACCATGATTGAGTGATCTGTCTTCTGCCTCTAAGAGGAAATTCCAGTGATCCTAGACCCTTCATGTTTTAGAACTGATTTCCCAGAGGGCAATTCACCAGAAAAGACAGGTGCCCCTGTTGGGGCAGGATGGGGGCGGGGGGTGGGGGGTGCAGAAACCTGGCTTGGATAGACCTTTTCAAAAGTCTGAAATAAAAGTTTAAAACTGATTTTCAGAATCCCTATAATTGCATAGGCCTGCCTGTATAGCTCTCTGAAGAACAACAGTATAAATCCCCACGTAAACAACCTAATGCAGTGCAATTCTGTATTATTTAAATTTCTTTTTTTTTTTTAAATGTTTATTTATTTTTGAGACAGAAAGAGACAGAGCATGAGCGGGGGAGGGTCAGAGAGAGAGGGAGACACAGAATCTGAAATAGGCTCCAGGCTCTGAGCTGTCAGCACAGAGCCCGACAAGGGGCTTGAACTCACAGACCGTGAGATCATGACCTGAGCCTAAGCCGGATGCTTAACCGACTGAGCCACCCAGGCGCCCCTACTCACTATTTCTTTTTGAAGCTGCTGTGACAAGAGGTAATGCTGGATGCCATATTGCCTCAACTGGGGTAAACAAATATAAATATCATTTGGCTATTTGTTTAGTTTTCAAAGTATCACTAAGGCCCATCAAAGATAAAAAGGAAGAAATTAAACATTTTCAAGAGTCGTTTTGTAAGAATGAAGAAATAATCCTCAGCTGTAGGCAAATGCTCTTGAAATATTATGTAACGTCTGATTTTTTCCCCTCTCAATTATAGTTATTTCACGCATGTTACAGATGAAGCCATTGTATCAGTTGGAGACCAATTTTAATCCCAAGGTTGATTAGACAGTTAGCTCTCCCTGATTTGTACACTGTCTCTTTGCTCTACACCCCTATCCCCACACAGCCATTGATTTACACGCAAATAAGGGTCTGGCTTGATTCATTAGTGGAATGTCCTGATGAACACTTGGTTTCATTTAACCTTTTGCTGCAACAAAAGTCTCCAGGTTGCCATAGTAATAGGAGACTAAATCCATGGAACCGCTCCTTCTCTCTGAGTGGCTCGGGTCTGCTATCGCAGCATCGCATGCCTACAACCCAGGTCAAGTAAGAGCCATGCCTCCAGTGTTGGCTGATCAAGTTCCAAGCTGTGGGTGATATTTGCAAAAGGTCATTCTTCTCTCCGATAATTAAAATTAATGAAACAGCTGGAGTGTAAATTGGGAGGAGGGGGCAAGACTTCTCTTCAGTCACTTGAAGATGTAGGAATTGAAAGGAGCCTCAGATGTCATCTAAGACTGGTTTCAGCCAGTGTTCTATGTAGTCTGAGGACATCCCTAAAAGAAGGTCATCTGGTTATTTCTTGAAGCCACCTGGGAATGAGAGTCTTGTCTGGAACTGTTCAGGATTCTTCCCCTCTAACCAGCCACATACTCCTGGGTGTCCTTTCTCTGCCAGGGGTCAGTTTCTGAATAAAACAAGCTCCTTGCACTCAGGGGCTCACAGAGAATGGTGCCCAGTTTACAGTGTCCTCATCCAGATTGCACTCCCAAAATAATTCCCACATATCTTATCAGCTCCCTAAAAAATATCTTCCTCCTGTTAATTCCTTTCCTTTGCCCTCCCTTCCACTGTTTCCTTTGTAACTTTTTATTCTCCACTTCCTTATGTCTTCAGTTATCCCCTAGAACACATCCTTCCTTCTCATCTTGAGAGAAACTTTGCCCTTCCCCAACTAACCTGAAGGGTGTGACTGTATCTACCTTTCTTTTCGCCTCTAGCTAGTTAGGTATTTATCTGCCTATTGATTTCTTTCTTTCTTCTTTCCTTCCATTTTCTTCATTTATTCATTCAACAATTGATTCGTTCATTCATTAGGACCCAATCTGTGCCCTGTGCTGTCCTTGACACTACAGATGCAGCATTGAACCGCCCTCATTAAGCTTACATTCTATTGGGGTAACTGAAAATAAACAAGGTCTTAATATAGATATAGATTAGATATAGATATAGATACATACAGTACAGAAAATTGTTCATTTTTCTTTTTGAATGGAGTTGGTTCTTTTGCCATGCCCTCAGTCCCAGAATTTGAAAACTAAAAGGCAAGGTCAACATTCTCAGGGTTCCCTTGGAAGAACCTTTCTTCCATCACCCTTTTCCAACAGCTCCTTCTCTGAAGCTCATGCCCTCTGATTATACTATCTCAAAACCTCCTGGCCCCTGGCCACCGGTTCTCTTCCCCTCCATTCATTGAAATTCTACAACTCTGTGTCCTGGCTCAGTTTCCCTGTCTGCCCTTTATCCTTTCATCATTGGAGTGATTTCAGCCTGTGATGTAAAGGCCAAGATTCTTGATTTCTATTGTGTCAATGATATTAATCTTCCTTTCACTAGAGCAGATAACTCATAAGTTTGTATTCTAGACCTTGATAATATCCCAGCTCCATTATTTCCCATCCTAAATCTTCTCCTGGACCATGACCTTCTGTTTATCCCTTTTCCTCCCCCATTGAATGAACTCTTTATCAAGATCTCTCTCTCTCTGTCTCTCTCTCTCTCTCTCTCTGTCTCTCTCTCTCTCTCTCTCTCTCTCTCTCTCTCTCTCTCTCACACACACACACACACACACACACACACACACCCCTTTTTGCTCATCTCCTAGCCTCTTGGGCTCCCTGCATTCTAGAGTCAGTGATGGTCTTTATCTCCCCTAAGTCCTCAGTGACTATGAGCCCTTTCCATTTTTTCTTTCAGATGTAAACTCCCTATTAACACAGTCTATCTGTTATTTCCCTTCTTGTTCTTCAGGTGTGGTAGACACAATAATAGCCCTTCAAAGTTGTTTTTGTCCTCATCCCCAGAATCTGTAAATAGATTACCTTATACGGCTAAAGGGACAGCAGGTGTGGTTAAGGATCCTGAGGTGGGGATAGTAATCCTGGATTATCGAAGTGGCCCAGTGTCATCACAAGAGACATAAGATGGGCATATGAGGGTCAAAAAGAGAAAGAGATGTGGCCATGGATGTAGAGGTCAGAGCGATGCCACCAGGAGCCAAGGAACGTGGGCATCCTCTGGAAGCTGGAAAAGGCTGGGAATGGAATAGAGCCTCCAGAAGGAAGCGGCCCCACTGACACCTTGATTTTAGCTCCCATAAGGCCCATTTAAAACTTTAGACATTTAGAACTATAAAACAATAAATCTAAGTTGTTTTAAGCCATTAAATTTGGCATTTGTTATCACAGCCATAGGAGACCCATACAGAGTGCCATCGCCAAGAGATGGCATGCCAAGGCATGCAGGGACAGTGGCCCTTTGCACCCCCAGGACCTCTCTTTGGCCTGAGTGCAGTCCAGCTCTCCTGCTTAGCTGCCCCTCTCCTCCACCCCTTCTCCTATAGTTGACTAGGGCCTATTTGTGACAACACAAACGCCCGTTCCTCTAATAACATTAATAATTATGCTTACACAGCTCCTTTCAGGGCCATAAAGATGTTTCTTAGAGCCTGTCAAGAGCCTCTGACAGCTTTGGTGTCTCTGTGTCCCTTCACTTGTGAAAGGTGATGGAAAGGGCAGAGTGATCTATAACTGACCCTCTGGTCGGTCCCACCGGCCCGCACGGAAACCTTCAAAGGAAGTGCTCTCTGGTGTATTTTCCTTTTGTGCATGACACAGGGCAGAGTCATTCGTATTTGCCAGGTTAATCTGAAAGCTTCTGTGGCTAGGTATCCACATTTTAACAGAGGGAAGGTGCCACGTTTGGGCTGCTCGTATTTATCCTGTGAGGGGAAAGTGAGTTTTATTATTGTGCTTGGTATGACCTTCTGTGGGTCTCAAGGGGATTCAGTGCCTGGGAAACACTGCAAAACAGCAGGAAGCAAAAACAGTTGACTATGATGGGAAACTCATTTTTTATTTTTAAAAGCATTAGAAACACACTGTTAAGTCCCCATTAGTTTGACCTCAGTGGTTAGATTTTTTTTTTTTTTTTTTACTTCTGCATTTTTTCTGGGTCATTTTTTGGATTTGTTTGTTTCCTTTTTCAACGAACAAGATTTTCTTATTATGTTGTCAAATTAGAAAATAAAAATCTGCTCTGTTAAAAAAAAAAAAGTCCTGCATGGTATGGAGACAAGAGTGCAATGTCATGATTTGTAATACCTTATTAAAGGACTCCCTGAATAAGCCATGAAAATAAGCACCAGCCTACCAAATCGGAACTTGTGGTGCTCAGCACCTAGGCCCTGTGTGAGATATTCGAAAATATTTGCTGAACGAAGGAAAACTAGGTAGACATATTGGAAATCAGTCTGTAAGACAAGGGAATAGACGAGATTCTACATCTGCTTGATATTCTCTTCTTGCCTGTGTTTGTTTGTGGAACGAGCTACACATATTCATTTGTTTGTTTTAGGGGAATTCTATTGGGTGCATCGATTCTGTTGTTTTCAGGTTAAATCGGTTGTTTCAAATCTCCCTATTTTCCAGTGCATTCAGCCACTGTCCTTGGTTTATTTGTTAAAATAACCATAGCACTGGACCAGTCTATCGCATTTATCTTTCACAAACAATTCTAGGGATTTGTTCTACCATCAGTTTTCCTGTTAGGGGGCACAAATATATGCTCTCAATATATTTCCCAGAGGCAAACGTCTTTTCTTCTTCATGCAGTGAGACAGTTGCAGAAGGAAGAATGTGGAAAGTGCCTCACTTGAGAAGATGGTGTCGGCATACGTGCACTTGATAATAGGACAGAGCGTTGCAGTCTGGGTCAATTGCGATTTCTCAATAGTCTCCGTGAGACGAGGGCAGGACACAGCTCGCAGGGAACGGTCTCTATTAGGTGTTGTAAAATCACTTCATGACCCAGAAGTTGTCTCATTTATGGAAGGAGAGGCCCATTTTCCATGATCAGTCCAAGCAGGTCTCTCTGACCCCTCTTTGACTAGAGTCAAACACAAACAGGGTACTTTAGGAAATCTTTTCTCTGATAACCAATGATGAAAGTAAAAAGTCAGCACCTTCAGGATGGAGTTTGTCCATTTTTGTATCTCTGTGGCAGCTGTAGAGTGGACCTGCCGTCAGATTTGTTGAGTGAACCATCGAATTAGACACTAAAAGACATTAGAGGAACACACGCCCGCTCGTACTCACGTTCACATACAGCATTGAAGATGATTCAAAAGAGAGAGAAGAGAGCATGAGGAAAACAAATAAAAGAGTACCAACCTGGTTTCCTTGCACACAACCTAGTGTGTTAATTGGTGCCTAGAGCAGTTCCCTCATCATCACTTAGGATGGGCCATCGGTTACCTCTCCAGGGTGGTAGCGATCTTAAACCTTTCCCTCTGCCCCACCTCAACTCAACTTCAGAAAGAAAGTGAGCCAGCAAGAAGGTTGCCAATTTTGGTTTACCATTCTAAGGCATTAGTATTTTGTTTTAGCAACGCGACCCAAGCAGAGAGCTTCCTGTACGCTACCTTTGCAACATTCCACTGTGACACACACTGTCTGTTGACATCTGGTTGTTTTATAATTGTTGGGGCTAAAGCAGTTGATTCTCACTTATTTCCCCCTTTATTTAATATTACAAATAGGAGACTCTCAGGATTAAAGGAGAAATTAAATATAATCTCATCATATCTGCCTTCTGATGTTTACAATATTGCTTCTCTCTTTCTTTGCCCACGTAATTTTCCAGTCAGTCTCTGCTTAAGTGTCTCCAATGGTAGATAATTTACTCTCTCATGAAAGTTCCTTCCATTCGTTGTTTGTTGAGGATTATAAGAAGATTCTTCATCATCATTGATTTGAAATTCCTATATTTGCACCTAGTAATCATATTTCTCCTAAGTGGTTTCCTCTTCCATATTCCAGATATTTGAAGGAAAAAAAGGCTATCATGCTTCTTTTGGTGACTTTAAACACCAGTTCCTTCAACTGTCACTTAGTTCATCTGATTGGACTGCCTAATTTGTCCCAAGGCAATCATGGGTTGGAGCTCCTTCGTCATCCTTGTCCTGTTGCCTTATCATTTGCTTTATTCATCCCAGCACTGTGGCAGGAACCAGAGGCACATAGGAAGAGGACAAGAGTGGTGCAAATCATGGAGGTCTTTGTAGGTCGTTGTATGAACCTCAGATTTATTCTGACATGGGGAGGCTTTCAAATAGAGAGATATAGTCTAACTTATGTTTCAGCATGAGCCTTCGGCCACTGTGCTGAGAGACAGACTGAAGAGGAAGGCAAAAGCAGGAGCAGGTAAACTAGGACAGAGACTACCATGAGCCAGGACCGCTGCTGAGAAAGGGTTCGATGGCGGGTATAATCCGGTCGCTCATTTGGAAACGTGTGAGTCCCAGGGAACACAGCTTGGAAACAAACTGGGTTCCCAGTCACGTGGAGCTCTGTTTTATCTACCAGGTTGCCATGCTTGCTGAATAAGAGAAAATAAATTCTCAAAAGGAGCTGCCTGGATAGGCAGATCTGTAGGCAGAGCATCAGTAGCTGTAGTCCTCATCGTTAGTGCTGTTCAGGCACAGAACTCGTCTATACCGCATTCTATCATCTAAGCCTATGACCTACCTGAGTGGTACTTGGGACTCCCTTACCACAGAAGAGGAAATTGAGGCTGAGAAAGGTTAAGACATTTGTCTCAAGTGGAGTGACTCCAAATGATGGGGTGGGGGCCTATGCTTGATATGCTTTCCTGCAGTGCAGAGAACAGTGAACAGGGACCCCCCTTGATCACAGCTGCGATCAAATTAGGCAGTTCAATCAGATGAACTAAGTGACAGTTGAAGGAACTGGTGTTTAGATTAAAGTCACCAAAAGAAACATGATAGCCTTTTTTTCCTTCAAATATCTGGAATATGGAAGAGGAAACCACTTAGGAGAAATATGATTACTAGGTGCAAATATAGGAATTTCAAATCAATGATGATGAAGAATCTTCTTATAATCCTCAACAAACAACGAATGGAAGGAACTTTCATGAGAGAGTAAATTATCTACCTTTGGAGACACTTAAGTATGGTGGGTAAAAGTTGAGTTTGAAGAGAAAGTATCAGCCTGAGGTCAAGGAAAACCCTGGCCTGTGAGGGCCACCATATGTCTCTCTGTCCGTGAGTGAAGAATGTTCTGGCAAACTCCGAGGCTCATGTGAATGCCACAAGCTGCCCAAAGGCCACAAGAAAGTTCTGGAAGCCAAAGTCTATAGCTGCATCTTGCACACAGCCTAGAGAGCAGCATCCCTGATCAAGAAGAGAAAAAAGGTCACTGAAAATAGTTTCTTCACTCTCAAATCAACCATGACACCTTAAGTGTGTGCCATTTGAAGAAAACCCTCATTGCCCCGATTGACTTGATCCTTGTGGCTCTTCTTCATAGTTAGGGCCGGTGAGGATCGTTTTCATTGTGCACAAAAAGAACCAAGGGCTAAGGAGGTTACATCACTTATCCATGCTCTTGTGGGGAGTCTTAGGATTCTGCCTCTCTGTTGCATCATACTTCAGGAGTGAAAGGCACAGAAAAGCCATCGGCAAATATTTGTTGAGCACCTACCATGTGCCACATACCAAGGAGCAAAAATAGACCAAGTCTCCGCCTTCCTGGAACTTAACTTATGGAAAGAGAATCGGGACCAGAAAGGGGTTATCCTGAGGTTTAGTCCTGGCTCTTTTATTAATTTGGATGTGATGATTGGTTGGCTACCCAGTATCTTGGACCCTTGCTTTCCTCATCTATACAATGAGGGAAATAGAACGAATCCATTCTCTTTAGGCTTGTCAAGTGGACCCAATGAATCAGCAGGAAAAAACAAGCTTTGTGACATCTATGTGAACAGGCTGGCATTCGTGATACAAAAACACACAACGAGTAGACATACCACACTGACCCAGTATGAATAAGAGCACGCGTTGTTTTCTTCATGCACCTGCTAATTTTACCAAAGGGAGTTCGCTTCATTGCCTGTGACTGAAGGAAACTCTTTGCTTCCGTTTTCATTAGTTCAGCGACCAGGTGTGGTTTCTCCTGTAAATCTTCAATCCAGGAGCACTGCTGCCAGAAGATTCATTGGCCTGGCAAAAGAGAAGGGGAGCCCTCCCAAGTCCAGCAGTATAGACATGATGACAAATAAGGCAAACTTAGGCTGATGTAGATTCCCTGAATATACCATTAGCTACTGTTGTATCACATTATGCTGGTTTATGCAAGAACCATGCAGGAGATGAGAGTATTTAAATGACTTTATTACTTGGCATCATGATATTGGCATTATTTTGTAATGATTTTTTTTTCTCAGTGAAAAACATGCCCTTAATCTAAAAATATAGAGTACACTTAGTGGCTCATTGAAAAGTATTTTCTTTGCATGGGGGGGGGGGGGCGGTAATCAATCTTTTCTATAGCTTATTTTTCTTTTCTTTCTAGCAAGGTTAATATTCAGAGCATCATCTGATGGACTTTATTTTACAAGGTGAGAGGTTTCCCAGAAGTGCAATGCAGGGCTCATTAGTCCAGTGCAGAAGAAATGGTTCAAAGCAATTTGAAGGGGCATCATTGATAGCCGAGTCCTCTCTGTACATAAGCTGAGCTCCTACCTTGTAGCTCAGGTTAATGAGGATTTTCCAGTAACTAAACTCACTCTGCCACAGGTTCAAGGTGGACCCGTTAGAGCCAGTTTGTTACATCATGGGAAGACCATAGCGTTTTGCATTGTAGGACCTGCGTTGGAGTCCCGGCCATGCCATTCATTGGCTGTATGGCATGGGCTCTGAACTTATTTCCCCACTGGTGTGATGGAGATTATAAATAAGAATGCTTTCCTTGGGGGCGCCTGCGTGGTTGAGTCATTTGAGCATCCAACTTTTGATCTCGGCTCAGGTCACTCTCTCACGGTTTGTGGGATTGAGCCCCACGTCGGGCTCTGTGCTGACAGCACAGAACCTGCTTAGGATTCTCTCTCTCCCTCTCTCTTTGCCCTTACCCCACTTGCACATGGTCTCTCTCTCTTTCTCAAAGTAAATAAACATAAAAAAGAAATGCTTTCCTCAAGGATCATCCAAATATTAAATGATTCAAGTCCACATGCTCAAAAACTTACTTGGAATCTGTCCTCTACTCCCTTCATCCCAAACTCAGTAAAGGACCCCAGGATCCATCCAGTGTTCAAAGTAAGAAACCACACAGTAATCACATGCACAGTCCCTTTCCCGTGTTTGGCCCAGAGCCTCCCGATGTCCCAGCCTCATTGCTGCCACCCCATAATATGTCTGGAGTATGTCCATTTCTCTCTGCATCCACTGCCCCCACCCTAGCCAAGCCTATGCCACCACTTCTCAGACTATTAGACGACCCTCATACCTGGCACACCTGCATCTATGAAGCCCCATTTAATGTGTCCTTACTGGTTGCAGGCAGAGTGATCTTCTTCCCAAACACTGGTTAGTGTGTAAGTGTGACATGGTCCAGCCATTGCTTTCTCTGTTCACCCTACCTCATTTCATTCTTCCAAGCCCACTGCGCTCCACCCTGGCCTTCCTCGAGCATGCCGTGCCGTCCCTACACCGTCGTGGAGTCTTTGTTCATACAATTCCTTCTGCCAACACACACTTCCCTGTACCTCACATCCAAGTCTAGGGGACTCTCGATCAGCCTCCAGACTCATCTCAGCTGATAAACCTTGGCTGTGCCCCTAGATGAGGACAAACCCCTGTGTTTCTCCCTCTGTCCATATTTACGACAATTGTCCTTCTGCATTTACCGTCGTCACTGATTGGTTGTCAGTCTTCCTCCCCTTAGGGTGAGCTACCTTGTGAGAAGGTAGGAATCTTGTCAGTTCGTTTACTATTCCCCCCCCCCAATAAGTGGCAATTCTAGGCTTTGCACACTGTAGGCCGCTCGATAAATATGTGGGGAACAAATGAGATGTCGGTGTGAGTCATGTATCTTTAATCATTTAATAAAATAAGCTACAGAGAGTTTATTGTGTACCAGACACGATGCCGGGTGTTTCCTCACAAGCGGTGTTGTGCTGAAACTGGCTTGTATCTGGTCATGAGAGCCACTGATGTATGTCTTTTCCCAATAACACCTTCAGACACACGGTGGTTTGAAATCAACTGGTCACAGTGGGAGTATTTACACCACAGAAATTGCCAGACTTAGAAACCAGGTTGGTACCCCCCACCCCCACTGAGAAAAGCTGGTTTGTAAACATTTACTGGCATACCAAAAGAAAAGGAATTTCAGATCAAGACCATTGGGTATTCTTATAAAGAGGTGGTGTTATACTAAATATTCAGAACTTTGATGCAGTTGATGTCAGTGGAGAGGACACAATGGAAGAAATGGAAAATGTCTCTGGGTGACTGGCATTGAAATTGCTGCTTGCCTTCCAATCTGTTCTTCCCTTCCTCCAGAGGAATAGAAAGGTCGCTGGAGCATATGGCTACCCAGAGCAAAGACTACATTTCCCAGCCTCCCTTGCAGCCAGATGTGTCATAGGACAGTTTGGGCCAATGGGCCATGTGGTTCCTTCCAGGGATCTCCTATTATAAAATGCTGGTGCTGATCCCTTGTCATTCTTCTTTAATCCCCATTTTCTTTGCTGCTGGGTAAAATGTGGGCAAGAAGGTGGGCATATAAGCAGCCATCTAGGGAATGAAGGTCTCGCATTCTCCTCCAAAGAGCCAGAAGATATAAAGAAGCTGAGTGCCTCTAACATTAAAGATCCCCCCCACACACACACACCAGCTCAGGACTGTGTGCATACAGAATTTTACATTAGAGAGAGAAATGTCTCTGTTTTCTTTGGGGTTCTTGGTCACAGATGAAGCATCTACTGGGAAGGATGGGTGTGCGTGCCTGTGTGTGTATGAAATACACATATTTATATTTATGTATGTATATAGGGTGGAGGCGTACTAAAGACTGACTCTTCTACACCATCTAATGAAGCGATTGTAAACTACATCTGTTAATAAGCACTTGCAATGTATCATTTTGTTTTAGTCTTTTTTTTCCTTTTGAATAGCTACAAATCCTACCTGTCTATGAGAGATGTCAAAATAATGAAATCAGCCTTTACCCCCTCTTAAAGCTATAGCCCATGTTCACTGTATTTTGTTCACTGCTGTTTCCTCCAAGCCTTTCGCCTCACGTGGCGTATAATAGGCACTTGGTGAATACGTGTGTTAGATAAGTAAACATGTGGTCTCATTGACCCCAGTAATAACCCTTTACTGAACAGGTTTTATAGCCAATCGCTTTGAATAGTTATATTCAAGAGCATTGGTTTTATCCTGGATTGATTTTGCCACCCTCCCCCTGCCCACAAGAGACATTTGACGGTGTCTGGAGGCATTTGGGGTTGTCACAACAAGGGTTGCTACTGGCATCTAGTGGGTGGAAGCCACGGAGGCTGCTCAGTATCCCACAATGCATAGGACAGCCCCCACCACAGAGAATTATCCAGTCTTAAAGGTCAATAGTGCCAAGGTTGAGAAGACTTACCCTAGAGACTGCAAGAGGGGCTATTGCCAAATTTAAGAAAATATATAAAGAAGAATGTAACAATGCTCTTGGCCTAAAAGTCCGTTTGATTGGTTATGTCATTCCGGAGCAATTTCACTGCATAGTGTGCCTCCGTATTGGGACTTACAATGATGTGCCGTGCATACTGTTTGTTCTCAAGGACCTGTTTGGATTTTTTTAAGTGTCAAACAATGAATAGCAACAGACCCAAGGACTCAGCTGCTTTCTTGGTCTCGGAACCCATCACACTTTTTTTTTTTTCTTCCCAAAGAACGAGGTTGATAATCCAATGGTGAATGTATTAGACTCAACTGTACTGATAAAGTTTCATCTCTGGAAGAACTTTGTGCCCTTAAATGTCTACCAAACTGTGATACTCCGAATAAGGTATTCCATACGTAATTTCAGTTACTTGATAATAAAAAGAAAAGTTTGAACACTTGAGCCAACTTTGGTGCGTGCAGCTGGGAGACCTTCCAGAGGCTTTCAAGGTCTGCCATGAATGTATGATTTAGACCACAGCTCCTCAATCGTGACATTTAATCCATAGAGATAAATCATGATGCACCATCAGTAGGGCTCTTTATGGATAAATAGGCTTTGCAATAATTATGTTTAAAACTCCATCAGAGCCTCCATCAGAAAACCACCACCTTTTTTTTGGTTGTTGTTTTATGTAAGAAACTAGATGATGAAACTGTTTCCTGACTGTGGCGCTTGGGACCAAATTAAATCAAAGTGAAAACAGTAAAACTAACTTTCCCTTGGTTGTCCTTGAGGTACACTGGGTATTCCCCTCCGCCCCAACAGATTAGACTTCATCAGGATGTGATCCTGACCTCAGTCTCTAAGGTGCTGTGATGTGTGACGGTTAAGAGGACAGACTCTGGAAGCCGACTCTTACTTATTGACTGTGTGGCCACAGACAAGTTATTTGACCTCTCTGTGCCTCAGTTTCCTCTTGCGTTAGATGGGAGAATAAAAGTCCCTAACTCATGGAGATGTTTTAAAAGATTACATGAATTAACATCCATGAAGCACTTAGAATAGGGAACATGTTCAGGTTAATCCACATGTTTGATTAGTAAACTAAGGGCTTCACCCAGTGACCTTCACCTATCTTTGTGATTCTCCAATATACAGACCGAGCCGGAAAAAAAAAATGGGCATTCTTTTTTTTAAATGTTTTATTTATTGTTGAGAGAGAGAGAGAGAGAGAGAGTGTGAGCAGGTGAGGGGCAGAGAGAGGGGGAGACACAGAACCTGAAGCAGGCTCCAGGCTCTGAGCTGTCAGCACAGAGCCCAATATGGGGCTTGAAACCATGAACTACAAGATCATGACCTGGCGGAAGTTGGACATTCAACCGAATGAGCCACCCAGGCACCCCGAAAATGGGCTTTCTTGATTGCCCCTTTTCCCACGTACTCCAAATCCACTTGATATAATATGCTCTGATCTATAATAGTTCAGGACTAAACATCCATCAACAGATGAATGGTTAAAGAAAACTTGGGAGGGGAGGGAAAGATGGGGAGTTGCTGTTTGACTGGTATAAAGTTCAACTTCTACAAGATAAGTAAGTTCCAGAGACAGGTTGTTCAACACTGTGCTCGTAGTTAACAATCCTGGGTGAGCACTTAACATTTTGGTAAGAAGGTGGATCTTGTGTTAAGTGTTCTTACCGCACACAAAAAGTAGAAATTAATGTGAGATTCAACTTAGAGTTAAGAGCAAATAAAGAGATTTGTTTTATGAAATGCATTTTCTCACTCCAAGATAGCCAGTCAGGTGCCCCAGCCCTGTCACATCAGCTCCTTAATATCTCCCACCTGCTCCCATCTCTTTCTGCCCACGGTACTCACATCCGCTCTCTACAGATGCACTGACCACATCCCTACTCTGTTTCACTACCCCCTGCAGCTAGTGAAACAGAAGCCTGATGCCCCTCAAAACCTCACGTCCTGCTTAAAATCCCACAGTGGTTCAAGAGGCATCCTATACCCACATCTGAGCCCCTGGATTGCTGTATCAGACTGTCCGGCAGAGAGCATCAGGGTCTTGTCCTGAAGGCTGTTCTAGAATCAAATAATACTACAGTGGTTTGTCTTTGGTGTTCACCATGCTCCATCAACCCACGCCCCTCCAGGAGTGATTTCCAGCTCATGGAGATTTCAGATCCTAAGATGCTAGAGGAATGGGAGCTACCAAGTTGCCTGAACCGAATGGCACCAGCTCTGTATTGCTGGCTTCTTATTTTCCTATGGGTTCATTTAGAAATTTAAGCACCTGAGGGGTACCTAGGTGGCTCAGTCGGTTAAGTGTCCAACTTCGGCTCAGGTCATGATCTAACTGTTCCTGGGTTCAAGCCCCACGTCGGGCTCTGTGCTGACAGCTCAGAGCCTGGAGCCTGCTTTGGATTCTGTGTCTCCCTCTCTCTCTGCCCCTCTGCTGTTCATGCTCTTTCTCTTTCTCTCAAAAATAAACATCAAAAAAATATTTTTAAAAGAAGTAATTTAAGCACCTGACGTGAATGTATTTGAGACGGCATGGTTGAAAACACCTAACACAGGGCCAAGTTCACAGTGACTTTCCATGATGATCTGTTACATCAGAGGTATATTCATTCACTTACCCACAACCTGTAGTCTTAATTTCTGGGAAAATGCATTCAAGTTCGTTTATTGGTCAGATTTCAAACGTAAGAGATAAGAGACATTACTTAAAGAATAGTAATACAAAATACAGAAAGCTAACGAGCTCTCATACTAAAGCCTTCATGTAGACTATCGTTCCCACAACTCTCTATTTTTAAATTTCTTCTCCGTTTCACAATTGTACTCCCTAAAATGGCAGAACGATTGTCTGAAAATACTTCTGATGCTGAATATATTCTGTATGTTTGAGATCATGCCAGAAACTCCATGCACATGAAGAGCAGATATCTAAAAAGCAAACATTCACAGAGGGTTGAAATCCTAAAATATCCATCAGGAATGGTAATCATTGTAAATGGGGGAATTAATAGAGGCAACACATTTGTCATGTGTGTCCTCATTACTAGCTTGGAGCACCTAACATAGTTTCTAAAGGAAAAGGAGAAAAAAAAAAAGGAACACTACAATAATGAGAAGACTACAAGATTGGAAGCTAGGAAGGCACAACTCAAATGGCAGCTTCCCGTTAATAGCTGCGTGACCTTGGGAAGGTAGTTACCAGATTGGAGCTTGGTGTCCCCAACTTTAAAATCAGAGCAGTTATAGTAATTCCTACCTTGCAAGGCTGTTTTATTGGCAACAGTGGGGTCTGGCACATAGCAGTAACTTAAGAAAAGGAAGCTGCTATTGATAATTATTTTCCCACTGTCACTGCCCTCCAGTTAGAGATCACCAGAAACATACCTGTAGTTAAGCAAGTGGGTTTATTGCTCATTACAAGGAGGGAGAGCTAGCCGTGGGGAGCCATGGGGTACCCTTGTTAGGAGAGACTTACAGAATTTGGGCTCGGTATTAGCTGCCTTGGGGGAAGGTTCATAAAAGTGGAGCATTGCTCTGAATCAGAAGCTGCTGGGAAGCGGGAGTCATGTTATGACTGGGAACTTTATCTCTACAAAGGGCTAAGCTGAGGCTATAGCTGTAATCAGCAATGAGGCAGCCATCACTCATGTTAGCCGGGAAGGGATCCATGTTCAGACTGATTTATGGAGTGGCCGTGTTCTTGTCCCTGCTCCCCCATCGTGCTCACACAGTGGCCCTGTCTGGTGTTGATGTTCTGCGAAGCTGTTCATCTTCAACAGGAGAATGCCAACATCTAGCTGATGGTACCAGGCCAGGTCCTGGATGTCAACGGCTACTTTTCTCTTGCTCCCCACGTTCATTCAAGAAGTTTCGAGGGAGTGTTGCCAGTTCCAGTTTTCCTTAATCGAACACATTTTATATGCTATGAAAAAAATAGGTTAACAAAACTTGATACCGTTGGTGCTAAGTGCAGAGAGGAAGATAATATAAGATAGCATGGTGAAGAGTGACCGAAAAGGAGGGCAACTTGAATGGGTGTGTTCAGATTAGTCCACTCCAAGGAAGAAATATTTCAGACAAGAAGAAAATGGTACCACCTGGAATCAGGGATGCATGTTCCAGACAAAGGCAATAGCAATTTCAGAGGCTGACACCCAAAACAGCTTAGCCAAGGGAAGGTCTTGG
Organism: Panthera tigris; assembly: GCF_018350195.1. Classification (NCBI taxonomy): domain Eukaryota; kingdom Metazoa; phylum Chordata; class Mammalia; order Carnivora; family Felidae; genus Panthera; species Panthera tigris. The sequence goes on from NC_056674.1 coordinate 56,333,832, forward strand.
GGGAAGAGTTTGCCAGGCAAAAGGAATAGGCATTTGGGGGCCACCTGGGTGGCTCAGTCGGTCAAGCGTCCCACTCTTCATTTCTGGTCAGATCATGATCCCACAGTCATGAGATCGAGCCCTGAGTCAGGCTCTGCATTGACAGCACAGAGCCTGGTTGGGATACTCTCCCTCTGCGCCTCCCCTATACATGCGCACATACGCACTCTCTCTTCCTCTCTCTCTGAAAATAAACTTTAAAAAGAAGGGACAGGCATTTCAAAGGTTCTGAAGTGAGAAAGCTTGAACACCAGTGTAGTTTTCTATCAACATGGTGCCCAACGTAGAGAATGAGGCTGGACAGGGTGGGCGGGAGAAAGACTGTGTGTCTGTGCCTTGATAGGGGGTATTTTATTGTAGATGTGAGGAGAAATCATTGGATTATTTCTGTTCCTAGAAAACTGCCATTTTCCCTGTGTGGATGGAGAATGTTGGGGAACGGAGAGGGAGGACAGAGGTGGTACAGGAAGCGAAACAAAGCTTTCGTCGCTAAGATGCAGTAGCGTTGGAATGTGGGGTCACAGAACTGTGGATTGTTAGACTCACGGCACTGAGAGGTATTAGATTATTGGTCTGACCCAGTCATCTCCTTTACATGTAGGAAGACAGGACAAAGTGAGTTGGCCACATCTCAGTATTTAGTTAGTAGCAGAGTTGAAAGAGACAAGCAGGGGCCAAGGCCTAGAATATTCCTCCATCTTCTTGCCCCAAGCACTGTGGAAATAGGGGCTCACTATACTGGGGGGAAGAGAAGTCTGCACTAAAAGTTCCTCCTGTGATAGGGCACAGTCAGGAAATAGATAGTAATGGGAGAAGGGGAGTCCTGGTGTTCTTCCAGCATGACTATTTAGCCTTTCTATTTTTTTTAAGTTTATTTATTTATTTTCAAGAGAGAGAGAGTGAGCATTAGCAGGGGAGGGGCAGAGAGAGAAATGGAGAGAGAGAATCCCAAGCAGGCTCTACACTGTCAGTGCAGACCCTGACATGGGGTTCCATCCCACAAACATGAGATCATGAGCTGAGCCGAAATCAAGAGTTGGATGCTTAACCAACTGAGCCATTATGGTGCCCCTAGCCTTTCTTAATTGTCCACTTGGAGGTGTTTGCCAAGGAAGGGAGCATGAACTGTGACCGTGATCTACCCGGAAGGTGGACATCAAAATCCCCAAACCTGTGATTATTCTCTGACAACATTGTTGGACTTCTGGGAATTCAACCTCATAATATACGTAACAACGCATGTCACAATTTTATTATCTATTCTGTCATCAGAAAAGCATATAACCAGAAAAATTGTTTAATAAAAATTAAATGCTTTTGGAGCATCTGGGTGGCTCAGTCAGTTGAGTATCCAACTCTCGATTTCAGCTCAGGTCACGATTCCAAGGTCATGGGATCAAGCCCCTCATCGGGCTCCAAATGATGTGTGGAGCCTGCTTAAGGTTCTCTTTCTCCCTCTGTCCCTCCTCTGCTGTGTGCTGTCTCTCTAAAAAAAATGAAATGCTTTTAATAAGAAACTAGTTAACGTACGACACATCTATGGCCAATAGTCATGTGGCTTTTACCCTGTATGGTTTGACCAGCTGTTCCTCCCCGTTCTGGTTGGTGGGTACCCATGCTCTACCAGTTCAATACTTTGAGTGATAGAAAATGTGAATGATGAAATACTCTGCTTCAAAGATAACTGTGTAACTACTGGAGAAAAACCTCACGATGCGTTAAGATTGACAAAAGGAAAGCTCTAGAACATCGGGACCTGTTTTGTCAAATCGATACAAAACTTACGTTCCTATTGAAAGATTAGCAATGGCTTTCACTGGGTGGTGGACTTGTGAGTGGTTTCTATTTCTCACTTTTGGGTCACTGATAGTTTATAAATTTTCAAACAAGAACACGAATCACTCTTGTGATATGTGACAGAAATGTTTGCATTCTCTTCTTTGGAGTTGGGTCACCACCACCAGTGGCACCTCTAGCTAGGTGCCTGCTTGTGGGGGGGTCTTCTGACATCACAGCTGCCACCAGGTGCTTTTGGAGCACGAGTAGATTTCATGATGTTTTGGCTCTGGAAAACTTAGGTTCCCCACTCCCTTGTCCAAGAGAAAATATTTTAGGACATCAGGAAGGATGAAGCTATACATGAGCCTTTTGTTAAGTACTACTGCATAGTAGGCTTTGCTCTGAGTAATTTTAAAGGTAGAATTTCATTGATGCAGCATCCTTATGACATGGGGATTAACAGTGGGGCATCATATATAAGGAGGTTGGAATTGAGAGAATTTGAAGGATTTGGCCTCGGGCACACAATAAGGGTCTGATCACAGTGTAGAAGCTAAATATTTGTGTATACAACCAAAATGGCTATACCTAGACCTGTCAGCCAGAAAGGAAAACTACACAGGCCAGCTCTGATGTGTGTCCTCCCTATGCCCCAGGGCCACCTCTGTCCTAACTCTGACTTTATTCCTACTTGTGTGCCCTAATGGGCACACATCATTTATTGTGTCTGGGCCTCAGTTTCCTAATCTGTATAATGGGACAAGGAGGCATTTGAAGTAGATAAATCTTAGCCTCCCATCAGCCTTAAAGAATGTAGGATTCTGGGGCAACTAGGTGGCTCAGTTGGTCAAGCATCTGACTTCGACTCAGGTCATGATTTCATGACTTAAGAGTTCGAGCCCTGCATCAGACTCTGTGTCGACAGCTCAGAGCCTGGAGCCTGCTTCGGATTCTGTGTCTCCCTCTCTCTTTCTCTGCCCTCCCTGGCTCACACTCTGTCTGTCTCTCTCAAAAATTGCTCTCAAAAATAAATAAACATGAAAACGAAATTATCTTAAAAAAAAGAAAAAAGGATGTAGGATTCTACATGAGTTTGGATGAGATCTGCCCGAGGACCCTCCTCTGTCTTCCACCTCCATGAAGAGCTATTTCAAAGCTATCAATCTGGTGACTCAGCTAAAACACCCATCTTCAAGGAGCACAAAGAAATCCTTGGCCAGTATCTTTCTAGATGCAAATACTATGCTCCTGGATTGCACTTCACCTTGAAGAGACCGATGATGGATGAGCGAGATTCAGCTTTGTCCTGGAAAACTTTTACGTGGCGTTTTCCCCCCCTTTTCTTTACAGATTTATAAAGTCAATACTTCAGCTTTTCCCTGACATGAGGCTTGTGTTTTCTAGGGCTAGATGTAACAAAGAGCTTTCCAAATGATCAGTGACACCCCAAGATCGAGCTGCATTTATGAAATGGTTCTTTAGAATCTCTAACTTTGTTGGGAACAGTGAAATCAGAATGTTAGCTTAATACTCTGCCAGAAATGCATGGAAAAGATGTAGGATGTTTATAAATGAACATCCAGTGATGTGTGCTTGGTAATTTCATTCAAAGATGTAAAGGAAGAGATATTACAACGGACATTTTTGTTATTTTGTCGAATACTGTTCACCAAAAAAAATATATATAAAATTTCAACCTATATTCGTGACCTTCAGGGACTTATTTTAAGATCATATGGCTTTTCCTAAACAGCTGAATTATTTAGTGAGATTGAACTGTCAGAGACTTTAAAATAAAGCCCACCAAAATACCAGCCACTCTGGAGTGCTACAGCTGTTCAAGGCTTGATCTGCATATATCATCTCAGCCGACTGAAGCCTGCAACTGAAAAATAGCTCAGAAAATACTTACCACCTTCCATGCCAAATGCAAAAAGAATTCATCCGAAGCTGAGAATTTGATAGAGCGGGCGACCTACTCCTCCATTAACGTTCAGAATGGTTGATGGAGTTCTAGTTACTATTTCAGCCCTGTTTAAGCCATCCCCCTGAGAAAGTGGTCTGTGGCCCCTTCCACCACAGGTGGTAGGGCCCGAGAGAATCAACATAAGGAGCAAGCTTGGAGCGTGGCACCTGCAGATACGGCCACCATTAACAGCACATGCATTTTCAATATATGTAGAATGGTCTGAAGAAGTTTAACTTCTACGTTTGTTGCCCAAATAGAGTGAAATCACCAGTTTTAGCTCATAAGGAATTTTTATAGACTGCTAGTACCTCGCTTTTCCCAAAGGATATAAAAAAAGAACCAAGAATTCAAGAGTAACATGTTGAGTACCAAGCATTCTAAAGGGGCTCCCTAAAGGAATCAGTGGCCCCTCCCATAGAAGCAGATGATGGTGGTGATGGTGGTTGTGGTTTGGATGGTGTTGGTGATGATCTTGGTGGCGACAGTGATGGTGGTGATTGATGATGACGGTGGTGGAGATGGTGTGATCTTGGTGACAACGACAATGATGAGGAGGATAGGAATGAAGACACTAATAATGACATTGCGGCTGCTGCTACTGATGGGATGACAGGGGTGATGACGGTGATGGTGACGGCAATGACGATGACGATTATGGTGGTGGTGATGGTAGAAGCTTACATTTATTGATCCCTTGTGATGCACCGAGTAATATGCTAACCACTGAATATTCATTATCTCCTTCAGTCTTCAGCAGCATTATATCAGGTACATTACATGCCGTAATTTTCCCATTTTATAGACGGTAAAACCGAGGCTTAGAGACATTGAGGAACTTGCCCTAGGACAATCCTTCTTAAATTTCATCGTACATTAGAATCACCCAGAAAGATTTTTAAAATCTTGACCCAAAGTTTAAAATAATTTGTTCAAGTTTGCAAAACTGGTGAGTGACAAAGCCAGGATTCACAACGACCCCATCAGGTACCAGATTCATGCTCTTGCCCACTTCTCTGTGCAGTTTCCCTTGTAAAGATCCCTTGACAGTCTGACAGTGCCCTGGGAATGATCACGGTCCTCATCCATGCCCTTGTTGTTTTTAATAATAATAAGCAGTGGACCAAAACATAATGCTTGCAAGTAGAGTAGCAGATCTGTTGGGAAGTGTGCTAGAATCAGTCTGAATCTCTGTCCACCAAACAAATCTCAGTTTCACTCACAGCCTTCTATTCTGTTGAGGATACGCACGTGGTTATTTTTGCCTGAAGCTATAAAATTCCAACCAAATATTAGCTGCTTTTTAAGTGTCTGTAGTAGTTGGAACCCTGAGTCCCTAGAGATGGTGATAGAGGTACATGATGTATGGGAAGACAAAAGGTTTCCAAATCAGTGAGTCAGAGCTGGCCTTGATGAAAAGAAAAGTTCACGGAGAACTCCCCAAATGCCTCTCTCCCTGGGTTTCAGGTAAGAAATTAAAGCTCTTAAGAAATGCTGGCAAGACTCACCCATGTTTCTAATCCAAAGGACCAGGATTGTTTCAAATGAGACCATGCGAGTTAATTAAGGCTCTGCCTCTCTGGGATTAATTACATTTTTATATCCTTAATTTAATTTTCAAACATTCTCCATGGCAGTGGAATCTGATTAGACCCACATATATGAGCTCCTTTCATGCCAGCTCCTACTTTCTCATTTAATCCCTGTACAACATCAACACATGGGTAATAGTGTTCTCATTTTACAGATGAAGAAACTGAAGTTAAGAGAAGTTAAAGAATTTTTTCAAGATTAACAACCACATCATTTTCACCTGGTTGAGTCATTTTAGACAGAAGGAAAAAAAAGTTGTTTTAAATTATTTTTTTATGTTTATTTTTGAGAGAGAGAGAGAGAGCACAAGCAGAGGAGGGAAGAGAGAGACAGAGATACAGAATCTGAAGCAGGTTCCAGGCTCTGAGCCGTCAGCCCAGAGCCCGACTCAGGGCTTGAACTCTTGAACTGCGAGATCGTGACCTGAGCCGAAGTCAGATGCTCAACCGACTGAGCCACCCAGTTGCCCCAGAAAAAAGTTATTTTAAAAAATCTCCATAAGTTTTCCCTAAAATGAATTTCTGGCCTAGAAAACCTGCCATTTTCACACTTGACCTCAATTTTCCCACATTCTGTGTTATTAAGGAGGCGGCTTTATCACCTGGCTGCAGAGATAAGGAGGCAAAGACTCAAGATGGATAGCTTTCCCAGCTGTGTGAACATCTCACAAAGGTGTCAAAGAGCTTTCACACGTGGCTTTTATTTGTCCCCACAAATTTTTGTTGGAGATAAAGATAGTCATGTTCCCCCCCCCCTGTTTTTTCTATCTTTTTGCCTTTAGAATTCAGAATGGATGCCTTCATCATTTGGCTAAATAAAACTGAATGGTTGAAATTTTTAAGCTTCACAGTTAGAATCTATTGTAAGCATTTCAAAAATTGTCAAAAGGAGGGCAGGGAGGGACATTAAGTCTAGAAATAGAACTCAGAATTTTTAGTCTCCATTGATGTGGGTACTTGGGGAGATACCAAAGTAGTAAGAACATGATTCCTGCAAATGATTCCAGGCATCAGATAGTTCATGGATGTCTGTGCCTGCTGATGCAAAAATGCAACAACAGGTTTTCCAAGGAATCATTCGTCTCCTAGCCCCCCAGATATTTCTTATTCGGTATAAAAATACACAAGGAGGTACATTAGCTAAATTTGGAACTAGGTGCGTAGAGATAGATGGGTCAGGAGAGGCTTTTTTAATGGAAGTGGCTTGTTGAGATCAGTTTCCTCTTTTCAATGTTAAGAGTCCCATGCCTCCCGGTTTATAACATAGTTTATATTATTCTCAGTCTCAGAGAGGGAAAAGAGGGGCATAAAATGAAAATTAGCAGAGCACAGATGTTCCTTTTTCTGAATGATGGAAGAAAAGCCATAGAGGTATTTATTATGAATTAATGTAACAAATTCTGCCTTAAGTTTTCAAGTTATGGCGTTTGGGTTTTTTAAAGATGGACCGCGTTTGCCCCTGTCTCAAGGGAGAGCCCATTCTTCAATGATAGGTTACTGCCACCTGGTGGCAGTATACCTGCATTGAAGGGGGTTAAGAAGTCAGGAAAAAAAATTTTTTTAAGCCATTACCACCATCACCACAAACCCCTACTGCCCCACAAAAAATGTGATAGTAATTTGCGTCATAGGAAGTTATATGGAAGAAGTGGGTGAGTTAAAATGGAGCCAGACTGTGGGAAAGCCTGTGGTATACAAGGGGAGTGGCCCTTCATCCAGTGGGCACTTAAGCGCCATTGAAGGGGCAGTTGAGATGCAGAGCTTTAGAATATGAGTCTCACATCTGTACAGGAAGAAGAGTATGAAAACAGGCAGACTGATCAAGAGGCTATTGCAGTGACCCAAGTGAGAGATGATCAAGGTGGTGGAAATGGTAATAGAGGCAGTTATATAAAGTTGAAGTAGATAGTTTTTTTCATTACATACACTTACTATGCGCCTGGTACCTGTATGACGCCTTGAGCCCAGTGGGTTCCATCTCTCAAGGAACTCCCCAATGAAGTGTGTTGATCCAAAGTCTGACCCTCACTTTGATCTACCCTGTGGTCTCTACAGGTTGCTTCACCTCCCAGGACCCCAGTTCTCTCATTTGAAACAAGGAAGTTCCCATTCAGGGGGTGGGGGTTGCAAAGGCCCCTTGTCTCCCATTCTGTGACATGAGTTTGCCTAGAGCAGATATTTCCAAGAGAAATGTCAGGAAGAAGGCTGTCTGACTGTGTGTGTAGGAGATAAGACAGCTGAGTGAGTTCAAATTTTGGTGTTTTTTTTAAAGCCAAGGTCCGAGAAAAGCTATGGGAGAATGGTGGTCTCAGTAATGTTTGGAGAAGTCAGTGAGGAGAGGCTCATTTGCAGATAATCAGGAAACTGATCGGGGTAGCTGTGTGGACACCATAATGGAAGCCAGGCATGCAAACACAGAGAACCAGGATCCTGTCTTCCAGCTTGGAAAAGCAGCCCAGAGTGGGAAAAGGGTGCAGCAGGTCTGTGCAAAACATTCCATCAGAGTCCCAGACTCCTGGTCTGCTCTCTCCTAGCTCTGTGCCCTTGAATACATCCCTTAACATCTCTGAGCTTTCCATTTCCTGTGTGTAAGGAGGGCAGGTGTAATAGTGTCATCCCTGAGACCTGTGATGACTATTCCATGGGTCACCTGAAAGAGTGCCTGGCCTCTGGTAAACATTCAGTGAATATTCACCCGTATCACTGTTACCGTTCTCCTCCTGCTCCCCTTCCTCATCGTTATTTCTAGAAATGCTCAGTTTTCCCAGGGGAAAATTGTAGAGCAAAGAGTAACAGGATGAATCCTTTCCCGAATGAAGGCCCACCTGGGGGAGATGAGCTTGAAGAAGAGTGAGGGGGAAAGGAACAGAGGAGGGGCTTTTCAGGAGGAGGGGGGTGGGTTGTGTTAACGCTTCTGAACAGTTAAGACTTGAAGGAGAGTCTAAGGAAGGCCACGGGACATGGTTACTTGCAGGCTATTGGTGCTGAGAAAGCAGCACGTGGAGAATAGAGACTGAGGAGATCGCAGAAGGAGGGTAGGGTGAAGAGCCATGCCCCTGAGTACTGGTTCACCACCTGGTAGTCCTCAAGAAGGGGAAGGTGGGCCTCACATCAGAGTGTCAAGAAGAGGTTAAGAGCAAAGCGTGTGTGTTCTGCAGGCTGCAGCTTCTGTGCTCACCTACATTTCAAATTAATTACGTTCCTTCAGTCAAAATGATCCATCCTGGATGCAGTTCATTTCTACAGTGATCTCTACTGATCTACGATGTGTCATCCCAGTTAGAATGTCAAGCTGTTGGGGAAAGTTGCCCTAGATGTCTCTTTGAGACCCGGGGTAAGAGGATGGTCAATAAAAGTAAATGATGAGGATAATGGTAAGGAGATGATGGCAGCAACAGAAAAACAGCCATCTGGAATCACAAAGTCCACTCCCCACTAGAAAAGGAGACACCACTGTCCTGTCTGGGCACACATCTTTGTTGTGTCCCTCAGGCCCTGGCACAGCTCTGATACACAGCCAGAATCTGTTGACTGTTTTGTAAGGTGCTTGCTCTGTAAATGTCACTCCATGTATTCAAAAAAAAAAAAAAGTTCTAACAAGGAAGTTCATATCATGACAACAAATGCCTACGTTAAGAAGCAAGAGAGATCCCACATAAGTACTCTTACTGTACACTTTAAGGAACTAGAAAAAGAACACTGAATCCAAAATTAGCAGAAAAAATGAAATAATGTAGATTAGAGCAGAAATAAATGACATAGAGAACAGAAAAAAAAATAGTAGAAAAGATTAAGACTTTAAAAGATTAGACTATGAGTTGGTTCTTTGAAAAGAAAAATGAATTTGACAAACCCTTAGCTAACCTAACTGAGGAAAAAAAGGAGAGGATCCAAATCAACAAAATTATAAATGAAAAAGTAGACATTACAACTAATACTATAGAAATTCAGAGGCCTATAAGAGACTGCTATGAACAACCTAGAAGAAATGGAAAAATTCTTGGAAGCATACAACTTATCAAGACTGAATCAGGAAGAAATCCAAAATCTGAATAGACCTATTACTAGTAATGAGATTAAGTTAGTAATCAAGAATCTCCCAATGAAGAAAAGCCCAGGACCAGACGGCTTCACTGGTGAATTTTATCAAACATTTAAAAAAAATTAACACCAATTTTTCTCAAATTCTAACAGAAAGGAGAAAGAAAGAAAGAAAGAAAGAAAGAAAGAAAGAAAGAAAGAAAGAAAAAAGGAAAAATAAAACACATCCAAACTCATTTTATGATGCCAGTGTTATCTGGATACCAAAACCAGAAAAGGACACTACTGGAAAAGAAAACCACAAGCCACTATCCCTCAGGAGTATAGATGCAAAAATGGTCAGTAAAATACTGGCAAACTCAATTCAGCAGTACGTTAAAAAGATCCTTCATAATGACCAAGTGGGATTTATCTTTGGAATGTAAGGATGGTTCAATATGTGCAAATCAACCAAGGTGATCAAGGGATCATCTCAACAAATGCAGACAAAGCACTTGACAAAATTCAGCATCCTTTCATGATAAAATCTATTAACAAATTAAGGATAGAAGGAATACATAGAAGGAATACATCTCAACATAATAAAGGCCACATGTGACAAGCCCAAGCTAATGTCATGTCCATGATGAAAGGATGAAACTTTTCCCTTTAAGATTAGGAACAAGACAAAGGATCCCACTCTCACCACCCTATTCAGCATGGTGCCAGAAGTTCTAACTGGAGCAGTCAGGCAAGAAAAATGAATAAAACATACCAGAATTGGAAACAAAAACAAGATCATCCATATTTGCAGATCACATGTGTGTGTGTGTGTGTGTATATATATATATATATATATATGTATGTATGTATTTCTAAAGACTTTAAACTCCTAAAGACTCAACCAAAAAAATCCTCATATCTAATTCATGAATCAGCAAAGTTTCAGGGTACAAAATTAACATCCGAAAATCAATAGCATTTCTATACACTAACAACGAATTTTACTAAAAAGAAACAAATTGATGCCATTTACTATTTCATCAAAAACAAAATACTTAGGAGAAAATTGAGGTGAAAGATCTCTACTATGAATACTAGTAAACATTGATAACAGAATAGAAGATGAATAAATGGAAAGGTATCCTATATTCATGGATTGGAAGAACGAATATTGTTAAAATGCTAATACTACCCATAAATAAATAAAAAACGTTGAAAAAAAAAATTTAAAATGCTAATACTACCCAAAGCCACTTACAGATTCAATGCAATCCCTATCACAATTGTAATGACATTTTTTTACAGAAGTAGAAGAAAACACTCCTAAAATTTATATGGAATGATCAAAAAAATAATAATAACCAAAGAAATTCTGAGAAAGAAGAACAAAGCAGGAGACTCACAAAAATTAACTCAAAATGGATTAAAGACTTAAATGGAAGGGGCACCTGGGTGGCTCAGTCGGTTAAGCCTCTGACTTCAGCTCAGGTCACGATCTCATGGTCCGTGAGTTCGAGCCCCGCATCGGGCTCTGGGCTGATGGCTCAGAGCCTGGAGCCTGCTTCCGATTCTGTGTCTCCCTCTCTGTCTGCCCCTCCCCTGTTCATGCTCTGTCTCTCTCTGTCTCAAAAATAAATAAACGTTATAAAAAAATTAAAAAAAAAAGACTTAAATGGAAGACCTGAAATCTTGAAACTCCTAGAATAAAAAATCAGAATAAAGCTTCTTGACACGGGCCTTTGTAATGATTTTTTGGAAAGGACACCTAACGCACAAAGAACAGAATAAAAAATAAGCAAGTGGGAGTACATCAAACAAAAGATTCTGTACAGCAAAAGAAACCATCCACAAAGTAAAAAGACAACCTATGGAATGGGGAAAAAAAATTGCAAACCATATATCTGGTAAGGAGTTAACATCCCAAATATATAAAGAACTTACACAACTTAATAGCAAAAAAAAAAAGAAAAAAAAAAGGTAACTCAATTTTAAGGCAGAGGACTTGAGTAGACATGTTTCCAAAGAGGTTATAGGAAAGGCCAGCAGGTACATGAAAAGATGCTCAACATCACTAATTGTTAGGGAAATGAAATGGGAATAAAAACCACAATGAGGTATCTCCTCACACCTGTTAAAATGGCCATCACCAGGAAGACAAGAGAACACAAATGCTGGCGAGGGTGTGGAAAAGAGGGAGCCCTTGTGCACTGTCGGTGCCCTTGTGCACTGTTGGTGGACACTACTACAGAAAAAATTGGTGCAGCCCCTACAGAAAACTGTATGGAAAATCCTCAAAACGTGAAAAACAGAGGTACCATATGATCCAGCAGTTTTGCTTCTGAGAATATATCCAACGGGAATAAAAATTAACTCCAAAAGACATTTGCACCCATGTTTAGAGCAGCATTATTTGTAAGAGCCAGGGCTTGGAAACGACCTAAATGCCCATGAGTGGGTAAAGAAAATGTGAGATACGTGTGTGCGTGCGCACACACACACACACACACGCGCGCGCACGCACACACACACACACACACACACAGAGGAATATTATTCAGCCATAAACAAGAGGAAATCCTACCATTTGTGACAACACAGACCTTGGAGTAAAGTAAACCAGACAGAGAAAGACAGATGCTATATCATCTCACCTGCACGTGGAATCTAAAAGAAAACAAAACACACTCAGAAAAAGAGATCAGACTTGTGGTTAGCAGAGCTGGGAGTGGGAGAGGGGGATTGGAGGAAGGTGGTTCACAGGCACCAACTTCCCGTTGTAAGATAAATAACTAGGGTGTGATAATGAGCGTAATAAACATGCTGCATGATACGGAGGGGAGCTGTTAAGAGAGTAAATCCTAAGAATTCTCATTTCTTAAAAAAAAGCAGAAATCAGCTCTCCTTTAGTCTCTATGAGCGCAGATTTCTAGTCTTTGGCATTTCACCTCTACCAACTGTTGTTTCGGAGTCTTTTGCTTTAGTATCTAACCCTCACGCCCTCCTCCGTCTGCGCATGGTGCCGGTGGATAACTGCGGAGAGGACGAGGCTCTGGCTGCCGCTCACTTGTTCTGTGATCCTGCACAGATCATTTATCCTCTCTGGGCCTTGGTTTCCTCATCTGTTGAATGGGGGCATTAATGCTGGTACCAACCTCACGGGGTTGTTTTAGAGAGCCAACCAGCTGCTGCAGGTAAAGTGAAGCTCAGACTGAAGCCCGGCGTGTGAAAGGGCTGTGTAAGTGATGAGTGTTGTTATTTTCATTATTATTATCGTGAGAGGGCCTCTAACAGAAAGAAAGAACATTCAGCACCTGAAGCACCAGCGGACTAGAGACAGATGATTTCCCTGTCGCCGCTCATCCCTAGGGATGCAGAGATCAGTGTCCCCCAGCTCTGTCCCAGCTCTGTCCCAGTTCAGTCCCAAAGCCTAACGGGGAAGGCAGATGTGAATACAGCCCACTGTGTTTGATACTCTGCCAGGGAGGTGGGCAAAGTGTGCAGGGAAATTACATGACCCCAAACACACACCTGTGAGGCCCACAACCCTGGATAGTCTGTCTTAGGCGTTTGAGCTCTGTTTTTCCAAGACTGAGAGATGGGAATGGCATGGGAGATGTTCTGTGAGTCAGAGTTAGATGGGCTCTTGGGTTAGACTAGCAACATATGACCCTCTGGGCCTTTGTTTGCCCATCTGTAAAATGGGTAGAGGGACAACTTTCTGTCAGATAGGATCCTCGCGAAGATCTGTGTAGAGGGTAGCATCTGATCCATTACAAAGGCTTTGCGTATTTGATAGGAATGCCAAAAACAGCTTTATCTTACTTGATCGAATCGAAAAGATTTCTGAAAATCAGATTCTGTATTAAATTTGATAGAGAGCTTATGACATAAACCAGTGGTTCTCAAACTTGCATGTACATCAGGCTTTTTAACAGCCAGATTGCCGAGCCCCATCCCCAGAGTCCTGATTCTGTAGGTCTGCTGGGATCTAAGAATCCGCATCTCACGCAAGCTCCCAGAAGTTGCTGATGCTCGGTCTTCGGGCCCCACTTTGGGAAACATGGACGTCAAGGTGTCCCATGCCGCTAACACAGAGGAGAATCACTGCTTATTTATATATCTCTTCCCCTAATTATTCCCCTATTATTTTCAAGACTGCAATTTTTATCTTTGAGGTTAATTTAAAAAGGAAGCTTTCAGTACATCTGGTGTGTGTATGAATTGGACCCAGCTCAGGGATTTTGCTCTTTCGTTTAATCTTGGCTTGTCCCTGTGGATCCATGAGTGTCAGGGCTGATATTTCTGATTCCCTATTTGTGCCAAATGGAGGCTCATTTACCCAGCCAGGCCTGATGTCACACGCCCTCCCTCCCGCCCCATCAAATGACAGGAGGCATTCCATTATGCGATTTCCAAAATACGATCGCTCCCAAGAGTAGAGAAAGAAAATTTATTCAAGATATTTTCTTAAAAATTAATGTTGATAATCAATCTTGTGACGTTTGCTGTGTGCCAACAAATCAGGTGAGGCTGTGTTCCCTGTTTTATTGTGCATGAGATTTAGCTTTACCTGATGAGTTTCATAAAGCCTTGTTCCTACGTAAGATGATTCATTCCTTTAGTTATTCGCTCATTGTTTTTGTCAGGTGTTTATTGACAGTCTACTCAGTGCCAAGCTCTACACTAAGTTGTGAAAACAGAGATAAATATAGGCATTGTCTATTCAGGCAGTAGGAAGTTTATAATGGGTTTTTAGTTGTTTAAGGACAAAGGCATTTATGGTTCTTGTTTCACGCGGCACCGCGCTTGATAAGTTTTGTAACTGGTTGATTCTGTTGCTGTTGTCCGTCTGGAGGCAGTATTTCTATCGTGCCCAGCAATTCTTGTAAGCGATAATATATAATAACCAGATTTCTTGGGTCCCCACAAAGACAAACAAGATATTTAAAGAAGCTGGTAATCAAGTAGAGAACGTAAACTTCTAAAAATGTATCTGTGGTGCAGTGTGACAGAGAACAATACCAGTAGCCTGTGGGGGAAATGATTTATCTGTCTGCGATGCTTAGAGAAATCTTCCTAGGTGAGATAATATCCGAGGTGGGTTTCAGAAGCGGAAAAAAACTGTTCTCATATTAAGCGTTCAAGTCCGTTTCCCCCACTGTGGCTCCAGGAATGCCAGCATTTCACCACGAGGAGATGAACTGTAGTCTAGGGCTCCCATCCATGGCTGAGAAACCCAGTTCTGCTACTTTCGGGCTGGGTGCCTTTGGCCAAGATCACTTAATTTTTTGAGCTTCATCTCTCATTCAAAAAACAGGAATAACATTACAGCCCACACAGGATTGTTGAGAGAGATAAAATGAGATAATATTTGAAAAGCACTTAGTATATATTGCCTGACATGTTGTAAGCACTTAATAAAATTACAGTTGCTTTAATTACTATAATTATCCCAATGTTGATGGGTGTCACAGGATACAAAGTCAATTGACTCAGGTCTGGGAAATTAGACCAGTTTACGGTGTGCGCGTCTTTTTAATGGTGGGGTCTTCAGAACCTTCCAGAGACAAAAGTGTGTTGCAAATCAACAGGAGGAAAGTTCGCTGCTGTATCCCCGAGCACATTTGAAAGGAAACCCTTTAACCATTGTGCATCTGTCAGAACTGGGGTTCATAGCCCCCCAAATTAGCCCATTCAGCCAGGGGACTTTCTTTGCCTAATAATGGCACTGCCTTTATATTTCATGATTGTCAGCTTACCACGGATCTATGCTTCCGGTTCAAAATGACTCCACAAGGTATATGCCTCCTGCGTTCCCAGGCAAAGTGGGTGCGTGGGTGCCTTCCAAGGAGGTTATAGAGGTGTTCTCACCTTTACTTTTGCAGCTGTATCTGCAGTGGCCTCCGAGGGACTTGGGGATGTCACTGGAGCTGCTTGGGGAAAATCGATTCACTCCAGATTCTTGGTGAAACACTGGCAGATTCTCCAAAAAAGCCCCACAGGGCGGCTGCACCTACACAGAACAGGCGTGGAGGGGTGACGATGCACCAGAGGAAAGCAAGTCTGCTTTTAGATAAAATTCACCAGAAGACACCTTTCCATACACACCTTCCTGGGCATTGCTTGTGTATGTCTGAGAAAAACGACTCAAAAGTAAGCTCTGTTTTGTGCACGTGGTACCCCTTCCCAAAAGAAATCAGGTCAGCCCTTTTGCTAACCTTTTTTAATTCAGAAAGTACCTTTTTGGTATAAAAATGAGAATTCAGCCCTAATTGTCCCACTTTGACATTGCTATTTTTACGTCTTCTAATCTGTGTCTGCCAACCTCCTATTTACATCATTTTATATTTTACTTTTTTATCTAATATATCATAAGCATGTCCCAGATAGCTGCCCAGTCATTATAATTACAACCTTTAGCGACTACATAATGGCCCATCAAATAGCTGAACCTAATTTATTTGCCCATTTTCCTACGGTTAAACATCTCGGCCATCGATCGTCACTTAGCTGCAAAAACTATGTTTTAAGAAATCATATGTGGAACTTGAATATGTTTTATTGATTCTTTTTTTCCCCTTAATATCTAAAGTGAAACCTAATTAGCTTCATGTAAATACTCTCAGAATATAATAAAAAAAAAAATGGGGCACCTCGGTGGCTCAGTCGGTTAAGCGTCCAACTCTTGGCTTGGGCTCAGGTCATGATCTGGTGGTCCGTGAGTTCGAGCCCCGCATCAGGGTCTGTGCTGACATCTCAGAGCCTGGAGCCTGCTTCAGATTCTGTGTCTCCCTCTCTCTCTGCCCCTCCCCCGCTCACACTGTATATTTCCCTGTCTCTCAAAAATAAATGTTAAAAAAAATTTCTCCTAATTTCTTGTTACTATTGCCTCCCACCAAAGTCCAGATCTGTGGTCAGAGATAATCCCTGTATTAGCTTAATTTCCGTCTTCTAGACATTCTTGTCTATATTTACAAACAAAATAGACACATGCTGTGAACGTGGGGTTATACGGAGGCATAGCGTTTTTTAACTTGCTTTTTGTCCCACTCAGTATGTCTTGGTGATGTTACTGTCGCTGCGTTCAGATACGCCTCGTTCTTTGCACCTGCTGCAGGATATCCCACGAGACGGGTGTCCCTGGGGTCCCTCCTCAGGCCTTCTCCAGTAGGCAGTTTGGCAGCTTACGATCTGCCGTCATCACACAAAATGATGCACAGTGTCCCTGTGTCTGCTCTGGGTCCTCTTAGCTGTCCTGGTGGTGGTGGTTCCAGGGATTTGTGTTGAAAACCCCCAGTGTGAGAGGCTTCGTCTCGTCAGCTACTGTGGATAACGTAGATAGTGATGCAATAAACCTCGAAAGCCGATTGCCCCTCTCCTCACTGTCTCCTGAATCTCATCGGGATGTATGATTGGACGTAGGACGAGGGGAACAAGGCTATTAGTGGCCCTTCTGTGATGCGTGACGCCTACTGTTTTCCAAACCTGGTTTTTACCACCTGCTCTGCCTGTGGCACCCTGTGGATCATCCACTTTCAAAGCCCCCTCCTCTCCACCCAGGACGTTACACGTGATCCAGCGACTCTCGAACAAACACGTGTGCACCCGTAAGAGAATCTGAATCCCTTGCTGTACAAACTGGCTTTCACTGCTCTTCTTAAAAATGTCTGATGCGCTTTCCAATCCAAATAACGACAACAGCAGTCGCAGCAGCTAACTCTCACCGAGTGTTTTCTTCGTGGGAGGTGCAATGGTGACGCCTTCGCAAATACCTGAGTCCATTTCATTTTCGAAAGTAACCTGTAAGATAGGAGCCATTATTATCCTGTTTTCCAACGTGAAAACCGACGCTCAGACAGGTGCCAGAGTTTGCTCAAGGCCACAGACCTCGTAGGTTATAGACTTGGGACACGAACCCGGTTTGTCTGGCTTCGAAGCTTGGCTTCTTCGTCCACGTGTGGCACAACTTGCACCACGGGCGGTGGGACAAGGAGTGTGACACGACCTGAGCAAGCTCCCCGTAACCCCTGCACCTGCCCCTAACGGATGGCAGCTGAACGTTCAATCTAAGACAGGTATTTTCTTAGCAGCTAAAATGCACAAAGCCTGCAGGGTGCCTGCGTGGCTCAGGCGGTTAAGCGTCCGGCTCTTGACGTCGCAGTTCATGAGTTCGAGCCCCGCATTGGGCTCTGTGCTGACAAGCATGGAGCCTGCTTGGGATTCTCTCTCTCTGCCCCTCCCTGTCACACTCTATCTCAAAAATGAAGAAACGTTAAAAAAAAATAAAATGCATGAATCCTGGTGTGAACACTGGTCCCCCTGGGGGTCTGGGAGACGTCCCCCACCCCACCCACTTCTGTCTTACCCTTTCATGGACTTGTCGCTCATGGCTTCCATAAGCCATCCCCCCCACCCCCTGGGATTTGGGTGTGCATTCTGGCACACTGTTCTCCAGACTTTGTTTTCTCCAAGTGTTTGCTCTCGTGTTTTCCCTCTCGGGGGCTCTGGCCCCTGCTACAGGACAATTTTTCATTTACTGTTCACTGCTCCCATTTGCATTTTCCCCAAAGGCCTCCTGGTAGCCGCAAAGCTTTGCAGGATGTCCTCCACCAAATCTTTCACACCAGCGTCTTTGGGAGAGCGGCCCGCTCCTGCTTTTCGTTTGTCCTGTGTCCCTTCAAGTGCAGACCCAGGCCAGCATCACTTCCTGCCAGCGGCTCTGCTCTCCCTGGGGGAGAGTCTCCCTTTCTCTCTCCGTGCTAGCTGGAAACAAACCACTAATTGAATTTCCCCTTTCATAGCTCTGAAGATATGACAGGCTAGTGCCTCCAATTAGTTTCTTAGACCGCGGCGAGGAAGAGACATGTTCTGTCCTCACAAACACAACCTCCATCGCTGCAGGGAGGTTGCAGTCGTTCTGGGCCTTTCTGGTGTGTGTTCCAGCAGCTGATGCCGGCTTGTTCAGAGACTGGGCAGCTGCAGTCCCTCGTGCACCTGGTACTGACGAGGAGGTGACGATGCGCGGGGCGCTGGGTCCCCGCTGCTCCCACGGCAGCCATCAGGGCACACACGTCCCCTGCTGACCAGAAGCCACGAGGCAACACGGGGAAGTCAGGATGTGGAGGTTCTGGGTGTCTTGAAAGTTTAGCTAGATCGGAGGTACCAGGGCCCCATATGTGGAAAAAGAGAGCAGTGGAGCCCAGTGTCAGGTGCCGGGGATACAGAGATGTGTCCATATGGCCCCTGACTCTGGGGAAACCCAAACTCTGGTGCCAAAGCCATGTAAGAGATCAGTTGGAGGGGGCTGAGGGATTGTGAATGTACAGAGTAACTGTGGCTTCGTGGAACGGGGGTTCATCCTTTCGTGGGTTCAGAGGGGGCTTCAAGGAAGAGTAGACGTTTCAGTCCCTTTCGAGAGTTTACCGAGTGGGCTAATGGGAGGAAGGATATTCAGGCAGTGGAGAAATATTTGCACAAGTCCACGGCATGGCACGTTCAGGGCGCAGTGAGTAGCTAGAGGTGTGGGAAATACACGTGCAGAAACCTGAGGGAGCTGGCTCAGCAAATCACAAAGGACCTGACAAGGCCTGATTTTGCCTTTGGGCTCCATCCCGTAGGGGATGGAAGACAGAGGATGAGCCAGAGCACCTGGGCACAAGCCCTGTCTCTGCCACTTATGAGCCGCGTGGCCTTGGCAAGCTGTTATTAACCTCCCCGGTTTCCTCATCTATTAAATGGAAGTAATCAGAGCACCGACACCATGGGGTTGTCTTAGGGGTCAGATCGAAGAGCACATGTGACACTCTCAGCAGCAAGGGCCAGCTTCTTACCTAAGTGCTCGATAAGTATGAGCTATTATTATTATTACCAGTGTTGTTAATGCCAGCCTCTATTGCCATAGAAGTCCCTGATGCACAGTGGGTGGTGATGGGCTTTGAAGTCAGGTGGGACCTGGGTTCGATTCCTGGGTCTGCCAGCTCTCATTGCACGGCCCCTGAGCATATCACCTAATCTCCAAGAGCTTCCCTTACCTCCCCTGCCCCTCAGGGAATGTAAGTCTCTGCCCCCCAGCCCCGTTCTCGGCACAGAGTCTCAATAAATGACAGCTGTTATTTTTTTTTAACTTTGTTTATTTATTCTGAGAAAGAGAGGGAGAGCACAAGCAGGGTGAGAGACAGGTAAAGAGAGAAGGAGAGAGAGAATCAGAAACGACTCAATACAAGTGAGCCGTTGTACCCCCTCTAGCCCCACCCCACCCAGCACTTCCCAGCATGATCGCCCTTGACCCCATGCCTGCATTCCTCTCCAGGCGTGTCCCCTGCTTATCTAAGCACACATATGTACACACGGGCCTGCCCTTTGTTTTGATTTGATTTTACAAAACCATGGAGTTACAGAATGCAGTTTATCTTATAACTGGTCTCTCCCCAACCCCTGCAAAAAAAAAAAAAAAAAAAAAAAAAAAAAATTAAAAGAAGGAAGCAGTGGTCATGTTTCCATGACAATACAAATTCTCTCTCTTTTTACAAATGGCTCCATAACACCGTGATTCACTCGGGTTTTTTCCTCTTGTTTTGAAACCTGCTCCATCAAGAAGCAGTCTCCTTTGTGGACTCTCCTTACATACCAACACCTTTCTGACCTATTGGATCCGTTCCCAATGGCGCGACTCCCTGTTCCCAACGTTCAGTGCCCCGCCTCTGCCGATCCTGGACCCCAACACCCATCATCCCTTCCCCTGCCCGAACCCAGGTTTGATGAGACCTCCATATCACACCAGGGTTCAGCAGTGAGAGAAAACCCAGGGCCACCAGGGATCACCCCCCCCCCAGTGTCAAGAAATGGAAATGTCACCATGCAAAAGCTGTGTTTACAGACTATGAAATAACCATTGTTCATGCATTCCTTCTTTTTATTTTCCACCCCTCCTGTCAATCCCGACCCAAACCCTTGGTTTCTCTCTCTGACTAATCTAATTTAGACATCAAAATGGCCAATAGAAACTCTCTTTCTTTCTTGTTTTCTGGATACAGCAAAATGTACAGGATTCCCATTTCGTAGTTTTATAAAAACGGGGGGGGGGATCTTATAATGAAAATAACAGAACTCAGAAGATCCGCTGGCCTTTTGTCCAAAAAGATTTTGTTAGCCCTGGGATGCAGCAGTGCTGTGAATAGGAAACGATCTTGATCACCTGTTTACGCTGAAAGCTCTCCTTCTTGGCAATGGGGGAGGGGACAGAGGAGACACGATTACATTATCAGGCAGAAACACATGACTATAAATAATTAACTCTCTCATGTTTCGTGAGCCTTAACCTCCTACTTCAGAATGTTTATTTCCTTTATTTCAAAATGTTTATTTACTTTTCTCCATTGACTGTAATTAATTTTGCCTTTGGCTCATAAACAGGTAGAACTGAAAACTTTTGCATTTGCATTTTTATCTCGAAGCACCCCAACTAATTAAACTTTCCAATTTGGTCTCCCTGTTGCCGTACCAGAGCCACAGAGAAATGGCTGACAGGATCACAGGTTTGTGACCATTTTGCTAAGGAAGAGGCAGAAGGAGCTTTTGAAAATTATAATTGTGTTATGGAACTGCTAAAGCAGAAACGTGTATTAGGGTTCTCTACATCACAGGAAGAGATAAGTCAGCAACCGGGGTACAAGAGAGGCGAAAAAAAGGGTCTAGAAACTGCAAAATGGTGAACTTCCCTTGAGCTCTAGAAAAAGTGTAGGATGAGTTAATATAAAAACGGATCATGTGCACTGGGTGTTATATGTAAGAGATGAATCACTGAATTCTACTCCTGAAACCAATACTACACTATATGTTAACTAACTTGAATTAAAATAAAATCCTGGAAGAAGAAACCCAGATCATGAGCGTATAGTTTTCAGTTATGTTACTCACCTGGTAAAAAGAGGAACCCCCAAGGCATAATGTATGTAGAGTTCGATCTGACTCATGGCAAGTTCTCCTATGGCATCTCAGGAATTCTTAAAAAAGGAGGACACCATCTTTTAAAAGGTAAAAAATTCAAGACACTATCTAAGAGAATAATTAACACATTTCACTGATAACGGAAAATAACCAACCAGAGGATATAAAGAACTCCTAAACTCAGTAAAAAAAAAAAAAAAAAATTAAGAGATGTAAGAGATATAAAGAAACATTTCACAGGATGAGAAACATAAGTGACCAGGGCGCCTGGGTGGCCAGTCGATTGAGCGTCTGACCTCAGCTCAGGTTCGTGACCTCACGGTTCGTGGGTTCGAGCCCCGTGTCAAGAGCCTGGAGCCCGCTTTGGATTCCATGTCTCCCTCTCTCTCTGCCCCTCCCACGCTCATGCTCTGTCTCTCTGTCTCTCAAAAATAAATAAATGTTAAAAAAAAAAAAAACATAAGTGACCAAAAATGCCTTAAAAAAATCAGTTTAAACTCATTGGCCATCAGTGAAATTCAAAGAACAACTGCGATTCAATATGGTTTTATGTCTACCTGATCGGTACCTGTCAAGTCTGGAAATAGCACGTCCTGGCAATAAAGTGTGAACACCGGTCCCCTCACCCACTGCCTCTGGGAGTGTGACTGGGGCAACGTTTGAAGAACCGTTTGCCATTATCTGCTACCGTTGAAGATGGGCCGCCTACTCCTGGGTCTGTACCTGCAAGGGATTTTCTAGGTGCTCCTGGACACACGGACAAGGCTGTTCCCAGCAGCATGGCTAGCAGTCACGAAAACAGGGAACATCTGTATACTCACTAAGGAACCACCCGGAATAAATGATAGCACAGTCATCTGGCGAACCGCACAGGAGCGCTGACAGATCTCCAGAACATACTGTGCCACGAGACACACAATGTGCAGAAAAATACATACAGTACAATTCCAGTTACGGAGAATTCAGAAGTGCAAAAAAAAAAAAAAAATGAATATACTTAGAGACAAAGAGTAAAACCATGAAGGAAAACAATGCATTAAGAGATACAAAATTGCTGATGGGGGGAATGAGATGGAAGGAAATGTGCAGGGCTACAGCGTCATTGTCTAGGGTATGTGCTAAGCTGGGTGCCGGGCAGAAGTGCTTACATCTGCTTACATCTCATAAACCACACCTAAGTCCAACAGAGGAGGTGAGACAGTCCTTCCGTGGGCCCAAAGGAGAACTGGAGGCATTTGTTGACAGTAGGAGCGATCACCACAATCAGTATGGCTGGATGGGGAGGGACATTGGCCAGCCCATGAAGGTCTTTGTGCCGTGTTCTAGAATTTTTACTGTATCCGGCAGAGCCACTGAAGGATATCCAGTCTGGGAATGACACATGGCTCGTTTTACGAATCGGATATCCCAGAGATGGTATTCATTTGTTCCACAAACATTGGTGATACATAGCAGACAAGGTCAACCTTCCATTTGGTGAAGCTGGAGGGGGAAATCATCAGTGAACAAACTCAACATCTGGTGGCCTCTCAGATGGCCATAGGTTGTAGGAAGCAAAGTAAAGATGGGGTAATGGTTTGAACTAGGGAGAGAAAACAGGCTCGCAGCTGTAAGACGAGAGAGAGCCGTGAATACATTCAAAAGCTCACAGGAGGCAGAAGGAACAGAACTGGGTCATCTTACAGAACTGAGAGCCAGCAGTGGGTTGAGACGTGCCTGGGGCACGAGGCTTTGCTAAACATGAATCGAATCTGAACCTAGATTTGGAATAGGTCGTTTGAAGCGCTCTGTCCCCATGGACGTAGATGTGACATCAAGCCTTTTTCAGGCGAGTGGGTAACTTGGTTTATGAGGACGGAAATTTTCACCAGGGCTTGAATAAAGAGTCAAGTCGATGGGAGCTGCCTTTTCCATTGATAAGAGCAACTCCGAGGGAGAGGGAGATGCTTGGTGCCTGAGTGGCTGCAGCAGTGGGACGCTTCCTTGGGACCGTCACAGCAGACCTCCCCCCCTGCTAATGGATGGTCTGCAGGTGACCTTGTGTGCCTTTCTGTGCAACAAGAGAATGAGCTTCCAAGCACAGCTGTCTCTCCAGCCCCTCTCTTTCTGTCCTCCGCCTGGCAGTCCACACAGTCCACAGCTCTTTCAGCTGAGCGAGCGTGTAGCAAACTCTGCTTCCCACTTGTGGGCCCTTTGGGCACCATGACCAGACACACTGCTGGCTCGGCTCTGCGTGCCCCCCCCCCAGAACCACAGAGGCTGCAAGTGAAGGCACCCCCCGAGAGGTCTGATACTCCCCCTCCCACAAGGCAGCGTTCCCTCCTGGCACCCCGTGGCAGGTGGCCTTTGACCCACACGCACAAGGTCAGCGGTGGGAGCTCATGTCAACCTACACACACGTGTTCTCCCCCAAGCCGCGTGCACTGGTCCTAACTGGGATTCACACGGAATTATTCCATCTTGACTTAAATAAGAAACCATTGGAGTATTAGAAGGTGATGTGCCCCCAGTTTAGGGCTAGGCTTTTTCCTGTCTTTTTACCTTTTCCCTTTAAGTCTTGAAAAGGTGACTTGAGACTCCAGACACGACAGGCCCAATTCCCACAATTCATCCTCATACCTCGATACTCTGCTGTCTACACTGCCCACCGCCCCCTCTCCTCCTGACATCCTCTGGTGTATCTCCTTCCTTCGTAGCCATGGGGATCAGCTTGCTCCAGGATTCCAGCCGTGGTCTGAGTAGGACAGAATCCAAGGGTGGGGGTGGAGGGTTCTAACCCTCTCCCTAAAACTCGCACCTCAGCACGGGGAAGAAATCTAACCCATAACAGCTGACATTCAAGGAACGTTCTTATCAAGCCCCTTGCACTCGGTTTCTTACAAAGCCTCTTTCTGCTCCAACATTTTGCGGTTCAAAGAAGAAAAAAAAAATACACTGTACACATTTTTCTTTCTTTAAAGATTGGAAAGAAATGAGAAAAAGCTTGTCTTGTCCATGTTTTTATAAAAATATAAAGCATGTGTCCTCTCTGATAGAGCTATTTCTTTCCCTCTAAATCCAGCAGAGCCCATGATCGAGCTTAAGCGTCAGTGAGTGTCACACATTCGTCTTCCTGAACCATGCTGCTGTGTTTCTGAAAAGATAACGCAGCTTCCGTGGGATCTGAAACCTGGAGATTTAGGAAGTGGCCCTTCCTGTGTCTTCGGGGATTGAGCCTGGGAAACACGTGCATCATCAGCTGACCCCAAGAACGCAATTTATGACCTCCGAGAGCAGAGGCCCAGTGGCGGCTCTTGGCGGATGATTCTTGAGAAACTGATCCCGAAACACTCCTCGGGTGATAGACACTTGTGTATTTCTCCCACCTGGGCCTGCCCTGCCCTTGCTGTCTGCCTCTGTCTGCCCCGTTCTCGGCCACAGAGCACGTGCCCGGCACAGACCCTGAGTCAGGATCCATCAGGCACCGGACGTGTGACCTCAAGCCCCTCAGCGCTGTTCCCTCACGGACATCGTGGGGAGAAGAACAGAACCTCTGTGAGGTCAGGCTCGTGCTGTGGGGTTTAGCACAGCTCCCCCCGTATGGAAAGCAGTCTGTGTGGTAGGCCGGATCATGGTCACCCAAAGATAGCAAGTCCTGACACCTACAGCTTATAAATGTGATTTTTTTTAATTAAAACAAATTTTTAAATAAATGTTTATTTATCTTTGAGAGAAAGAGCATGAGCGGGTAGGGCAAATGGGGAACAGAAGATTCAAAGCGGGCTCCACGCTGACAGCAGAGAGCCCGATGTGGGGCTCAAACTCACCAACTGTGAGATCCTGACCTGAACCAAAGTTGGATGCTCAACTGACAGAGCCGCCCAGGCGCCCCTAATTTTTTTTTTTTTTAAAGAGCCTTTGCACATGTGATTAAGGATTCTGAGGTGAGGCGATCACCCTGGATTATGTGGATGGGCCAGTATTCCTTGGAGGAAAGAGGCGGAGGGAGACGACACAGACAGCAGAGGAGGCAGGGTATGGACAGCAGGGGCACAAATGTGGCCACAAGCCAAGGAAAGCCAGCAGGCACCAGAAGCTGGAAGAAGCAGGGAACAGATTCTCCCCTGGAGCCTTGAGACGGAACATGCCCCTTGATTTCAGACTCCTGGCCTCCAGGGCTGGGAGGGGATACAGTTCTGTGGTCCGAACCTGCTCGGAATGCACTGATTTCTTACAGCAGCCCTATGCAACTAATGCAGACCGTGAACGTGGAGCCTTGAGCATCACTGGGACACTGGGACACAAGCCCATAGGGGACAGAAACCTGGTCTCCCTGTAGGCAATACATGCAAATCCTCCTGGGTGTTTGCTCAGCGAGAGTTCAGATTGCCGCCTCTCTGCTCCTCCCATTCTGTCCCCTTCTTTCACTGCCCCCCCCCCCCCGGTGCCTTCTTCTGTCCCTGGTGAGATTCGCGGCCTGCAGATCAGCCCCCAGGATAAGCTCTCGTCTCTCATGCACTAGCTGACTCCTTTCTTCCAGTGCCCACAGGCCCGGGCTTCTCACTGTGCACCTTCTGGGAAACGAGGGACCCCAGGTGTCTCAAGTGCACAGGACTCTGCCTCTCATCTCGGTGTTTCTCTTCTCTGCTGAGCTGGGTCTTTTGGACGGTGATGCTCGCCAGTGTAGCTGGACCGTCTCTGGGGCAGCACGTGTTCGAGGGCTTAGATTCAGGAGAAGCGAAATGTTCAGGAACGTGGAAGGCACGGGTTGGCTTATGGGAGCTCCAGACCTGTAACCTGGTGCTTTTCCAACTTGCAGACAGAGCCCCGAAGTTCCCGACTCCTCAAAATGTGGAATGTGCCCAGTCTTTTCTAGCAGGAGCGAGAGTTTAGAAGCAGCCCACAGGTGCTGTGTTTTCAGGCCGTGATACCTCTATGTGCTCAGTGTGTGGGCAGGCTATTCTATGGAAGGAAATGCTCTAGAGACTTCTATGCCACATGGTCACTGAGTAGTCGGGGCGGGGGGCGACCTTTCACCGTGGGTAATGCAGGAGAAAGCAGTGGAGATGGCCCCCACCCTGAATCCCAGCTGGGAGCAGTGGAGACATTCTCACATCACCTTCCATAGGGTCCCAACACAGGACGCTGTTGGACAAACCTTGAACGTGGTCCTTGGCAAGTGCCCGCATCACACTGCAGGGTGGCTCTGCGTCTAAGCCCCCCTGCCCCTCCCCCCGGCGAGACAGTCACGACTGTCTTAGTCCTCTTCTCAGCATCCGCTGTCCTGATGCAGCACTGGCCACAAGGCAGCCCCAATGGAGAGCAGTGGAACTGTGCAGAGACTTTCCAACACACGGGTAGAGTTCCTTCTTTCCTGGGCTGGGGACGGCCCTGACCCATGGAATCACATCTGACATCTGACAAGTACGAGCCGCTTGAATTGTGCAGGTTGTGAAGGGTATCTCCCACACTGCTGTGGCAGCTATGGCCTCTCCAAGCCCTGAGGTGACATGGGCTGACGGGCCACGAAGAGGGCTTTCGGGGGTGTCCGGTGAGGCTCACTCCCTTGTCCTGAATCTTGTACGTGCCCGCAAATGGTCTCTGGGTGATTCTGCTCTGTAATAGGCACCGATGACAGCCCATGATGTCCCCTTGCAGATCTGTGTGGCCCTCCTGGGCCTCTGGCTGTAGTGAACACAACCCGGATTGCACACCCTCTCTTTCTCCGTCAACTGTCCCTGCTTCCCCTGCCTCCAGATCCCTGTGCCGCAAAGGCCCTGCCGTGATGCAGGAGGTCAGAGGCAGAGAAGGGGATGTGAGGATGAAAGCAGAGCCCAGAGATTCAGAGAGGGATTTGACGATGCTGTGCCATGGACTTTGAAGGTGAAGGAGGGGCTCAGCAGCCAAGAAATGCAGGTGGTCCCTGTGCCGGCACAGCATTCCCTCTGTCACGTCATACTCATGACATCAGACCCTGGCTGTCCCTTTGCAGGGCTGTATGGGACGTTTATGAACAGACCTTGGCTAACAGGAGGAATTTCAGAAAGGACAGACAAGGCTAAGGGAAAGACCGAGATCAGGTTGGCAACTTAAAAGATAGGGCTGTGTTTTAATGATCTCTGGGTCACCCAGTGCGTAGCATCGACCCTGAAGTGTTGTTGAGGCTCAATATTGAGTTAAGATGATGATCACCTTCCTTGTACTTGATAGTCTACCTCTATTTATGCAACCGAAGATTACATTAAGAAGAACAGAACCATTTCACACTACCCCTGCATTCATCCATTCATCCATTCATCCATTCATTCCCTTCTACTTTTTTTTTTTTTTTTTTTTTTTTTTTACCGAAAGTGGAGCCTCTGAACCACACCCCTCTCATCTTGTAAAAACAATGATATTCTCAAGGAACACAGAACTCTGGGCTGAATATTACAGATTTTAACTCATTTAACCCGCCCGACAACCCCATCAGATGAGTACCATTATTTCCAGGGGAGCATCTCAGTCATGTACCTGTTGGCCCTCTCGGCCTAGGGAGCAGACGCCTCTGGTCTCTCCCCTATTTCCAAGAAGAGAACATTCCCATCTGGAAAGGCAGCACCATTAGAAATGCACGTGTGGGGAAAACAATTTAAAACCACACATGAAATGAGAAAATATTCCTACAGAGTGAGCCAGACCACGGTTGCATCTCCATTCATGACTAAATATTTATTGAGCCCCTTCTCTGTGCCTGGCTCTGTGGCATTCATACTAGGGTGAATCCAATGTGCATCGTTGAGTTTTATACGTATAAGGTATTCCCTGAGTGGTGTCCTGACGGCCTGGAAGAGGTCATGCGGCTTTCAGGAGTGACATTGACCATGGGAAGAACGAGCAGGGTGAGCAGAAATGACTCTTCAGCTCCATATGTGTCACTGAATGGGAACCATCATCAGGGAAGAAGCTTCACCACCCTTCCCCAGGCTGGGAGCCCACACGTCCGGAGGGCTCCTTCTTAGATCTCCATCCCAGCGCATTTAATTTCAGATTTGTGCGACCCTGATAAAGCTCCTTCATCAAGTTTTATTCTTCATAAAAGATCCATTTCCCCAGACTCATAAAGTGACTGCTTCTAATTCAGTGTTATTTTATAAATACTTTCATTGCTAGCATCAATCACAAGCAGCTGACTTTCGAGCCATAAAACAACAGCTTGCAACATCGCCATGTTACCCAATATGTATTTACTTATCAACTTGAAGAACACATGTTTGCAAAATCAGCAACATTATAACTCTGCTAGCAATTTGCCGGCACTTTCTTCCCATTGAACGCAAACCCTCAAGTCTCAGACGTGCCGTATTTC
The DNA here is from genome assembly GCF_018350195.1 of Panthera tigris. NCBI lineage: Eukaryota > Metazoa > Chordata > Mammalia > Carnivora > Felidae > Panthera > Panthera tigris. Next base: position 56,362,504 of record NC_056674.1, read on the forward strand.
AGCATCCCGGCTCATTTTTATCTCCTAACTGCCGTAATCACCAGCCCTCCCGCCCCCGTGCAAACCTCCCCAAGCCCCTCATTGATCATGCCTGTGACTTCAGGCAGGTTATTTACCTAACAGGTGCGGTTCTGGGGTCTTCGATCATCTGTTCTGCACTACGACTCAGGGAACACCGGCTCTGCTGGTGCCTTGGACGCTCGATGTGGCTCCGAGACGCTCCAGACAGGCTCGAATGGGTCAGAGCAGAGGTGTTCTGTAACCAGTCTGCAGGGAGACTTCTTGCAAATTATTATTATTGCAAATTATTATTATCTTTCAAAACGGAAATGACCTTATTCCCCTGGCAGGGCTATCCTAAGAATTCTTGGCACATAGTAGGTCCATGCGCTCTTTTCTCTTTCTGTGGAATTACTGCAAAGGCCACCTCATCCAGGCCCCCTTACTTTACATGCATCTGCAGGCCAACATTACACACTGGCAGGTGTCTGCCCATTTTGCAGGTGAGCAAAAGGGGCTGTGTGAGGTTATGTGTATCACCCAAATCACATAGTGAGTAAGTGGAGTATCAGAGCCTATGTCTGTTAGGCCAGGGTTTCATCCCCAGACCCCTGCCAGGCCAGTAGATTCAGAATCTCTGAGGGTGGGTTTCAGGCAACAGGAGTATTTATTTTGTTTAAGTCTATTTATTTATTTTGAAAGAGAGAGAGAGAGAGAGAGAGTGGGCAAGAGGGGAGGAGGAGCAGAGAGAAGGAGAGAATCCCGAGCAGGCTCCGTGCTGTCAGTGCAGAGCCCAACGCAGGGCTTGAACTCACGAACTACAAGATCATGACCTGAGCTGAAATCAAGAGTCACACACTTAACCAACAGAGCCACCCAGGTGTCCCCAGGAGACAAGAATATTTTTTAAATGTTATATTTTTAATGTTTGTTCATTGTTGAAAGACAGAGCACAAGCAGGGGTGGGGCAGAGAGGGGGACACAGAATCTGAAGCAGGCTCCAGGCTCTTGAGCCCGACGTGGGGCTCGAACCCACAAACCATGAGATCGTGACCTGAGCCGAAGTCGGATGCTTAACCAACTGAGCCACTCAGGTACCCCCAACAACAGGAATGTTTTTAAACCTTCCAGGAGATTGAAATGAGCAGCCAGGGTTGCCATGCATGGTCCCACGCCCTGTGCCTTCAATGTCATGCTGCTGTGTGACCCAGATTTTCAAGGGGAAAATTAGACAGAAGAGTCTAATCAGAAAGAGGAAGAAGGCAGGGTCGGGTCCAGCCACCGAAGGCACAGACCAGGAGAACAGCTGCTCTCTGGTGTGTATGGCGAGCTCAAGAGCTGGGAGCCAGAAGAGAAATGTGAAGTGTGGGCAGGTCTCCCAGGGCAGGGAACCCAGAGCTCGGGGAGGCGGGAGCTGCCCCCTGCACGGGTTGGCCTTCTTAGGCTGTTACGTGATGCTTCTCGCCTGCTAGGGACGAAGCTGCTGGGGGAGCCAGGAGGTCTCGAGCAGTGGCGGCCGCAGCTCTAATGATGGAAACAGAGGCCTCTGCTCGGTGGCCTGGCTGACAGAAGAACGGACCTCTGACTGAGATGCCCTCTGCCCGCTGAGCGTCCCCTGTACATTTCCCAGGCCTCGGGCAATCTGGCGCCTGGCTCTCGGCCAGGACGGAATGCATCGTTTGCAGAATGAAAATTCAGTGCCCCTTGTCCAGCAATTATTAAGAATAGCAGGAGGGCAACAGCAGGGCTTTAGACCAAGCGCGGGGCCTTTCTGAGCACAGCACCCTGGGCGGCTACACGGGTCCCTGGCCCACGAAGCCGGCCCTGCGTCTGAGCTCACCTTGGACACCAGATCTGGCCAACAAACCGCAGCCTCTTCTGGCACAAGCATGTAATGAGGCGACCCCTGGTTCTGCACCCCTCTGCCCTCCCACGTCAGGAAACCACCGAGTCCCAGTGGCTGCAAAATACAAGGGTCTGGGTTCCTAAATCACAGCTGGAAAAGGGAGTGTCCTTGAAGGGTGCCCCAAACCGTCTGACTCTGAGGGAGAAAACAACCCCGTGTGTTAAGCCACTGATTGAAATTGCAGTACTGGTCTGGTAGGTCAGTCTAGGCCAGCCTAACGCAGATCTGCTTTGCCTCTGCCCTTGAAAGAGACCTAAATGATCTAGGGACTACGGGTCCCATTGTTCACAGTTTACCTGGAAATTCATATGTAGTGCAAGTCAGGCGTGAATTACCTGCCTGTTTCCTATTCTAGCTCCATCATTACCCAAGCTGTAACGGAAGAGAGATGACGATCACGAAAATATTCATCCTTTATGTATCCGTTCATTTATTCGTTCATGCAGTCAGCAAATGTTTGCCAAACTCTTATTACATACAGAGCATTACCCCGGTGACTTTGAAGACTTCCATGCTTTGAGTTACACAGATTTTAACCCAAAAAACTAAATAGTGTTCGTTATTAGCGTATTCTTAAACATTACATCCTATGTATATTTGCATATTCAGTGGTATTAATATTTCTGCCACCATGTGGGAAATCAAGAAGAGACACTATCTCTGCGCTCAGTGAGCTTCAAATCCAGAAGAGAGTTCTGGAGGTGTCTCTTTGTTTCAGGTGTTTGAGTGCAGGATTTTATTTTATTTTTTTTTAATGTTTATTTGGGGAGGGGGGGGTAGGGGAGGGGCAGAGAGAGAGGAAGACACAGAATCTGAAGCAGCTCCAGGCTTCTGGAGCCTTCCCAACACGGGGCTCGAGCTCACAAACCGGGAGATCATGACCTGAGCTGAAGTCGGACGCTCAGCTGACTGAGCCACCCAGGCTCCCCCTTGAGTGCAGAATTTTAAAAGTGCCTCTACTTTCCAAGACCTGACATCAGTAATGCTAAGATGGGGTCTCCGAGCCCGGGCACTCTGGGCAGCGGGGGCCACATATTCTTTGTGGCCTGGGGATGTCCTGGGCACTGCAGGGAGCTTACTTACTTGCACCCACCGTGGGCAAGCGGTATCACACGCCCTGTCCCAGCTGCGCCAGCCAAAAATGTCTCCAGACACTGTGCCGTATCCCTTGAGGGATAACCTCCCGCCCCGTTGAAATCCCCTGCTCTAAGGAAAACTGCAATGTCTTGTAAAACAATCCCTTAAATTGATTAAACAACAACAACAATACACGATTTCCTTTGGTTTCTTCTAGTATTTTATAGAAATATATTTGAGAAAATATTTGAGAAAAACTCTCGTATTTGAGAGTTTTGCTACCTCGTGCAAATCCAATACAAAGATTTATTACCTTGGAATATTAGGGATAGAGATCCCACTTAACATTGCTATTTTTGAAGGGTTTTAGGCAGCATGGGATCATTCAGCAGAGTGTCCTGTATCCTTTAAAAAAGAGCTGCATAAAACAGGCATGGTAGGTAAAAAGATGAAACAGAATTCTTTAAAAGGCTTTTGAGAAAAATAGTACCTTAAAATTCCGGATGAGATGATTAATCAAGGCAATAAAGTGAATCATGATAAGAGGCCCCCCAATTTTAGCCACGTGTTACATCTCAAAAACCCATTTTCTTGCCTAAAATCTGGCCTGCCGCGGCACAGTTCAGTGGCAATTTGCCAGAAAAGCAGGGCTAAGGTGCCGTGAAGACTGAGCGACGGGCAGGGGGGAGCCGAAGGATTCAAACAAATAATATAAGGTGGTTTCTGTCGTCGCTATCTCTTCATCGGTATAAAAATAACCTCTGAAAACAGGTGGGAGACAGCCATCCCTCAACGTGTTACAACGTATTACGTATCTGACTGCCGGTTGGTACTTAAAGAACCAGCCTGCTCCAGGGTAAGGTGCATTTGAGCAGGGAAGTCTATCGCACTTCAAACTAAGCCCATGGTGATTGCAGCTGCACATAGATGCTCGTGGCCGCTATTAAAGGAACGAGCAACTGTCTCAAGTAGAAGGTGTTCGTAAGAACAGGGCTGTCTTCCTGTTTGAAGGTACTTAACTGAAACCTGCATCAGGAGTATATACTTTGTGTCAGTTTGATTCTGTTCTATTCCGGGTGTGGGATGGAAATCCTTAGTTAACTAATGTGCTTGGTGGTCAGCATATGGGATGATTTAGTGGTGATGTCATTAGGGGGCCCCAAAGCCCAACATTTGGGAAATGGGTTGCATTTTATTGATTTCTGCGCCTGCACCTGTCCCTCTGTACTTTGGTGCGCCTTCTGAATGTGCTGTTCTGGGTGGTTATTTTAATTTTTGTAATGTGTATTTATTTTTGAGAGACAGAGCGTGAGCAGGGGAGGAGCAGAGAGAGAGGGGGAGACACAGAATCTGAAGCAGCCTCCAGGCTCCAAGGGGTGAGCCCAAAGCCCAATGCAGGGCTCGAACTCACAAACCGCAAGATCATGACCTGAGCTGAAATCAGACGCTTAAGACTGAGCCACCCAGGCGTCCCATAGTTGGTTATTTTAAATGGCAGCTCCCACATCTAAAATAAGCTCTACTTTTTTTTAATTATGTGATATTTTCTAGCTTGTGTGTGATGATCAGTCCGCTTCTATTTCTTGGCCAGTTATCAACTGCTCTAAAGTGAAATCTATCAAAACTTAGTGGCTCAAAACACAACTATTTACTGGTTGGTGATTCTGCGCATCGGGATGGGTTCAGCCGGATGGTTCTCATGTTGGCGGTGCCTAATGTTTGCTCATGTACGCGTGACTGCCGTCATCTGGAGGTTCAGCTGGGGCTCGATGATCCAGCTTACATGTCTGAGGGTTAGTTAGGGGTGAAGCCAGGGAGCATTAGCTCACAGACATGTGGCCAGAGAGCCCCGATCTCCTCAGATGGCAGCCGGGCTCCTGGAGGACAGGTTCCAGTACACAAGCACTTTCTTGCCTCTGTTTGTCTGTTTCCGTGGCCGAAGGAAGTCACATGGGTAGGCCCAAAGCGATCTTACCTCCTGAGAGACTGTCTCTGGATTCAAGACACTTTAGATAAGTGGAAACCGATCTAAATATTTGACAATGCATAAGGCAGTGACTGGTTGTTTCTACTTTTCTCTAAAATAATGTCGTCTAGCTCTAGGCTAAAGCAACAAAACTCGCTCTCTAGGGTGATACTATTTAATAAAATATATTTGTTTGTTTTCTTCCATCTTTACTTCCTGCCTTTATCAGAAGATTAGCCGTGGCTGTAATCAAATGCAAACCAGCCTCCGAACAAGATGGGCTTTTCCTTTCCTCTCATTTCTTTCTTGCTCCTGTAATCAAAGCCAGAGGGAGGTGTGCTGGGCTTCCCTTGGCGCTCCATGGTCATCAGAGACTCAGGGACTCAGATTTCCATCCTCAGGGACTCTTTCTGCTCTACATTCCCATCACATGGCTTCTATTCGAAGGGCCACCTAATGGTCCGAAATGGTTGCTGAAACTATAGTCATCACATCTGCAGTGCAGGTAGACGGAAGTGAGGAAAGGGGGTGCCACAAAAGCCCTCATCTCCTGGTTGAGGTTCCTTAAAAGGACCTCACGCACAATGCTTCTGTTATGTCTCAGTGTCTAAACCTGAGTCCCTGGCCAGATTAGCTGCCAGAGATGCTGAGATGTCTAGTACCTGGGCTGGTCAGCAGTGTGGCCAGCTAAAATCAGGAGCGAAGGAAGAATGAGTATTAAGCAGCAACCCATAGTTGGGGCCATTGTCCCTTGCGCAAAGCAGAACTCAGGTCCTGGCTCATGGGATCATTAGCTAGGTGGCCTTCTCAGTCTTCATTTTGTCGCCTGTACAGTGGGCTTACCAATATGACATGCCTCCCGTGGTCAGCATAGGATCAAACGTGAAACCTGCATCACATGATGTGATCTCATTGTGTCTCCACTGTCTCCTATGCTGCTGGGTCCTGGGACCACATGAGAGGACTCTCCTGTTCCAAAAGGGGGGGTGGAAGGAAGAAGGGTGAACTTTCTAGTGGGTGTGCCATCTTCTTAAGTTGTAATTTATCACCAGTGGACACATTGACAACATTTAGTTCATGTCCTTGGGGAAAAGAATTGGCCACTGGCAGGGCCAAAAGCTGAAAATGGGTGAATCATAACCTGTTTTGTTTGGCCTTCCTTGCCTCACTCAGTGATCTTTTATTTTTAAAATTTCGAACTGGTGTCCAACGCATAAACATTTTGATAGTTTACATGAAAATTCAAAACCCCATCTTTTCTTGGAAAATGAAAGGGTCTAGCCTCTCCAGACGTGCATTTCAGAAATGTGTCACTCACCTTAAGCTAAAAGGCGGCTGCCCCTTAGGCAGGATGCAGACCCTCCAGTTTGCCACAGTCCACAAAGCTCCCAGTTGTCTTGAAATCATTCTGCTCATGTTAAGTTACCCATGTGGGCATTGGATGGACATTTGAGCTTCTCACTCCTGGCCCAGTTCCCTGACCTCACTCTGGGAATGGGGTCAGAGAGTCTCACTGTCAGGGCCGATGGGACCCAGCTGCTGTCAGAGGAAAGGCCACAGGTCGTTGACATCCTCATCAAAACTGTCATTATCAAGAACGCTGTGGATCTGATGCCCAGTACGATCATATGCAAAATATGAGAGGAATCAGTTCTGGCAAATGACAGTCCCTAGATAATAGGGGGAAGAGAGGGAAGCCCCCCCCCCCCCAAAGAAGCAACCAAGTGACAAAACTAAATCTCCCAAGCTTTGCCTTAGGTCTCTCCCCTTTCGTCCCCTGCTTCTGAGCACGGCTTTCTGTAATAGTCTCCACACCCAGAGCAGAGAGCCAACCTCTCTTTCCTACTCCACCTGCGAGCCCAGTGTTGGAGAGATAAGCAGAAAAACCTAAAGTGAATTATGAGGAGCAGATTCCATTTGGACACCCCCTCAAATGAAGATAAAGCGGGTATGAAATGCTAATGTAGGTCAATGGGAAAATAAGACATTATTCATGATTCATTACGTGGGTGACTTTTCAGGAGTACACGCACTGCAGAACGGGGGCTGCCTCTGCATGCCTATCAAATTGCTGTGGCTATCTTTTGTCCACTAATCACTTGACAGTTTCCCTATTAGTCGCCACGTACGCAGAAACATTGACAAGACCAGAGGAAGCTGATTCACGCGTGCGTGCACTCAACGGAAGTCTCCGGGCTTGCCCGAGGGAAGAAAGGAGTTGTGTCCCTATGAGATTTTAATTAATCCCTGCTTCTGCAGATGCTGAGCGCAGGTCCTAGAGCTAGCAAGTGACGGTGTCCCACAAGGTTTCGCTCATCACCATCACACATAGCAGTGCCCCCCCCCCCCCCCCGCTGAGCGGCAAATTGCGGCAGTCAGTAAAAATAACAATACAACTTAACATCTCTCGAGTATTTACCGTCGCCCGGGCATTGAACTTTATATCCGTTAATTTGTACATTCTCGGTGGGGACAATATCACCCGAGGAGGAGAAAATTGGTGTTTGGGGGGACATTAAAAGTATTGGATATTGCAATGGTTTGCGACCCTCCAAAGGGGTCATAGTACCTGAATAGATAAACAGTATATCCATGGCAGGCACGGCAGGTGCGGGGGGAGGGTGGTGGAAGGTCTAAGAAGATTCTGGAAGGCAGGGATAGGTAATAATGAATTTTAAAAAAAAGGTTGAGAAATACCGCATTAATACATTGGATACCTACAAAGCCCATCACGGGAGATACTGTTTTGTAGATGAAGAAGTTGAAGAAGTGAAGGAATTTGCCTTTCCTGGCCCACGGCCAGTACGTGGTGAGGCCAGGAGTTAAAGCCACACTCGAGCCCTGCTCTGCTTTGAGTTTGCACACCTGCTTCGCTCACTCTTCACCGTTAAGAACTGTAGGAGAGAGCTGGTTGTGTCCCCTGCGTGGCGGGAAGCAGTCCCACAGCAGCGGGACAGAGTGAGTCCGATGAATGGTCGGGGTCCGTGTGGCTCAAGGCTCATCCGGCCACAGTTCTCACGTCTGTACTCTGGCAGTCATGTCCAGGAGATGCGTCTGTGTCTGAAAGCAAACTCGGCCTGGCAGCGACAAGCTCATTCTGGTTTGCCCGGGACCGTCCTGCAATGGCCCTCGGTCCCGGGGCAAAAGCTGGCTGCTTTGTTGGCATCCCACGTCTGCCATCGCTAGTTGGACGTGTGGAACCAGGGTGCCCAGGACACCTCCAAACTGAGGAGTCTCAAGAGGAGTATAATTTGTTTCAAATTAGCATCACCCCAACTACACACAGCCCCAGATGCTTCTATGCCCTCATCGCCTGGATGAGCAATTTGGGGCACTAAATGTCTCAGGACTTTTCTCGTGACGTGGGAATAGACACTCAAGGAGTAAGTCAGGCAATCCAGCATCCGTGGTCACACCCTCTTTTTAAGTAGCCTTTGCCACACATCTCTTAGGACACTTAGTTACAGAGATTGGTGTCCGGGTGGCATCAGAACGCACTCCCCACCTCCTCCTGTGAGGTTGAAGCTTTTTGACGACGTGCCGTTTTGTCACATGCAGGGGGCTCACTTGGTGACATCTGCCATCCCTGGAAAGCAGGCAGTTGCCCCAGCTGGGCTCTCAGAAATCCCGGGCCAGTTACAGATCAGAATGTCCATGTCTCAATATACTTCTTGCTTATGAGACTGTGGTTTATAAAAAAAAAAAAAGAAAAAAAGGATTCTGACCATTTTGGTCGGGTGAAGGAGACGTTTTGGGACGAGGTCAAAGAAATTTCAAGAACAGAATCATTTTGTTGCCTGTGGCACAGAGTGAGCCGTGTTTTAGAGCCTCCCCACCCCATCTGAGGCTAGCTGGCCTTTCGTGGAGTTCGAAAGCAGCCCCTCACCACGCCTCACAGGTGTGGCTGCGCTTGAAGTCACAGGGAAGCAAAACTTCAAACACCAGCATGTAAGGTCCTAACACCAGGCGGCACTTTCTTTAATCAGAGACATGCGGCCAAGAGGAAGGGACTGTCTTGGACCAAGTCAAAACAGTCATAATCGTTTATCAGCCTTTCCTGTTGGCAGCCATGTCCTTCCACTAAAGAAAATGACAGGCTGGCTTGAGACTCTCAACTAGCAACCTCTAATTCTTGTATTTGCTTTAGAGGGGCTGTTGCTAGTTCATCTGGGAGTGACAGGGTGATTATCATTTATTTTGACACTCAGGAGAATATTATGATGGGGGAGAAGGCAGAAATGTGTTTCAGAGGACCCACACGGGTGTCTGTCATATAATTATCTTCCCTCTGCCATCGTGAAGCACACATAAACATGAGATAAGCATGGATGCAGAAGCCTCTGGGCTGAAGGAAATGAGTGGGCCCTTCTTCTGAGAGTCCAGGGTGTGGGCTCGGGCAAAGGGTAAGGCGCGGGTGCCCCCCATGGGCATCGGAGCCGCTGTCCTGGTGCCTACCTACTGAATCCAGTTCCAACGAGGGCCTCCAAGGGCCAAAAATATATCTACATAATCAGAGGTGGTAGTGAAGCGTGCCTGGCTCTGAAAAATGTGCAGGCAATGTTGTCCACGCTTCTCAGTAACAAGTGCTTTATGGTTTCTGGTCAGTGTGAAATAAGACAAAGCTTGAGTGAATTGCAAGAATGCGATTGTCCTCAACATTGATAGAGGACCTCCTGCATGGAGACACTGAGCTTATGAAGATGAACAGAACACAGTCTGTCCCCTCCGAGAGCTCAAGTTTAGGACCAGGCGGCCCATCACATAAAGATGCTCTTAAAGCGAAGAGGCTCCATCAACAGAGCAGTTAGGGAAACGCTGAGAGTCTATTCTCTCTTGGAGATTTATGATACACATTTGCTCACTAAAGACAGGAGGCGTCCTCCAGGATAGAAACTTGCGTGACTACGGTTATTGTGTGTTTCCCAAATCGGTTTCTCTGCTGAGCTCATGGAACCAGAGTTCCTTGGATACAGTTCAGGAAATGCTGGTTTATCCAGCCATGGAAGAACTGGAAATATGAAAATCATGAGCCAGCCCCCAGGGGAGGGGCTAGCAAGAGCAGGGTGTTGGGCCCATTGGACGGACTGGGACTCAGGATAGAACCTTGATCCCAGAGGAAGATGAGCGTCACAGCGTAGCCTACAGCATGTGTGTGTGAGTATGTGTGTGTGTGAGCACACGTGCACGTGTATGTGTTAGTATAAAGCTGTGATCTTTGCAGCAGAAACCCATATCTGCAAACTAAGACCACAGACACAGTGCAAGGAAGAGGGTGAGGCAGGGCAACTCAGAGACGATGGGCAGCTGGGCTCACCGCAGCAGGTTCCAGGTTCCGTGGACAGCTCTGTGGTCTGAGGCCATCGCCTACACCCCCATGATGGCTCAGAACCCTGAACAGGTTTGGTAAGAAAAGGCATCCTCCTCAAAACACTCAAAGGACTTGTACCGAGTCCTTTAATATGGTATCCCATGCGACCTTACAAAGACCAAAAAGGAAAGTGTTACTAATATCTTCTTATTGCAATTGGGGAAACTGAGGCTTGGGTAGGGCTGAATCACTTGCCCATGTTCACACAGCAAGACTTGAACCTAAACGTCACCCAAGGTCATTTTCATCAATGCTACAAACGTGTTGATGCGACTTAGGACGTTATTCAGTCTCTATGGAGGTGGGCCGCAGACATTAATCCTGTTCTGTACCTACATCTGGGCTAGGACAAAGGCAGCACATAAGATCAAGTTCATTTGCTCCCGAACGATTCGTTAAAATAAAAAGCATTTCCTGGGTAAACTTGGGAACATTCCAGTATAACCTTGTGTTAGGTTATGAAATCTGTAACAATAACCACCAAAAAAGACATCATCGGTGAATTTCCTGGTGAAAATTGAAAATCCATGAGCCTCGAGATCTTTTTTCCTTCCCCTCATCCTTTCAGTGGGAGCCGTGACACATGCAAGCCTCACGACTTCACTTTTAGACGTCATTTTGCTCGTTCATCTAGGACTTCGATTAAAAGCACATTAAATAGGGCAAAGACTCCATCAGTCAAGCATTCATTGGACATTAACAAAGTGCAAGGCAGTGGGTCATACATACTTAACCAGAGACAATTTCCTGTGGAATTGATAGTGTTGAGGCCTCCTTCATGCCTCTGGCCACAAGGAACTCGCTTAGCACGTCCCTGGCGAGTTTATAGGCCTGAAAACTGCCTCTGATTTCTGAAGGGATCCTCATTAAAGTGTCTTGTCCTCCTAGACCAGCGAGGCAAATAAGTGTCACCCATCACACCAGTGTTCCTAGATAGGGAGTGGCTGCCTGGACCAGCAGGTTGAGAAAAGGCCCTGATTCCGTTGGTGCTTCCATGAGAAACAAAGTCCCAGACTGTTTCCTAATATTTTCCAAAGACAAGGGGCAAGATAAGGTAGGGGCAGAAGCCAAGACTTATTTCTTTTTTTATATATAAAGTTTTTTAAATGTTTATTTATTTTTGAGAGAGAGGGCGTGAGCAGGGGAGGGGCAGACAGAGAGGCAGACACAGAATCCGAAGCAGGCTCCAGGGTCTGAGCCATCAGCACAGAGCCCAGTGCAGGGCTCAAACCCACAAACCGTGAGATCATGACCTGAGCCGAAGTCAGACACTTAACAGACTGAGCTACCCAGGCGCCCCCAAGATTTCTCTCTTCTTGCCTTGGGACGAACTTCTTGAAGTTTGCCTTGGGACGATTTCACAAAGAAACAAAGAAGTGCAAAGAAACATGGTAGAGTAGAAAATGTGCCTGATGTATCTGGCCTAATGGCAACACTGAGACGGCTCTAGAAATCCATTCAACCTTAGGGTGATTGGATCCCCTCATTTGCCTGATCAGTCAGACCTAATGGCTCATAATCTGATTCCGATTGTGGGAAAAATTAAAGTGCTTTGGATGATTTGAGAAGCACTGTTATAGATGGAAAAAGAATAACAGGATGGCAGCTGAGCCAGATGAATTTCACGTTTACTTTACGGTTCAATATTTTCCACATGTGAATACTTCTGGGACCTATTGGACGGTACTGCTTTCATCTGTTACCCGTTAGTTCACATTACCCACATTTTGTGGGTCCAGAAGGGGGTCAGAATCCACAGGTGGGCCCTATATTCTTAGAAGAGTAAACTACAATGAAAAAATGTAGTTTGGCAGGTCGCCCTGAGCCAAATACGATGGCTCACAATCGTCAAGACCCGCAGGTAAATGTGCCTGATTCTGTTCTACCCTCTGCTCCTATTGGGCTTGTGAAGTCAATACAGGGAAACCTCACTAAAGTGGAGCAGGGAGGCTGGCAAGGAGAAGGTTGGGAAGAGGAATGCACCATTCCATATCAATTACAGGAGAATTGTCCAATAGAGACACAACAGGAGAATCATCAACAAGAAAGAATTATCCAGTACAGGTCCCGACAAGGAAGGATGTACATTGCATCTAGTTCAAGAAATCGACCACCCCTACAACTCAACCGATGAGTAACTGTCATCACTTTGAACTCTTGCCTTTCTCCAGTGGACTTTCCTTCAATACAACCCCTCCCCACTTCTTCCTTCTTGATAAAATAACATCACTCTCCTTTGTTTGTTGGGCTTGCCTATGGCTTTGCAGTAGTTTGCAGGTCCGGAATTGTAATTCTCTGCTATTCCTGAGTAACCCATTTTGCTAGTAAAATAACTGGTTGTTTCATTTTTTAGATTAACAGTATTTATAATTATTTATAATTACGATCTTTTTATGTTGACACTGAATCACAAAAGTAATGCATTCTCCTTGTAAAAATGGTCAAAACGTTATAGGTTGCACCAAAATCTTACCTCCTCATCACCATCCTTAATCCCAATCCCCCTTGTACTTTCCCAGATTTAACCGCTGTTGGGGAGGAAAAGTTTTCCTCTGGCCTTCAAGATTCTTCTGGCTGGTCTAAGAATCAAATTGACATGAGATAGATAAACAGGAGAAAATGGAACAAAAGTTTAACAACCTGTATATGTCCTATGTACATGGGAGAGACACAGGCAAATGGAGCCATTTCCTGAAATGGCTGAAGCCGTCACCTTAAATACCATTTTCAGCTAAAGATGGGGAGATGTAGGGGGAGAGGGGTGAGTTATGGGAGGCGACCAGGAAAAGTACAGTCAAGGAAGGTAGAGTTGTTACACGGGTTTAAGTCCCTGCCTTCTCCACTGATAAGAGTTTGTCCAGATTTAGAGTCATCCTCCTTTTACTGGTACAGCGAGGGCGATACCAGTAAATGAAGATTTCCCTTACAAATGTAAATGTTCCTTCCAAAAGGTGTAACTTCTTGATTTTCAGAGCTTCTCTTGTGACCGCAGCTTTTTAACAATAACCAGCTTAAAACGATCAATATGTCAAAGAGTCATGTCTTGGGTGGCGAGATTTGCTCCCCTTCACCACCATAACCCATGTGAAGTCCACTTTCGTAGACCTTCTATGCTTTTATGGACATAAACTGTATCTGCAAAATATGTATAAAGTATCGTGGCAATTTCTATGTGCAAGCAGGTTCGCAAAAATGATACCATACTATGGGTAACATTCTTCAACCTGATAATTTCACGTGGTACTCTTAGAGAGCCTTCCGTGTTAGAGCACATTAGACCTCCAACCTTTTTCTGCCCGCTACAAAATTTTTCATAAGTGTAGGGAATCCCGTCATTTTAGCAAATCCTCTGTTGTTTGGACAGTGAGGTTGTCTGCAAATCTTTCACCATGATGGATAATCCTGCAGTGAACATCCTTGCAAGAACGCTTTGTCGACACACGCAAGTGTTTCTTTCTTTTTTTTTTTTAAGTTTATTTATTTATTTTGAGAGAGAGAGAGTATGTGAGAGAGGGAGAGAGAGAATCCAAAGCAGGCTTCATACTTTTAGCATGCAGGCTGACACAGGGCTCGATCCCACAAACTGTGAGATCGTGACCTGAGCCGAAATCAAGAGTCAGACACTTAACCAAGTGAGCCACCCAGACGCCCCCCACATGCAAATATTTTTGACAGTAGATGCCAAATGGGTAAATATTTTTATTTATTTATTTATTTATTTATTTATTTATTTATTTATTTATTTATAATATGAAGTTTATTGTCAAATTTCTGCTCATCCCAACAGGTACCCTCCTCAATACCCATCACCCACCCTCCCCTCCCTCCCACCCCCCATCAACCCTCAGTTCTCAGTTTTTAAGAGTCTCTTATGTTGTGGCTCCCTCCCTCTCTAACCTTTTTTTTTTTCCTTCCCCTCCCCCACGGTCTTCTGTTAAGTTTCTCAGGATCCACGTAAGAGTGAAAACACATGGTATCTGTCTTTCTCTGCATGACGTATTTCACTTAGCATCACACTCTCCAGTTCCGTCCACGTTGCTACAAAAGGCCAGGTCTCATTCTTTCTCATTGCCACGTAGTATTCCACTGTGTATAGAAACCACAGGTTCTTTATCCATTCATCGGCTGATGGACATTTAGGCTCTTTCCATAATTTGGCTTTTGTTGAAAGTGCTGCTTTCAACATTGGGGTCCAAGTGCCCCTATGCATCAGCACTCCTGTATCCCTTGGGTAAATTCCTAGTAGTGCTGTTGCTGGGTCATAGGGTAGATCTCACTAGTTGCTGCTCCAAAGTCCTCCAACGTGCCGAACACCGATTCTGCGTCTCAGCTGTGTATGAGCCAGCCCGGTGTCGCACAACCTTACCAACCTTTGCCATCGTCCTCCTCTATCCCTATGTCGTCTTCGTCTCTGAACCGCCTATGACAGTGTGGCTGCCATATAGTGGGGGGCTGAAATAACGTTTGGTCACGTTCCCTTTAACCGGAACATCTTTTCCCACTGAGGACCCTCTCCTTCGCGTTGCTTACGCCTACTCATTCCTTAGGCGCCTGCACTGGGACCTTTCCTGAACCTCGGGCTAGATGAAGTTGTTCTCTTATGTATTCATAATGCTGTCTCTCAATGCCCTTGCGACGGTTCGTTATTTTTTTAATCTGCTGTCACTCTTACTGACCCCCGGCCTGGTGGACACCAGAGAATGCCTTTCCTCACCTCTGTTTCCTCATCACCCAGCCCAGAGCCCCACATGTAATCGGCATTTAATAAGAGCTTTTAAAATAAAGGCCATTGTCATGCAGCCACATTCACGATTGAATGAAAGCCCGTGAAAATAAACAGCATATCAGCAGAAGGAAAAATTAAGCTGTCAGTCTGCTGAACGGCAAAGATTTCTTTTCTTTATTTCAGGTCTTTTAATGTGACGAGGGAGAGTCAAAGAAAAGCAAACACACAACATGGTTCTGGAAATGCTTTCCTTTTTAATTTGGAAAGTGACTGGTGCATCAGTCTCTGACAATTGCTGGGGGGGGGTCTCTGCCCATCGCTGTCCCCCGAGTGACCGTCTCCTGCCCTTCTCCCCTGCCCCCCCCCTTAGGGACCACAGTGATGCGGATGACAGCCTTTGATGCCGATGACCCGGCCACAGATAATGCCCTTCTGCGGTACAATATCCGTCAGCAGACGCCTGACAAGCCGTCTCCAAACATGTTCTACATCGATCCTGAAAAAGGGGACATCGTCACCGTCGTGTCACCTGCCTTGCTGGACCGAGAGGTGAGCTGAAAGGCACACATCTTTTTTCATGAGAAGCAAACGCGGCTCTCACAGGGGCGATGGCGTAGGGCTTCAGGCAAAGGCACTTTACGTGGAGAGGTGGAAATGAGGTGCTTACACGTGGTTGATTGAGGGGGGGATCCATAAAGGGAAATGAGATATCATATGAACCAAAACCACACACTCTAAAAGGCCACACACATCCTTGGAATTATTTGTATTCCTTCCACCCGATGCCTCGGTTTCCTCCTGAAGCACTTACTCATGAGTCCTCATAATGGGACTCTATCCTTACCTACCTTCCAGAGGAAGGGGATGGGACAAAGGAGGGAAGGGCAGGCAGGGAGGTAGGAGAGGGACAAAGAGGAGGGAGGTGGCTTTGCCCGAGATCACAGAGTCAGGTGGCTTGGACTTCTCTTCTTTCCCAAACCCTCTGTCACTGTGTCCCCCCGGAACCCCTCTCTCCCGCTTCACCCTTAGGCCGTCGCTGGGAAATGTCACCCATCACGTAGGTCACGTGTCACACACAGGCGACCCAGGGAACTCGGCCAGTCCACACCCTTGCTCTTTGGTTTTACCTAGGCTGCTTTCAGGTTTTCACGTTAGTGGCCATGTCAAAATATTTAGATTTCATTTTTATTTTTCAAAATTTCCAACTTCCAGCCTTCCTGAAAATCACAAATTCTGGAAGTTTTCACACGTGGACAGTCGGTTACATCAGACGTGACAGTCAGATGGAGCTGGTGGTCTCAGTCCCGTGTATGTGGGGTGTGGGCTCCTGCCCAGCTCACACCCCCCCACATGTGCCCCCTGGTCCTGGCCCCCCCTCCTGAGTCACATGTCCCTCCGTAGCTCCCCACAGGCTCCCCTCAGTAGGAGAGACTCCTGGCCCGTCAAACACAGCATATTCAACCAACTTAGGGACTCCCCTCTGTCCCCCACCGCCTCCACCCGCCCCAGATCTCCCATCCTGGAATTCTTTGTTGCCAACATGGCATCGTCCCACAGACCTTCCACAAGCGGCACCTGCCCCACGGAAACTGCTGGGTTTTCGGAATGTGCTCTGTGCATTTCCTTGGGTCAGAAATGCCTTCTCTCCTTTCTGCTTCTCCACACTGTAGCTTCTGCCCAGAATCTGGGTTCGAGCCACTGTCTTTAAGTCAGTTAAGCATCCAACTTCGGCTCAGGTCGTGATCTCACGTTTGTGGGTTCCAGCCCCTCGAAGGGCTTTGCACTGGCTGCATGGAGCCTGCTTGGGATTCTGTGGCTCCCTCTCTTTCTCTCCCTCCCCCACTCACACTCTGTGTGTGTCTCTCTCTCTGTCTCTCCCTCCCTCTCAAAAATAAATCAACATTAAAAAACAATTAAAAAAAAAAAGAATATCCCCCTCCTGAGGTGTCTGGGCGGCCTCAGTCACTGACGCATATGACTCTTGATTTCAGCTCAGGTCATGATCTCACAGTTCATGGGTTCGAGCCCCATGTCAGGCTGTGCACTGATAGCTTGGAGCTTGCTTGGAATTCTCTCTCTCTCTTTCCCTCTCTCTCTGCCCCTCCCCTATTCGCTCACTCTCTACATACATACATACATACATACATACATACATACATACACTAACTAACTAACATATTTAAAAAAAAAAGAATACCCCTTCCTCTGGGTCTAGAATACTGCCCAACACAGTAGCCACTAGTCCTGTGCAGTTATTTAAATTTTAATTTGCATTCATTGAAATGAAAATGTACAAATGCATCAGCCAGGACAGCTATGGAATCTTGTCACCGTCACAGAAAGTTCCGGTGGCCTCGACTGCAAAGTTAACAGAGAGCAGACGCCACGATCCTCTGCGTGTCTTAATCTTCATTATCTGTCTTTTGCGGTTCAGGCAAGAATGCGTTGGAAAGGAAGATTTTGCCCTTCGGGGGTGGGAATCAGCCGCTAGGAAGAGAACTTACTGGAAGGGAGGGAGAGGATGAGATCTTCATTGAAACTGTGGCTGTCACTTGGAAAATGTAATCGTTACTAGTTAAAAGTAGGAAAACGGCGGGGGGCAAGGAACGTACGGAGTCCTTCTCCTTCGTCCTGTCTCCCTTCCCTTTCCAGCCCTCCATGTTTTTATGACTGCTCGGTTCATTATCTTCCTCATAGGCAAGGAATGACTTTCCACCTCTGTCTATTCCCTGCCCAGCATGCATGTGCACGCGTGTGTGGACACACACACACCAGCTTTCCCATAACCCCTAATTCTCCCAAAGACACTTGCAGATTTTTACAAGGCATAGATGCAATGCAGTGATTTCCGCAGCTCAGCGTCTGTTTTTACTGACAGAAAACGTGTTGTAAGTCTCTTTTTATAAACCAAAGTGATAATATAGTGGATTCTTCCATTTTTAAGGTTTATCGGGGGGCCAGATGTGTTTTAAGCTCATGATCTCTTCATTTGGGTTTTTGTCAGCTTGCAATAAATACGCAATTACGGGAGCTGAACGAAGCGTTTCTAGCCACGATGCATAAACAGCTCCCCCCCAAAAGATAGACACAGTTTCACTGAAATTGGAAAATCAATGAAAATGAATGAAGAGTGTCACTTCTCTGTGAGGGTTTCCAGAGTTCACTGCTGACCCAGGCAACATCAGTGCAATCTGAAGGAAAGAAACGTCCCCGAATGTAGGCAAGCCTTGACTATGCACTGTTGCTGCGGTAAGCTTCTCCCCGGCAAGTTTGCTGAAAGGGTAAAACGTGACTCCACATTGCTCATCTTTAAAGGGACAGGACTTGCACATGGCACGTGTAAGCTCACTGCGCCTTTCCTGGATCACGTGCCTACGACGGGCCCCTCCAGCAGGGCTGGAGAATTGTTTGTCATTATTTCTGGACAACTTCTGAGTAGGCGTCCTGTCTCGGGTGTGGTTTTAAAGTCTACTGCTGGACCATCCGAGCCGAACATTTAAAACGTTTATGCACTGGGGCACCGGGGTGGCTCAGTCAGTTGAGCGTCCGACTCTTGATTTGGGCCCAGGTCGTGATCTCCCAGTTCCCATGTTCAAGCCCCTCATCGGGCTTTGCACAGATCCTGCTTGGGATTCTTCCTCTCTCCCTGCCTTTCTCCCACTTGTGCTCTCCCTGTCTCTCAAAATAAATAAACAAAAACTTTTTTTAAAAAATTAAAAAATATGGGGTGCCTGGGTGGCTGAGTCAGTTAAGCCTCCGACTTCGGCTCAGGTCATGATCATGTGGTCCATGAGTTCGAGCCCCGTGTCCGGTCTGTGCCGACAGCTCAGAGCCTGGAGCCCGTTTCGGATTCTGTGTCTCCCTCTCTCTGACCCTCCCCCGTTCATGCTCTGTCTCTCTCTGTCTCAAAAATAAATAAACATTAAAAAAATTAAAAAATAGAACATTTATGCACTATTCATTTTTAAGAAAATATTCCACTGGGACACTGCAATACAGTGAATGTAAACACATGGGTCGGGGACTTCGAAAGCTGGGGCCCCTGAGACGATACAAATGGTTTGGTCCTGTTTGGGCCCCTCCTGCTTGGGCTTAGAGGATCTGGAAGCCCGCTGGCTCTGGCATCATGAGCTCAGCTGATACGATGTAAATTTTCCCTTTGCTTTTCCATTTAGTACCTTTCCTTTACTGTGTACGGCCCCAAGGAGGACCCTGGCAGGTGACGTGACACTTCAGGGAGGCGGCGGGCACTGTTTTCTTTGAACCTGCCTTTCCCATATTTACTTTGTCCTGAAGCGTGTCGATGAGGACAGCCGAGGACGCCGATAAATTATCTTTAATGTCACCATCTCGGTCACTGCCTTTTCTTCCCACCTCTGCTCCTCAGGATGTCCCCAGTGGGGCCAGCTGAGGCAGGTGCCCTCACTGATCTGCCCCCATCCATACTCTGAGGAGGGAAGGGATTGTGCCCATCTTCTTCCCTGACACATTCCCAGTCCTTAGCACATGACGGATGCCCAACAAATATTTACCGAGCAGTAAAGGGAAGGAAGGGCAGGAGGGAAGGGAAGCAGGCTCAGAGTGAGTAGCATCTCAATGTGTGCAGGCTGCTGTCTGGCAGGGTCCTTGCCTTTCATTTCCCGCTGCATGTGGGGCCGTGTGGCCTCTGGACCCGCAGTGCATGCACAGAGCTGGGAGTGAGACCACCTGTCGCTCACTGGCTTTGGGTCAGGTGAAAATGCTAGAAGGAAGCTCACCTGCTGTCTCCATCTTCTGAGGCCCCATAACTGACCCCCTCCTTTTCCTCCTAACCGTGACAGGCAGCTGACTTGGCTTCCCATTCGGGGGGTCACCCCTGCTGAGTAGATGCCATTGGGCTTGGTGGGTTTGTTCCACTTGGTCCCCAAATGGTGACAAGTGGAGTCAACTGTGACAGAGTTTCTCAAAGTTTTCTGAGGAGCCTTAGAAATCTCAGTGCTCCAGGGTCACCTGGGCAGCTCAGTCAGTTGAGCGTCCGACTCCTGATTTTGGCTCAGTTCATGATCCCAGGGTCGTGGGATCGAGCCCCAGGTCTGGCTCTGTGCTGAGAGCCCACTCCCACTTCAAACTCTTTCTCTTTCCCTTTGCCCCTCTCCCTGACTCACTCTCTCTGAAGTAAAATAAATAATTTTTTTAAAAATGTTTTTTTTTCAAAGAAAGAAATCACAGTGCTTCAGCAGAAGCCTAGAGCCATAAAAACAGAGTCTCAGGCGGTAGAACCGTCATTGGTAGTTTAAAAGAATAATCCCAGGTGATCCAAATGTGCGACAAGTTGAGGAGTCCCTGCCTTTGGAGACCATGTTTCAGTGTGGTTGCTGACCCCGTAGTGTAAACTGAGCATGTTTGTTTCCCCGGATGGCTGTAACAATGTACCCCAAGCCAGGTGGCTTAAAACGACACACGTTTCTTCTCTCAAAGCTCTGGAGGCCAGAAGTCTCAAACCAGCGTGTTGGTGGGGCCAGGCTCCCTTTGAAGTCTCCAGGGGAGGATCCTCTCTTGCCTCTTCCAGCTTCTGGTGGTTCCCAGCCATCTTCAGTGTTCCTGGACTTGTAGACACATCCTTCCAACCTCAACCTTCGTCTTACATGCCCTCCTTCTGACTGTGTGCTTTCTCACGGTCTTGCCTCTGTGCATACGTGGGTCTTCTTATAAGACACCAGTCACGTTGGATTAGGACCTCCCTGAATGACCTCATCTTTACTTGGTTGTATTTGCAAAGACCCTCCTTCCAAATAAGGCCATGTTCACAGGTACGAGGGGTTAGGACTTAACGTATCTTTTTAGGGGACATAATTCAATCCGTAACGGTGAGTTAATTGGCCTCTCCTTGCCTTAGTTATTCATCAGTGGAGTGGGAATAATAGCACCTGAGTTAAATGAGCTCGTGAGGATCAAATGTGCTAAAACACATAAAGCGCATTGTCTATTCTCAATACAAGCTGCCATAACTATCATTATTCATTGTCGTAGTAAATTGTAAACGTGGGTCGTGAGTTCCCCGTTGAGGGATGTCTTCAGACAGACTGCCCTTGGTAGGATGTCATACAAGGGATTCAGTTCATCAGTAAAGGTTAGATCCTTGATGTGTCTTCTGCCCTTGAGACTGTAGTTATTGAAAACATTTGTTGAATATCTT
Source organism: Panthera tigris (assembly GCF_018350195.1). Lineage (NCBI taxonomy): Eukaryota > Metazoa > Chordata > Mammalia > Carnivora > Felidae > Panthera > Panthera tigris. The sequence continues at coordinate 56,383,722 of NC_056674.1, forward strand.
CAAGGTACAACGTGCCTTGCAGGATGCTGCCCGGGAGACTCACTCTCCTACCTGGCCGGCTGTGGGACCTTGGAAAAATCATTGACCCTCTCTGGGCCTATTTCCTCATCAGGAATGACTGTGATCATGACCTCTGCACACCACTCTCTCGCGGCTTCCAGATGTGCGTCCCTTCCTCTAGTCTTGCAGACAACGAACACAGTTATTACGTGTGTCACACCTCCTGTGGCTGCCGATCACCAAGGCTCCAGTTCCCTCAGCTCCTGCCGAGACCTTGACTATCGTTTCTACCCACATGTTACCAATACAAAAAGACTCTCTCCAAATTGTGCAGGCCAGGTTCGCTGTGTTCTGGGAGTCAGGCCTCTTCACCTTTCCTGATGCTGGGCCGGGTTCTGTGGCCGTCCCTTAGATTCACAGCTGGATTGTGAGAGCAGGTGCAGTGACAACTTAATGCCCGTCTGTTTTCATAAGCTCAGCGTTAATAGACATCACATTTTACTTGGAAACTCGGTGCGTTTTCCAGTGCAAGGTCCTCTGATTGCTTTTTCTGAAACCATATGGGAATATAAATTACCTGAAGAAGGAGATCTTGGATCTTTGTCCCATCTCTGTATTCTCACTGCCAAATTTAAGAGCCAGATAAATAATAGGCACTCGGCAAAGATTTGTTGGATGGATGGGTTGATGGATGGATGGCCTGTGTTCCTTCAGTCTGCATGTATGAGTAAATAGTTTACAGATGATCGTAGAATTTCCTGCAGGATCTACTGCCCTAGCATGGGTATACAAACAGAGGAAATGATTTTGTTTTAGTTGAGAGCCTAGTCTCGCCCTTGTGTAATCATCCAGTAATCGAATCTACTCACTTTCACCTACCTTGTGTCAGGGCTGCACTAGGCTCTAAGAAATACCTTGGCGAATGGGATGGACGTGAGGATCTGTGTCTCTTGCTTAAATGTTTGGGGAAACGTTTAGAGAAAATAAGAGCCATATATCCTACTAAACGAAATTGGGTTCATCTGGGGCACTGTTTTATTCTTTTCCATAACCACACTCAGCCCCTCGTTCTGACAGCTCTGTCTATGTTTTTAAACTATGTCTGGCTGCGCTACAAAATAAAATCAGATAAAGGTCCCTAACATTTGATAAATGGTTTATTTAGTTGATCATCTTGGCTGGGAGACCGAAATTCATCTGCTGAAATCTGCCAACTTTTCTGAACACGGCCACAATTTGAAACCACTCAGAGTAGCTAATGGTCAGTTTGGGGGCTCTGTTTGTCTTTTTGGTTCCTTCCTTCTCCTCCTCCTCTTTTTTTCTTTTTTTTTTTTTTTTAATGTTTTATTTATTTTTGAGATAGAGAGAGACAGAGCATGAGCAGGGGAGGGGCAGAGAGAGAGGGAGACACAGAATCCAAAGCAGGCCCCGAGCTGTCAGCACAGAGCCGGATGCGGGGCTCAAAGTCACAAACCGCGAAATCACGACCTGAGCCGAAGTCAGACGCTTAACCGACTGAGTCACCCAGGCGCCCCTCTTTTTCTCTTTTTTTAACAAATAGACACATTTTCCTAAAGAGGCCCTTGAAATTCAGTCTTAACACTTGCATTGTGAGAGTATCATTAAGTCTTTTTAAGGGGTTTGAGCACTTTTCTATCTTTATTTGAATTCACCTTCGACTTAATATGTATTATCCTCTAGATAATCTAAGGAAACTGGTAGCCTACCCGTAAGAATGTACATCCAGTAAGAGATATTAGGCCTGTGAATGTAATTTATTTTCTATTTTCAGCTGGTAAAGGACTTTCTGAAACTTTGTAATGCCCCCAATTTTTAGGCCAAGCGGGAAAGCAGAGAATTTCCTTCCTTCTTTCCATGGCAAGTGTCACATAAGACTTATTTTTAGATTTATGTGCATGTATTTGCTATGAGAGATTCAGGAGTCCTTGATTATGTCAGGGAAAACTGACGAAGGTTAGAGGGAGCATCGTATGGAAAATGGTCAATTGACATCGGGCATGTGGCTGCACATCTGAGGAGAACTCAGATGTGTTGAGTCCGGGTGATCCAAGTTAAAATATTGTCACGTAGGCCGCATCTCCAGAAACATAGTAAAGAAATCTGTGAAAATGATGATATCGAGTCAAGCTGCCCGAAAACAAAGGAATAATCCTAAGGGGTAGCATTTTCTCCCTTGCCTTGAATGAAAGAAAAAAATAGCCATCACACTCTCAGTAAAATAAATGTTTTCAGCCGGCTCTGATCTCATGCTAATACTTTTCTCATTATCATCATGTTTAAAACATTGGCAGTAATTATACACAATTCAATCACACTGTCAAGAATATTCTCTTTCTTTATTTCGGTGGGCGGGACCAGAATTATTCAGATAGCAGCATTCCTCCCCATTTCTGTGAGCTATTTACTCATAAATATTTTTGTTGGGATAATTTTCTCCAGTTTTTTTTTTTTTTCTTATCACTTGCTGCTGAGAACATGGGGAAGGGGAGTAGATGTAAATAAATTGTCTTATTATTTTTAAAATAACACATTATCCTTGCAAATGAAACACAGATGGTGAACCACCCTATGTGAATCACACTTGCTCTGTCGTGTCAGCAAATAAAGTGCAATGGGATGTTGACGAGGCACGATGCTAACTGAGCCCTGGGGTCTGAGATTCAGTCGCGGAGCCGGCCGGCGTCCTGCTGATGGCAGTGGGTTTGGAGACGGGGAGTCGGCGCCCTCCCTGGTGAACTCCTGCACTTGCCCGCTCTGGATAAATTCTAGGAGGAGACTGTGGTGAGTCTCCACCGTGCTGGTGCCCCTAACCGTTTCCCCCATCCTCCGAGGTTGGCCCATGCAGCCATGAGAGCGAGGGCGGTCTCTAGTCACCTGGCTGAAACCTGGTCTGAGTCATGGGTCAAGGGCACGGGAGCCGGCTTCAGACTCTATGGATTCGTAGACTACTCGTACCTCTTACCAGCTGTGAGAAGCTGGCAGGTCAGTTAGCCTCTCCAAACCTTGGTTCTTGATCTGCTACTCATGAGGATGATCATAGTTTCACCTCACAGGCTGATCAGGAAGATGAAGTTAGAGGGGCGCCTGGGTGTCTCAGTCGGTTAGGATCCAACTCGATCTCAGCTCACGTCTTGGTTCATGAGTTCGAACCCCATGTCTGGCTTTGTGCTGACAGTGCAAGGCCTGCTTGGGAGTCTCTCTCTCTCCCGCTCTCTCTGCCCCTTCCCCTCTTGCGCGCGCTCTCTCTCTCTCTCTCTCTCTCTCTCTCTCTCTCTCACACACACACACACACACACACACACACACACAGTAAATAAATAAACTTAAAAAAAAAAAAAAAGGAAGATTAAATAAGATATGTCAAGCACTTAGCACCCTGTAAATGTCAGTGGATATTAGTTATTTTCATAATGGACAATGAGATTGAAGAAGAAGCATGGAGGTGGGATCTTCTTCCTCTGGCAGGGAGTGCACTTACTTTCCGGCCACATGGCAGAGAATCTGGCAGCCTTATAAAGTTCCGTGAAACACCGAGGTAACCCACCTACCGAAATCCAGACGTGAATGTCGACGCATGTGTATCGAGCACCCATCAGAGTGTCTTGCTGAATCCATGATGGACTGCCAGATACCAGGGACGTAGAGATCAAGCTGCCTGGTGATAAAGTAAAGCAGACCTACAGCAGCAAACACACAGGGAGATGTGCTGTTTGAACTGAGCCTCAATGCATGGATGGAAAGCCGCAGCCAACGAGCTGAGGGAAGGGCATCCCGGGGATGGGAACAGCATGGGCAAAGGCTTGACACGTTCATACATGACTTGAAGAGAGGCAGGGAGCTGAGGGTGTCCTAGGGAGATACCGGACGAGGGCAGGGAGTTGGCACAAGATTATAGAGGGCTTATAATCTTGGGAGTGGATTATGGATGTGTCCTCACGTAAATGCAATGCCACCAACCGTATTTAAACATTAAACACTGCTCTGTTAGACGTGGTGCCCTAGGAGCTGTAACTCGGAGGGAAAGCTGGTGAGCCGGAGGGGAGACCATCAGTAAAGCAGACGCATTTTGGAGGCAGCTCAAGAATGCTTGGTAAATGATGAGTAGCTGATTCATGGATTTCTAGCCTTCTCAAGGGGAGAGACAAGGAGCTACCACTTGAACCTAAGTTCCGCAGGTTGTTAATAAATGAATAAACACCAGCCTACTTCGTATCTCTGCTCTTGTGTGTCTTAGAGCATTAGACAATCAGTAGCTGCTCAGCACATATTGAATCAAGAGACACTTAGGTTTGTCATTAAGACAGATTCATCTTTTTGTGTTTGACGAATGTGTAATTCTCTAAGCTTTATCTTCTTCTGTGTCTCTTTTTTTTTATATGGTAAAAATAACTTAAAATGCAGGGTGATGATGAGTTTAGAGTGCTTCTGTTTTTCCATCATTTTAAATCTCTCCATCTTACTTTATGTGAAGTACCCTAAAAACTGAAGAACTTTTTCTTTTTTGGGAAAAGTTCTTTTAGAGAATGTAGATTTCTCCTTATCAGCCAAGAACTATGATTAGCACAGAAAGGCACGTTTTACTTCACTGACACATTTTCCAGTTACCGTACTGAAATCACATCGCTCTCAATCCCATCCCTGTTCACAGTCCCAGTTGGAGAGATACACCCCAGTTTTGGAAGAATGTCAAGTTAGGGGCGCCTGCATGGCTGAGTCAGTTGAGTGGCCAACTCTTGACGTCAGCTCAGGTCATGATCCCGGGGCTGTGGGATCAAGCCCCTCGTTGGGGCTGGAGCCCGCTGGAGTTGGAGCCCGCTGAAGATTCTCTCTCTCTCCCTCTACCCCTCCCCTGCTTGCATGCACATTCTCTCTTCTCTCTCTTTCTCCCAAATTGAAAGGAAGGAAGGGAGGGAGGGACCCAGGAAGAAGAGAAAGTTCTCTCGTTCTATTGTGGCTTTGAACTGGTAGAGAAAACAGGAGGAGCTTTGCCCTTGCCATATTGAGACCCGTCGTTTAAGGGAAAAGGCATTGATGGAAAGTCTTTGGAAAGCAGCTCGTTCAAACCTGCTCTTACTGTGCCTGGCCCCTAGTCGGGACCTAAGTGGTTAGGGTCGCTATGTTCTGCTTCCGCTGCAAAGCATTTTCAGGGAAGGTGAGCGGGAGGCTTGGATTGAGGCAAGCTAGCGATAGAGCGTTTCAAGACACGATGGTGTCTCAAAAGGCCTGGGACCCACATTTCTTTCACTTGTGTTTGCAGGGAGACCTCTCATTTGCTGCACGTTTGCCATAGGATAAAAGCTTATTGATAGTATAATTCGGTGTTCTGAAGGCATGGCCAGCTTTACTGGCTATATGGCATTAGGATGTCACATTCAACAATGAAGGAGCTTCAAACTATAGGAACACCCGCCAAGTTAGAGGTTGGAAACGTTCTCTTGAAGGGCCAGATGGTAAATACTGTAGGTTTTGGGGACCAAGAGGTAAGACTGAGAGTATATGTAAGTACATCTATACCCATGTAAAATATAATCTTTGAAAAATATAAAAAGCATTTTTCGCTCACAAGCCACTGAAAAACAGACAGCTGGCTGACTTGGGCCCACGGGCCATCGTTGGCCAGCCCTGAGCTATTACACTGCCCGTGAAAATGGTCCAATTAGTAGTAATTTCAGCTACTGGTTGTTGAGTGTATTCGTGCGTATGTATCCGAGGTCCACTCTCAAAATACCGAATCACACTTACTAATCCGGGGGTGGGATCCTAGGGACAGGAACTAGGTCGTGAATGATGGGTCTGATTTCATTTTTCTTGGCCCAGCAGTCCCATTTCTCCGTGATTAAGAAACAGATCATTTCAGACACTTGTTAATTAATTCCAAACTGAAAATTTGGTTACGATAATTACAACAACTAGTTCAATGCAAAAATAGCAAAACAAAGGGCGCCTGGGTGGCTCAGTCGGCTAAGTGTCGGACTCTCGGTGTCATTTCAGGTCACGATCTCACTGCGTGTGAGACTGAGCTCTGCGTCGGGCCCTGCTTGGGATTTTCTCTCAATTCCTCTTGCTCTGCCCCTCCCCCGCACTCGCTCTCTTTCTCTCTTTCTCAAAATAAGTCAATAAACTTAAAAGATAATGGTAAAGCAAAGTGCTGTCTACACACAGACTAAACACTGGCTGAAACCACTTCCAATGACCGTCTTTGTCACATCAGAGCCCCAAGAGTAGGGAAGAGCACGGTGGAAAGGAGCCGGAAGCGAGGGGGGTGGTGAGGCCTTCTGAGACGGGGAGCCCTTCTTTGAACTGAGTGGGTACAGAGTTGGGGACAGCTGATGTCACTGAGATGTGAGCCTATATCGGCCTCTCCCTAAAGCTCATACATTCCCCACCCACCCCCCCACTAGATGAATCAGTATTATTGATTATTTGGATGGTACCTTCACAGAGGAAATAGATTTTGAAATTCTTTTCAACACAGGAAAGCAAACCACAGTGAAGTTTTGAAGTAACTTTTGTTTTGATTGGGCTATGGGTCTTTGAGGCCCAGCAGGGGGCCTTCTGGTTCTGAGCTCAGGTGGCTCCTAGAAATTTGGTAGAAAGTGGCTCTGAGAAAAGGCTCTTTCCTGCCCTAGTGTGGACATACAAAGCAGTCCAATTCATTTGGTGGCTGTTTTGGAAATAAGAATCAAATGGATTTTAAAAATGCCTCTGGGGGCCCCTGGGGGACTCAGTCAGTTAAGCATTCTGACCCTTGATTTCAACTGCGGTCATGATGTCGTGGTTTGTGAGTTTGAGCCCTGCATCAGGCTCTGTACTGGGGGCACAGAGCCTGCTCAGAATTCTCTCTCTCTCTCTCTCTCTCTCTGCCCCTCCACCATTTGCACTCTCTCTCTCTCTCTCTCTCTCTCTCTCTCTCAAAATAAATAAATAAGCACTTTTTCAAAATGTCCCTATACGGGGCGCCTGGAGGCTCAGTCAGTTGAGCATCCGACTTCAGCTCAGGTCATGTTCTCACAGTTTGTGAGTTCGAGCCCCGCGTTGGGCTCTGTGCTGACAGCTCAGAGCCTGGAGCCTGCTTCGGATTCTGTGTCTCCTTTGCTCTCTTCCCCTCCCCCTCTCACACCCTGTGTCTCTCTCAAAAATAAATAAACAAAAAAAATTTATAAAAAATGCCCCTATATTCTTTGACACAGCAATTCACATAATAAATATGTGTACATGCATTCACCCATGGAAGTTTCATTGGATCTTTATCTAAAGAACCAAGCTAAGTGTCAAACCACTGGATCTGTTCAATAAATTGTGCCATATTCCTACACTGGGATTCCACTAAATCACGTAAAATGATGTGGCACAAGAATCTATAATGATATGGAAAGATGTTCACCGTGTATTAACAAGCAGTTTGCAAAACACCACCTAAGCTGTGATTCTTTTTGTTGTTTTTATTCTTTTTTGTTTGTTTGTTTATATATGTACATCGCCTTATTCTGCTCAGGCTGTTGTAACAAAATACCATTGATTGGCAGAGGCTTAAACAATAGAAATTCATTTCTCATAGGTCTGGAGACTGATGGCTCCCTTCTCACTGCGTCTTCCCACGCAGGAAAGGAAGCTCCCATCGCCTTCTTATAAGGATATCGGCCACACCATGAGTGTCCCACATTCCTGTCCTCGTCCCCATCTAATTATCTCCCAAAGGCCCCATTTCCCAAGAGCACCCTCTTGGCGGTTAGGGCTCCCATGTATGCATTTTAGAGGGACAGAAATAGTCAGTAACATAGGTCATCATGGTCTATGACGTGAAAGGGTTTGTGTGAATGTGTTTGGACTCGTCCTTTTAGGATCTGAATTTTCTGAGAGTGCAGTGTCCGAGGTGACAGCCTCATATCTAGGCAGACTGAGTTCAAATCCGAGCCCCGTGTCACTCCAGCTCTGTGATGCTGGGAACGTTGGTAGCTTGAACAACTGGTAACCATAATTATGATTGCCATGTCATCAAATATTCTTCCACCTCAAGGCTCACGCTTCCCAGAGGGCCCCATTGTAGGAAAGTAGCACAATACAGAGAGCAAAACCCTTTTGGTTTGATGTGTGCCTCAGTTTCTTCCTCTGTAAAATGGAAACCATAATGTGCCTCCCTCAAGGGGTTGTTGTAAGAATTAAAGGAATCAATACAAGCACAGGTGTGGGGGAGCTTTTGGGTTTTTCCGTATTTTCTAATTTGGGTGCAGTGGCCACATACTGTCTCAGTAATGAAAATACAGTTCTGGTCTTCATCTTGAAAAGACGTTACATCTTGGATCCTGAGGACAAGGGGATTCCGGGTTAGGATGCCACAGCGTGATGGATCAAGGGTCAGCAGGACTGTCACCTTCAGCTTGAGACTGGTTTCTACCTGAGCCGGTTTTTAAGGAATTTTGTTTATTTCTGTTTAATTTTGTTGACATTTATTCATTTTTGAGACACAGAGCACAAGCAGGGGCGGGGCAGAGAGAAAGAGAGAGACCCAGAATCCAAGGCAGGCTCCAGGCTTCGAGCTGTCAGCACAGAGCCCGATGCGGGGCTCGCACTCACGAACTGTGAGATCATGACCTGGGCCGAAGTCGGACTTTTAACTGACTGAGCCACCCAGCCACCCCATGTTTGTTTTTGCTAACGTTTATTTATTTAGCGAGAAGGAGTGTGTGTGTGTGCACGCGCGTGCCTGTGTGGGGATGAGGGCAGAGGGAGAAAGAGAGAGAATCCCGATCAGGGTCCATGCTCAGCATGGAGCCCGACGTGGGGCTCGATCTCCTGACCTGGGATCGTGACCTGAGCCGAAATCAAGAGTTGGACACTCAGCTGCCCAGACCCAGGCACCCCCTACGTGAGCCAGTTTAATCAGTGACAAAGCAGTGGGGGTCACACTAGGCACCGCGGCCTCTGCTGATAATTGCTGTGATCACAAGAAACACATTTCAGACGTCAGGAAGGCATGTTCTTAAGGTAAATGTTGTCAACACTTCCACACTTGAAACAACAAACATTTCCATTTCCTTAAGTGACACGGCCATGGCGGTGGCCAGAACACGCGCTGATCAGCCGCTCACTTCTCCCGTCGCCAGTTCCCGCCGGCAGCTTGCCAGACCTATCATGGTGAGCGCTTCTGTGTTTCCAAGACAGCCGTGGGAAGTGAGTGTTTTGTGACCTTTGCAAAGAACAGCTGTAGAAAGGGCCATTACGATCCAACAAACGGCATCTCTATTTATGGGGCCTCCAAAGCAGGAACCAAAATTAAACTCCTTTAGTCATATCCTCGCCTGTGTCTTATGGACTGGTTTTGCACTCATGTTTCTCCACGGAAGACTTCTTGGGCCCTAATTCCAGTTTTCTGTCTCCTGGGCTCTGGATTTCTGGGGTGGGGCAGAACCCATTCTCCATTTTTACACCTTCTTGGTGTTAGATTAGCTTGTAACACATGCGAGGGTATATGTGCCGCCCCCACGCTGGACAGCTACCGTGTGCACAATGACAGCAGCTGTGTTTCCAACCAGGCATTAAATGAGGGCCATATCACTCACAGGACTGCCCATTTTATCACAGGGTAGCGGCGTTCCCCAGGGCTGGCAGGACTTGCCTGCTTCACGCACCAAGCCATGGGACTGGACTTGACCCTAAAGCTTCTGCTTCCCTCTCCCAGGCTGCTGAGAGAAAAGCATGGGCCATATTGAGGACGAAATCTTATCCGCTGAAGGACAGCCTTATCGTTCATAAAACTTATGCCAGGGGTTTCTTTGCTCTTAGCCTCATCACACCTTTGGGAAGCTCGACTCGGTTTCCCTCAGCTCTTCCATTAGAAAGGCAGTGAGGTGAGGGCCGCCTGGGTGGCTCAGTCGGTTAAGCATCCGACTCTTGCTTTTGGCTCAGTAATGATCTCATGGTTTCATGAGTTTGAGCCCCAGTGTCAGCACAGAGCCTGCTTGGGTCTCTCTCTCTCAGTCTCTCTCTCTCTCTCTCTTTCTCTCTCTTCATCTCCCCTACTCATGCTGTCTCTACTGTCTCTCTCAAAAATTAATTAATTAATTTAAAAAAAAAAAAAAACAAAGGCTGTGAGGTGAAATGGCTCAGGGCTCCTCTGTGAGAATTCTAGAGCCCTGAGGCGGAATCTGGGCTCCGCATCCTGTTAGCTGTGTCACCTTGGAAAAGTCACTTCCCCTCTCGGAGCTTCCATTTCTCCACCTATGAAATGGAGTTCATAACATGACCTGTGGGTAGACAGAATAACGACCCCTAAAATGTCCTCATCCTAATCCCCAGAGCCTGTGAATAGGATACTTTACAGGGCAGAAGGAAGTTTGCAGGTGTGATTAAGTCAAGGATATCGAAATGGGAGATAGTTCGGGGTTTTTCTTGTGGGCCTGATATGACCGCAAGGGTCCTTATGAGGGGGAGGCAGGAGAGTCAAAGTCAGAGAGAGATTTGAGGACATTATGCTGCTGGTTTTGAAGATGGAGGGAGGGGTCAGGATCCAAGAGATGCAAGCAGCTTTTAGAAACTGGAAAAGGCCAGGAAACCAGTCCACCCATAGAATCTCCAGAAGGAAAACAGCCCTGCCAACACCTTGATGTCACCAGTGAGACCCCCCCACCCCTTTTTGATTTCTGACCTCCAGAACTGTAAGATAACAAATCCGCGTCGTTTTCAAGTCACTAAGCTACGTGATTTGTTACAGCAGCTGTAGGAAACTGATACAGCCTGCTTCACGTGGTTTGGCAGAGAAAGCTCTCAACCCCTCGTAGCCATTGCCACCCGTCACGAAATAATGACAAGACTTGAGGATGACCCAGATGTGTCCTAACCAGAGGTGGAGTCCACCTGACCAGATTTCTATAAGGCATAGCCCGGGGCCTTTCTGGAAGGTTGAGTGGCTGCCCCCCTACCCTGACCCGGTCTGTCCCTTGGAGTCAGTGGAAGGAAATGCCAGTGTTGCCTTTAGGCGGTGGCTTCTACTACCTGTTATCAAGGGCACAGTAGAACCTCCTGGTTCTGCTTTAGTTCCATAAACCCAGCCTCGCAGAGTCTACGCAGGAACATGGTTCTTGCCTCTTGTGGACATCTGCCCATCGTACGTGCTTGAAATGCATTGATGAGAACGGTCACATCCTTATTAGTTAAGCAGAGGGTGTAAGGTGAGGTCTCAGTTCATCCAAGTGAATGCTGTATTGTTGAGGTGTTAGGCTCAGGCACAGGGTGCTTCCTTTCCTTCCCAAATTAGGACCCCGTAAGGAATAAGAAAAATAGGAAAACTGGAGACCAAACCATAAGCTTGGTTACCATGAAGCCGATGGACAAAGGGAGCCAAGAGTCTGTGGGCAAATACGTTTGCTAACATTCTGTGCTCGAATTAGAGACTCGGCCCCACCCAGTCGTGGGCAGAGTGGGACAACCCCGGCCATGCCCATTGGGGGTGGATCTTACCCCACGAATCCTCTGCCAGGAAGGAGGGGCGGGGGCCTGAGGCAGAGAGAGAGGGAGCAGAGGGAGGCAGGGAGATAAGACAGAGTTCTCCTGGGAGATGCCAAACTCAGAATCCAGTGCCTCCTGCCCTTCCCCCTCTTCCTCCCCACCCCACCCCCACCCAGGGGAGAGCAGGGGCAGGAGGAAGCAGAAGGGCATCCTCTAGCCCGTAAGACACCTCTGGAGCTAGGAAAATAGGAAAGGCCACCATCTGAATGGATGCAGAGCTCTGGAGGAGAGCCCAGAGTGTACATGAGCTCAGGTCCCTCCACGAAGAAACCCAAGGATGGAATAATGGAGCTTCCAACCTAACCCTTAGTTCTAAGAGCTCACTTTGCATGAAGAATTTTGCAGGGATTTCTTGAGCACAGCACGTAGCCAAGGTTCTGTTAGAGAAGAGGGTTAATGCCATCTGAAATCACTCAGCATGCCAAATGTCCCTGCTCTATTGCCTGGGCACAAAAGGACAGTCAAGACTTTGCTGACAATTTCCCTTGCTGGGCAGTGGGGGGAATGAGCTGGATGTTCATGACCTGGACTCGGTGTCCTCCGCTCTGGCAAGATGGGACCCCACCTCTGGAGCTCTGTCCCTTCTGAGTAAAGCATAGACCGTGAGATGCGGCAGCCTGGTGAGAGATTGCAGCCCTGTCTCCTCCTCTGGACGCCCAGGCAGAACTCGAGCCCTGGTGGCCGCTGGTGTTAGAGCACATAATGAGATAACTTGGTCTCCTAGGATGACAAGAGTCGTGGGCTCAGAGAATGTTTTTCTTAAATGACATTTGTTTACAGTGACGTTCTTAAAAATAGTAAATATATTCATACAAGCAAGCAATTAGTGTCCCGCCGGATAAGTCCCATGGTGGCATGAGAGTGTAATCCTTAAGCAAAAAAACATCAGCCTCAAACTAAGCATCAGAAATTCTTGCTTTAAGATCTCCCTTCTCTGTAAAAACAATTCCCGTAACTTTCTCTAGAGCCAGGATCCCCACCTGAGATCTGCGGACAGACTCCAGCAGTGGGGGCACACGAATGGGGATAAGAAAACATTTCAAGCGTATTTTCATTAACCATTAACCACAAGTTGGTATTTTTCTTTTTCCTGAGTGAGGATAGACAAAGAAGGGCAGTGTTCGCTGTGCCCGTGACTGTTACCAGCAAAAGTCACGGATATTTTCATATCACATCACAGAGGACGCAAACACATCAGAAATACGCCCACGCTCTGCTACTTTGAAGTGAATCTGATCACTAGATTCAACACGAGATCCGGTTACTGAGGGTTTGCTAAAGAAAGACTTGAGTGCTCGCCTGGGTGGCTCAGTCGGTTGAGTGTCCGCCTCTTGGTTTCAGCTCAGGTCATGATCCCAGGGCCGTGGGATCGAGGCCCAAGTCAGGTTCCTCGGAACCAGCTCGGGATTCTCTCTGCCTCTCTCTTGGTCCCTCTCCCCAGGTCATGTCCTCCCTCTCTCTGAAATAAAAATTTTTTAAAGAAGAAGGGCTTTATCACATCAATTTGTCTGCTGCTTTGATCCTTTTATTTCAATATAATTTGCTTCCTTTGTCATCCTGTGTATTTATTTTATGTGTTTGAAAACGTTCTGCAAAGGGGCCCACCAGCTTAATGTGTCCGTGGCACAAAACTCTTTAAGACCCTGGACCTGAGGAGCTGCGTAGGGGCTTTCTCTCCCTTGCGGAGGTCCCCTCCTCCCTCTGGGACAGCCCACATCTGGGCCCACATCCAGGCCCTTCCTCTTCCTAGACAGAGACGTTCTGGGTCGCCGCCCTATGCCTTTGCCTCCCTTGTGTCTACCATCACGGAGCCCCCACCTGCTGGGTCCCCAGGGACACTTCGGTCGGTCCACCGCCTCTCTCTGACTCTCTTCATTGATAGAAAAGGACATAAGAAAACTCATCAGGTTGTGAATTTTAAGTTTGGGGTTTGTGGCCCCCAGATGAATCCAGTTGATTTAGTCCAGCAATTCGTTCTGGGGAAGGAATAGCCACCTGGATGCTACATTAGAGTGGTACATCGTTTGGTAAATCTTGGAGCCAAGGGCCGAGGCAGCCACAGTCTACACCCTGGGAAATGGAAGATAGCCTGAGGTCAGAGCTCCGCTCTGGTCAGTGCTGCCTGGAGTGTCAGGCTGGGATGGACCCAAGCCTTCTGATTTTATCTCCCGCCTCTCTTTCCCTAACTCATACCTGCATTCCAGTAATGTCAGCATGTTCCCTTGCCTCTAGGATGATGCACTTCTTACTTTGCATATCAGTGCCCCCAAGATGGACCCCAGTGATCCCCACCTCCTGGTATCTGAGCTGTTAGGTAGTCCCCCCTCCAACCAAGTTGAAGGGGGATGAGGTGTGGGACCAATGGGATCTAGCAGAAATGACATGGTGAGACCTCCAAGCCTGGATTGTTCTGATTCTTACTTGCTGTGGGTGAAGCCAACGGCCACATTGTGAGGACCCTCAAGTAGCCTTGTGGAGAGGTTCACGGGGCAAAGAACCAGAGCCACCTACCAGCAGCTGGCGCTGTCTCGGCAGCTGGTGCTGTCTCAGCAGGAGCGTGACCAAGCTGTCCTGGAAGCCGATCCTCTAGCCTGCTAAATCTTTAAACTACAGGCTCAACCGCATCTTGGTGGCTGTGTCATGAGAGACATGGCCCCAGAATCATCTAGCTAAGCGGCTTCTGAATTCCTAACCCACAGAAACTGAGTGAGGTAGGAAGTGTTCATCATTGCTTTAAAGCATGAAGGTTGGGGAGGTGGGTCACATACGCCGGGTCCTCTGCTAACCCTGCTGCTCGTTTCCGGTAGCCTTCCAGATCTGATCTGAAGAGCTCCTCTGAGGAGCCTTCCCGACCTTCCCTGGCTGAATTTATTGCTCCCTCTTCCTTTCTGCGCACAAATTATTTATCATCCTCTTAACAAAGTTATCCCAAGGAAAAACAGTGTTTTGATTACAGTCTCCTCTGTCAACTCTGGGCTTCTTGAGAAGGTTTGCAATGTACTCATACTTCAGAAGCCCATAAAAGGGGCTCAGAAGATGGTTGAGTGGATAAAGGGGGTGTACAGGCACTTGGGTAAACTTACGCCAAATACATCTGAAGCCCATGGTATTTCCAAAGCATATTTGACTGGAAAGACCAAGTCCTTTAAAGGGGTTGAGAGGCAGCATTAACTAGTACATAGTCTTAAGCCCATTCTTGACAATGGAATAATGATAATGGGTTGCTTCTTTGGGAGGGAATTAGAGAACCACGAAAACATTTCCAAAGGCAGTTGGAATGCTTAACTGTGCCAGACTATTCATATCTAATGCCACCCTGCCCCTGTTGGCATAGCTCACTGAATTGCCTGATCTTGTCCAAACATCTTTGTTTTTAAAAAAAAAACTGACAAAGGGTCTTATCACTTAAATTAAAAACCATTTGGGGTGCCTAGGTGGCTCAGTCGGTTGAGCATCCAACTTCGGCTCAGGTCATGATCTCACAGTCCGGGAGTTCGAGCCCCACATCGGGCTCTGTGCTGACAGCTCAGAGCCTGGAGCCTGCTTCAGATTCTGTGTCTCCCTCTCTCTCTGCCCCTCCCCTGCTCATGTTCTGTCTCTCTCTGTCTCAAAAATAAATAAAAACGTTAAAAAAATTTTTTAATTAAAAATCATTTTTGCTTAGCAAGCGTAGAGACTACACCTCCTCCTAATGTCCTTACTTACTGAGGTTGCGAAGGGGGGCAGGAAGGAGATGGAGTGAGAAACTGGAGGTAAATTATGCATTCCCCCACACCTGCTTGCACATCGGCCCCTGCCTCTTGGGTTAGACCGTAAAGCAGGGGCCACTGGTGGCCTGCCCAGATCCCCCAGCACTCACCATCCCAGTGGGGCTGTCGGCTTCTCCATCCCTGCAGCTGCCTCCCTGGGGCCTTGTCTCACCACAAGTGTGTACCCGGTCTGCTCAGGAGCTACTGCTCAAGGAGCCGGCGTGAGCCTTGGAGAGATAAGGTGGAGGCGAACGTCCCACGCTTGCCCTCCCAGTAGGACAGCTCTATGCAGTCTCCCTGCGGGATCGAGCCCCATTCAATGACCTGCTCGTCACTGCCCACAGCTTTTCCATTTTCTGGGTCACTTCTCCCACTCCCTTACTTGTGCTTCTTGGCATCACCTCCTGGGGAAGCTATTTGCACCCAAGTCAGGGTCTCAGGGTCTGCCTCTGGGGGGAGCAGAACAAAGACAGAGAGCTAGCCGGGTCCAGCAATCCCTCCTCGCCTCTGCACTTAAGATGACACACAACAGGCACAAGGTGCCGTGGCGAGCTGACCCTGTGTGTTTGTACCCTGTCAGGCCCCTCATCGGTGAATGGAGTTGAGGGCTCAGGCAGGAGGTGTGCGTTTGCGATCAGAGCTCTGGGCACAGGCACCCGCGAGGTGTGGGTAGCATGCAGGCTTCATGCGCTGTCCTCCCTTCTCATCCCCCTGCTTGCAGCACAAATCCCAGAGTCTCTCCACCCAACCCTCTTCTCACCTACCTCCCAGCACCTGCCCTTTCTGAAAGGCTATGCTCCCCTATCCCGGAGTTTCAAAGATGCGAGAGCTGTGTCCACCTTAATGGTACAGGGAAGTCGGCATGGAAGTGATTATGTCAATGTGATACGCGGGACCGGGACATGCTCTGTCCAGAGAAGTAACTTTGTCTTAGACGGCGGAGGAGGGCAGCCAGGAATGGGACGTCCTGAGCTGGGGGGGAGGGCTGCCTAGAGAAGTGATGGGCAAGCATTCTCTGTCAAAGACCACATAGTAAATGTGTTAGGTTTTGTGAGCCACATTGTCTGTGTTGCAAGTACTCAACTTTGCTTGCTTTGTAGCACAGAAGTAGTCATAGACAGCACATAAACACATGAGCATGACTGGGTTCCAATAAAACTTTATTTACAAAAGCAAGTTGTGGCCCAAACGTGATCCATGGACCATAGCTTCCCGACCTCTGACTTAGAGAGTAGGAAAAAATCTTCTGGGAAGAGAGGGAGGATGACTGTTCCTGGCAGAGGGAAGAAAACGTATAAAGGCAAAGGTTAGGAAATCAGAGGGAATAAAACAGACTTGATTTATCAGAGCCCTGATTTGGCAATAAAAAAATAAAACTAATAATAGGAACTTTTATTAAAGAGTCAAAGTGAGCCAGGCTTTGTGCCAAACACTTGCCATGAAATCCCATTTAATTCTTACTCTCTCTGAGTTTGGGGGACTGTTTCCTTCTTCATGGTATACATGAGGTGGTTAAGTTCAGAGAGGGCAGATAACTTGCCCTGGGTCCCACAGCTGGTAGGTGGCCAGGTGGCAGGAACCTGGACAGAGTAACGGAAGCTGGTATGATGCCGTTGGCACATCTCTGTGTCTGTCGTTAACTCAACTTTAATGGTTTTTTTTAAGTTTTTGCCTTGTTTTACAAATGGAATTTGATTTCTCGACTTAGTCCAGAGCTCTCTGAATGGATGCTTGAGATGTGTCTGCTGTGTTTCTCCTGGGGCTATTTCGTGAGAAATAAAAGGGAAAAAAAGTGAGATATTTAAATTCTCCAGGGGTATTGGTTTCGAATAGATAAAGTGAAGAACATTTTTTATTCATATTAGAAGTGATAGTTGGATGTGTGTAATTTTTTGCTCTACGAGATGGTGAGAGTACACAGCGCAGATCTTAGAATGTGAAATATGAATTTAGATGACATTTTGAGGAAACTGATAAACACAGCATCCCACAATTGGACTGAACTTGCCTGTGAAAATCTTTTTCCAGCTCACAAATGATATGGTACAATTTGAAATTATAGAGATAAGTGGACTGAGTCTAATGGAATATTAAAAATACACAACATACCAATGAGAGAATAATTTTCCTTGGCAAAAGTTCCCATCTCTTAAAATGTTATCAAAAAATTGGAGGTATTCTGACAGCTAGCAGTAACCCTTGGACTTAAGAAATGTTGAGAGAAGGGCCATGGCCCAGAAGTCTGCCACGGAGAGTAAGAGACCCAGGAACAGGGCTAGAAGCTGGCGTCCTCACGACCGGAGTTTTGTTTCCAGCATGGGCTTGGGGTGTCTGTCCACCTACTTAAAGACAGAACAAGGCCTTATAGCATGCTTTCTCCTACCCACCTGTGTCGATGAATAGCGTGAAAAAGTGTCTGCATCCGCGTGCATGTAGGCATGTGTGTATGTCATGTGCACACATGTACATGTGTGCTTGTGTCTTGGCAAAGTCGAATGCAGGGGCGCCTGGGTGGCTCAGTCGGTTGAGTGACCGACTTGGGCTCAGGTCGTGATCTCGCCGTTTGTGAGTTCGAGCCCCGCGTCGGGCTCTGTGCTGACAGCTCGGAGCCCGGAGTCCCCTTTGGATTCTGTGTCTCCCTCTCTCTCCTGCCCCTCTCCCACTCACGCTGTGTCTCTCTCTGTCTCAGAAATAAACATTAAAAATTTTTTTTTTGAATTTTTTTTTCAACGTTTTTTATTTATTTTTGGGACAGAGAGAGACAGAGCATGAACGGGGGAGGGGCAGAGAGAGGGGGAGACACAGAATCAGAAACAGGCTCCAGGCTCCGAGCCATCAGCCCAGAGCCTGACGCGGGGCTCGAACTCACAGACCGCGAGATCGTGACCTGGCTGAAGTCGGACGCTTAACCGACTGCGCCACCCAGGCGCCCCTAAAAATTTTTTTTTTTTGGAAAAGCCAAATGCAGAGAACTAGGTGAGAACAACTACTTGGGCTGAAGATCTTTCAGATTGTCCGTGATACAGTGATCATGGTTCCTGGCTTTGCAATTTTACCAAAACTTCCATGCCCCGCCCCCGCCCCTCAAAATTGGGGAGACTGCCAAAAGGATGCCAGCTCTTTATTTTGCCAAGGAAGAATATTTTTAAAAGAACTTGAAATGTCATTATTACCTTTTTCTCATGAGAGAGGGGACGGTTTATACATTCACACGCTCGCGCGCACACACACACACACACACACACACACACACATTCACAAAGAAGGAGGCAAGCTATAACCTCAGAGTGAACCAAACTGGGGAAATGTAACCATATGAACAGATTCATGATGCTTATCTTGCTAAAGGGCACCAAACATTCTGATATAAATAAATAGCCCATAGCTTAATGTAAGATACTAAGAAGAAGAAAACATTTCGACTGTCCCAGGAGACAGCATGAAGAATAAAGCCCCAAATAAAAAAGGAGGGGGTGACAGTGGTATCCCTAGAATACTAACAGTTGGGATCTGAATGTTGCATAAGAAGTGAGCCCCGACGCCAGCGGCAGCTAAGGACCCAGGCCTTGGGGTCTGTCACTTCCTAGCTGTGGGACCCGGGAGGTTGTTTCACCTGTCTTACCCCAGAAGGGGGCTGATAAAACACCCACCTCACAAGGCGATTAGCTGGTGAGTGTTTCTAGCACATGAGTAGCCCTCAGTCTTCACTAGTAGCCCTGGAAGCTACTCTTTTTTATAAAAGAAAATACTTGGGGAAGAAAGGATGTCCCACATGAACATTCATAGAGACATTGATCGATACCCTCACCCTACATCATTCTCCAGATGTGCACCAGACGCAGCCACACCAGCCAGGAACCTCTTAGGAAACCAATTCCCCAGCATGACCCGGGCCTGAATCAGAGGCTCTGTGTGTGGGAACCCACACTCTGTGTTCTCAGCAAACCCCCTCGGTAATGCCGATCCACATGACCATTGAGAACCACCGATCGGACCCGGCGTGCTTTTTAACTCTGATTCTGAAGTCAGCTGAATCCAGAAAATATTTCATAGATCGGACAAAAATAAGGGACGAAAGAAAAGCACGGATCTGTTTGGGTGGCATCTCACTTTAAACTCCAGGATTATGCTGGTAAACCAATTCAAGCATTATCTTTTGAGCCTATAATGCCTGCTAGGACCGCAGGAAACATGCATTAAAGCAGAGTCAGTCAGCATGGATTTACCTTTTCCCCAAGCCATGAAGCATCAAGCAAAGACAAATGGTCAATCACACAACCCCTCGCTGGGAGCCCGACCTCAGGATGGCAGGCAGAACAGCTGGACACGGAGGACCAGAAAGGCCGCTTGCCCCAAAATATTGGGACCCCTTTACAGACCGATGGATGACGGCTGTGTACCCAGAAAACCTCTCCAAAAGTCACAGAACGAACTTCTTCTTCAGAGACAAACACTCCCATGAATCAGGTATTAGATCCCACTTGTGCCAGCCTTTCTCCGGGCTCTGGACAGTCAGTAAAGACGTGGACAATGGGGAGGGAAGTGAAGGGTCAAAAAGGCAAGAGAATGTTTGGGGCCAAAATTTGCTTCATTTGGACTCAGTGGGAACTGTCTTGAAGGCTCAAAGTCTGTCATCAGAAACCAAAAGCATCGACATTAGATGAAGATATGCATGTGCCGTGTAGGAATCCAACCCGGGTGTGAAGGCAGTTACTAATACAGCCACGTTTCTCGGGCTCGCCCCGTGGGACAGGCGCTCCTCTGTGTCCCCTCCGTTTATTCACATACATCTAACCCTCACGTGTGCCCTGTGCATCCGGTGCCATTATCACTTCCTGCGCCGGGTCGAATAGTGTCCTCTAAAAAGTCACGTCACCCCAGAATCTCAGAACGTGGCCTGATTTGGATATCGGATATAATTAGCGGATGTAATTAGGTGAGGTCATATCGGCTTAGGGTGAGCCCTAAATCCAGTATGACTGGTGGTGTCCTTGAAAGAAGAGGAGAGACACACACAAGACACAGGAGCTGTGCCACAGGAAGACAGACACAGAAAGTAGAGACGTGTCTCCAAGCCAAGGAAGGCCTGGATCGCCAGCAAACCTCCACAGCATGAGCTGGGAGAGAGGCAGGGAGCAGATGTTCCCCCAGAACCTCCAGAAGGAACCACCCTTGCCGATACCTTGATCTCAGGCTTTTGGCCTCCAGAAGAATAAACTTCCATTTGGGGCACTTGGTGGTGGCAGCCCCGGGGCACGCACCCACTCCTGTTTGGACATAGAGAAAGGTTGGTTGAGAGGGGTCACCTCCTGCCAGGCTCACGCAGCCTGGGTTGGGGAAGTCATCACACGCGTCTGAGGAATTAACAAGTGTCTACATGAGGACTCAAACTTCATCTGGCTGGTCGGATCGCATTGCTTTTAAGGATTCCTTAAAGCCACCGACTTGGAGCCTCTTGATTAGAGGTTCTTGATTAGAACCCTGGAGGCTTTGAACCAACCACCGCAAAATTCACTTGCACGGGGATTTCCCTTCAAACACCGCTCCTTCCTCTGCAGTGATGTCAAATGACGATCGTTTTATGGACTCAGGAAGAGTTAACAAGCAGTAATAAACAGTCAGGACTGGTTCTTACTGCAAATGTCTGCACGTGTTTGGCCTTTTCAGTGGCCCAGTCAAAGAGGGGTTCTGTTCATCAGGAGAGAAACCTTACTCTGTCTCATAATTTCCCTCAATGCACAAGCTAGAAAGAGAGCAGCTTGGATGCTCTGGGTTGAGTGACTAGAAAATTACCCCAACTGTCAAAGTTTTCAGTGTTAAAAAGGAGCGCAGATTTTCTCAAATACTTAAGAATTTCTAGATGTCACAACAGAGAGATTACCAAAATATGAGAATGAGGGTTTCATAAGCAGGCAAAAATACATATATTCTTTTACCAAGAGCCACAATATTTGGTGGAGGGCATGAGGGAATAAAAACCACACCAACCAAAGCATTCGTTGTGTCTAGAAATAAAATAGATTACTAAATTGCTTTCGTAACGCATTCACCTACTCTTCGTCCCCAGCATTGAAAACTGTACATATAGAGAGATACAGATATAGATATATAGAGAGGCCAGAAAAAAAATTAAAGAAATGAAAAGCTGATATATGTGGGTGGATCTTGTTATCGTGTTCTTTTTATTGGATCAGTTGCCTCCATTTCCATTCCAACCAGAGAATTAATTCAAAAATGGCTCCTGGTGGTTTATTCAAAAAGCTGGTTTTCCAGCACGCCATCCAAGACCGTGTGGCGGGTTATTATCTTTGCCATAAGAGCACGTAACAGAAAGGGGTGTCCTTCAGTAGTTTCTGTCCTGTGTTGACTCGGAGGGGCGGGTAGAAAGTTTCCTCCAAGGATTTTGCTCTGTTTGAAATGTTTCTTTGTAGTGCTAGAGAATAAAAAGCCAAAATAATTCCACAGTGAGCCTGTCTGGAGAGTGTGGCTCCGCTCTGAGCCTCTCTATTCATCAGAGTTGTGCGCGCTCTATAATTTTGAGATCCAGAGCTAGGCTTTCGTGACATTTCTCTTTGCGAACATGCCACTAATTTCTAGCCCATAAAAATAGTGCCAGCATCTCAGTGAGCTAATGTATGAGGCAGAATCAAGAAGCCACGGATCTGATTTTATTTCATATTTTCAAAATGGAGCTACGCTTTGCAGAAAGCAATTTGTGGGAAACAATTCTTTACAGTACGGTGAGTTATGGGCCATCTCAAAGGAGAGGCATCGCATTCTAGATACGGGATTTGAATGTGAGAGCTTGCTCACTCGTGTTGAGGAGGGCGCGTATCTATGTTCTTCTCCCTCTAATTTATGAAAGGCAGATGATCTTTATCGATCAGCAGATAATTTGTAAGCCCCTACTCTCTTCCAGGTGCAGAGTTTGGAAATGACACCAGAGGGGTAAATAAGCCAGGTGAAGCCCCTGTCATCATGACAGTCACAGCTTAGCAGAGAAGACATTAAACTAGAAATGCAGATCCTCTGAGTGTTACCAAGGGCAAGGTGGGATGGCATGGGAGTATAGAGCTGACGGTTCCTCACCGAGTTGGGGGAATCACGGAAGGCTTCCTGGAGGCGGTGGCACTTATTTTGAGACTTGAAGGTTGTTAGCCTGGAAAGGAGGTAGAGGGGTAAAAATATTATCGGCACAGGGACCAGTAGATATAAGACGTTGCTGGTATATTTAAAGAATTGAGAGAAGTCTCGATGCATTGACGATCATGTATTCCTGCATGAGAGTCTAGTCATTCTGGCAAAGGGGAAAATGAAATGAATTCCTAGAAACTCTTGCTGAGTCCAGAAACTCTTGGTGGTCATTGGCTGTGCCCAAATCTTTCTCTGGGCACAACCAGTTCTAGCATAAGAGGATGTTCAAGATAGTGACTCCGCAAGGGTCCTAGGAGAGTGGGCTATATGCAGCCTGGAACTCCCTCCGGGCCAGCTCAGGAAAGGGGGCTGGCCAAAAGAGACTCATTAACAGATAGTCTAAAGTTTGGTGTATTAGTCAGGGCTAGCCTAGCTATGCTGCAGAACAAGTTAACCCCAACATTTTAGTAAACGTAACACACCAAGGATTCTTTCTTGCCCAGCCATGTGATCATCACTGGTCTGCTGGGGGCTCTGCTCCAGATAGCTATTGAAGGACCCCAGCTGGCAGAGACCCTGCCAACTTGTACTACATGCAGCATGTGGCCTTTTTTGCAGCTGGGGCAGAGGAAGAAAGAGCTGAGGTATTGGACACCTGCTCTTAAATGCTTCAACCTACAAGTGACACCTGCCATTGGCTGGCAGTGGTCGTATGACCTCAGCCAAGTGGAGAGGGGTGAGACACTTGGGTGAGCAGGACGGTCACCAGGAAGTCACTTTCTCTGTTGGAGTTGGAGTGGGGTCATGATACGAGCTGGGTGAGAGGCTTCAAGATGAAACCAACGGTAAAAACTCCGCAGGAAACAGAATTGCTGGGAGTCTGTATAAGGTGGTGGGGAACAAAGCAGGGTATGAGTGGAGGAGGCCTTTATTGTAGCATTAATAATAGTAACAGGTTGCCCTCATGATATGTGGGGCATGGGGCTTCACACAGATTGCCCCATCTGATATTCACAACAACCCTCTGAGGCAGATGCAATTATTATTTAAATTTTACAGATAAATTTTACACTAAGCCCCAGAGCAGGAAAGTCACTAACCCCGCCTGCTCAATTAGTAACATCAGAGCTAGGATTTGTTGGTCCCACTTCCCAGAATCCTCCTGTTCTTAGAACTGCTAAATTTTATCATTGCCCTGAAGCCATGGCCTGGAAGCCTGTCCAATCTGGAAAAAAACGGAGAATGGAGACTTAAAGGGATTGAACACATGGAAAATGTGAAGTTAAGCATTGGGAAGTGAGTTAGTTAGCTTAGGAGACAGTTGTTACTCCGCGGGGATGGAAAGAGAGCCTCAGCCAAACAGGAAGCACAATCAGAAATAGGGGTTTGCCAGGCTCAGCCCAGAAGATCTGCTTGGTGGCTGCAGTAATATCGCAGATACCTAGAAAGAGCTAATACTTCAAAAAAACACTTACATAAAAATGAATTTCCTATCACAGTTTTACAGTCCTCATTTGAAGGAATTTTAGTGAGCTAACAGAGAGAGAAAATTAGCCACTTTAACTATAATACCTTGAATATTACACTAATCCGGTTACGAGTTTATAGACCCTTTGATCAGGAGCCAGAGAAGTTGTCTGGAAAATGAATTAAAGCCACTTCTCAAATGTCCAAAAAGGCATGTTTAAAGAAACACTCTTGAAGTGTCTTGCAATATGTACTAAAACCCAAATATCCGTATACCCATAACTCAGTAATTTTATCTCCTTAGTATGGCACCAAGAGACTGAATGCCTATACCCACCAAAGACACACACAAGAATAGTTTCAGCAATGTTTTTTGTAATGGCCCCAAAATGGAAACAATGGAAATATCCATTAACAGTAAGACGTCGGACGGATGGACGGATGGATGGATGGATGGATGGACGGATGTATAGATAGATAGATAGATAGATAGATAGATAGATAGATATGAATGGGTGGGTAGACAGATAATATTGATATATTGAATCAATGGATGGATGTATGTATGGATGTATGGATGGATGGATGGATGGACGGATGTATAGATAGATAGATAGATAGATAGATAGATAGATAGATAGATAGATAGATAGATATGAATGGGTGTGTAGACAGATAATATTGATATATTGAATCAATGGATGGATGGATGGATAGATGGATGGATGGATGGATAGATAGATATGAATGGGTGGGTAGACAGATAATATTGATATATTGAATCAATGGATGGATGGATGGATGGACGGACGGATAGATGGATAGATAGATATGAGTGGGTGGGTAGACAGATAATATTGAAATATTGAATCAGTGGATGGATTGATGGATAGATGATAGATAAATTGAATTAGGCGGTAATGAAAATCAACGAACTGCTGCTATACACACAGGTGACACTTACAGGTTCAATTTTGAATAAAAGAAGCCTCACACACAAGGACATATTCTGTACAATTCCATTTCTATGAAGTTCAAGCATAGGCAAAACTGATGTGAGTCAGAATAGTGATCCCTTGGGAGGGATGGCACTTGGAGAGCCTGGTGCAGAGGGAGAATGTTCTGTATCCTGACCTGGGTGGGGCTTACATGGATGTCCCCTGAAGTGGGTGGAGGGTTTGCCCTTTTGCGGGGGTGCTCGGGCTGTTTTTGGTCTTGGAGACCATGAATGCTATGTTTCAGCAAAAACAATCTCTGTCTAGATATCATCACAAGCAGCCATTCTCGGGATGGCATTAGAGCCAGGTTCTTGTTTGCATATAATTTTGCCAAAGTGTATATCTTTGCTGCTCAATTGCCAATTTTGATTATGGCTTCCCAGTCTACAAAATTGTTCTGGAAAGGTTTACTGGAACGCTGTCAGAAATGTGGCAACATCAGCTTCAGAGCCAGAAGGGGATGTGGCTAGCTTTGCGGCTGACCCGGCAGAGCTTGGAGGGTGATAGGGGGCACCAGCTGGAAAGGGTACAGGTCTTGCCTTAGGACTCCGCCCCACCCCCCCAAATAAAGGACCTCTCTTTAGGGTTCAGCCGTTGTCTCCCAAACTTCAGCTTGGGGAGTTTCACCTTGCCATATCTGTCTACTACATCCTTCATATGCTTTGTACGGCAATGCACTGTCTTTTACTACAGTAAACCCATCTAAGTAGGAGATACCATTTCACGACTCTGTCACTGAAATGGAAAACCAGCATTTTTCTAACGCAGATTAAGTTTAAATTATTGCACGCGTCACCTTGTGTAGTAGCTATCAGTAATTATTTCTTATCCTCTTACGTTTTTTACGGCTTTAAGGCTTTATGGTTTTAAATTATAAAGTAATCCCCATGTGTGACTGTGGAGTCTCTCGAGAGAGGGTACTCTTTGCTGTCTGAAGAAAACAAAACAAAACAAAACAAAAATAGAAAAACTAATAGTCTAAAACAAAACCCCGGAATTCTTGTGCTAATATTAGTATTAATAGCCAGGGGCCCCTCAGCAGGTTCCTTAACTGCCTGTTGTCGACAACAATACTAAAACCCCAAGGTCTGCTGTGAGAATTGGATGACAACACTGTCAGAGCCCCTTGTGAGGCGTAAAAGGATGTGCAAGTTTTACAAATATTGACATGATCCGTGGCTGATGCAGTTGGATATTAGAGAAATCAATCTAAGCCGTGCGCGGAGAGACCAGCCACCTTAAAAAGAGCGTTGCTTTTTCCAGGGACATGAGCTGGCTTCAGAGTCAGACGGGCCTGATTAGTGCTGGTTCCGCCACTGACCTTGAGTTGACCGACCTTGAGAAAAGAAGTCTAACCTCTTGGATCGTCAATATCCTCACCTATAATACGGGGCTGATAATTCCGCTCTAGGGGGTTGTTGGAGTTTAAATGAAACAGCATAATGGCTGGGCTGGGAGAGTGTTATTATTTTTCAAATGATTTTCTGAGAGTAAGCCTCCCAGATAATTGATGTAGAGATCAGCCCATGGGCTATTAAAGGCCTGCTCCCTTCCCTCTGGGGGCCTCCTGCTTAGGGAGTCATCCCCTCCCGCTCGCCCTTGGCCCACCCTGGTGGCCTCCCCACCGGGGCAGCCTCCAAAGAGTTTTTGTTTCCTCTTTACAGAAGGGCCATAATGGCGCCCTAATCCATTACAGTGGGTCACGTCAAAATACGACTGGCCAGGGGTTGACATCATCTCTTATTTACCTGCTGGAGCACACACTTCCATCTTAAATCACTTCGAGTCAGGGACTGTCAACAGTTAAGACAAGTACGTGTAATAAAGGGTATCGGGGAATAAAGTTCCACGGCATAATATGCAACCATGGGCTTTCTAATGTTAATAATTCAGTGGGTGCCAACGAGGCCTGGTCTCTTATTATAGACCTGAAACAGGTAATACTTCATCTTTTTTAAAATGTAACCATTTTTGAGTTATAGGAACACGGAAATGGTCTGTGGCCAATAAATGTCTAGTTTTATACTATTCAATAAATGAAACTAAAAAAGCACAGCAAAGTAGCTGGGCGCACTGGGTTGTAAACACCTGTGGAGTTGTTTCTTATCAGCAGGTGGTGGCATTGACTTCACAGCCTCTGGCCCCGTCGGAGTCTGATCTCCACATTCAGGTGGTGAAAAATGATGTCAGGCTGGCCTGAATTCCAGCTTCAGAGCTGCACATTCTTCAGGGACCATGCACAGAGGCCATCTGGCCCCATCTATAGGTTCAAGCCCAACTCAACCCCAGTGACTTAAATTATGTTTTCCCAGTACTCTAAAACTTATCCCCGGACCTTGCCACCTGGTAACTCTTCTTTGCGTGATCCCTGCTAGCAGCACAGAGCCCCCTTCAGACCGGTGACCTTAGCAGGCACTGTTGCCTCTGTCTAGAACTTTCTTCATTCACATCCTTACCTGGTTAACTTACAGTCACCTTCACGTCCTGGCTGGAAAGTCACTTCCTCCAGGAAACCCCCCGATCCACAATTACACTCTCCTCCAGTGCCCCCTCCCCAAGGTGCCTTCCCTTCATGCATCTGTCCCATCTAAATAAATACTGAAGGTGTGATGTCGGCCTCCCCCACCAAGAGTAGTGAGCACAGGATCCACGTCTGTTACGGTCCCCCTGTAGCTCTGGCACCGGGTGGCAGGTTGGCGTTTGTGGTCTAGCGTCATACTCCTCATGATGACGTGTGGCTCTTTGAGTCCACTTTACATTTAACCCAAGCTCCTATCTCATCACATGCCCTGCTCCTTCCATGTCCCTTTGACAGAGACTCACATCCCCCCCCCCCAGCCGAGAACCCTCTACGGTGGCCCACGCTGTGCCAGCAGATGCCCCCCCCCACCAGGACTGCCCACCACACATATGCATCCACCTGGCGCTCTCATCACTCATCACCTTCCCATTCCCGAGTTGCATCCGTTCCAAGGACACCTTCTTGTTCTGTGCTAGACCCGTGATGTCCACTGACTTCTGTGCCCAAACCGTCTTCTGAGCGCCACTCCCTAGCAGCTGGCTAGGGTTCTCCTAACCCTCCACGTCTGCCCCAGGGGCATCTGGTTGCACATCCACACCCTGTCCATTTTCTGCACCTGCCGCCTTGCTCCAGGGCCCACGATGAACCCTGGGAGGAGGGAGCCAGAGAGACAGCAAACCCCATTCCAGATACCCGAGTCTCACCTCGAAGCCCCACTATTCCTGGGAAGATGATGCAGCCAGAGCCTAAACCAGAACTTTAGAATGCAGGTCACTTTCCCTGCCCCAGCCCGAAGAGAGAGTCTCCTTTCCACCAAAGGTACCAGTGTAATCGGCATCTGCCAACTGACATCCTCAGACGGAAGCTCTTCGTCACTTGCCTGGAAGCCCACCCACAGGAGGTGGGTGTTATTGCAGTGGTATAAATGAATGGAACAAAGACCCACCGAGTTGAAATGTCACCATACCTGTCATGACCTTACCATTCAATAGATTTGTTTGCATAGAGATTCTTGTGGATTTGCATAATATGCAGCTTAGAGAATGAATAATGCATTATTAGAAGAATAAATCAGCATGTAATATGCGTAGGTAATATATTCCTACCAGGCCCGATGAAGGAATAGATGCTTATTCAGTGTGTTTATACAGAAATAGACTTGAAGATGTGTAACCACGTTGTTACATGTCCTTTCTGGTTATGAAAGCACAGAGTTCAAACATGGTTTCCAAGCAGCGTAGTGAGCAGACCTAAGTGTGAGCGCTCCCTCTTACTGGCTGAGAGATCTTGGCAAAGCCCTCAGCCCTCTGGAGAGCAAGTTTCTTCATCTTTAAATGGGACCACAGTCCTTATCTTGCAAAGCCATGAGGCTCAGAGAAGGGGTTGTGGGGGTGAGGTTGAGTAAGCTGCAGACAAACCCCCCATGAGCAGGAGGTGGTGAGGTCAGGACAGCAAGAGTCGTGCTGTGTCAACTTAGACGCAATACTTCATGTTTTGGGGTCCTCGTTTTCTCGCCTCTAAAGAAAATTATTGCTCTGAAGCATGCACAGTGGAATCAGATGGCAGCTTGCTCAGAACGGGAACTTCTCTCTCCCAGTGTCCTCACGGCTACCCCAGGGGCTGACTCCGATGGGCTCCGGTGGGTCACATGCCCACCCTTTGCACCAATCATGGTGGCTAGCAGAAGGGAGTCCTTGGATGGACAGCATCCTTCCGTTTCCTGGTACCTGTTATTTACTGAGCTCTTTCTTTATGCCAGAACCTGCGCTTCCTGTACTCAACCTCATTTAGCCTTTGGAACTACAGCGTACAATAACCTCCAGTGGTACGCTTCTTGTAAAGGATATAGAAACTGATACCAAGAGAGATTCTGTGACTCACCTGGCAATGGGTTAAGTAGGTTTCTCAGACCCCGTAAAGGGTGCGTTATACTGATTCAGCTGTAATACTGGCGGGGGAGGAGTCCCAAGCGGCACCTGTTTATTTTCATGCCCTTGTTTTTTGTGTGTGTGTTTTTATTTTATTTTATTTTATTTTATTTTATTTCATTTCATTTCATTTCATTTCATTTCATTTCATTTCATTTCATTTCATCTCATCTCATCTCATCTCATCTCATCTCATCTCATCTCATCTCATCTCGCCTCATTTCAGAGAAACAGTGGAGGAGGGCAGAGGGAGAGAGAGAGAATCCCAGGCTCAGCACCGAGCCTGGCGCAGGGCTTGATTCCCTCAACCCTGAGATCAGACGCTCAACCCACTGAGCCACTCAGGTGCACCGGTGCCCCTGCTGATTTGAGCACAGTTCCTTCCCCAGACCTTGTCACTGAAGACCTCAGTTCTGGCTCACGTCTGTAACTGGCAGAATAATGACCCCCAAAGAGGCCCACACGCTACCCCCCTGGTTCCCAGGCTTGTTACCTTCCCTGAGGGACGCTACAGAGTGATTATGGGGCCCTGAGATGGAGAGATGATCCCAGGTTATCTGGGTGTGCCCGTCTAATTAAAGAACCTTTCCAGGCTGGGTCAGAAAAGATATGAGGACTGGGGCACCTGGGTGGCTCAGTCGGCTAAGCGTCTAACTTCAGCTCAGGTTATGATCTCGAGCCCCGTGTCGGGCTCTATGCTGACGGCTCGGAGCCTGGAGCCTGCTTCTGTTTCTGTGTCTCCCTCTCTCTCTGCCCCTTCCCTGCTTCCTCTCTCTCTCTCTCTGTCTCTCTCTCTCTGTCTCTCTTTCAAAAATAAGTAAAATTACCTCTCTCAAAAATAAGTAAACATTTTTTTTAAAAAGAAAAAGAAAAGATGTGAGGACTGAAGAAGTACACCAAGGAGGGGCTGCAAGCTGTGGGCAGTTTCTAGAAGCCTAAAAAGGGAAGAAAACAGGCTCTCCCTTAGAGCCTCCGGAAGGAATCCTCCCAGCTGACACCATGATTTTAGCCGAGTGAGTCCCCTGTTGGACTTCCGACGTCCAGAACTGTGAAATCATGCATGTGTATTGTGGAAGCCACCAGGCTTGGGATCATCCATCGTATCAGCCACAGGGAACTAACACAGCACTGGAGGGGGAAGCAGAAACCCCTGGACCTACTGCAGCCACTGCCTTTGCTGTTCAGCCAGTCGTCAGAGGCTTCTCTCAATCATGGCAGAATGTCGGGGGGGCGGGGGGAGTTGTGTGGGGTTTGGGCTTTCGTTTGTGGGGTTTCTTGTGACAGTTTGTTATGCTGGAGTGTTTGTTGTGGGTTTGTTTTCCCCACTGGAGGGTGCCTGTTATCAAGCTTGGGGCAAACACGGCGTCATCATTAGCCCAGATAATAAAATCTGCACCCCTCAGAACTGTGACTTAAGCATCAGAAGAGGAGGAATATGTCTCTTCTCTTTCTCATTGTTCCCATGGGGCGGGCAGGGCACAGGCAGTGCGCATGAAGCCTGGGGACAGACAGCCCCGGTCCCAACCCCAGCCCTGCCACCAACATGCTGGGCAGGTTATTTCAATTCTCTGTGCTTTGCTGCCCTTATCTGTAAAATGGGACTAATAAGAATCTAACAGTACCTGCCTCTCTGGGGTGTTGTGAGAACTAAGTAATTTAATGCTCGTAAAGTGCTGAGAAGTTAGCCCAACACACAGTAAGCGCTCAGTCACTGTTGGCTGTTATTATTACTTACATCCTCACATACTTATCCAACTCCTTTCTCCTGGTGTTTCAACCCCAAGCCCCAGGAAGACGGTGACAACAGCACCTGTGCAGCCTCTTGCAGCTGGAAGAGTGTGGACTCATTTCACCCTTGTGGTATCCCTGTGCGGTCATTTAACTCTTATTGTACAAATACGGCTCAGAGAAGTTAGGTGATTAAGCCACGGTCACAGAGCCATTGCATGGTGGCATTGGGGCTCAGAATCATCCAGGAATCTGGTAAGAGCCACAGAGAAGTTCAAACACCCCCCTCACCTCCCAGCGCCAGCCAGGACAGGCTCCTCCTTCCCTTTTGCTCTCTGTCCCAATTTGGGAGCCGTGAAACTTCATGGAAGTCCCAGTTATTTTCTGAAAGCAGACAGAGGGGAAATTTGCTGTAATATTCATTTACTATTTAAGTGCCAACAAAACTTCAGGTTAGAACCACAAGAAACTTCGCAGATCTTTCCTTGGATGGGTTGGGTGACTCACCTAAGGGCACGCAGGTGGTTTCCCGGGAATGCAGGGCTAGACTCTCCAGGTTTCAACAGAGCATTTAATTAAAAGCACACACAATGAGCCACAAGCATACTCCCCACCACACACATACACATATTTAGCTCCATCTACATATCCCACACTTGTGCAAACTCCTTAATAATCCCCTTAATAGCTGTGATAACTAAACATATTCAGTTTTAATAACAGTTTCATGCATGCTTTCCCCCTTAAATCTAAATAATGCCCCTGCTGCTATCCCAACAGGGATACTATAACTGGCTATTTGCCGTAATAAAGATGAGGAAATTTTGGTTAATCACATTTTAAAGGGAAAAGTGTATTTAGAGAGATTTCAAATTGCAAAATTAAAAATGCAAACGTGAAATGATTTTTCCATTAATGTCTTCTCCTTAGGGAAATGTCTCCTATTATAGTGTTGGGCCGTCTGAATTGGCTGTTACCCTTCTGTGGGGTTTCTAGTAAAACATCAGCTCCTACAGGGCTCATTCTCAAGTGCTGGGAAACTAGCAGCCCCTATGGGCCCCTGTCAGTCCCTTTATGATGGCATTTATCCTCATGTATGTATTGTATAACTTCTTGTTTCTGAAGGGGTTCACTGCTGTAAACATAAGATCGTCTGTTTCGAGGTACCCCAACAGGTGCTTAGATATAATTGCACCAAACAACTTTAAACATCAAATAATAATTGCATCAAAACAACTTTAAAAATACTAGTCACTGAAAACAATTTACTGTGCTGGGTGCACTGTTATTTTCATCCTTATTTCTAAATAGTCCATTTACATATCAGCACTGGTTTTGGTCAAGAGAGAGACCACTCAATGCAAATTTCTCCGGTATTTTTTTTCCTTGTTACTCGTTATGGTTGGGGCCTCATGGCCATGCACCTGTGTAATTAGCAGGAGTCACCTTGAGAAATGTCCCCAGAGTGGTTATGCTCAGGTGGTTCTATCTAAATTGCTTGGCCCACCTGACTACTCTACAGTGGATTCATCGTAGGAAATATGAAAATCTCGGATTGGGAGAGAAGACAGAGGTCATTCCATTCAAATTCCCTCCTCCTAAACCCCTCTGACTTTTTTAAAACATTGCACACCTAGGCAAGCGTGCCCCTGGGAGAAGTCCAACTCTATGGCGGACCATCTGTGAAGTTAGAAAGCTAGCCTAGGATTAATGGTTGGCGGTTGAGATTCTAGAATCCATTAGACGTGGATTTGAATCCTGGTGCTGCCACTTCCAAGCTAATCTGCCAATACATCTTAAAATTATTAACAGGCATCACCCTTTACCCAACAGCCCTACTTCTGGAAAGCCATTCTTTAAAAAAAAAAAAAAAAAAAACAATAAATAAAAAACCCCAGTACTTGAAGATAGATATACAAGGACATTTGTTGAAGCATTGTTTTTTGTAGGGGCAAAAAGTAAGAGAAAAAGTTGCCTGTCCATCCATCGTGCATGACATTATGTGCCTTCCATGAAACAGTATGTGGCTTTTATTATTTATTTATTTATATATATTTATGAGAGAGAGAGAGAGAGCGAGGGAGAAGCAGAAAGAGAGGGAGACAGAGGATCCGAGGCAGGCTCCACCCTCTGAGTACAGAGCCTGATGTGGGGCTCGAACTCACGAAACGTGAAGTCATGACCTGAGCCAAAGTCAGATGCTCAACCGACTGAGCCACCCAGGCACCCCTGGTATGTGGCTTTTAGAAACAACTCTTGGTGTCTCTGATTTCCTGGACCAAAGCAATGCATGTGGCTTGAGTAGAGAAGTATGCATACAATTTTTTTTGTAAAAAAAAAAATTCATAAAAGTGCCTTGTACATGTTTTTGTAGGATCCTGCAAGGATAGTAAAAAGCATGGGTGATATGTACTCCTGCTGTCTTTCAGTAGTTATAGCAGAATGGAGATGTTAAAAAATAAGCAAAAGGGAAAATCACTCACCATTTAGTGCTACAAATGAAAATTTTATCTATAAAGTGACCACATTTAAGAAAAACATGAATCTGCATATTAAAGAAAAGATGGAAAGGAATATCGATAAACAAAGCATTTCTTTGATTAGGTGATTATGGAATTGTGGCTAGTGTTTTTCTTAGATCTCTCTTCTTTGAATATTGTATTTTTAATAAGATGCTACTAAGATCACTTATAAAGAGAACATTAAAAATGCAGTCCTAGCTAAGTAGGAGAGCAAAGGGCTGGCTAAGAAGGTCCTTTTAATGGGAGGTGAGAAAGAGTTTAATGACTTGCCTGGAGTTGTAAGCGGGGGGTGTTTAATACGGCTGCTGAGCTGACCATAAGGAATGTTCTCTGAAGATTATCATCTGTCTTGCATCCAACGCAGAGCTCTGTCTCCTTGTTCCTGCTGGCCCGTGAAGGGGTTCACGTATTTGAAATGAGCATTTTGGGGGTGTTCGGCTCAGTGCTACTTATGATAATCTGTAATAGGTTAAATATTTTCAATTAAAGCTTAAGACATGAAGGCCTCAGTTGAGAAATATCACCGAATTGAGTGGACCATAAAGTCAGTCTCTATAGGTCTCCATTTCTGGAATTTTATGGAGTCACTATCAAGCTGACCTTGTGCAGAGTTTTACGATTCTCATATTGGACACGTTCTTAAACATTTAGATGGCATTTTCAGCTGTCTGGAATCACTCCGTCATCCTCAACTGAGGCCCTCGGAATAAAGAGCTCGCATCAAGCTTTGTGTCCTGGAAGAATGGGGGCTCTCTCCATAAAGACTCTGACGCTACATGGCCCCCAGTTTGGTCTGCGTGAAGCTGGTGACGAGCTGTTAGGAGAGTAGACTACTTCTAATACCCAGAGCCCGGATCTTGCTTCCACCATCCCCTTGGTGTGATGTTCCCCTTTAGGTCAGTGTTGATTGCGTTTGAACATGCTCAGAAAAGCTTGATCCACTGCTATTTACAACCTAACTCCACAACTGCTCACGAGTAGTGCTTCTCAGACCAAACGTTTTTCAGAGGGCATTCCCCCAAGGGCGAGATTGGAGGGGGCTCCCGTGCCCTTCAGCCCCTCCCACTTGGATGGCAGGTGCCTGCCTGGAGCCGACAGATGACTCAGGTCTTCCACTTGGTGTTTCTAGATAGAGTTGGCAGCCTTCTCAGCATTTGTGATGATTCGTGTGCATCGAATACAAGACCCCAACCTGAGGAGGCGGTAGAATGGTGGAACATGGTTCCTTCCGCTATGGAAAGTGTGAGGATTTCAGTATTGCATAATTCTTAGTTAAAAAAAAGAAAAGTAGTGTACTTATTTTTTTGAATCAAAGTAGAATTCACATAAGACATATTATATTAGATCACATTAACATAAAATGAACCACTTGAAGGTGAACACTTTGATGACATCTAGTGCAACTGACAGCATTGTGCAATCACCGTCTCCACCTGGTTCTGAAACATTTCCATCACCCCGGAAGCGACCCCTGCACCCGCCTCCCCTCCCACAGTCCCTGGTGACCATCCATCTACTTTCTGTCTCTATGAATGCACCTATTTTGGACAGTTACTATCAGTAGAATCATACGATATGTGGCCCTTTGTGACTGGCTCCTTTCACCTGACGATGTCCTCAAGGTTCATCCATGTTATAGCCTGGGTCAATAGTTGATTCCATTTTATGGACGAGTACTATCCCACTGTGTGGATGGACCACATTTTGTGTATCCACTCCTCCATGGTTTGGGCTGTTTCCCCCTTTGGCTGTTGTGCATAGTGCTGCTAGGAACATAGGCGTGCATAGAGTTGAACATATTTAAATGTGAATGAGCAAATACACATACACACCCACAGGGGTCATCGGATCTCCAATTTGATCAATAATGATTCATTCTCTCTTCATACAAATTTATTAAGGCACAGATGTCAATGTGTAGGATGATACTGGAAGCCCCGACGGAATGCAGGTGTGGTCAAGGTCCTTAATCACATGTGCAGGATCCATTTTGCCATCTTTTTTTTTTAAGTTCATTTATTTATTTTGGCAGGGAGGGTGGCAGAGGGAGAGGAAGAGAGAAACAATCCCAAGCAGCTTCACGCTCAGCAAGGACCCCGACCTGGGGCTCAATCTCACCACCGTGAGATCATAACCTGAGCCAAAACCAAGAGTCAGATGCTCAACCAACCGAGCCACCCAGGCGCCCCACCCCCACCCCCACCTTTTGCCATTTTAAGATAACATTTCCAGGTCCCAGGGATTAGGGCCTGGATAACGTTGACATCACTATTCAGTCCACCACAAACACTGAGGCTTGGAAGTCAGTTGAGAATTAACTGGGAGACCAGACAATGAAGGGAGCTCCACACAGAAGCCCAGCATGAACAAAGGTCCCAGGGCACAATGGAGGCCGGCACCTGCAGTAACAAGAGAGAGGTGAGGCTAGGAAGAGACACCATGGTCTTTGTTGGCCAAATGGAACACTTGGATCAGTGCCCCGACCTGAGAAGCCCCCAAAGAGGCCCGGGAAAGGGAATGATGGGTTTGGTTGGATTGAGAGGTCACTCTAGGCCCATGGTGGGTGAGTGAAGTGGGGACAGTGAATAGCATATGGGGGGGGGGGATGTTAGGACACCAGAGTTCTGGTGCGAAGTGGCCAAGGTGGGGATGAGTATGTGGCAGCAAGGACCACAAGAAGTGGGCAGACTCAAAAACCAAAAGAAAGTACTTAGGGATCTGTGGCTTATGACAGACAAGCTTTGCTATTTCCTCTATTCATTCGCTCATTCTACAAATACTTCTCGAGCCCTTAGCACATGATAGGGATTGTGCATGGTGCTAGGATTATCATGCTGAACCGGCTGTGTCATCTTGGACAATTCCCTCAGCAGCGAGGTCTCAGTTTTCCCATCCATACAATGAGGATCTAGCCGGTGTCCATCTCTTGGAGTGCCACGAAGATTAAATCAGTGGATGCAAGAGGAGAGTTTAGGGCAGTTCTTGGCACAGAGAAAGTGTTCGGAGTGACTGAAAAACAGAAACACCCTTCCAGCTTTGACTCACCTCTCTTTGGATTGGGTAATGGAAGGAATTCGCCCAGGAAAGCATTTGGATAAACACCCATGGATAGCCATGAATCTCTTTGTCATTGTGAGTCATTGAGAAATCCACACCTTAAATATCTATTGAGCCCAAACTGTGCTAACTGCTATGGAGGGAAACGAGCAAAACCTAATCAGGTGTTGCCTTCATGGAGCTTATAACCTAGCAGGGGAGATCATCACCAGTCAAATAAACTTACCAACGAAGGTAACAAGCGTTAAGAGACAAATGGTCATGGTTCCCAGAGGGTCTATATTAGGGTGGACTGACTTGACCAAGGAAGTCATGGAAAGACTTCTCGTGGAAGTGATACTTGGAGTGAACCAGCGGGATAAGGCAGTATTACCTGGGCGAAAAGGGGTAGGAAGAACATTCCAGGAAGGGAGAAGAGCATGTACAAAGGTCCCATGGCCAGTATAAGTTTGGCAAGTGTGGAAGACTGAAGTAAGGCCAGCAGGATGGAGCATGGAGAGGAACAGGAGCCTGAGTGCAGATGCGGCTGGTGAAAT
This sequence comes from Panthera tigris, assembly GCF_018350195.1. NCBI lineage: Eukaryota > Metazoa > Chordata > Mammalia > Carnivora > Felidae > Panthera > Panthera tigris. The sequence continues at coordinate 56,420,888 of NC_056674.1, forward strand.
CAGCAGGGACTGGACTCCAACAGGCTCGTGGGCCATGTTGGCAGGTTCTGTCTTTATCCTAATGGAAATGGGAAACATTCTAAGTATTTTACATGGTAGGGAGACACTGTCAGAGAAGCATTTTGTAAATATCACTCTGGTTTGAGTGTTAAGAAGAGATGGGGAGGGAGTAAGGCAAAGGTAGGGTCAACTAGGACCCTACCGCACTGGCTCCAAAAAGAGACAGCAATGGCGTGTGTTGGCCTGATGGTGGAGACGGAGAGGGGTGGAACTTTGAGGGCCGGATGACGTCAGCAGCCCTCGAGATGGACTGGAGATGAGGAGAGGAGGAGGGACGGACCGCAAGGATGGCACCACTGCTTCTCAAACGGTGCAAATAGAATGTGAGAGGCTCATGGTGGATGGAGGTGGCACGTGTCCCAGGCCCTTCATCCTCTCAGTGAAGCCGAAGGCCAGCTCACTTGCTGGGAAAGAGTATTGAGGGCAAATGTGGAGTTTAAGGGCCTGCAAACATGTTGGAATGGCAGCTTGGGGACTCAGGTAACAAGAATGAGTCACAGAAGTGATGACTTCATTGAGCTACACAGAAACCATGCAGGGTGAGTAGGCATTTCATCTGTCGTGTCTCAGAAGACCCAGCGGTGTGCTCTATCTACAGACAGACCCCCAAGAAGTGTTTGTTGGGCAAGTGGATTAAACCAAACACCAATTTCACATGACTCTCACGAGCCCACCGAGGCAATAAATTGGTCCATCTGTAAAGTCGGTTTGCCCTGTGTTTCTTCCAGGAGCCGTCCCTGTGTCGCAAGTTAGGCTGCAGCCTAAAAGGTGAAATGCACTTCTTGGCTTGAATTTTTTATCTAAATGGTTTCCTTGTCAGTGAGAACTGAATGTAGGAGGTGTTAGAAGCCGAATTCGGTAGATCTACAATTGCTTAATTTTGAGGAACTGGAATATGAATGAGATAGAAAAGGAGAAACAGCCCCTTGTCCACACCCTGCCCTATCTAAGTGAGGTTTCATTTCTGCGGCACCTGTCAGAATCTTTATAATTCTGAGGCAGAAGCTTGTTAGACATCATTAATTCTATGGGGTGGGGGGAGGGTGAGTATATATAGAAACATATAACTATTACCTAAAATAGCGGCATTCTAGGAGGAAAAATAAGTTTATAGTAGACAGATCACCTTGAATTTTATGATTCCAAGCTGTAGCCCCTTGGAAGGGATTGTACTCCAAAATTATATCTTAGGAATATCTGATCAGGCCATTATACTATTCTTCCCAGGTTTTTCACCATATTTTTAAAGGAATATTATTTTATACTATAACTGTATTCAAAATTGTGCCTATTTCTCTATTGCCTTCCTAGGAATTTAATTTTGTTGTCTAAATGGGGGAAGTCTGTTTTCTTTCCCAGTTATGGCCCAAATAATAAATGTTGATGTTACTCTGCTATAAAAATATGTCCTCCATAAATTGCTTTGCTTGTCATTAAGATGTTTCCTAAACAAGTTGAACACGCACTATGTTTTTGTCAGACACTTACAGCAATCTTAAATTACCTGCTGTGTCTATACATATTCAGGAGGCCATAATGGAAATGTGCCAAGTGGCTCAGGAGAAAATCATTTATAAAGATTAGGAGGGGGCATGGGAAGCTTTGGCTCTTGTTGCTTGGATTGTGCACAAATGCGTTTGTTCCTGGGTAACTTCAGGTTATTTCTGTTCAGATTTATTTCTGTTTGCACCATTTCCTGGGCATTAGTCATCAGTGTCACCCAAAGCATTTACTCTCCGCTCATCTCCATAGACGATCAATCAGCATCTCGAGACTGAAATGACCAGTTAAGACAGACCAACAATCTGTTGATCTACTGGAGGAAAAAAAAAAATGCGGTCTCGGTTGAAAGGACTTTTGTGAGATTTCACCCAGGCAATTGAGTCCAAATTTATACTCAAGCTATAGAGTGGAAGTTGAGAGAATATTTTTAAAAAGGAATGCAATCCTCAGATAATGGGATGTCCTTGTGGATGGGTTGCAGAAGGAGTGGTTGATCCACTTAGGAAAAGTGTGGATTGTAGGCTGGTGTCAACCTAGTGCTCTCCCGGGATTATTTTACTCGGTGATTTGGATACAGGCACAGAGAGAAAGGCATCCTACTATCAGCAGATGAGACAAGGTTAGAGTCATAATGTGTCTTCAAAGACATATTAAACACATAGGCAGCAAGAATGACCCAGGCACCAGTATTTCTTTGATATTAGATACAACCTGGAATGGAAATTGCTGGCTGAAAGGTATATACAATTGGATATCTTGTTTTGTAACAACAAAAATAAACAAACAAGAAAAACTTCAAAAAGCAAAACCCACTTGAAGCCACACAAACAGTTCTCTGCGAGACTTTTCAGAACCTTTGTTATACCAGAATACCTTGCAAACCTTCAAGGGAGGCATCTGGTATGCCAAGTGTTTGGGAGACTGTTTTTCAAGGAATTACGACAATCTTGGAGATCTCGTATCCTTTGAACACAACTGGGGAAATGATAATTCGGATGAAAGCAAAAGCCTTAGAACTCTAAGACAAGGAAAAGGTGAGGCATTGAAAACAGAGCAGTCTAACGGTGGGGGTGGGAGGTGTGGAGGCAAGTGAAAGAACCATTTTTTGAGGGGTTGTTAGGAGTCAGGATGATAATTCTAGCTGTTGTTTTCAGAGCCCTTTCTATGTGTCAGGCACTCATGTTGTCCTCCCAAGAGCTCCATTTGGGAATATGCGAAATCTTCCCATGTTAATACCGCATAGAGGGGCAAAGTAGTTCATCCACGGTCATGCAGAAAGATGAGACGTCTTCTCTCTCTGTGGTCCCAGAGGAGGGTGGGGTCCAGAGAAAAAGGTTTCAGCTGAACCTTTGAAGGAGGGCTGAGGTAGGCAAAAAACTCGGAATCAGCTACTAGGGATATCATGGAGAGAATTTTTGCTCGATCTGGGCATGGTCCATGCAATTCCCTGATGTTCCATCCATGATTCATCTTTCTCTACAACCCATTCTTTGATATTAGATACAAGTCTCTTGGCTCTGAATCTTTCTGATATTTAGGTGGCTTGTCCTGGACAAGACATACTTCAAAATATTTTGTGTTATTGTCACACCCTGACCCTGAGCTTTTTGGCAAAGGTGGCTATGGTTGTCCCCGTGAAGGGGTGCAGGCACAGCCTTTAGCTTCCTCTTGACATCTGGCTGAAGTCTTCAGTCCCACCTCTGCTCATTCCCCAGCTCACATGCTAGTCTCATCTCAGACTCTACACCCAGCCACCAGCTCCAGCTTCTGGCCTGTGTCCATGTCCAGAGACCAAAGATGATGGGAATAAGCCCAGATACATCTAACCCATCTGCCCGTTGAATAGTAGGAAGGTGCCGACACTTCCTTAGACATTTTTTTTCAGTTTTTTGTGTCGTGGTAAAATACAGAAAACATAAAATGAGCCATCTTAACTATTCTTTTAAATTTTTTTTAGATATTTATTTATTTTTGAGACAGAGTGTGAATCGGAGAGGGGCAGAGAGAGAGGGAGATACAGAATCCTTAGCAGGCTCCAGGCTCTGAGCTGTCGGCACAGAACCTGATGCGGGACTCGAACTCCTGGACCGCAAGATCATGACCTGAGCCGAAGTTGGATGCTTGACTGACGGAGCCACCCAGGCACCCCGCCGTCTTAGCCATTTTTAAGTATACAGTTCAGTGGTATTGAACTCATTAATAATGGCGTGCGACTATCTCCCCCATCTATTCCCATAACTCTCGTCATCTTGTAAAAGTGAAACCCTGTACCCATTGAACAGTGACTCCCCACCTCCCATGCCCCTCTCCTCCCAATACACCTGGCGACCATCTTGCTTTCTGTCTTTGTGACCGTGGTGACCCTAAGCACCTCATAGAAGTGGAATCCTACAGTCTGTATCTTTTTGTGCCTGGCTTTTTTAGCTAAGTACGATGTCCTCAAGGTTCCTCCTTTTGTTTCAGAGACTGCATATTTGCAGAATTCTCTTCCTTTCTAAGGATGAATAATATCCCATTGTCTGTATATGCCACACTTCGCTTATCCATTTGTCTCAGTGAACACTCGGGTTGCTTTCACATTAGAGCTGTTGTGAATAATGCAGTTAAGTGTGCCAATGTGCACATATCTCTGGAGACCCTGCTTTTAAATCTCTTGGGTTCCCACAGGTGGATTCCTGCATCGTACAGTAATCCTATTTTAACGTTTTTGAGGAACCGCCATACTATTTTTCATGCTGTGCCGGTTTACGTTCCTACCAACACGGCCCAAGATTCCACTTTCTCCACATCCTTGCCAACGTTTGTTATTTGTTTTAATTTTCTGACTGTAGCCATCCTAATGGGTGTGAGGTGGTATCCTGTGGTATTTTTATTTGTATTTCCCTGATGATTAGTGACGTTCGCCATCTTTTCATATGGTTGTTGGCCATTTGTATATCTCCCTTGGGGAAATGTCTCTTCAAGTCCCTTAGAAACATTTTAACATGTCACACTGTTAGGTCACTGGACACCTAAGGAGAATTACCACACTTGTCCCTCTAAGGAAAATAATAACCAGAGAAGCTATGGAAATTTGGTTAGTCTGTGATCCTTTACCAAATATTCACTGTGTATTCACACTCTTACCACTCTCTCCCTTTCTTCGTCTGACCAACCTGACTCATCTTTCCAGATGTGTGATAGAGACAGTGTGTTCACTCACTTCCTTTCCCTCTGGCCACGGAGTTAGACTTACTGTCCCAGCTTCCCTTGCAGTTAGGGCTGTGTATCAGAGACAATGGAACTCAGTAGAAGTTATTAGACCCCCCCTCACTCTCTTTCCTCACCCCCTAGCTGAACTGAGAGTACCTCAGGAAACTAAGGGAGAACACAGCTTAAGATGGAAGGACCTGGATGCCAGAACCCCACATGTGACGTTGAGCAGACCGGAGGAAGTCGTTTGTTTGTAAGCTGTTGAGAAACAATGGTTACAAACAGTTAGCATTGTTCTGCCGGATAGAAGACTCAACTCTACCTTGTCAGACGTCTTCGCAGGTGCTGTAAGGTCATAACAGTGCAATGCATAATGCATAAGCCCTAACAGGGTGCAGGCCCCACGAGGCAGAGGCCGTGTCTTTCTCATCCGCCAGTGAATGCTGTTCCCTAGCGCAGTGGTTGGCTTTGAAAGACACTCAATAATTATCAGCTGCTCATGCTATCAAGTATTATATGACCCTCGCTTCTTAAAGCGTAGGCCATGGACCAGCATGGCCTCAGCCTAGAGCATGTCAGAAGTGCGAAGTCTCAGGCCCCACGCCAGCCCTACCAAACCATGGTTTGGATTTTCACAAGACCCCCCTGTGATGCCATGCCTTCTGAGACACACGTCCTGACGTTTGAGAGAGGTTCTTGCAGACCAGCCATTTTTAGGTTGGTTGCACATTAGAATCATCCTATCAGGATCTCTAAGGTACCATTTTTGTTTTCGTTTTAAGGTACCCGGGTGACTCTAATATGCAGCCGGAACTGAGAGTTACCGCTCTGTATCAGTGGCTCTCGTATTCTGGCGTTGCATCAACACCCCCAGGAGGGCTTGTTAAGCCACAAGATTGCTGGGTCTCCTTACATACCACAGGGCCTGATTTGGCCGATCTGGGTAAGGGACCAAGAATTTGCGTTTCTACCAAGTTCCCAGGTGTAGGAGCTTCCCGGGGCCACCTGAACAAAGTGTCACAAACTGGGTGGCTTAAAACAGCAGAAATGTATTTATCCTCTCATGGTTCTGGAGGCCAGAAATCTGGGATTTGGCAGGTCCATACTCTCTCCGACAGCTCTAAGATATGATCCTTCTTTGACTCTTCCAGCTTCTGGTGGTTGCTAGCAACATCCCTTCAGTCCTGTCTGCCCACAGCATCTTCCCTGTGTGTCTTCGTATGGTTGTCCATCTACGAATATGGCTCTGTGCCTAATTTTCCCTTTATGTAAGGACACCAGCCCTGCTGGATCAGAACCCACTCCATTGACCTCCTCCTCTCTTATTTACTACTATAAAGACCCTATTTCCTAAGTCACATTGTGAAGTGCTGGGGGTTAGGACTTCAACCTATCTTTTTGGGCGGATGCAATTTGATCCATATCACATGATGCTGATGCTCCTGGTCCAAAGACCTCACTTGGGAAAACACTGCTTTTCTACAAGCTATAAGAACACAGGAACGATAATACCCTTTCTTCCAGCACGTTCCACCCAGGGCCTAGCAAGTGGCTTGGCACGCAGTAGGTTTTTAAGAAGTATCATTTGAATTCGTTAATATTCCTCCCATGAGGCAATGTGGCCTGCATGAGAGACTTCAGTCTTTTTGTGATGCTCTTAGAGACTTGACATGGGACATTTCATTCAGCAGGCACTCAGTAAATGCTGGGTGAGTGACTATAGCTGCCAGTGCTCATTAAAAATATCAAAAGAAACTTACTGAGTCCTCACCCTTTCATTCTACCTATGGAGCCAAATGACAGAATACTTATTAAATGGCATGGCCCCTTTAATGGGAAATTAACAATCTACAAAACATTGCGGACTGGTAGCAGGAGTTCAGTGAGCTAACTGGCTGTGGTAACATGTTGGTTGCCCTGCCTTGGTTCCCCAGTGGGAATTCATCTCTATTTAGCAAGAGCTGTGAACTCTTTAAGGGGAGCTCCCTCTTGGAATCCTAGGAACCTCTGGCTTGGTCTTCAGCTTTAGAAATCCCTGGTAATTTTCACCTAAGTTGGTGCTTCTTAATTGGGGAGGGGGGAGATGTGCCCCTGGGGAAAATCTGGCAGTGTTCAGCGACATTTTTGATTGTCACAGCTCGGAAGGTGCTGGCCTCAAGTATACAGGTGGCCCGCATCCCACGATGCACAGGATGTCCCCACCACAAAGAACGATCCGGCTCCCGTATGTTAAGAATGCCAAAGTAGAAAAGCCGTAACCCAAGCAAAGATCAAATGGACGAGAAGTTGCCTCAGTGGTCAAGACCATGATTTCTGAACCACCCCATCAAGGGCGTTTGATGTGGCTAATGGCAAGAGCGCCAGGTAGAACACGGCTTCATCATTTAGTTTCTGGCTCTTTTGGAGCAGAGTTGGATCAGTCCTGGATGACGACAGAGACCGTTAGATTACTACTGCAGTATGGAAAAAGAACTGCATCGAATGGTTTCTAGATGTCAGGCACTATGCCAAGTACTTTGCACACATCCTCTCATTGAATGTAAGATGTCTCTTTGCACACATCTTCTCAGTGAATGTGAGATGTCTCTACTCACAGTATCTCTGAGGTGGGAACTATTAGGATCCGAAAGCCCCAGCTTTAAGACTGAATAGCTAACCCAGAGATCACATGGGGCTGAGTGGTAAAGTCCTGTATCTCACTCTTTAGGACTCCTGGGTCTGTATTTTTAAGCCCTGTGAATCCTTGGTTTCAAATCCCTGCTCTGCTACTTCTTGGAGGGTCTCTGGCATGAATTTACTTCACTGCCTTTGTTTCTTCATCTACAAAATGAGGATAAATAATAGCTCAGAGGGTTTTCTACTTGGTTTAAAGTGTGTGTAAAATGCCTTTGACAATGCCTGGCCCCAGTATGAGTACAATACATGTTAGTTCTTCTTTCCACTTACCAGCCATTATGTGCAGATATTAAGAGAAATTTGTCAGTATGATACAGAATTCTCTTAGTTGATGGGACTTTCCCTAAATTAACCAGGAGACTCCATTTACAGGAAACATAGTTAATGATGAAGCTTTTATTCTGTTCACCTCCTTTAGGGAGGACTTAAAAATAGCTCACAAACTCACTGTTAGAAACCCAATCGGGACTTAATTAGTCCTAGCCCTTCTTCTACCTAAGTTGTTCAATGTTAAATCCCAGATGACCCTGGGTGGAGAGACTCCCAAGCACAGTTCAATATGCTCACTGCCAAAGAAGACTTTCCAATAAGAGTTGGGGGGGCGGGGCGGTTAAGGATTTCTGATGTTAACAAAGAAGAAAAAAATATTTTTGTGGATGTGCTAAATTAGACGCTTGCAATTTGTGTCCCTCTCTCCTGGGAACGATTCATTAATTTTCTCTACAGCCAGCCTCATTCTATCAGGCCACCAGAGGGGGGATTTGTGGATCAGAGATCTGGCCCCATGTTTCTCTGGCATGGGGAAGTCTCATTATCTGCACATGTGCGTAGAGGGACACACGCACTCTCTGGGCGTGGCCTTCACACCCGTTCACAACCTGCCCCAGACTCATGTTCCACTCTATCTATCTGCCACCCTCTAGATGCTACCATGCCTCTTTCTGCTACCTCCAAGTCAGTCATTCATTCATGCATTCATCTCTCCATTCAATGGCAACAGCATTCATTCACGCACTCATCCATCCATTCAGTGGCAACAGCATTCATTCATGCATTCATCCATCCATTCAGTGGCAACTGCCATATGCTGTTCTAAGCATTGGGGTATGGAGGTGAGCAAGCAATGTATAGAACTTACATTCCAGCTTGGAAATCAGTATAAAATAAAACATACGCTAATACTTAAGTTCAGAAAATGGTTAAGTGCGATGAGGAAAATAACGTAGAGTAATGAGAGAGTGTGGCTGGCGGAAGAAGGTGTGGGATTTGACGAAGCGGTCAGAGGAAGCCCCTTGGAAGTGAAGTTTGGGCTGAAACCTGCAAAAAGAGAAGTATCTATACCCCAAGGATGGCACTTGGTACATGCTTGAAGAGCTCGGTTCCTTCCCTCTTAAGAAGCTATAAACTCTTCGAGGGTAGAGTCCTTAAATTTCCTTATCTTAGTATCTCCAGAGTCTGGGCATCCCCAACACCTAGCACAGAATGTGTGGATTCCAAGTTGCCCCAGACGGTTGCTCAACTGATTTGATTTAATCTAACTGAAAGCTTTATTTCCAGTTTTACCAATTATTTATCTGTTGGCCACCCTACTGATCTTGTTTAAAAATCAAATGAGAAAAAAAAAAGCTACAGTCTTCATTTCTCTGGGCTCAAGACGCTCGAAAAACACACTTCTGGAAATCCATTTAGGGAATGCAATATAAATGCCAAACAGCGTCTCGGGATGGGTGCCATTTACACAAATTGATGACATCTAAGTTTATTAATGTTGTATGCTATGCCTCCCAGTCTTTGCTCAAAGAAAACCAACTCTTAATTCATGGGTAGTTAAGTCTTGGAAGACACAGAAGCATGGAGGGAAGGTCGTGATGGTTTCTCTTCCCCTGGCCTCAGAGAATACACCAGCTATCTGCATCCGCTTTTCAGCCCTTCTGGTTGAGGTCTGTCTGTGCCGCTAGACAGAGAGCACCGCAATGCTAGGGGCATTTTTGCCTTGTCTGAAATATCCACAGTGCCAGTCCATATCTAGGATGTAGTAGGTACTCAGGAAAAGCATTGGCTCCAAGCTCAAAGACCTTGGAGCCGTTGGCTTGAACTTTAATCCACCAGGCCATCTCTGCGTGTTCCATCCATTCAACAAAGGTCTAGGTGTCAGATACTGTGCTAGATGCTGGGGATATGATGGTCTGTGATAATCTGCACAGTCCCTTGACTCTTGGTGCTTAGAGTCCAGTGGGAGAGGCAAGCTTGAGTAGGATGATGGTACAGGTAAGTGTGAAATTGTGGACTGTGCTAAAAACTAAGAAGGAAAGATGTGCGTTGCTTTGAGAGGGTCTAACTGGCAGCCTTGACACAGGAGGAGGACTTGACACAGGAGGGAGGTGGCTCATTTGCTTTCTAATTTCCACCAGCCCCAGGAAGGCAGCCTTCTTTTCCCCGTTAATGCTATTTCCAGCCAACTCCGTCTGGACTCCCACCCACCCTCACCTACCTGCCAATATCCTATTCACCCCCTTGTTTCCGCCCTTGAAGAGAGACCTACAGCCCTTTCCATCCTGGGGGTATTGCTGCCATCCTCGTAACAAAATAGACAAGCCCAACAAAATCTTCGACAGTCCGTGCCCTTGAGTGTTTTATGTGCCTCCCCGTGTAGCATTTTCGTCTTAAGGAAACTGAGGAAGAAGTATGATTTTTCCCGTCTGCATAATTTCCTTTCCTGTCTGGCTGAGCACTCGTCAGCCTGCCAGCAGATCCAGAGCGGCTCTGGAAGCTCGGAGAAGCAGGCAGAGGCCGAGTGACCCTGTGAAAGCCGAGCTTAACCTCCGTTCACATGTCATTAGCTGTGCTCTCGAAGCCTGAGGGATGCTGCCTTGGAGGGAAGGATGCCGACACGCCAGGATGGAGCCCTTGGATGTCACCTGCGGGAGCCCGAAAGGCAGTCCCCACAAAGCCCCCTCCAGGCCACCATGCCTGCCTCACCCCATCTCGCCTCCCTCCTTTGTGCAAAGCACCTATCTGTAAGCCAGTGAAAGGAAGGGAATTCCGGCGGAAAGGACCGAATTGGCATTTTGAGCGGATTAAGCTGTATGCAAGCTGAGCAGCCTGCATCACGGGGAGCGTGCTAGAGTGATCGGAACCCCTGGACCGCCTCCACCCTTGCAGGCTGCCATCTGCTCTGCCAGCTTGCACCCTCGAGTGTCCCCCTCTGGGCTCCACAGTCTGGCTTGGGATAATATTGCAGCAAGGAGGACCACCTCCTCCATAGCACTGTGCACACGGCTTCACGCCTCACATCCTGGGTGTCCACCCTCAAACACACACGCACGCGCGCGCACACACACACACACACACACACACACACACACACACACACACAACCGCACAGCATAGGAAATCAAGTGAATGAAATCGCTACCACACTGAATTTCCAAACAGAAAAGGCAACGCGGAACTTGTCAGCTGAAGAACGAGGTGTTCAGTAATTCTTTAGAGGAGCCGCGGAAGTAGGAGTCCTACAGAGGCTTGTCACTCTAATCAAAGCATTTGTAGCTGTTGGGGGCACCGAGGGGAGAACGGGAGGTTGGTTTGAAGTGTGTGTGTATGCGTCTTTCCCCGCTAGTTTGCTGATACCTCTGGGTTGTTCACACAGAAAGGAGATTTAGCTGACCAAACAGGAAATCCTAGTTAGCACCTGCTGCCCTGGCTGGAGGCACCCCTGTCCTCGAGAAGAGGCCACAGCTTGTTGTTCTGACTTGTCAGGACTCACAGCTTCAGGGCACGGAACGTGCTTCCCGGGAAATGCACTCTGCACCGTGACCGGTGCATCCACGCCCCGATATTGGTAAAGCCCCGAGTGTGTGACCGAGACCAACAAAAATGCCCGTCACACCCCTTGGTCACCCGTCCAGCAGGAGCTCCGAGCCAGGAAAAACTAGACACATCCCGTCTCCTGTAGAAGCCTCTTCCATCCGGGAAACGCGAACAGAAGTTGTCGGTGCTCTTGGCAAAGCTCTCGAACATCTGCTTTGATGGCTTCGTCCTCATGTGAGGAGTGATATATAGTTGTATGGTAATGTGTGGTGGGGAGCCGTCAGCGGCCTTTGGTGACTGAACGCCACCGACAGCAGGATCTTAATAACAGAGACGACTGATTGATAGGAGGTCAACCGCCAAGAGGTCAGTCAGATGTCAAGTTCTGCTCTTAATGGAGGAGTTGCCCTGTGTATGCTCACTGGCTTGGGGGGAAATGCGTGGGGATTCTGTCTGTGGGTCCATGAGACCGGGGCGGCGGGGGAGGTATCCGTCCTTCTGGTGAAGGCTTAGCAAAATGAGACCGAGAGTTCCACGCAGGCAGGGCCACGTCCATCTGGTTTACCACTGTATCCTCTGTGGGTGATACCTAGCATCATTCAATAGACATCCCCTAAATAAAGGAGATAGTGGGTGAGCTGGAAGCTTCCACATCTGGCCTGTTTCACTCCCAGCATTCCCCACGTCCACTAAAAGCGAAGCCAACTGCCCACGTCGGGGATCAATGAGTGGCCTTCCACTTCTCCCTGTCCCTCCCCTACCAAGTCCTGTGTATTCTGCCCCATGTCTCTGATATGCCCCCTCATCATCTCTTTGTTGACCGAACCCACCTCCTGTCTGTGATTCGTGCCCCCCCTAGTCCTTTTAACAGAAACTCCGTGACATTACAATCTTGCTTCAAAACAATCAAACAGGCAAATAATTTTGTGGCCCTCAGGGATGCCATCAGACCGTGCACCCTGCCTTCTTGCTGCCTGCCCAGCCCCAGTCCCTCCTCATCTGTGTCCACCCTGGGCCCTTCACTAGGTGCTGTTTCTCACCTTCCATGTGACCACCTTGCCTCTTTGCACTGCTCACGTATTCGCTCACCCTGGACCCCCATCTTCTCTTCTCTACTTGGCAAAATACCCTCATTCTGCAAGGCATGTCCTTTGGGGAGGCTTTTCTGATCCTGTCTTCCCTGTGCCAAGTCCCTTTCCTGTCTTTCATGTCTCATCACTCAGCAGTGTCATCAGGCTGTGTGCCCATCCCACCCCCTGGTCTGTGAGGGCATCAAGTCAGGGGCCATGGTGACTTTATTAGAGTCCCTGCCCGTGACTAATACGGTTCCTGGCACACAGTTAAAAAATGGATGGACTGGGTGGGTGGATAAGTAGCTAGTTGGGTCAGTTGGTGGGTGTGTTTATAGATGGACAAGTTCAGTGTGTGATAAAGTGAATAGAAGAAGTGGTTGGAGAGATAATAAATTGATTAACTCCAGGAAAATACTAATGGAATAATTTGGCAACTCCACTGCCCTCCATTATGGGGTAAATGATATGACACCATCCAAGGAGAGCCGAGTGTCCTCTTGGGCTATCTGCCATTTGGACTGGGAATTCTGGGATTCTCAGTACACACAGTGGGATCTAGAAGGGGGCCCACGGGCCCTGGCTGGGCACATTTCCTTGGTCCTGGGGACTCTTTGTAGCACGGACAAGGACACAATCGCTTATGTCGAAAGGCATTATCTCACCAGGAAATATCGAAGACGTGTGGTCAAGGAAATGTCGAGGTAATGCACTAGCCAATCCAGTGACACCTGTAGCTGTCGTTACAGTGAAGGGTGTACTAATTCCTGGGTGCTCACGTGATCAGTCCTTTCTCACGACATCATCTGGGCGAGCCCTCAGTCCCCTAGTCAGGCATGAACTAATAGGGGCAATGCACAATGTTGATACTGCAGAAGAGAGAGACAGAAGAGACACTGGAAATGCAAATTGCTTTCTTTGCAGTGAGTAGAAGTCACATTACTCTACGAAGCTGTCTGATTATCTGTAATTATGCCCAAAATAGTCAAGCAAGTTTGCTAGCCAGTTGAGGAGTCGCATGTGAAATGAACTTGTCACTAGAGAAAGTATGTTGGAACGTGGAAAAGAGATTACTACATTCAGGGGAAAGATGGGAATGAATCGCATTTCAGTTCCTTGCCTAAAAGCCCGCAATTGTCAACATTTTTGCGGAGGGAACATTATTACAGTTATTCAGTTGGGCATTCTGCAACACTCGGTGGAAACTCGAACGTGAGCTCTAAGCCGTCCTAAAACCCAAATAGTTGAAATGATCCACTATAAGGGGGATCTAATATCTAAATTCATAAAGTCAATTGTTTTTATATTTAAATTTTCTCCTAAATATTAGGGTTTTTTGAAATAAAGGAATGCAGTTCCACCGTGGAAAGCATAGGGCATATAAAAGTCATAAAAATAACTTCTCCCTAATCCCATCATCCAGAGAAAACTATTATTATTAACAATTGGGTGCGTTGCTTGTGAGTCTTTACTATGCATGTCTTTAATATGCATATCTTTAATTTAATAACATTAGAATTTTAATATATGCATCATTATCCAGTTATGTTTTTCACTTTTTAAAAATTTTTTTAGTGTTTATTTATTTCTGAGACAGAGACAGAGTATGAGTGGGGGAGGGGCAGAGAGAGAGGGAGACACAGAATCCGAAGCAGGCTCCAGGCTCCGAGCTGTCAGCACAGAGCCTGACGTGGGGCTTGAACTCGCAAACCGTGAGACCATGACCTGAGCCAAAGTCGGACGCTCAATCGACAGAGCCACCCAGGTGCCCCTTCACTTAACTTTTATAAGCATTTTCACCTAATCAGTAGGCACCGAAGGTTTGATTTTTTTTTAACAATTTTTAAAGCTTTATTTATTTATTTTGAGAGAGAAAGAGAGAGAGAAAACAGAAGTGGGGCAGGGTCAGAGAAAAGAGGGAGAGAGAGAGAATACCAAGCAGGCTCCGCACTGTCAGCACAGAGCCCAATGCGGGGCTCGAACCCACGAACTGCAAGATCATGACCCGAGCCGATGTCAGAAGCTTTAACCGACTGAGCCACCCAGATGCACCCTCCCCGAGGTGTAGGTTTTCAATGGCAACATAATATTTGCCATTTTGATGTGCCATCTGTTACTTAACTGCCAGTTTATTTTAAACATTTTTTTTTTACTATTATAAACTATTCTGCAGTGGACATCCTTGTACACCTGTCTTTGCCTCTATCTCTACCTATTTTCTTAATGAAATGCCTAGGAATGGAACGACACAATCAAAGATGTGATCGTGGGTTGCCTGGGTGGCTCAGTTGGTCAATCATCTGACTTTGGGTCAGGTCATGATCTCACGGTTCATGAGTTCCAGCCCCTCACTGGGCTCTGTGCTGACAGCTCAGAGCCTGGAGCCTGCTTTAGATTCTGTATCTCCCTCTCTCTCTCCTCCTGCCCCCACTCTCAAAAATAAATAAATAATAATAAATTTTTTTTAAAGATGTGATCCTTTTAGATTATCGATCTAGATCTCAATTGAATGGTGCCACTGCTGTTGGAATCTTGGCTTCCTAAACCTTTCTAAACTTGGGTGTTGAAATAGGAGATGGAAGTCTTGGGTGGAGAAGAAAGGAAGCAGTGAACACAGGGAGCGGGAATTAACGGGGAGTCAAAAAACTTGAACTCAGCCTGTGAGTCAAGGGATTCCTGGAGACAGAAGGGTTTACTGGTAGGAGACAGTAAGCCACAGAAAAATGAGACTGAAGAACAGATAATAAAGAAACAAATTGAGTAATCCCCCCCCATGGTGAGTGGGAGGATTAATTGGTAATGAAGCAAGGATAAGAAGGCAATGAGAGGGGCGCCTGGGCTCAGTCGGTTGGGCATATGACTTTGTCTTGGGTCATGATCTCACCATTCAAGAGTTTGAGCCCCATGTCGGGCTCTGTGCTGACGGCTGGGAGCCTGGAGCCTGCTTCCGATTCTGTGTCTCCCTCTCCCTCTGCCCCTCCCCTGCTCACGCTGTCTCTCTCTGTGTCTCAAAAATAAATAAGCATTAATTTAAAAAGAAGAAGAAGAAGAAGGCCATGGGAAAGTAGAGAAGGAAAATGTCAGACTAGCTCTGAAGGAAGAGGGCACTCACTTCCTAAGAACATCCATGTGCCACGAAGGCCGAGCTCCACAGACCCAGGAGTCATGGAATGAACGGACCAATCAGGGTCTACCCAGTGGAGGGCTTCATGCGCCATCTTGTATGCAGAGAGTTCTACTCTGGCAGTTTACCCACCAGAACAGTGGGGCAGCTTGAGGGGGGAGAGGTCATTCTTGGGGCCGAGTGACAAGTTAATCTGCGATGTATATGGAGAGTGTGGTTTACACAGAGGTAAATTCAAGCACAGCAACAGATCTACACATACTTTACGACCTAGCCACTCAAAGTGCAGTCCGTGGACCAGCAGTATCATAAACACCTGAAAGTTTGTTAGAGATGCATCATCTCCCACCCTTCCTGCCCCAGACTCACTGAATGACAATCTGCCCTCTAACAGGATTTATATCCACATTAAAATTCGAATTAAAATTTGAGAATTGCTGTTTTAGAAGCCGTCTTTTCATATGGGCTTCAGATGATGCTGGTAGTTCGATTTAAAAGTGCCAAACTCTCTGATTCCATGTTCACTGCAAAAGCTAAAGATTTATATGAGCCCTTGTAGCTGGCTGAATCATGTGTGCTTTTAGGAGAGGAATCTCCAGATATAAAGTGAAAGTGCGATGTTAGGTGTTTAGCATAGGTGGAGAAAACCAGTCGGTAAGCCCAAGGCCGCATGACTTTTTGAGAAAAGTAATCTGCTTTGGGGATTGGACTTTGCAAAGTCCATCAAAACAGGGTATTGTCTCAGATTTCAGGCAGAATCTAGCAGACTGGCTAGTGTGGCATATCCTCTGGCCTCCCAACCCCAGAAAGTGACATCTTTTCCAATTCCAAGCCCTTTACACAAAATATCCATGCAAGGATATTCTGTGCCATTTATGACATCTTTTTATGTCTCTTCAGTGAAAAATAATTTTGGAACCATGGGCTTAACCAGAGACAGGCAAAGCTAAAGCCTGGGGAAGCAAGATTAGTACCTGGCACGTTTCCGTTTTCCCTACCTTCCTCATTAATTCAACCTGTAGACCAATATTAAGTTTAAATGTAATTACAAAGAGATTGAATGGGAAAAATTCCGTAGGCACAGTACCAAACTTTCAGTTTTTCGTTTTGTTTCTGCCCGTAGCACCGTTCAATGTTAACCAGAAGGAGGGTTTGGGAGACCATTTGGGCCTGCCATCAAGTCAGATCAGTTATCATTTTTAATTATTGTTATCCTGAAAAAGATCTCATAGGCTTTAAAGTAAGCCAGCCCCCAAAAAGAAATCCATGCTTTCAAATGGTAAGAGAGATCCCACAACGTGAGTGTAAGGAAGGGGGAGGAGGAAGATAATACTAGGGTGAGGCACCTTGAGTTGAAGAAACCCACATAATCCTCACCACCATGAACGGACATTTATTGAGCACCTACTGTATACCAGGGAGAACGCAGATCACTTCACATGCATCCTCTCACCCAAAGGAAGATGGTGCACTTAACCCATCCAACGTCACGTGGCCATTAAGTGGCTCAGTGTGGATTTGAATGCAGAGCTTGCCTTCCATTACCACGCTTGCCTCCTTCTCTCATATTGAGTATTTCTGGCAAATCAAGGGACATGAGAGCAACACAATGTATTTCCACAACATCAAGGAAACCTCTTAGAGCCAACATCGGCCCTGACTTCAGAAACTCATCTGGCAGAGGGGCAGAGTGCTCATGGGAGGGGACACCTGCCAGCGGACAGCGGAGAACTTCTCAATAGAGGAGATGTCCAGGCATCTCTTGGGCCGCGTCTCTCCCATCCCCATGCCTCCACTGCCCTGTCCACAGCTTTGCACGATAGGTGATAATCATGATGGCATCCCCATCACTGGCACCACGGTAGATTATAGGTACTGCTCCATGTTGAAGCAAACAAAGCTGCCCGCAAGGCCTTCTTGAATGCTCAGTGCATGTCTGCAAACACGGACAGACAAAATTTGCCATCCACGCTCCCAGGGCAGCTTGCCCCCTTGCCGTGTGCCATTAGAAGTTGACCCTGGAATTCAGTCTGGGAGGTACTGGGGAGGGGTCCCAGCAGGAGATGCTAGTTTTCCTAGATCATACTTTGCTTGTTGAAGCAATTACCGCTTCAACAATTACTGCTTGTTGAAGGAAATAGAGTTTGGGATCGTGACATTTGCTCTCAGCAAGCCCTTAAGACTTCAGAGTGAACCACTCTGTCTGGCGGGATGTTGGAGGGCCAGAGTTTGTAGGTCATAAGATTGGATCTGGATGTGCTGGCAGCCAGCAGCAGTTAGCAGAGAAATTTTACCAGTGGCCACAGACATCATCTGTAGGAGACAGAGACACACGTAATACCTGTGAAAGATATTTCCATTGAAAACAGAGCTTGAAGGCAAAAAAATGAAGGGATTTGGCCATAATATTCAAAAGCCTCTTTCCTGACAGCTTACATCTTCGGGGTCATCACTGTGTGTATAATGGGTGCCTAACGCATGAATAATGTATGTGTAATGTATGTGTCACTGCCTTAGAATAAGGAACGTGGACCATAGGTCTAAGGCACTTTAAATAATTTACATTTTAAATCTGCATCTAGTTGGAGAGTTAACTGAGCCTGCATGTAACATTTATGAATACAAGTGAAACTTCTCTTTTTTTCCAAAGCCAAGTGGCCTTTATCTGAGTGTTTAGTATGTGAGTAAATTTAGTTGGCATCTTTTCAACTCTGCTGAAATACCTAGTGCTTCGAGTGAGTGGTGTGGACCCTCGTTAGGATTTAATGAGAAAGAATACGTCTTTAAATAATTACCCTGTGGGTAGGTGAGAAAACAGGGTCTGTGGTCACGCTCGCTGTGTTGGTGTCCAAAGCTGGGTGTCTGTAGTCATGTCAGATTCTCTGTATCTACGGCAACAGAGCAGAGGGGTCAGTGTCCAACACCGTGAAGGATTGCACGTGTGCCTCCCACACGAGGTCCATGTCTCATAAATAAGTCATGCCAGAGGCCGCAGAGGAGCCAGAACCCTCTCCAGGAGCTCGTAGAAGAAGCTAAAGGGAACTCGCTTGTTGGAAGCACTGAAATTTTGATCAGAAGCATTGCATGGAACTAGGAAGACAGAATGGAGAGAGAGAGAGATGCAGAGATTTCATTGTAAAAGGTTAATGAAGCAATTCTGGGGCACATGATAGCTCATCATAACATTGTGGAGTTATTGCAATGGCCAGTCACTGTGTTCATCTCCATACATATGTTATTTTATCTCATCTTTATTTAAAAGAGCAAAAACCCTGAGGTGGACACCTTAATTATACCCATTTTGTAGATGAGAGCACAGAGTGGTTAAGCAACTTTGTCCTATCACAAGGAACAAGGTTTTGAACCCAAGGAGTTGAATTTACTGCATTTTCTCGCAACTAAATGCTTTTGTGCCTTCCCAAATTCTCTGATTGTGAATCCATTTTTACAACTGAAAGTAAACAGTTAAAGTGGGGCGAACAACTGACGGGTTTATGTGTCGTCCCTCAAGTGACGGGGGCCACGTTGTCTATTACTTTCCATAATGACAGGAGAAACATTGGAGCTTGCAATTTGAAAGGGTTTGGTGCTCATGAAACCCTCATCCATTCAAGTTCCTACAACATTCTAGTTCCTTTGAATAGAGTCTGTTACATCCTTAATTAGGTATATGAAAAGTACATACTGAGTAGCTACTCTGTGCTAGTCCCTGGGTGGAGTGCTGAGCAAAGTCAAGAACAAGATACACAAAATTTCTCCTATCATGGAGCTTAGACTCTAGTCTTCCCCATTACTTTTATCCATAGCTCTTTACCCTAAAGCCACAAGGTTAAAAGCTGCCCTGATGCCACAGGACAGCTCTCCCATACATAGAAAAACAGACATACCCATCAAGTACAATCCACCTTCTCTCCATTCTCTTACAGTGTCCCCCCATGACACCCTCTACTCAGTGAATATGTTGCAATTTCTCTTTCTTATGATCCTTAGAAGTGAAAGCAGAATTACCCAGTGAAGTCTTATCATAATGGACATTGGTTGGGTTGACCGTAGGTTTTGGCAAGGATCATTTGTTTGGAAGGAGTGGAAACTCAGTTCACCAATTCAGAGGGCAAAGATACCAAGGGGCTTCTCAGCTCTCCAGGAGAAGGTAGATCACCCAGACCTCAGCCTGGGGCAGAAGTTGGCATGACTCTAGGAACCTCAGCAGTAGGCGTCCCCAGGCCTTCATTCTACGTGCCCTTTAACATGGCTTGGCTACTTTCTCTGTGTCAGTGTCTTTTTGCCTTGCTACTAACTCATTCAGTCTCTCGAAGTCTCCATTCCAAAATCCCAAAAGGTAACTTAGATTGGCTCAGCCTGAAATATGAGTTGGTTCCTCTTTGGGGTGTGACCACCTCTGGCCGAGGAAGCTATGCCCCTGCAGCAAGAATTCATGTTCCATATGGTCGCCCCCTCCAGGGGCTGAGGGTTGAGCAGAAGGGAAGAGGTATGTGTAGCAAATTGGAACAAGCATGGAGTCTAATCATCTGAGATTTCATGCTATCGTTTTGAAAGGTCTGTTTCTGTTATTTACATGTCCTCTCAAAATTTCTGGGATTCCCAAATCAATAGATCATTTTTGGTTGACTTGTCTTTTCTTCTCTTGAAAAAAATCAGTTCAAGTTTGTCTCTCCCTCCATCAAAGGAACTTAGAGGCAGGGAAACAGTGCTACAAAGTAGATCTCCACCCCCTCTGTGGGGGCTTAACATTTAAGTCAATAGCAACACGGAATAGGAAGAAAAACTACTAACAGCTAGCATTTACTGAGTATTTGCTAAGCTGTTGGCACTGTTCTAAGCACTCTACATATTTAAGTTGATTTATTTTCTACAGTGATCTTAGGCAAAATTAGGCGAAATTAGGCAAAATTGTTTCATCTCAACCAGCCTCTGTTTTCTCATTTGTAAAATGGTGGTAACACCTGATATACAAAGCAGTGATGAAATTTGAGAGATTATATAGCAAAATTTCTTACTAATGCATGGTATGTGCTGAATAAATGGTGCTTAGTGATTGCTGCAACAGTGCCATCAACTACAACAATGTTATACAGCTCAATGACAATGCTGTTTTGTAGTTCTTTAAAAGAGACCATTGCTGTGCTTCTGATCAGACTATTTGAAGGCAGAGCACGAAGCTGAGGTGGGGATTCGGATATCCAAAGGGTAGGAGAGGGGGGAAAATAGTTAAAGTCATACACTGGAATCCAGGAGAGTTCTAGGGCTAGGATCCCAGAATGCAGAATGCTGGGAAATCTGTGTGGACAGGCTATGGTCAGCACCCTGGAGAGCTCAGTGTAGAGCCCAAGTGCCTTCCAGTCTTGCTCTCAAAGGAATACAAAACCGCGTTAAGAACCGAGGCCTTTGAGGTGCCTGGGTGGCTCAGTGAGTCAAACGTCCAACTTCAGCTCAGGTCATGATCTCGCAGTCTGTGAGTTCAAGCTCCACATTGGGATCTGTGCTGACAGCTTGGAGCCTGGAGCCTGCTTGGGATTCTGTATCTGCCTCTCTCACTGCCCCTCCCCTTGCTCTCTCTCTCTCTCTCTCTCTCTCTCAAAAATAAATCTTAAAAAACAACTTAAAAAAAGGAAGAAGGAGTAGAAGAACCCAGGCCTTGCTATGGCCAATGCCAGAGAGATTAGTGGACAGTGTTCTCTTCTAAGATCTTTATGGTTCCAAGTCTCACAGTGAGGTCTTTAATCCATTCTGAGTTTGTTTTTGTGTATGGTGTGAGAAAGTGGTCCAGTTTCCTTCTTTTGCATGTGGCTGGCCAGTTTTCCCAGCACCATTTATTGAAGAGGCTGTCTTCCCCCATTTTATATTCATGGCTTCTTCACCATATTAACCCATATGATCTGGGTTCATTTCTGGGATGTCCTGTTCCATTGATCAATGTGTCTGTTTTTGTGACAGTACCACACTGTTTTGATGACTATAGCTTTGTAGTGTATCTTGAAATCTGGAATTATGACACCTCCAGCTTTGTTTCTCTTTCTCAAGATTATGTTGTAATGGCGATATATGGTGGCAGATGGTAGCTACACTCGTGGTGAATATAGCATGATGTATAAACTTGTTGAATCATTATGTTGAATCAATTGTACACCTTAAAATGATGTAACACGGTATGTCAACTGTACCGAAAAAAAAAAACAGCCTTGTAAAGGGTCTAGTCTTTTGCTTTACGGGGAGGTTCTAGTGACAGTAAAATTCTAGGTGCTGAAAGGATAGTTCAGAGCTAGTCTTCTGACCCAGAGAGGGAATTGGAATTCCTGATTAGACCAGAGGGGCCTTAGGGATCCTTGTCAGGACATGAGGACATTTCATCTTTCCCTCACTGGAGACTTCAGCTCTAGTAACACACAACTAGCATGCACACACACACACACACACACACACACACACACACACACGAATAGCCAACAACACTGATTTCTTATGTAACCAGAGTAAGTAAGAGGCAAGTATCTTAGGCTCAGGAGAAACACCGGGTTACATTTGGGTTCTAAATAATATTAGATATTTAATATCTATCTGCCTATTTTATGAAACATTGGTGGCCACACATAAAATTACACGAGTAGGAAGAAGCTCATGAAAATGAACAATCCTGCAGATGTAAAACTTCGAATAAAACATAGCTTGGTTAAATGGATTGTCTTTTCTCTTAACGAACCTTCACGGGATGTAGGCTGGGTGAAGAGTTTCTCTGAAGTCTGTGTGCTAACTCCCACCTGGAGTGTTGCTGCCTATTTGGGGCAGAAGAGTCTTAGGGAAAAAAGTAATCTTGAAGGGAGGAGAATGTCAAGTAATAAATTACGTTTGTACTACAATAGAAGTAATACCAGACGCCAACTTGTGTCTGAAAACATAGCTGGAAGTGCTATGCTCGTGTTAGAAAATCGTATATACCTGTATCTTCCTTTTCTTACAAGCCGTATCACCCAGTGGATCCTAATCATGTGGAAAAGCATCATTAAATTATGATTATGTGCAGTATTACTAATTTTGAGATAATGGTTATTCTTTTTTAAATGTTTGTTTATTTTTGGAAGAGAGAGAGAAGGGGAGGGGCAGAGAGAGAGGGGGGACAGAGGACCTGAAGCAGGCTCTCTGCTGACAGCAGAGACACTGATGCAGGGCTCAAACTCACGAACTGTGAGACCATGATCTGAGGCGAAGTCGGACACTTAACTGACTGAGCCATCCAGGTGCCCCAAGGTAATGGTTATTCTTTAGGGGATGTGAGAGTCATGGAACCAGGGTGGACTCCTGGTAGGGACAGTGACTTTCTTCATTGCAAACTCAATGCAGCTGGAGAGAAAAAAGAAATGGTTTTGAAACTATGTTTTTCTATCTTGGAAAAAAAAAAAACCCTGAATTTAAAGTGCTGTTCAGAGGGAAAAGGGACTGTGAACAAATGCATTAATTCGATTTTAGATGTTCACTTTTTTACTACCAAACCCACTCATTGGTTAAGCTGATGTTAGTTGGGGAGGGGGGGAGGTGACGGCCATCCCATCTCTCCTGATAATCAATGTGCTTCAATCACAAAGATCGATGGAAACCGTACACATTCTTCTGTGAATCCTCTCGACTGATGTGTGCGTTTCCTCTAGAAACGACTGCTTGTAGGAAGCACCCTGCAAAACCCCAGGGATGCAAACTCGGACCTAGTCTGCTATTTCAAGGAGTTCAACATCTAGTAGGGGAGGGGCAGGTAAACACATGGTTGTGGAACAGTGTCTAAGTGTTGTAGCCATAAAGCATTGTCCTGAAGCCGGATTGGGGGCATGAGGAGGGGAAGAGGTCTTGGGAAAAGCAACATTTGGGTTGAGCCTTAACTTGAGTGGCAGAGACGTGGAAATATTGCCTGACGCTTTCAGGGAACTCTGCATAAGGCAGAGAGAAGAGCATGGGGATGTGGGGAGGGAGGGCAGCCCTTCCCTGGCTCTCCTGTTCTCGTGTCCCACTGGGAATGCTGTGAGCCGTTCTTTCCAGTGAGAGCTTGTCTCAGGTAGAGACAGGATAGACACCACACAGGGCCACCATGACAGAGGGAGTCTCCTGCTTTGTCACTTCTCCGTGTCTTTGAGTCTCTGCCTGCATCACTCCTGTGCCCTGAACTGTCAAGTGTCTAGGTATTCTTGCATGTTTACAGCTCATCAACACTCTTCAGGCCCCGTGATCCTTCTCAGACCCTTGGCCTCCAGAGAAGCAGGTCAAAGCTGGCCCAAGGATCTTTCATTTCTGGCTAAAACTGACCTCCTCAAAGTACCCCAGACTCCCGCTGGACACAATCCATGGGATTTCTTGAGCCCTCATCTCTGCCGTAGGCACATTCTGCTTTTTCAGCCACAATAACCCTGATCTCACATCCCTCCCAGGGCTTCCCATCCCTCCTCTGTTGCTCTTTTTCTTTCTTGCCTGTAGAGCTTTTCTAGAGGACTGATTACCAAGCCCTTTCTCCACCCAAGAGTGCTTCTTTGTCACGAGTGATTCCGCTCCTTGAGGACATTTGGTGACGTTTAATTCATCTCCTGTTCTCTTGGAGCTTGGATGAATGCTCCTTCCCCGAGAGGAAGGACAAGGCAGTGACATATCTGAGAAATGCAATCTTTATGTGGTGGGTGAAGGTAATGGATTTTTACTTCCTTTCTTACACTTTTCTCTGGCTGCATGAGGATCTCTGGGCATTCTCCCTCCTCTTCCCTGCTTTCAGCTGATTTATTCTTTCCCAGATTATGACTTTTCTTTTTCATTTACGTCATCTGATTTTTCTTCTTTCAGTATCCAGTTCTCATTCTGTAGCTTTGCACTGTATCTACCACATGGCATTCAAGACGGGGGCTGGACTGACTTTTTAAGCATGCGTGAGAAGCTCTTCAGGGCTAGAAAATTGAGTTCATCCCTCTCCTGAGTTGGACTATGGGAATTCAGGTTCCATAAACATGGGTGTCCTAAAAGGTGTGGGTCTTTTGGCCTGACGGAATCAAGGTGTCATTACCATTTCTGGAGGAAATCCCTAATGCCCGATTTCCCACTCCTCTGTTTATACTTCTTAACATGCCCGCTTTGTTGAGAAAGGAGAGAATTTTCTTCCCCTTTCCTCAACTTGTACCTCTGTGCATATAGCCTGTCTCCCACCTGGAACGGGACGGCCAGCTGGGATGGGGGCTTCTGCCCCTCTCTGAACCCTTTATTCATTCTCTTTATAGGAAAGCAAGTTGCTAAATGATTGTAAGAGTCCAGAACATCCTTTGGGCCGTGTTTACTGGTAGATAACATCTCTGTGCCTCAAAAGCAGTACGCCAGCTCCATTTTTCCGTCTCCACTTTCTCCAGCCAGGTACAGCAGGCCCTCTGTGCCTTCTGCTCCTGGGATCTGTCCATGCCCCTACCCAGGAAGGGGATTTGCCCTCATAGTCCTGTGTACTCAGGCAGGACATAGGATCTTGTGAAGTCCTGATATCCGGTTTACTTTATAATAGCACTCTGCCCCCCCCTCCCCGATATTAATAATCTAGTTCTTTGTTTCTCGTCTGGCTGATGTTCCTGGCCTGTCACCTTCAGAGGCCGAATCTCGTGGGAGGGCAGGAACCTCTAGCCCACAAACGCCCCGTTCCCTCCCCTCTCATCTCACGATGCCCCCGTCTCCTTCCCTTCCTCTCTCTATTCCTCCATATTCATTCCTTCCCTGGGGACCTGACACCTGCAGTTCTCCACATCCAGGCCATTCTAGGATCTGAGCTTCACCTGGAGGGCCCCACAGCTTTCCCGCTTACCAGCCAGCCAGCCCCTGTCTGTCCTGCCAAACTCAGACTCAGCCTCCCTCCCTCCCTCCGGGAGATCTCTGACTTCCCAGGCTGGCTGAGCTGCCCCTCGTCTGTGATTCCCTGATGCCCAACCCGTCTCATCCCCATCTTGTCTCCTCGATCTCTGAACCCACTGACCCAGCCTCCCCCTCCCCTATAGTTGGTAAGCCCATCGAAGGAAACACTGTATCCGTTTAGCTTAGTATCCCCAGTATGTGGCAGTTCCAAGAACCCATAAAGTCATGAGGACCTACATCAGACGTTAACATGTGCCCCTTTCATGCAGAGCACACGTGTTAACTAGAAAACACCTGAACATATAAGGCGCCACCCGGGAAACTAGGCACAGAAGGAGTTGTTTGCAGAAGGCTTAGCTTAGTAAATGCAGTGCTGGTGCCTTTTAAGATTTCTAAGGCAGAAGCACGCACTTCTTTAGATGCAAAATCAACAACAACAAGATGAAAATGTCTAAACACAAGTTGTCATTCTGTAAACTCTGCTGCCTCCAGCTGCAATCAAAGCCAGTGGGGCTGCCCACATTTGCCCTGGGGAAGCATCGCCTGCACATCCTGTGTCTTTGCCCCCGAAGCCCAGCTCACGGGCAGGCGGCAGGCTTATCGACAGCCCAGTTCGCAGAGCTCCGTGTCGTAATCAGAGCCCCTTCTCCCCACAAGCTCCTTCTAAAGGCATTGCGTTGGTCTGCACGCAGGTGCCTGTGAAGCAAAATGAAACTCCTCCCGAAACAAAAGGGAAAAAGCCAATCCGGTGCAAAATCTGTCTGTGTTTCAGAGGCTGTTGCAATGAAAAATGAAGCCAGGGGTTTGGCCTTTAAAAATATTAATTTCTTGTAAAGATGAACTAGAGGCTGGTAGAAAGTTCCCTTGTCTCCAGGAGGTGCAAACAGGAGCAAATTCTGAGCCTTCGTCCTGGCCACGTGGGTATTTCCAAACCTGACGAACACGTGTCTGTTTCATCTATGAGGTTTCCAAGCATAATGAATGTCCATGCATGTCATGGAGTTATCATTGAATCTTCTCTCCTCTTCTGAGGGTAGCTGATCTGGTTCAGTCATATGCTTTGGCCTTATTATGGTTTTAGGGAGTGATGATTAACCCAGGGGAAGCAAATCTGGCCAAGTTCTGACAGGGACGGGGATTCAGGCTCAGCCAAGGGTGCCAGCAATCAATGAATGGACACTTCATTGCCAGTAGATGGGAAGGACTCAGAAGTCACTGGGAAATAAACACGTTCTGCTAACATTTGCCCGTCAAACTTAAGGAGACGATGTCTGTTTCAATAGGTGTCTTTTCAAGCAGTTACAAAGGGTCCTCACTCTTCCTTTACTCCCCCACACGCCGTCTGTGTTTTAGAATCTTCTCCTGGCCTGCCCTCAAGGACTGTGTTCTCTCTGTGCCCCTCATTCTCTGCCTGGACCAATGCAGAGTCTCGTAACTGCCTCTGTGTGCTCCCGACTGCACCTTCCTCCCACTGCTCCAGAACATGCTCCTTTCTAAGACACCTACAGCTGCTTAAAAATACCGATGGCTCTATCTCGCCTAGTGTGTCCCCTCCAAATTCTTCATCATCTGGTCCCAGGCCAGCCCTCCAGCGTCCTCTCCTACCCCTCCTTCGGTGCACTCTAGATTCTGGGCAAATACATTCTACAAACACACCAGGCCCTTTTCTGCCCTCTGTCCTTGGTACCCGCTATCCCTTTAGTCTGTGTGCCTTTCTCTCCCTCATCCAGCTGAGGAACTCCTACACATCCACGTGGACCCAGCTAACACGCCCCGCCAAGCCTTCCCTGCCTCTTCCCAGTGCAATGAGCTCCACCGGTCTCCACCGTAATGCCAGCACGCTGAGCGTGGTCTGTCAGCCGACTGACCAACTGTCCCTGTCAGCCAGGCTGCGCAGAACCATCTGTGACAGTTAAGTGTGTCCTCTCTCCCAGCGACTAACTTGAGGCAAGTTGCGAGGGATGATGGGTGTGAATTTGATGCTGTTCTTTCTCTGCAGATGATGCTTAAAAGATACTTGGATGAATGAAATAATTTATGTTTAGCCAACAAACTTCTGTTCCACTTTTTCTAAAAGCCCCATTCCCAAATCTTATGCGGTTCAAAGGAGAACTGTCTAGATTCTCAACCGTCTTCTCCCTGAGATAATAGGCTATCCTCAGTCATGCACACAAGCTTGCAGATGTCCGAGTGTCTGGCTTCCTGCCCGTCTGTCTGTCTGCAGAAACCAGTGGTTCTGAATTCATCACCCATTCCCTTTCTCTGGCTCAAGTTCCTGGGTATATGTGGCTTGAATTTTCTTATAAAAGGTACCCATGAGTGAAGAGAAGTTCCATCCTGTGGCCAGAACGTGAAGCTAAGGACACTGGCCACGAAAGGCCCTTGCTCACACCGTCGGTTCCATTAGCACGGGTCCAGCATCATGGATGCCAGACAGTCTCCACTTCCCTCGGTGGCCACAAAACTACCGGGAGGCCCAGCAGAAGAGGCCCCTAGAGTCCCTTCTGTCTGTCCATCCACTCTGTAAGCTCTCCCACGCCCTCCTCTGCCTCTCCGGGCTCCCCTGCAGTGACATTTATGTCGGTGGCCTGCCACCCTGTCTCTCCTGGGAAGCAATACCCTCTTCTGCCATGAAAGCACACATTTCCTGAGTCCTGACTATGTCCCAGCACAGCCAGGTCGTGGGGACAAGGCTGAGGACAGTCTGCTTCCTGCCCTCACAGCTCCCATGGACAGTGAGGGGAGAGCTCACCCCTGTAGAGTGGCCACTGCTGGGAGAAATGAGAGCCACTTTGTGAGGTAACTGGGAGTGTGGCTGGAGAGCTCAGCGGCAGGAGGCAAAGTCCAGCCTAGACTTCAGAAGTTTCTCTTTGTTCTTTTGCTACAACCATCTGGCCCCCACCCAGCGGCTGGCGACCCACGCGGAATTTTCGAAAACACAGAAGCTGCATCCTCGGCCGGCACGAGGGAACCACCCGTCAAACCAGAATACATCCTGTTGGCACATACATGTTCCCACAAACAGCATGTAAAATAGTCCTTTCCACTTTCTGTAATTACCAAAATGTTTGGAAGTAATTCCCGGTGGGAGTCATCCCCCAATTTGCTCAGTGTGGGTTTTCTGTATCATTTTGCAATTGAGAAAGCAACCTAAATGTTCTACCTGTAAAGGAATTAAGAGAGAAAATTATCACTCCCCAGTAGCTCACACAGGCTCCAATGAAGGGGCAGTGAGACGTGCCTACAGAGAAAAGCAAAATCGACAACCATGTACCGCGAGGGCGGGGGGCAAACAGCCTTCTTTTCATCGCCCTTACTTGGCGCTGGTCCAAGTTTTCATTCCCGTTTTTAAAAACTTCTGGCCCTTAAAGCAATACATATTGATCACCTCGGTGAGCTGTACATTGAATTAGACTAATAATCTAAAGTTAAGCAAATTTGAAAGAACGATCGTGGCAGTGAGATAGCAGACCCTGAGTTAGTACTTCAAGGTAATGCTGAGCACATGCCTTTACCCTAGAAGAAAACCAAGAAATATTGGGTCTGACGGTCCCTAACATGAGGCTGGCATCTGCCAGGAGAATCCACCATAACCCATCTGCCTGGTTCCAGAGGAGGAAGCAGGTAAAGTTCGCTGGCCCTTCTTACGTCTCAGTTTTGACCCATCCTTAAATCAGCCTCTGTCTTGTCCTCGAACCTGCTTTATCTTTTCATCCTGACCCCACGGGTGCTCTCATTGGGGTGTGAGACCCATGGGCCCGTGTCCCTGAACCAGAAGCTGCCGGCCACATCGCCCCTTGCTCCCCCCGCTCACCACACGGAACGCACACGCGGGTTACAGAGCTGAACTGGGCGCAGATCCTCATGCTGTCACTACCATCTGGAGTAACTGGGAGAAGTCCTGTCGCGTTCCCGAGCCTCAGTTTTCTCATCTGTCAGATGGGTGTGCGTGGCGGTGATATCCACATCACAGGATGCAGTGAGGGTCAAGTGGGGAAATATCCAGGCAATTCACAAAGGCTGGCAGATCTTCGGTGATCATTAAATGTGATCTGTCGATCATTAAATGTAATCATCGTCACTACCCTAATTGGAAACTTGGCCCTTTTTCTCTTTGATTTCCTAAAATGTTCTTGCATTTGTCTCCTGCTATCTCCCTCCTGAGCCACGCCATCTCACCCAGATGGACACAGTCTCTGTCTGCCTCATCTCTTGAGCCCCCAGTGCCCAGCACAGGGCCTGGCACCTCACACGATCTCAATAAATCCCCGTCCCGTTGAACTTAATGTTCTGACCGTAGCTCGTCCGCCGGGTTCTCCCAGGACACGGGCAGAGGAATCGCCAAACGTGGCATT
Source organism: Panthera tigris (assembly GCF_018350195.1). Lineage (NCBI taxonomy): Eukaryota > Metazoa > Chordata > Mammalia > Carnivora > Felidae > Panthera > Panthera tigris. Next base: position 56,450,551 of record NC_056674.1, read on the forward strand.
CTTGATTTGGAAGAATTTGTAACAGACCCAAAATACACTTTGGGAATTCAAACCCTACATCACTTCCCCTATAAATTTCAGTAATCATTTCTGTTTAGTTTGTTTTAAGGATTTGATGCATTTAAAGTTTAAATGTGGGAAAGTTATGCCTTTTCCCCTTGTTTTATTTTCCAGCGCTATGACCAATGAGGCAAAGAATCCAAACTCATTAAGTTTCACACATAAAGAACTGAAGTGTATGCACTGCTCACAGAGACTGCGGGCTGAATGATGAAGCTCTCTTTTTAGGCCTTGAATATGTTGACACACTCTATATTTTTCATCCACAGAACGTAGCGTGAGCACCGTCTTGCACCACATAACATTAATATTATTTTTATGACTGCACAATGCAGTGACACGTTGCTGAGCTGCTGAGAAATTCGAAGAATAAAAAAGATTTAGACACTGAAAGAACCTTGAATCATTGAATTTGGAGAGGTAGAGAAGGCTGGAGTACGTCTGGGAGCTGATTACATGGCTTCCATCAACATACTTATTTCTTAAATGGCTTGGACCCTTGGCTTGAGTGCCAGTGGGTGTGGCTCAGCTCAGCGTGGTCAGAATTTAGTGGGTCAGGACGTGCATGCGTTCAGCGAAAGGCCCAGGCCAACCATCTGTCAGCGCGCAGATGACCGTTGAACGGGTGGAAGGGAAGGAAATCGCTGCGGGAAGAAGACTGTGAGTCTGCACTCTCGCTGCCCCTTCCTGCCCCGTGCTAGACATCACTAATCAACCGCGGCACTCTTGCCTTTTGAGTCCAGATTCAGTCTCAGGATCCGGCTCTACACAGAGCCTGGTGCACAGTTGTCTCCTTCACCCGATTTACCATATAAATAGAAACCCATCTAATGTTCTTTTTTTTTTTTATGTTTATTTATTTTGGGAGGAAGAGGGGGAGGCAGAGAGAGGATCTGAAGCGTGCTCTGCGCTGATACCAGGGAGCCTGATGCAGGGCTCGAACTCACGAGCTGTGAGATCATGACCTGAGCCAAAGTCAGAAGCTTAACCAACTGAGCCACCCAGCGTCCCCACAACACACTCCTTGAAAGGCAAAAAGACCAGGTTTTTTAATTACTGTCGTGGTTTGTCAACTCAACCCACTCCTTTGCGTGGTCAACTGTGTATGACTGCTCTGAGGTCAGACAAGGGCTCCCATCTTGACCTCACCACCTCCCAACCACGGGATCACCAGCCTTGTATCCCCAGTGTCCTCATCTGGGTGTTGGAGGCTGCATTTGGTGTCTGTGATTCATGGCAGGTCTTGACATACACGTGCCCACTCCCCCTTCCCCACCTCAGTGGTAGCTTCCCAAACCACGACCAAGGCATGTCAGGCCCTGAGAAGAAGCCGAGGTACCTGCTCCCCAGGAAAACAATATACACGGAACCATAATTTCACATACAACTGGGGTCAGATGCACCCCTGGGATATCCATGAATGCCAGCTATAAAACCCCAACCTCTGAAGAGTAGTTTTTAAAGAGCTCGATTTGCATACCTCCTTCAAAAGAAAAAAAAAAAAGACAAAGGCACATAATATGATCCTGAAATTCCACTCCAAAGTATGTGCACAAGAGAAATGGAAACACAGGTCCACACAAAAACTTGTACATGAATGTTCATAGCGGCATTATTAGGATAGTCAAAAAATAGAAGAAAACCAAGGTCCGTCTACTGATGGATGGGTAAGCACGATGGGGTGTGTCCATACAGCAGAAAGCCATTCGGCCATGAAATGAAGTAGCATAAGGCAAGAAACGTCTGCCACCATAAGCCGCCCAGGTTGTGGCACCTTGTACCAGCCGCAGAAGACTTCTGCAAGGCAACTGCTGACGAGTACGGCTTCCTCCTTGGGGTGATGAAAATGACCTAAAGTCGATTGTGGTGCTGGTTGCCCAACTTCATAAATGTACCAAAACCCATGGAACCTCCTACGTTAAGTGAGTGGATTGAATTGTGTGGTATGTGAATTATATCTCAGTAAAGCTGTTACCAGAAAAACCAAAAACATGCCCACCACACTACAGCCAGAATGATCTTACTGCATCAGCCTCCTCCTTAAAACGCCCCCCTGGAAGTCCTGTTTCTCTCAGGAGACCAACCCAGGTCTCTCCGTGGGTCTGCCAGGCTGGTGTGGCCTGGCCCGCCTCTGTTAACCCCTTCTCACACCACGCTCCCTCCCCCACCTCCCCTCCAGCTGCATGGGCGCTCCTGTTCCTCACGCACTCCTGCCACAGGACGCTTGCACATGCTGTTTTCAGCCTGGAACATCCTTTTCCTCCCATACATCCCATTACCCTAATTATCTCCTGATCTTCCTTCAGATTCAGCTTTTCAGCTCAACCATCAATTCCTTGAGAAGCCTCCCTCACCTCTGACAGAAGCCCACCTTCTTAGACTTTCACAGCACCCTCAGCCTTTCCTTCATCTCTCGTTCTATAGGTAGAACATAGCAGAAATGTGTATGATTGACATCTGATGTTTTACTCGCCCTTGGAGCCCCAGCTACGAGCACACAGTAGCCACGTTGAAGTATTCTTTATTGAGATGCAATTCACATAACATACAACTGTCTTAAAGCAAACAGTTCATCGGGATTCCGTATGCTCCTGGTATTGGGCAACCACCACCTCTGTCTCGTTCCAAACGTTTCCATTATCCCAAGGGAACGAAAGTGAAAAGATTTGCAGACCCATTAAGCAATCTCTCCCCACGCTCTCCTCCCCCAACTCCTGGCAGTCCCCAGTCTGCCTTCTGTCTCTACGGATCTATCTGTTCCGGACGGTTCCTATAAAGGGAACCATACAATACGTGACACGTTGTGTCTAGCTTCTTTTTCTCAGCCTAGAGTTTTCTCGGTTCACTCACAGGGTAGCATGATTGATATTTCATTCTCTCTGTGGCTAAACAATATTCCATCGACGAATACACCACATCGTGTTTATCCGTTCATTCAGAGATGGACATCTGGGTTCTTCTCCCTTCTTGGCTATTGTGAACGTTTTACGTGCATGTATATCTTTGAGAACCTGTTTTCAATACTTTGAGTACCTACCCAATAGTGGAATTTCTGGGTCGTATAGTAGTTCTATGTTTACCCTTTTCAGGAACTGCCAGACTTCCACAGTGGCTGCACCACAGTACCTTCCCGCCAGCAATCCACCTGAGGTTTTCAATTCCTCCATATCACTCTTGCCAACGCTTATTTTCCTCTTTTTTTTTAAATTAAAGCCATCCTACTGCGTGTGAAGCAGCCCCTTCTCGTGGCTTTGATCTGCATTTCCCTAATGATTGTTGCCCTTGTGCTTTTCTCGTACTCATGGGCCATTTGTATATCTTCTTGCCAGGAATGTCTATTCCAGTCCTTTGCCTGTCCTTTAATTAGATGGTGTGTCTTTTGTTGTTGAGTTGTAAGTGCTCTTTATATATCCTGGATCGTACACGCTTATCAGACACACGGTTTGCCAATATCTTCTCCCATTCTGTAGGTTATCTCTGGCCTTACTAGTAATGTCCACTGCATTGTAATTCAAATGACGAAACCGCTAATAAACCCAGTGGCAGACACTTAAATGGCATTTGTGGACACAACAATCAAGTACTCCCATATCCGCTGACCAGTTGCCTGGGAATTTGGAATCAGCCTGCCGGTTAGCTGCAGGGTTTCGTTTCCATTCAAACTTTAGGCATCGTGGTGCATCTGTGGAGGGATAATGAAGGTCTTGGGGTACGAAAGAGTTAAACAGCCCCTGTCCTCCTGTGCCCACTGACCAGGTCCCCCCCTCACCGCTTATGGATGACCACGTCAAAGGAAACAAAGGGGGCAAAAGGGAAAAATGAAGTTTCCCAGGACAGCTCTTTAAGGACCCCCGTGTCACGCCTCAGTGCCAATTAACATTTAGCCGAGTCCGTGGTTCACACCCGAACCAGCCGTCAGGCCCGGCTCTCCGGAGAAGCCTGCGCTGGGCTGGGATATAAGTGCGGAGACCTGCACACTGGCATTTAGAGAGCCAGTGAGAGCGTGTTCTTTATTTAGCACATTCTTCTCTTGTAACGTGCGGTCCTCGCAGATGACCCCGCCGGCATTACTAATGGCCATCCCAACTTGGCTCAAGGAGATGGTTGTCTGCCTTCGGGCAGAGCCTGGGACTCGGCTCTCACGGGTGTGCCCTGGTGCATGGGGGTGTTGGAGGGAGAGAGGGGTGAGGGGCCACACCCAGAAATGAGGACCTTGTGGCACATCCCCGTCAAAATCACATAGACACGGCTAAACACCTCAGCTCCGACATTTTAGTTCCGCTAATAACATCTACTCTTGTTGTGACACCTAAATAATACAGGTTTATTGGGCAAAATTAGGAAATTAGGACAGGACACAAAGGATGAAATAAAAAACGCATAACCCCACCATTCAGAGATAATTGCCGTTAATGTCTTCATGTATATAATCCTCCTGACCTATTTAAAACTTGTGACTATATAAAGACATAGTTTACAAAAACACTGCGATCTCAGAGTTCATACAATTTTGTAGCCTGCTTTTTCCTCTCGACGATGTAATAGATACATTTTCCATGTCATTAAATATTCCCTGAGTAAGCATTTATTTTTAATGTGGGTGCCTCTGGCTTAAACAGCAGCAATACGCCAGCCACTCCTAAACGGGGAGGAATGTCCTGGCATTCTCGACTTGCTCAGACCCTATAGACTCATCCTCTTCTGATAGCCACAGGCCATTTTCCAGGACAGGGCTTAGGATTCCAGGGTGCAGACCCAGCCGTGAGGGTCTGGCTGATTGAGGGCTCTGTCGAAGGTACTCGGCAGCATAGACACAAGGCACCTTCTGAGCTGGTTCAAATGCAAATAACCATCGAAGGTTCCGGGTTCCGGCTGAAGTACTTCCCCCGGGGAAACAGACAAATGTGAGAGACACATTAACATCATTGTGGGTGTTCCGAAGCAGTCGTCTTGCAGCAGGAGGGAGGGAAGGCTTTCTCAGCTTGTGCTGAGGTATATGCTTTGGAGAGACGGAGGAAGCTGGGCTGTGTGTCCAGGCCCGCAGCGGGAGTGAGCGGGAAGCAGAGCTGTGTCCAGCACCGTCGGATTCGAAAGGCCACCCCGCCTCCGTTAGGCCTCTGTATTATGACCTCAGCCAGAATGGGGATCCCGGCTGGGCCGGGGGACTTTGAATCACCGAGAGGGAGTCCTTCAGACTCTGTCATTCTTTCTGATCATAAGCATGTATTAGGCACCAGTGATGTCCAGGGACGGCGCTAACGTGCATAGATTCACAGACCTTGAGAAGCTCACAAGCGAGAAAGGAGCCAGATGTGCAGTGGGGATAAGGGGGCTGTGCAGTAAACGTCGGCATGAAGGAGGCACAGGGAGTGCAGGAGAGCGGACTCCCCGTTAACCGGGGCAGAATCAGGACCGGCTTCACAGAGGAGCCACGCGGGGGCTTGGACTTAGACGATGCTAGCCGGAGCCACGTGGCTGGAGGCCGTCCCAGGCCAAGGGAACGGTGTCGGCAAAGGCCCAGAGGGTGTAGCTGGCATGTTGGAGAACCGGGATATGGAGGAGGGAGGGATATGAAGCAGCGGGGAGAACACTTCCAAGGGCCTGTGGCACCCCCCATGGAGTGTGGACGGTGTCCCGGGAGCCGCAGGGAGCCACACAGGGGTTTAGAGCTGAGAAGCACGGCGTTCAGGGGCCAGTGTCGAGAGCCAGTTTTAATGAAAACGTACTTGAGGTGGTGAGCCGGGACTCGGGGACAGCACCGAGGCTGTCTGCGGTGCCCTGCCGTGACGGAGAAGTAATAGAATGGACGGCAGAAGGCAGAGGTGGGCAAGGGAAGGAGGTGGGAATTGGCCGACTGGGTAACTGACAAATTGGGTCCGGGAATGTCCTGAGTCTAAAATCAACGCGCCACCGGGCTTTCCTTTTTGTTTGCGTTGGTTCCTCGGCTGCATAGCAACGTTTAGCATCCCCCCGCCCCCAAGTCTCTGCCTGTGGGAGTCAAGATTCGTCAAAGAAAGAAAAATCCATTCCCCATAGATAGAGCTGTACGTTCTGTTTATTTTTAAAATACTTTTATATTGTTAAAATGGAAGGCTTTGATTTTGTATCTATAATGAAATTGGGACAGATTGTAGTCGAGCTGGTGTTGAAGGAATCATGCTTTTTATTGTCTTTGGAATGATGAAAATAGTTTCTGTCTTACAAAAATCACAGCTACACTTGTTCATTCATCCAACAAGCCAATATGGGACATTTGGAAGGCAGGTGTGGTCTCTGCCCTTGGAAAGCTTAATGTTGAATCCTTTACCCAAAAGTGCATCTCAGTATTTGCTCCTGCCTTCGACAGGTGCTCACTGCCTTGAACATCAGTACAGTGAAATACTAACAATGTCAGAAATCAGTTCTCAAGAATTACTTTCAGTAGCTTTTAAATGTTTGGGGCTTCAATGTCTGTCTCACGTGTCCCTGCCTCAGGACCTTTGCACTTGCTTGTTCAGCTCTCTGGATTGCTCTTTCCCGGGACATCCACGTGCCTCCTCCTTACTCCCTTCATGGCTTGAATCAGATGTGACTCCTCAGGCCACCTTGTTTAAAATTGAGCCTCCACCCTAACCCCCAGAACTCTCTATTCCTTGTCGTATTTAATCCCTCCCCATAGCGATCATCTCTGTTGATCTTATTTGCAACTTTTCTCCTCATCTAGAATGTAAGCCCAGGGAACAGGAGATCTTGGTGGCTTCTGAGTATGGTTCTCTCCCCACCAGCTACAGGAGCCGAGCACCTGGCCCTCAATCAGCTCTCAGAGAGTATTTGTGGAATGAATGAATGAGCCCTCTCTGAGCCTCGGGATCCTCACCTGAAGCCTGGGGGTGGGCAGGGGGCTCGCTAAGATGTGAGTGAAAGGAGAGTGAGGTGGAGGGTGGCTCAGGATGCTCGGGCGGTGGGGACAGCCACCAGCACTGTGGGCACAGCCAGGCTGCCTCGGCAGGACAGTGCTCAGCTGGTGTCCCCCTTGCTTTATGCACATGTTTCCTGGCTTATGCAACCTTGGACTGAATACTTTGGGCCTGTAATGCTATGAAGAAGTTTTAGGAGTGAAGTTTTAATGCCGTAAGTGTCACTTTGGAAAGGTTTTTGTCTTTGTTCTGTTGTTTTCCTTTCTTCTTAACACTGTGCCTTTTATTTATTTATTTATTTATTTTTTTAAAACGTTTATTTATTTTTGAGACAGAGAGAGACAGAGCATGAACAGGGGAGGGACAGAGAGAGAGGGAGACACAGAATCTGAAACAGGCTCCAGGCTCTGAGCTGTCAGCCCAGAGCCCGACACGGGGCTCGAACTCACGGACCGCGAGATTGTGACCTGAGCCGAAGTCGGCCGCTCAACCGGCTGAGCCACCCAGGCGCCCCAACACTGTGCCTTTTAAAATGGGAGGCATTGCACTTACATTTCTTTAGCAGGAAAAAAAAATCATAAGTATAGATCACCCAAAATAGGAGTAAAAGAAGAACGTTCTTCTGCAATTTCCACGATACTGAGGAAATGTGTTAATGAGTTAATGAGTTGATGTGTGTGCACTCGTGTAGATAGATGGGGAGATTTCCATTTATAGACATGTGTGCACGTACATACATGTAGATATCTGTATATATGGAGAGAAGGAGGCCACATATTTACATGTACTTTATAAAATGATTAGGTCAACTAATATTAAAGAAATACAGGGGCGCCCGGGTGGCTCAGTCAGTTAAGCATCCGACTTCAGCTCAGGTCACGATCTTGCGGTTCATGAGTTCGAGCTCCACGTTAGGCTCTGTGCTGACAGCTCAGAGCCTGGACCTGCTTCAGATTCTGTGTCTTCCTCTCTCTCTGCCCCTCCCCAACTTGTGCTCTGTCTCTCAAAAAATATATACATTTTTAAAGCTTATGTAACTGGAGGCGCCTGGGTGGCTCAGTTGGTTAAGCATCCAACTGAGGTTCAGGTCATGATCTCACAGCTTGTGAGTTCGAGCCCCGTATCCGATCCTGTGCTGACAGCTCAGAGCCGGGGCCTGCTTCGGTTTCTGCCTGTCCTTCTCTCTCTGCCCTTCCGCCGTGTGTGCTCACTCTGTCTCAAAAATAAATAAATACACAAATACATAAAATCTTTAAAAAGCTTATATAACTGTCCAGGATTTATCGAGCCTCCATTCTGTGTTGTTTTTTTTTTTTTTCCTCCAATGACAGCTTCCACTTGTTAAGTTCACCCTACACCGTAGGTCACGTGACCGGTGGTATTGAGGGATTTCCCCATTCCGTCCTCATAGTAGACCTGGAGACAAGCTGAGACCACATCCTTTTGCAGACCCAGGGGACCTAGACATCAGAGGGTGTGATTTGTCCACAGTCACACGGTTGTTGCAGAGCAGAGAGCTGAAATTTATCTCTTTCTTTCGGCTTTAAAATGCACACTATGTTCGCTGTGCCACGAGCCAGCGAACACAAATCATTAAAACATGGCTCCCACCTCCAAGCGTCTCCCAGCGGGGCGGGAGGGACAGAGGTCTGTAGTGCGTTGTGGCACAGTGTGATGGGTGCTACAAAGGGGCTGTGGGAAGAGCTCTTCAGTCTGCTTTGGAGGTTCCAGCAAGGCTGCAAAGAGAAAGTGACGCTCGCTCTGGCCGTTGAGCAGAAGTTTGCCAAGTTCAAATGTAGAGAACTGCATTCTGGGCAAAGGGAGCAGAATCTGCAAAGGTGGGGTGAGTGGACCACCCACATTTCCCTCAAACGGTGTCCAGGTGCTTCTGTAGGATGCAGTCGTCTGATGTTAGAGGATGTCCTGCCGTCAGTGTTTTGCACACAGGAAGTCAGCCTGAGAAATCTCTCGCTGGCCAGGGAACGGTTATAGCTTCACCCAGGGCTGGCCTGGGGGGGGCCTCTCCCCAGTTGCTCTCAGTTTGTATTCTATTTATCACGGGAAGTAGCATCAAAGTGAGCTGTGACCGTCACCCGAACAGAGTCAAGGGCAGTTAGGGATAGTGAGCAGGCTGGAATGATAAGAGAGTCCTTTTCAAGAGAGAAGCGGCCCCGTGGAACGTGGTGGGGACAAGAGAGGGTAGGTACCAGGCGGCTCCAGGTGGCTTTGCTGGGTGGAGAATGGCACCATCCACAGGACAGGAAAGGAGTGTGCGTGGCTCGGAAGGCACGGAGTCTGCTTTGGGACGTGCTGTTTGTGGTGCGTGTGAAGCACTTGGCCAGGAATGTCCAACAAGCCGTTAGTTAGAAGTGTGGACCTGGGCGTTAGGAGAGGTGTGGACGTAAAGCAGATGGGTGGTGATTGTAGCTGTTGGAACCAAGGGCGGCAGCTAGACCGGAAGCTGTGGGGACAAATGGGGTCTCCAGGAAGGCAGACCTTTAGAGACTTGGGGGAAATGCTTCAAAGAGCTGACTGTGACTGGCAACCTATCCGGAATAAGCCCCCGTCCTTCTCAGCCCGACTCATACAGGCTGGTGTGAACGGCTGGGAAATGGGGCCCCGTGTTTCCAGCATATGGTGAGTGCCCTCTGGATGTAGTCATGAATGTTACACTGACAGAAGGTCTATGTGGGACCCAGCTGGACTGGCCAGGAATGAGGACTTGTGGCCCATGGGTGGGGCTTAGAACCAGGAGGGAGAACGAGACACAGAGGAACGTTCCCATCCCAGGGCCGAGTTCCGTCCCCCCTCACTGGGACCAGGGCTGAGGCCCTGGGATTCTCTCCCAAAGAGACTGGTAATAGAGACCAGTTCTCCCCCCACTTTGAAAGGAAATCTGGACAGAGGAGACAGAGGCAATGCAGAAAACTCGATTTATTATTATTTTTTTTAATAAAACAGGAAGGAGCCCTCCAAGGGCATTTTGTGGGTTTTATTATTTGTGAAGGAAAACACCCTGATCTTTACCAACATTCTGTCTGCCTGAGAGGCTGAGCCAGTGAAAGGCAAGCCCAAATATTAATCCTAACATTTGACTTCTTGTTCCTTGCTCAACTAACATTCAAGGGTGCTAATAGGCTTAGCTCTTCTCAGCAGAGCCAAGGCAATTTCAAGCACAAAATGAACGATGAAGCCAAGATCACAAAAGGGCCGCTGGTGGGAACAGGGCTGGGGAATCACAGTTCGTTAGGTGGTCTTGTCCCACTAATGCTGAAGGAAGGTGATCCAAAAGACTGATTGTGCCAGATGTGAAATCAACGGGAGAGCCTTCCAGAACAATCCGTGGCCGAGTTGTTCTCTTTGCCCTTTGTCTCCGGTCTACGAATTTGCTTTCGGAACCACAGCAGTGGCATAATTGGAATCCATCTTGTGTGATTTTTTTCCCCCCTCAGATGATTTAGAATTAGTTCCATTTATTTTCAAAGAGCATAACCCAATGACAGCATGATGGCGGGGTCTTGAATTGCTTTCCTGTCCACGGGTGGAGTGGGTGGGTGTCAGTGCTGATTCATTACTCTCTCAGCGGGCTCCTTTGTTTCGAAAGCCACCTGGAATTATTACCAGCAATAGAGCTCTAAACCAAAGTCAGCTTTGCATAAAAATGCATTTGACTTAAGGGAAAACGCACGATCCTGATTAAAAGTAACCCCCGGACGGCGGACTTGATCAGGAGATCACGTCTGAAGGGGGGCACGGTCCGTGACAGGGTGGCCGAATCCGGCTTGGACTGTGCTTTTCTAAGACGAGCAGGTGACACTGATTAAGCACCTGAAATTAATGGGCAGAGGGGCCATTAACACGCAAGGGACCGGTATGCAGACAGAGGTTGTAAAGCTGAAATTGTACCGAGTTGCACAAACTTAGAACCTAATTTTAGAAACTTCCTCCAGCCCTTGGTGGGCGTCTGCGCTTTTGTCATCGGGAGTCAGTAATTGAATTTTCTGGACGTTTTGACCAGTATGTAACTTTGTGAAGCCGATTACACAGCAGAACGCAATGCTTAGTCTGACCTTAAAAGCATTACCTTCTGCTGTGTGATTGGAAAACATGCAGAGAGAACCGCCCTTCTCACTGCACTTGACCTGGGGGAGAGCAAAGGAAAAAAACCCACCTCACTATGCCATGTAACCTAATAAGATTCATTTAGATTCTATGCAGATCGTTTAATAACAGATTTCGTAAAACCTTAACATAAGGCGCCACCGTAAAACGTATTATCTTTTATTACCCATACAGAGAATGACATTTTAGATGGTGATAAATCGAAACCCAAGAAAAGCTATTTGCTTTCTCAGAGTGCTTGGTGAACACCACAGATACCAGTTTCCCGACATTATGCGGTGGCAGATTCGGCCCCCCAGGGTCACGTGTGACAGCCCCCAGCTGAGTTTGCTGAGGCCCGTCTGAGCAACATTTTCTTGTCCCCTCCCCCGCTTTTTCTGGAAAGGTCATTCCGATCTAAACCTCACTGCTGAGGATTCGGTCGTCCCACTTTTACGGTCCCCCCTCTTCTGTCTTAGACACCCCAGGAGTCGTGACGAGCCAGGAGCTGAGCCCAGGGGTTGGGGCCAGCCACGGGGTATCTGCCATGAGGTTGAGGAGACCCCGGGCCACCAGCACCAGAGCATGCTAAGACCTCCCTTGACGTGGATGCCTCTTCAGGGGTAAGGCGGGGAAGGACTCTCCCTGCTGGTTCTTGGAAAGCCAGAGGCTGGTCAGCCTACCCTGCTCTGCATAAGCCGGCCCTCCAGAGACAGTTCAGGACCTGCCTTTGGATTGATACCCTCTGCAACCCAGGAAGGCAACCATCAGGCCCAGTTTTCTGTTTAGTGATCAGCCTAACCATCCCTTGATTTATTCATTCATCAAAAATTAACGGAAAGTGCCAGGCACTGAACGGGCCGTGTGACTTTTTCCTGAGGGGTTTAGAATTCATTCCGTTTAGTTTCAAAGAGTATAACCCAATGACCACATAAAGGCAGGGTCTTAGGGCCTCAGTCCCTCAGCAGCCAGGCACTGGGGATATAGCAGGAATAAGTCAGAGATGGGGTCCTCAGCCCCACCCAGGTCTATAGTGAATACTCCGAAAATGACTCACATACTGGAAAACACATATATTGAAGAGAAGACTCTCCAATACACCAATTTGGTACTTGCCGCTTGGTAGATGGGAGGGTCTGGAGGGCCATAACCAATGACCACAAAATCTGTGGCTTCAAACAACACACAGTTCTGGAAGCCAGAAGTCCAAAATGAGCTTCACTGGGGTAAAAACCAAGATCTCAGAAGACTGGTTCCTTCTGGAAGCTCTAAAGAACAATCAGTCCCCTTGCCTTCCCTGCCTTCCGGAAGCTGCCTGCACTCCTGAGCCCATGGCCCCTTCCTCCCTCCCTCTGTAAGACCAGCAGTGTAACTAACATCTTCAAATTTCTCTCCCTCTCCTTCCCTTCCTCCCGAGACCAACACATGAAGAGGAAATTGCTCTAAGTGTCATTAAGTCAACGAAGAGGGAAACATCCACCATAATGTATAGACAGGGCTAATGCAGAAGAAGTGACTTCGGGAAGAGCAGGAAAAGTTTAGGGAGGAAGCAACATCTAAGGAAAGTGTATACAACTTTGGACAAGAAACTTTCCGGGGGGGGGGGAGTGGGGGGAAACGTGTAGAGACGGCCTCCCAGGCAGAGGGCACAGTGTGAACAAAGATGTAGGAACGGCCCAAGCTGGTAGAACGGCACAGAGTCCGGTGTTACGGGAATGTAACTGGGAGTGAGGAACGCTAGGAGGTCGGGCCGTGACAAGTGTGTCTTGTGTGCTTGAGGAACTTGACCACTATCCTGTAGCTGCTGCAGAGCCCCTGACGCATTTGGAGGAGGGTCCTGTGGTCAGGTGGTTGTTTCGATGGCTTGCTCTGGGTGGCGTGGAGTGGAAAGTGGTTTAGAAGGTAGCAGAGGGGCTGGTCTGGGATCTTCTGGAATAAGTCAGGTGAGAAAGACGGGGGAGCTGGAAGTCAGGCATGGCAGCGGCGGTGATAGAGAAAGGGGGTGTCCTCCAGAGGGAGTGGGGCCAAATCAGCACCCACCCACTGGGGGGGGGGGGTGCAGGGGAACTTCCGAGAACCCCCCGGGGGCCAGCTTGAGCTGAGGGTCCAGGAAGAAGGCTGTGTTGCCGGGAAAGATGAGCTGCCATTAGCCCACGGAAGCCGAGGGAGAACATCCCCACTGAGACGTCTAGCAGATGATTCTGGAAGTGGCTGTCTGGTGTCTTGAAGGGAGTATCTTTTTTCTAGAAAGGGCAAGGAAAGGAAAAGTTTAGCAAACAGTGCTTCCTGGTTTTCATTTAAATTGTATCATACGCAGGTGAGTTTCAGTTAAAATCTCTTCGAGGGCAGGTTGACCTGTCCTCAGCACATGCTCGTTGGGACAGTGCTAATCAAAGTGTGGTCTTCAACCTTACCAGCCTTACCTAGAAACTTCCCGGAAGTGCACATCCTTGGCCCTAGCCTGGACCTCCTGAGCCACAAGCACTGGAAGTGGGCTAAAAATCTGTGTTTCGGGGCGTCCACCAGGGGATCCCGATACGCGCAAGCCCAAGAAACCCCAGCTCAGACAATATGTCTAAGCACCTACCCTTAGCAGGCATAACGTTGCCGTGACAATTCAGGGCCAAAAGGTTGGAAAACACAGGCTAATGGAGTCGACAGTGGACTGTGGAAACATAAAAACCATAAAGAAAGAGCACCTTAGGTTTAATTTTCCTCCAGCTTTTAGGATCTGTATTTTCTTGTCTCTGGCTGATAAAAGGGAGAAATTCTCAGGATTCCCTTACTCTGTTGCCTCACTGGTAAGGGAGGCTGTGACCCTTGAAAGCAGGCCTGGGCCGAATGATCTCGGAGACACTTTCAAGAACCAATAGGCTGTATCTCGTCACCTCGCGAACCTGACTCCAGCCACACCAGTGACCCTGTCTTAGCTGGCCACCTCCTTGCTGGTTCCCAGGCTCTCCTTCCCGCTCTGAATGCGCCCCCCATCATACTCATCCTCAGAAACTCAGCTCCAGCCTGCACTTAACCCCAAGCCACCGAGAAGCCACCATAGCCCCCACCCCTAGCTGCACCTGTCACACCCAGACCCACTGACCACACATTCCACACGTACCACCTAGTGCCTTGTGGAGTTGCTTGTATGTGTTTTATATGCAGCCAGGCTCTGAGTTCTTTGAAGGTGGGGATTATGTTTTATATTTCTTGTTCCCACAGTGTCCTGACCTGAATCACAATCAGTCTTCAGTTGTTATTGAATGATGGAATTTAATAGCATTTAGGATTAATAGCCTCCCATCTTCTCTCATAGAAATTCACTTCCACATCAAGACCCCATCTCTGATCCTGTAGTAGGATATTCTTTTTCGCAGGAATGTGTCCTTAACGCCCCCCACCCCATGTCCGGTTCAAGTGGCCTCTTCTGTGTGATGCCACAGCATTCTTCTTACTCCCACCTTACCCTACTGAAATTAAGTGGGGATTATTTCTCTTTTTTTTTAACTTTATTTATTTATTTTGAGAGAGAGAGAGAGAATGAGCAGGGGAGGAGCAGAGAGAGAGAGAGGGAGACACAGAATCCAAAGCAGGCTCCAGGCTCCAAGCTGTCAGCACAGAGCCGGACACAGGGCTCAGACTCATGAACCGTGAGATCATGACCCGAGCTCAGATCAAGAGTCAGACACCTAACCGATTAAGCTACCCAGGTGCCCCTCTGGGGATTATTTTGAACTCCACATGGCTACCTTTCCTTATCACTGCTATCTAGCACAAAGTCTCATGCATAGTAAGTGCTCAATAAATGTTTGGTAAATGAAATAACCCCCATATGGCCTTCCTGACACCCCGTGTTCCAACCCCCTTCTCGTAGATTTTCACTGGCACACTTAGGATAATATTTATCTCATCGTGCCTTGATTCTTGTTTATTTATCTAGAATATAAATGCACCAAAACATCACATCCGAGCAGAGTTACCTGAACCTAGTAAGACATTGTATGAATGTTTCAGTGACATCAACCTGAATGTCACACGTTTACCATCTTGGGTCTAAAGAGGGTGATTTTTCCAAGTATGCAATGAGTGCTGTTGGCGGTTTATTTACTGTAACTCATCAGTAACATCGGAAAACATACACCGCTCCTGGATATGTTTTATTTGATTTTGGTGTCCCTCCACCTGAAATCTATCACTTACGTCATTCCAACTACATATTTCTAAGAGGCAGTGTTTATTTCCCTTGTTGCTTCCCCACCCTGCCAGCTTTGTCGGCAGCCAGTAAATCTGGGGAAATGGGCTCAGCCTTCTCCTTACCCAGAAGACCCCAGCCGGGAATAAAAACACAGCAGGTGACAGCCAAGAACATGAATGTTCGCATTAGCAGCGAGGAGCAAGGTGAACGGAGGCCTAAGGACGAGCACAAGTCAAATGGACTCGCGCTCTCTGTGGGAAGATAGAAGAAAGGCACTCAGCGTCTGCGGTGGGAAGAAGGCACAATTTACGAGGAAATGTATGTGGTTCCTGTTGGATTTATGGACTGCTTTTCCCCTGTGTTATGTGGCCAGAGTGGATAAATCAAACTCCAGACAGACAGCAACTCGTTCTGCTTCAGATAATGTTTTCACCAATCTGTTTGCAATATTTATAGACCGGGTGCCAGGTGCAGCTAACCTGGAGAAGAATGTATGGTCCCTGATCAGGTGCCATATTGTTAGGAGTCTTGCAATGCTCAGCTTGGGACAAGTCGATGAATAAATAAATAAATGAATCACATTATGTCTTTGCTGTTAATCTCATGTTAATATTTCTCGTTAACAATACCTTCCATGTTAGACAACAAAGGTATTTTTTTGAACATCTTTTTAAAATTTATTTCAACTTGTTTTTGAGAGAGAGAGAGAGAGAGAGAGAGAGACAGTGAGAGACAGAGCATGAACAGGGGAGGGGCAGAGAGAGAGGGAGACACAGAATCCGAAGTAGGCTCCAGGCTCTGAGCTGTCAGCACAGAGCCCGACGTGGGGCTCGAACCCACGAACCGTGAGATCATGACCTGAGCTGAAGTCAGACGCTTAACCACCTGAGCCACCCAAGTGCCCCAATGTTAGACAACTAAGGGATTTATTGAAAAAGACTGCTTAAAGATCTCCTTGACTCCTGTAGCCCATTGGTAAGCTAGAGCCTGCTCTCACTGGCTCAGAATAACCGATTGTGTCCACAGTAGTCTCTCCTTACCTGCTGGGAGATGTTGCAAGTCTCCTAGTGGACGCCTCAAGCCACAGATGGTGCTGAATCCTACGTAGATTATGTGCTTTCCTGTCCATACCTGTGATAAAGTTTAACCTGTAAATTAGGCACAGGAAGAGATCAACAACAATAATAAAACAGAACCATTAAAACAATAAATACACTGGAAGTCATGTGAATGTGCTCCCTCTACCCCAAAATATCTTATTGTGACCACCGCTCTCCTTGTGGTGACCTGAGATGATAAAATGCCCACATGATGGGCTGTAGTGAAGTGAATGACAGAGGCATCTGATGTGACGTCAGGCTGCTGTTGGCGTTCTGACACCATGTCAGAAGGAGAAGCGTTCGATTCCAGACCAAGGTTGACCACGGGTAACAGAAACCACAAAAATCAAAACCAAGGGTAAGGGGGATCACTTTCCATCTGTGCGATCAACCACATCATGTCGGTAGCTGGAAATCAGCCACAGGAGGAGTATTTAAGCCACCAAAGTTGAACAACATTACAAATCAGGAGAACCTGTTGCTAAGCATTACAGACATACCACTCTGCGTAATTCATTATTTTGGTAAAACATATCCATAACTGACTAATTATTGTGTAACTCTGATGTGCCAGGCACTGAATTAGGACCTGGGAGATAAAGCTCTCAACAAGACAGGGTCCCTGACCTCCTGGAGCTCAAACAGGCAGAGTTAAGACAGCAATAAACAAACAATCAATAAACAAGAATATGACAGACTGTGATTAAGTCCTGGGGGAAAACTGGATTCGTTATTTATCGTCGCATAACAAATTACCCCAAAACATAATGACTTCCAATCACAGACATTTATTATCTCATGATGTCTGTGCTCGGGAGTCTGGACATGTCTCAGCTGTGTCCTCTACCTGGGGGGCTCTCACAAAGCTGCAGTCCGCACGTTTGCCCCGAATCTGCAGCACCATAAGAAGGTGTGACTGGGGAGGATCCGTTTCCAGGCTTGTGCAGTGGTTCTCAGCAGCATCCAATACTTTTTGACTATTCCCGGAGGCCACACTCCATTTCTTGCCATCCCTTTAAAAGACTCTCCAGAAGATTCTACTGCATGGTAACGGCAGCCATCTGGTGAGCACTTTATGCCAGCCTCTGTGCTTGGCACTGTATGTTAACAGTCTGGAAGTGGTATCATTCTCCCCATTTTACAGGTGAGGAAACTGAGCAAAAGCAAGTTAAGACATTCGACCGGATTGCTCAGCTACTAACTGGTGCAGTCAGTTCCTAAGTGCTTGGCAGTCAGGTCCCTGCCTTCTTGGCGTTTCAGTGCAGTGAAGGGTGAGCAGCGGCCAATGAGCAGGAATGAGAGTAGAAAGTGGTGGAAACTCCCAAGATGGCGGCCCGACCGCGAGGGGCACTGTGGCGCCGCATCCACTCGCCAGCTCGTGGTTTTTGTCCAAAGCTTTCCCTGGACCATGACCGTGAGTGAGCTGCGAGCGAGCTCTTGGCACAGTTGGGCCATGCACGAAAGTGCTCTATATCTTTTGTCAAAGATTCTGGGTTTCCCGGATCTGTGGATTGGATTCCACCTCCTTCAGAAGAAGTTCAGAATGCACTACCACAAGAAAGCCATGGTATCGATGGAGTCGAGCTCCACATTCAAGCTCAAAGACCAAAAGTTTTGCAAGGGCATCAAGCATCCGGCGAAGGGAAAGATTTTTGAGACTCGTACTACCTACCCATTACATCAAGTCAATAAAAGTGAAAGAAAAAGAAAGAGAGGTAGAAATGTCAACATTGAGAGAAAGCGGGATGCCACGGGAAGAAATCCAGTTGGGACAGAGTGTAAAGAGAAATGTGGGGATGTGTTCAAGACAACGCAGGAGAATGACAGGGTGCCGTGTGGGTTAATGGCAAAACCTTTTCCCATGTATCTTTTATCTGTTGATTTCCCCCACAGCTACCATTATGCTCGTTATTAGCGATAAATGTTCCGTTAAATGCATAGTCGTATGAATGTCGCCATAAAACATCAAAGGTCTGGTGATTGATTGTGTGCCATATTTAATGACATGGCTTGATTCTTGTTTTTTCCGAAATGAAATGTTTGGTTTTTAAAATAGCGTGATGCGTGAACCTGGCCTGTGTCTGTGGAGATACGCCCAAGGTTTTTTTTCTTGTAGACATACCATCGTCCTTTTGTTCTTGGGAATATCTATTCACTGGTAGCTAGTTGACATCCAGGGGAAGATAACAAGCGCAGGACTGCAGAATGCAAACCAAGAGAGCAGCCTGACTCTCTTAGATATGTCGTACAGATCAAATAGCTGAAAATAAAATCAGAGAAGCCAATTTAATGTTCCCGGTTTTGACACAGTGCATTTCTTGGTCAAAATAAAATCCTATCTCCTTGAGCTAGCGCTCCCCAAAGTATAAGCCATTGCCCGAGAATAAATGACTCTGGTTTGGAAATGCCACCGATATGCTCAGACCTTTGAGATATAATTTAGTTCAGGGCAACAGTAATATATCATCATTAACAATAATGAAAGTAAATCGCCCACCTTGTTTGCTGCGTCCTAGCTAGGTGGTGGGGTCAAAAGCATGGCCCTTGCCCTTGAAAACTTTGTCATCCACTTAGGGAGATAGTAAATGGCCATTCAGAATAAAACCAAACAGGAAACATAGCCTTCATATTAGTCAGGGTAGGCTAAGCTCCTCTGTGAACTTCCCTTAAAGCTAAAGAATGCTTGGGGAGCCTGGGTGGCTGAGTCCGTTGAGCATCAGACTTTGGCTCAGGTCATGATCTCCCAGTTCGTGAGCTTGAGCCCCACATCGGGCTCTGCTTGGTATTCTCTCCCTCCCTCTATCTCTGCCCCTCCCCCACTTGCATATGTGCGCACTGTCTCTTAAAACATAAATAAATAGAAACTAGAAAAGCTAAACAGTGCTTTGTTTTTGGAGATCCAGGCCTCTTCCTTTCTGGGAAACGGAAAACGTGGAGGATTACATGGGAGGTTTGGGGGCCGCACCAGGGTCACTTCTGCCCGTGTTCCGTTGGCCAGGATCAGTCCCCCTAGTTCATCTAGCTGGACGCCCTGGAATCAAAAGAACTAGGATTTGGTGAACCGGCAGCATTGGCTTACCACAGGTCCCTTTGGGTGCAGGCCACCGAAACCGATGCTGGCTGGCTATGGGGTCGAAAAGACTTCTCCTGAGCAAACCCTGGAGTGTGTTCCAGAATCAAGGGAGAAGTCAGAGCCAGAAGGCTGTACGATCCCAGATCTCAGCAGTGCAGCTCCTGCCCTTCCGGGTAGAGCAGCACCTTCAGCCTAACTCAGGCTGAAAGGCCTTTTCTTTCTTTCTTTCTTTCTTTCTTTCTTTCTTTCTTTCTTTCTTTCTTTCTTCTTAAATTTATTTGTTTGAGAGAGAGAGAAAGCATGAACAGAGGAGAGGCAGAGAGAGTGGCGGGGGGGGGGGGGGGGAGAGAATCCCAAGCAGGTTCCATGCTGTCAGCGCAGAGCCTGATGAGGGGCTCAGACTCACGGACCATGAGATCGTGACCTGAGATGAAACCTAGAATTGGATGCTTAAATGACTGGGCTACCCAGGTGCCCCCTGGAAGTCTCTTTCTACTGGAGTTGACCACACTGGTGTCCCCAGTGAGCCCTAAAAGAGCCGGGAGACATAAACACAAGCATCAGGTGAGATCCTTGTCCTGAGAGACAGCAGCTTGGTCTTGAGAGGACAGTGAGGCTTCCCTCCCCCGTGTTCAGTTCACCCACCAAGAGAGGGAACAGCTGGACCGCTGAAGGTCCCCCAGAGGCAGGGTGAAGTACCATGGTGGAAGGGTCCTCCCAAGACATTCAAGAAGGCAAAATCCTTCTCCTGAGCCTGGGAGTAACGTGGAGAGAGGAAAGTGAAGGAGGCAAACATTGACACGCGGCCACGGGGACCTATTTCTCTGCATCAGCCGTCCTTCCTGGAGAATGGGGCAGCTGTGGGCTGCTTAGGAGTCTTTTCCAGCAGAGGAGCAAGGGCAAGTGATGGCCGAGAAGTACAGAAATGAGCGCACGTACGTGTATTTCACTTAAGAGTTAGCACAGGAGCTAGGGATTTATGGAAGGCTTCCTGGAGAAGGCTCAGCTGGCGTGGGAGGGACGTCAGAGCTGAGTGGATACTATTTGTGTAAGAGCCAAGGGATTCAGGTGCCACTATCTTCTCTGTCTTTCCGCTTTCAAAGGAGTTGCTTCGTTATTGTTAATGTTGTCATTTGCAAAAACAGTAATGTTTATCACAGAAAAAAAAAACACATCCCCAAATACTGATAGCCCAGTAGACTTGTTATCTTAAGAGTTGCTTTTAAAGAAGAAAATTGGGGGGGGGGGCAGCACTTGGGGGACTCAGTTGGTTAAGCGTCTGACTTCAGATCAGGACACGATCTCATGGTTTGTGAGTTCAAGCCCTGCATTGGGCTCTGCGCTGACAGTGTGGAGCCTGCTTGGGATTTCCTCTCCCGCTCTCTCTTGCCTTCCCCCACCTCCCCCCGACTTGTGCTCACTCTCTCTCTCTCTCAAAAGAAATAAATAAACTTAAAAATTTTTTTTAAAAAGAAAACTTGGAAACAACTGGATGGGTGACCATCCCGTAAGGAAGGGTTATATGAATGATGGTAGCTGTTCCACAGGAGATAACAAGAATAGACAGATCAATAATCACTAAGGGTGGGAGTGATAGGGCATGACAGCTTGCACAGCTGTGTCATTGGAATCATTTGTTTAAATATGGGTGCATATAGGGGTGCCTGGGTGGCTCTGTCGGTTGAGCAACTGACTTCAGCTCAGGTCATGATCTCGCATTTCGTGGGTTCGAGCCCCACGTCGGGCTCTGTGCTGACAGCTTAGAACCTGAGCCTGCTTCGGATTCTGTGTCTCCCTCTTTCTCTGCCCCTCCCCTGCTCACGCTCTGCCTCTCTCTCTCTCAAAAAACAAATAAATGTTAAAAAATTTTAAAAAAATACGTGTGAACATAAAGTGTGTGTGTGCCCACACGCATGCATGTGTGTGTTGTGGGGGGAAAGGAAGGAGACCACAGACCAGTAATGACAGTCACCTCTCGGCGGGGGGGTTGGAGAGGGGTGGAGGAGAGCCCTCACTTTCCACTCCAGAAACGACTGTATTATTTCCAGTTTCCTTCCAGTAACTGGATATTCCTCCAAAAATAAAAACACGTTTTAAAAGTAGCCTTGAGTTTGCCAGAAAATTGAGACTTTGGGAACATCACATCCCGAGCCTTGCAATTTATCTCCTTAATTGTCTAATTGATTTCCTACTGGGTTGGCCAATCTATTTCTCATTGCAGTCATAAACTTTTATTTACTTCAGGAGACAGGAATTGGCTGGTTCACTTTTTTTCCATCATTTATAAAATTTGTTAGATTACAAAAGAGTTAAAGCCAGTGTGTCCGTCCCTTTGAACTGTCATGAGAATTTGTACACGTCTGTGCTCAGCCTTGACTCCATTTTCTTGCAGTTCTACAGAATATGCCTGCCCTTGACCCTGAACTTCTCTAGAACTATACCTGCCCTTGACCCTGAACTTCTCTAGAACTATGCCTGCCCTTGACCTTGAACTTCTCTAGAACTATGCCTGCCCTTGACCCTGAACGTCTCTCAGCTCCTTGAAGAAAGGGACTCTATTTTCCCATCTCTGTATCCCCAGCACAATATTTAAAATTTTTTTAATGTTTATTTATTTTTGAGACAGAGAGACACAGAGCATGAATGGGGGAGGGGCAGAGAGAGAGAGGGAGACACAGAATCCGAAGCAGGCTCCAGGCTCCGAGCCGTCAGCACAGAGCCCCACGCGGGGCTCAAACTCACAAACCATGAGATCATGACCTGAGCCGAAGTCGGACGCTCAACCAACTGAGTCACCCAGGCACCCCTCCCCAGCACGATATTTAGACTAGATGTTTAATAACTTCCAGTTAAATGGACACGAAGACTAATGAAGGAAAAAATTAGAATAACTGTCTCTGGTCCAAAAAAAAAAAAAAAAGTTTCTGTGGAGGGAAAAATGTTAAAAGGAAAAATAATGTATTCAAGAAATGATTGCAGTGCTGTTGTGAACAGCCTATTGTGATCCCCTAGCATGATGCAATAGCTCTCACACTTTCTCGCAAATAAACAGATAATTGATCACAGTGTTAGTTGCAGTATTAGTCAAAACTCCCTTGTTGCTACTCATGGAACATTTAATTTAGACGTCTTAGGGAAAGGAGAAATTTATTAGCTCATAGAACTCACAAAATATGAGGGGAAAATTCTGGCTTCAAGGATGATTATTAAATGACTCGAGTAAGGCTGAAGAAACTCCATCTCTGTGGTATCTCAGCTCTGTGGTATCTTCTCCCTCGGGCTGACTTCCTCTGTGTGGTTGCAACAGATCTATGTCCCACCCCCTCCCAGGAAACAGAAAGAGGACTTCTTTTACCTAAGAGCGCTAAAGGAAGTAGGTGCTACAATTGCGTTTCAATCCTAGGTGGCCTAACTTGGGTTATGCGCGCATCACAAGATCATGGGAGCGGGAGACCCCCCAATTGTCCAGGCCCGAGCCACGCGACCATCCCTCGTTCACGGCTAGAGTCAGCCCTACCTGAACTCCACCTGTGCGGAGAGTGAGGAAGGGGGGGACGCCCCCAAGAGGAATCCTAGCATAGGTCCGAGGGTAAGAGGAAATGGACACTGGGAAGCCAAAACAGCACGTAGCCGCTACCATTGTTGTGCGTGTCCATAGTAACCCACGCTGTATGTTGGGGCCGGGCAAAGCTGTGAGGAATTCACAGCCCTGTTAGATAGGAGCCATCACAGAACCACGCTCGGCCCCCACTCTGCTTCAGGCAGCAAAATCAGCTGTCGTTTAGGGACAAACCATGCCCGGGATCATACATGTTTTGGTAGCACTGATAGGAAAATTGATTAGATCTTCTAGGCAAGCAGCAGTGAATTACGAATACAGGTGACCCTTAAACAACACCGGTTTGTACTGTGTGGATAATATGTGGATATCTTTCATTCAGTACAATACAATTCTATACATGCGTTTTCTCTTCCTTATGATTTTCTTTTGTCTAGCTGGCTTTCTTGTAAGAATACAGTGTACAGGGGCGCCTGGGTGGCTCAGTCGGTTAAACGTCCGACTTAGGCTCAGGTCACGATCTCGCGGTCCGTGGGTTCGAGCCCCACGTCAGGCTCTGGGCTGATGGCTCAGAGCCTGGAGCCTGCTTCTGTTTCTGTGTCTTCCTCTCTCTCTGCCCCTCCCCCGTTCATGCTCTGTCTCTCTCTGTCCCAAAAATAAATAAGCGTTAAAAAAAAAAATTAAAAAAAAAAAAGAATACAGTGTATAATATGTATCTAACGTACAAAACCTGTGTTAACTTATTATGTTATCATTAAGGCTTGCGGTCAACAGGAGGCTCTTAGCAGTTCACTTCCGGGGAGTCCAAAGTTATACGTAGATTTTCAGCAGCATGAGGGTTCAGCACCCCTAACCTATGCATCGTTCAAGGGTTAACTATGAAGAGCCTTAAAATGTTTATACTCTGACTCAATGATTCTACTTCTTGGAATCTATCATTCAAAAAAAATAGTCAAAATATATCAAAAGCTTCTTGAATAAAGATGTTCGTTGCAGGGGCACTTGGGTGGCTCAGTCGGTTAAGTGTCCAGCTCTTGAGTTTGGCTCAGGTCATGATCTCACAGTTCGTGAGTTTGAGCCCAGCATCGGGCTCTGTTTTGACAGTGCAGAGCCTTCTTGGGATTCTCTCTCTCCCTCTCTCTGCCCCACCCCTGTTCATGTTCTCTCTCTCTCTCTCAAAATAAATAAATAAAACTGAAAAAAATATTTTTAGCAAAGGTGTTCGTTGCAGTGTAATTTGAAATTGTCAGAAATGCTTACAGACTAGAAATAACCTAAAGTCCTAATGATAGAAGATGATGAAGTAAGTTATATATTATGCATATCATTATATTTTATGCAACCCTTAAAATGATGTCAAGGAATGATACTGGGAAGTGATATTATGTGGGGAAAAGGACTAAGTTTGCCACAATCTCTTCAATATTCAAAAATACTCAAATTTCTTATTTTTATGGCACAGTGCTTCCAAAATCATGCAACATTTTATTAGAAAAGTAAAAATGTTATACAAGTAATTAGACCCGGCGAGTGGCTACTGTTTGCCCAGAGACGCTCAGGAAAGATTTTGAAAATGGGCCAAGTGATTGGCTTCATATGGTCCAAGCTGCAGAACTTACGGCAAATAGTAAGCCCAGTCCAACTTGTGGGTGATGATAAGTCACTTACATGAAGCTGACGATTTTCCAGCTTCTAGCTGGAGTGGAGACAGAACTGATCTGGGCACAACCAGAATCCCCTCGATCTGGATTTGGTGTCAAAGTCTGTGTGCACTCAGCAGTTAGAGAACTGTGAGGACTTCCAGTCTCCTGGAGCTCATTTCACAATATACACATGTATCAAATCATCATACGTATACCTCAAACTTACACAATGTTATATGTCAACCGTATCTCAGTAAAGATGGGTGGGCGGAGGGGAACATTGTGAATAATCCTGTCCAAGGAGTGTATTAGCACCCCACTCGTTCTCTCAAATCTAAGAATTTTGAGCTTTCCAAACCATACAACAGAACTCCTACTCCTTAAGTTAGTAGCTCAGAGGCTCTTAGTTAAGAAACAACCAATTAAAGATGCCCTAGGGAGCCAGCGCCTTTTAGAAATACTGGAAAGTTTTGGGGACAGCTAGCATTGAGTTATTAAAATACACATTGTAAATTTCTGGCTTTAGAAGGAAATTCTAGATCCCTGCTGTGTTTTTGGTTTTTGCTTCCCACGGTGTTTCTTAATTCTTAGTTCGTATAAGCAATTGCCTTTGCAGCCATTGTACCGACAGGACGATTGACGCCTGGCAGGACCTTTTGTTTTTGTTATTGACGCTGATGCAACTTGAACTCTGTGAGTAATTAAGCAAACACTCCAAAATGGTTTAAGCAAATAAGGAAAATTAATGCCGTAATTAGCTAAAAAGTCCACAGGCAAGACTGGCTCCGCGCCTGCCACGATGAAGTGATCTAATACAATCACTGGGAAACCTTTCGTTTCTTCCAGGGTTCAAGTCTGGTTCTGTCAGTAGCTTGGCTTTTTTCTCAGATGGACTTCCCCACCCACCCAGCTGTGGTCCTGAGGTAGCTCATCTAGCTCCCAGGCTAAAAGCTTCCAGAATCATTACCACAGAGACACAGAGCTTCTGTCTCCCAAATGTCAAACACAGGTCCTGAGCTCGGACGAGGCACCGTGTGCCCTTGGGATGGCATATGCTTGGTTGCTAGTTCCAATCGGGGCTCATCCAAAAAGTTGGCAAGGTGGGCGGTGGGGAAAGGCAACCCAACCCCAACCACATGGGCAAAGAAGAAGTGATGGGTAGGTCCGCTGAGGAAATGTGGGGTGCTGCCTTACCAGAAGAATGGGTGCTCTTGACCCAGGCAAGCAAATCCATCCCAGAGGCAATTTAAAGGCAGGGACTGGCGTTTCCCAACCACTGCCCCCCTCATCTTGGGGTCAGGGCCACTTGGTTAGCTGTTCTGTTTAAACATGGCAGCAGGAAAGCCGTCCAATATTCCAATGAAAGCTTATGTGCATTCAGGGAGGCCATGGTACAATATTGCTTGTGTTGCATTTATCAGATCATGGATTAAAATGCATTTTCCAAACTTAACAGAGCGTGAAAGACAAAAATGGCTACAAATGACACAAAAGAAAGGCGGTGCAAGTGACTCTACTCAACTCAGTTGGGATTTTTTTTCACCTGTAAAATGGGAACTTTAAATGCGCCTTAACACACTTGCTGGAAAGATTAAGTACAAAACCCAGTACCCAGTGCCTGGCTATCAGGTCGTTCAGTCACTCTGAGTTCCGAGGGTCTCCGTCTTAGCCCGAATCCCCTCATCAAACTTAGCCTCCTTTCCAGATCAGCTGGATGAGGCCACGACAAAATTAAATACACAGGTGTAAACATCAAACATGCATTGCATACCCAAAGCCCAGAAATGAAACAGTGCAGAATATATCAAACGTCCCTTTGGATAAGGACAGAAAATAGGTTCCACCCCCACGACCATGTCCAGTCTGTGAATCGGGACTGTCTTGTATTAGAGAGATTCCAAAGGTATGGTTATACAAATGGGTGAGATCTGTGGGTGTAAGGGGGAGGCCGAGGAAGGACACGGGGCAGCCCAAACCTTATGCCATCTTGTCTGTGCTTTTCCTCTATAGACTCTGGAAAACCCCAAGTATGAATTGATCATCGAGGCTCAAGACATGGCCGGACTGGATGTCGGATTAACAGGCACGGCCACAGCCACCATCATGATCGATGACAAGAACGATCACCCCCCAAAGTTCACCAAGAAAGAGGTAAGCGTCTGCGGCCCCAGCGCCCCTGCAGGTCGCGGCCATGGTCGCCGGTCCAGGTTAATCCCATGCACCACCTGCAGCCCCGGGGCTGGCTTCCAGTTTGCAAAATCGAAACACTGCTTTGTGGGAGAGGGGGTGCCGTTTCGCCGGAACGTTTTCTCCTGTTTGTATCTTCTGTGCGCGTGTGATGCTGAGAAGCGCTTTGTGAGAAGGAAGGCACTGAATCTTGTTAAAGTCTGCAAGAAAAGAGCTTCTGATGCCAAAACTCCATCTTCATGGTTTTATCGGTGTTATTTAGCGCTGAGTTAGGAGAGGCCCATTGTGATTTTAGCATAACAGTAAGGTTTTTTTTTCAGCAAGTACAGATTGAGAGGCCAGACAGAACAGCAGCAGTAAGGTAGAGCAGATTTTCTTGGAAATAACAAGGTGGCCCAGGAGCTTATAAATAACAGCCAAGTTAGCTTGTCCAGGAGAGTCACTATTTACTCTCACTTCTTGTGCTTTTATGATTATGGATCATGGCTGCCGGTCTCCCTTTATTCCAGCGAAGCAGTGTTTGGGGGCAGGCTGAGTACACAGAATCGCATTCGGTTGCCGAATTTGTATCCAAACTGGGAAGTTATTTGCACCATGGCTCTGACGGAAATGTGCAAATGTCATGGCTCCTTTGGGGGTCAGGGTCAGAGCCAAAGATTTGACCCCCCACTTGCTGACCCAGAGCATCGAATCGGTAAAGACAGCCCTTGCCACTGGCAGTGGGGCCCTCCAACCTTCATCCATTGCCTCGTTGGACTGTGTGACGTTGGTTTCATTAACCACTTTTTGCCAGTAAGAGAGCTTCCTTTCAGCTCATAGAGTCTAGATAACTGCTCCAAGGTCATGGGCAGAGGAAGTGACAGAAATGGGATGCAAAATAGCTCCCAGTGAGTCATACAACTGCTCCCTGATCTGTGGTTGATGTTTCCACCCTCCCTGCCATTCAGAAAAAAGGCCCATGTCTGGATTTGCAGTTAACTCACCCCTCTGTCCAGAGTCCCAGGGCCACCCCAGATGGCTCAAGAGAGGGGGCGCTCCGGCTCCCCAGCCCCCTGTCCCCAGACACGCATCACTCGTTCAGGGTGGAAATCTCCCCTTCTCCCGGTGGGGGGGTCTGGCCACTCAGGAATCCAACCTCAACATGCCAGTGGCCAAAGCAGCTGATGTGGCTTCATTCTACTGCTTTCCATGACATGTGCCTTTGACTGCTCAAACAGATTGCTCACTATTCCCGGGGTGCCCAAACTGGTATCCCCCCCCAAAAAAACTGGTTTCACGAGTTCCACCATTGTGGGGCAGGGGAAGACTTCGGGGTCAACTAGATGTGGGAAACGCGGAGTTGAAGAGAAAGAAGGATTTCTTTTACTGCAGTACTTTGAGGTACCTTGAAAATGCTTTGTGTTTCTCTAAGAGGAGTAGAGTCTGTAGGGTTTTCCAGACCTTTCTGGCCCCAGGAATAACTGCTCCTGGGTGACCTCATTATGTCTCACTGAGCTGGTGTCCCATGGAATATTCACTGGGGATACTGGTTTATCTGCAGAATTTCTATTTCCAAAAAAGTCCTAAAGGCATGTTTTAATATTCAATAGAGACAGGAATGAAAATAACAATTGGATAATCCCAGTCTAAAGTAAGAAGGTCTATCAATGTTGCCAAGCGTGTGAGACGAATTAGTTATCTCAGTGTAACCCTGAACGTAGCACCCGTCACAAACTAAATGCCCTGAGTGAGAGATGTGCATTGTTGTCGACACCGCTGAATTCAAGGAAAACCTGAACGTAATTCTTAAGTGGAGTAAGAGACCCTGAGTAGCCTCATGGAAAGTGGATTCACCTGTGGATGTCGGCAAAAGCACAGAACTTCTCTTTCAACGGACATTGGACGATAAGCCAAGGCGAAGGTGAGATGCCCACAGGGCGAAGGTGAGATGCCCACAGGGCGAAAGTGATGTCTCAACTCATACAAAAATAAAAGGGATGAAATGAGAGGGACCGGCAGCCAGCGGGTACATGAAACTCTCCCTCTAGGACATTAGATGTCCCACACGAGCCCTTGTCCAATGTTGGACAAATTAAATTCACAGTCAAATCTGCTAACATGTTCCTGCATGCATTTGGGATGCCAGAATTGCCAGAGACCAGATAACACAGAGGGGAAGAGGTGGGTTCTGGAACCAGAACTGGATTCAAGTCCCGCCGTGGATACAAATCTGTCAACCACCTATGTTCTCGTTTCTTCACCTGTTGTTGGGGCTGACGGCGGAGCCCATCTCAGTAGGTTCTCATGACTGTTATGTGAGCCCGTGATGGAGAGCATTTAGACAGTGCGGGTCACCCACAGTTCTCTAGAGTGTCGGCGATGAGAAGAGTGGTAACAAGGCAGGTGGTGGTGAGGACAGTGCTGGGATAAAAGCCGTGAGGAAGGAAATGGTGGTGGGCAAGATGGTGGTGGGCAAGAGGATGATACCGTGGTGACGATGTTTCTAAAATGTAAAAGGTTGGGGCGCCTGGGTGGCTCCGTCAGTTAAGCAGCCACCTCTTGATTTCAGCTCGGGTCATGCCAGTCCATGAGTTCGAGCCCCCTGTCGGGCTCTGCACTGGCAGTAGTCCCAGGCCAATGTGGTGACACCGTGGCATCACCAGTTTCCAGATTCCTCTTATCTTTCTTCTCTACCTTCTCCAAGGCTGCCTCACAATACAATAGGGTCACTGCAGCACCAGCCATCATGTCCACATACCAGGAAGAAAGAAAGGGGAAGTGAGAAGGGCTAAGAAGGACTTGCTACCTAAGTAAAAATCTCCCCCAGAAAGCAACTGGGGCTTGTATGTTCTTAGCCTTCCTTATCTGTAAAGGAGCCCAAGAAATAACTCCATCTTTAGTTGGCATGTTCCAGTCTTGGACAATATAGAGATTGTTACTGAGAGAGGAAATACTTTAAAGGTTTTTTTAGAAAGCCAATTCTAGGGCACCTGGGTGGCTCAGTCAGTTAAGCTTTGGACACTTGATTTCAGCTCAGGTCATGATCTCAAGGTTCGTTGAGTTCAAACCCCGAGTCGGACACCATGCTGACAGTGTGGATCCTGTTTGGGATTCTCCCTCTCTCTCTCCCTCTCTCTCTCTCCCTTTCTCTCTGCCCCTCCCCCGCTTGTACTGTCTCTCAAAATAAATAAATAAACTTTTAAAAATATTTTAAAAAGAATTATATGTTATCTTTATTGATGTTGACATGGCGGTTCAAATCACAAGACATTTAAGTCTTCACCCACGTGCTCCCTGGGTGATTCCCTCCTCTTCGTTCATTGGTTTCTCAAACAGTCAAGGAGCTACTTTATTTCTTGGGTTAGAAGTGTACTCTTTCCTCTTAATCAACTGTCTGATGCAGAATGATGTCAGGATCACATCTATTTATTTCATTCCTTTGCCACTCCTGCTTCACATTCCATTAAGTATTTTTAATAACTTTTTTGAGATAGAAGTCCATACTGTAAAGCTCACCCTTTTAAAATGTATAATCATTGGCTTTTAGTAGACTCACAAAGTTTTGCAGCCATCACCACTATCTAATTCTAGAACATTCCATCACCCCAAAGAAACCCCATGCCCATTAGCAGTCACTCCCCATCCCCATATCCCCACGACCCCTAACAACTACAAATCTTCCTTGTATTGCTATGGACTCACTCATACTGGAAATTTCGTATAAATGAAGCCATGCAGTATGTACCCTTTTGTGACTTGCTTCATTGACTCACCATGTTTTCAAGCTTCCTCCATGTTATAGCTTGTATCAGGACTTTGTTCCTTTTTCTGGCTGAATAATACTCCATTCTATGAATTTACAACATTTTGTTTATCCATTCATCCACTGATGGACATTTGGGCTGTTTCAATTTTTTTGGTTATTGTGAATAATGCTGCTATGCACATTCATGTACAATACACTAAATTTTTATCTGAATTTTCTCTCAATTCCCTAATAGTTAGAAAGAAAAAGAAGTTACCTATAATATTGTTCCAAATTGGGAGACTATACTTGCTTACCTGTTTTATTGAAACATTCCAAAATGTCTTTCTAAATTGCAATTAAGGGGCACTTGGGTGGCTCAGTGGGTTCAGCATCTAACTCTTGGTTTCGGTGGAGGTCATGATCTTGCGGTTTGTGAGTTCAAGCCCCACATCGGGTTCCATGCTGACAGTGTGGAGCCTGCTTGGGATTCTCTCTCTGCCTCTCTGTCTCTCTGTCTCTCTCTCTCTGCCCTTCTCCAGCTCACTCTCTGTGTCTCTCTCTCAAAAATAAATAAATTTTTTAAAAAAATAAATAGGGGCGCCTGGGTGGCTCAGTCGGTTAAGCATCTGACTTTGGCTCAGGTCATGATCTCACGGTTGGTGAGTTCGAGCCCCATGTCAGTCTCTGTACTGACAGCTCAGAGCCTGGAGCCTGCTTCAGATTCTGTGTCTCCCTCTCTCTCTGCCCCTCCCCCACTCATGCTCTGTCTTTCTCTGCCTCTCAAAAATAAAGAAATGTAATAAGAAAAAAAATGAAAAATAAATAAATAAATCACTATTAATACAGCTTATTCAATTTTACAGACTTCTTTTTTAAAAAGCATGTAACTTTTGTACAAAAAAGTACACAAATACTGAGTGATTTCATTCATTACAAGTCAAACACGAAACCCGTATCAAGAAATAGAGCATGATTAGCAACTCAGAAACTTCCTAAAACCCTTCTCAGTCGCCTGCCTAAACGTATATTGCTTAATCCCACATACTTGGAGGTTTTCTTGTTATTTCCCTTTATTGACATCTAACTTAATTCCACTCTGGTGGGAGAACACACTGATATGATTATAGTCCTTTGCTATTTAGTGAGACTTGTTTTGCAACCCAGCATGTGATCAGATTTGATAAACGGCCCATGTGCACTTGAAAACAATGTGAAATCTACAGTTGTTTGAGTTATTAGTTGTTTACAGTTATTTTTCTTCAAATCTTCTATATATGTTGTCTGTTCATCTTTTTATTCTGTAAGTTCCTGAAAGAGTAGATACAATATCTATTATTGTAGATATATCTATTTCTCCTGTTGCATCAAATTTTTCTTTGAGTATTTGAAGCTGTGTTATTAAGCGCATACAAATTTAAAATTGTTATATCTTCCTGATGTTTTGTTCTTTTATTATTACAAAACGCACTCTCTACCTCTGGAAATGCTTTTTGCTTTAACATTTACCTCCTCTGGTAGTAAAATAACTACTGTAGCCTTCTTAAGGTTAGTGTCATCATGCTATATTTTTTTCCATCCTTTCTTCTCTCAAGTTTAATCTTATGTTAAAGTGTGTTTCTTATAAGCAA
The DNA here is from genome assembly GCF_018350195.1 of Panthera tigris. Taxonomy (NCBI): domain Eukaryota; kingdom Metazoa; phylum Chordata; class Mammalia; order Carnivora; family Felidae; genus Panthera; species Panthera tigris. Next base: position 56,482,714 of record NC_056674.1, read on the forward strand.
TGTAGATTTGGGTTTTGATTTTTTTTTTCCACTTCTGGTAATCCCAGTCTTTTTACTTGGATTAGTTTTTCCATTTACATGTAATGCAAAGACCATATATTTGAGCTTAAATCTACCAATTCTAATACTTATTTTCTGTCTGAGTACCTTCCTATAGTTATTTTTCTCTCATTTCTCACCTCTTTATTAATTAATCCATTATTTTTGTCATTTAATATTCTACTATAAATTATTTATTACACTTAATTTTCATATTCTTGTACTAGTTTCTGAGAAGTTGAAATATACATCCTCGACTTACAGAGTCTAATGTGAATTAGCATTTTTACCACTTATGGATTCTTCAAGGACTTTAGGGCAAGTAAATTCCTTTTACCCCACTCCTATATTTTAAGATATTGTTGTCATGTTTTAATACTATATGTTTTACATTTTACAAAAATATTATTTTATGTAATAAGCATTTATTCACCCTTTATATTATTACCTATTCCTTCATGTTTCTTTGCTTCCACATGGGATAATTTTCCTTCTGATTAAAGAATTCCTTTGTATTTTAAAAATAGTGCAGGTATGACAGTGATTATTTATTTATTCATTTATTATTATCATCTTTTTTGCCTGAATTTTTGATGTATATTTTCACTGGGTACAGAACCTCAGTTGATAGTTATTTTCGTGCAACACTTTCAAGGTGTCATTTCATTGACTTCATTAACATGTCAGTTAACATTTATTGAAAGGTCAGCTGTCAGTATTCCTTTCTTCTCCTTGACAGAAATGTGGCCCTTCCTCTGGTTGCTTTTAATAACATTTCTTTGCTTTTACTTTTCCAGTTTTATCACGGCATAATGAGGTATCATTTAATTTGTTTTTATCATACTTGTTCCTTGTTCATAACTCTTCAAATATTTCTTTTGACCCATTTTCTCTTTTTCTTAGACTCTCACTATACATATATATTAACTTTCTATGCTTCTGTTTTCCCTCATTCTTTTCCAGTTCACAAATTCTCTCTTCTGCTATGTCTAATCTTTTATATCCATCTATTAAGTTCTTAATTCCATTTATTGTACTTTATTTTTTTTAAGTTTATTTGCTTATTTTTTGACAGAGAGAAAGAGTACAAGTAGGGGAGGAGCAAAGAGAGAGAGGGAGAGAATCCCAAGAAGGCTCTGTGCTGTCAGCATAGAGGCAACACGGGACTCGAACTCACAAACTGTGAGATCATGACCTGAGCTGAAATCCAGAGTTGGACGCTTAACTGACTGAGCCACCCAGGCACCCCCAATTATTGTACTTTAGATATAATTTCCATGAATTTATTTTGTAGATTAAAATTCTCTCCTTCAGTTTTGCATTTTATCTATTTTTTAAATATATAATACAGAGTTACTTTAAATTCAATGTCTGTTAACTACAGTGTCTAGATCCCTTCTAAATCTATTTCTATTTTCAGTATTTTTCACTTGCTTTTTTGGTCATGTGTTATGGTCCCTTGGCCTGCCTAGAATTTTTTTTTAACTCTGAATAATGCATGTGACAATTTTTTAAAGGCAATTTTGGACTCTGGCTGATGTTGTATTCTACCAGAAAGGATTTACTTTTACTTTCTGAAACCAGTAAGAGTAGAAAAAGATAACTTTAAATAAGACTGGGATTGAGTTGGTTTATTGGGGAGTTTCAGTCTTTTATGAGGGCTAATCTACTTCCTGATTTCTTCTTGGTCTTCTGGGGTCCTGACTGCAAGGCTGGTGTGTTTACAGAGGCTCTTCTTCCTCAGATCCCTAGCCTCTCTCCCTGTGTCATTACAATTTAGAAAATGCCTTCAGGGGAAAAGCTGATAGGGTATTGGCCTCCCCTCACTGAGCTCGCTTCCCTCTCTGCACGATCCTGGACTCTCAATTTTGACTGCCTTGGGAGTTCTCCAGTGCTTTCACACAGGTGGAGTTTTTTGGGTGTTAAATACACATTCTCAAGTCATTCTAGATTTGAGGGTTGGTCTGGAAGAACTTTGCTCGGATTACCATCCACAAAGATCAGTCTTTTAATCTGAAGTATCAGGGAAAAGCAGTAGTTATGTGTATGGAATTCACTGTGGCACAAAACATCCTAACATCTTCATTAAAAATATGGATTGAGGGCCCTGGGTGGCTCAGTCGGTTGAGCGTCCGACTTCAGCTCAGGTCATGATCTCACAGTTTGTGAGTTCGAGCCCCGCGTCGGGCTCTGGGCTGACAGCTCGGAGCCTGGAGCCTGCTTCAGATTCTGTGTCTCCCTCTCTCTCGACTCTTCCCCCGCTCATGCTCTTTCTCTCTCTCCTTCAAAAATAAATAAATATTTTAAAAAATACGGATGTTTTGAAGGGGCACCTGGGCCAGTTAATTGTCCGACTCTTGATTTCAGTTCAGGTCATGATCTCACTGTCATGAAAGCGAGCCGCCTGTCGGGCTCTGTGCTGCATATGGAACCTGCTTGAGATTCTCTCTCTCCCTCTCTGCTTCTCTCTTCTCTCTCTCTCAAAAAAAAATATGGATTGAAAAACTATAATGAAATAGTTTGTCAGGGCACTCATCCTCCCATTCTATTTGCTTTGCAATCAACTCATTTTAGTGAAAAGGTTAAATAACTTTTGTGTCTCTTCCTTGATATTCGTAATCAAGAAGTGACTCGAACGACAAGAGACTTGAACTAACCGCATGATCCGTGGCCGGGTTTACTTTCTGATCCCCCCACTCTTGAACTGACATGACTCTCTGGAGTCTCCTTCATTCTTTTGGATCTTCTCCTTCGTTTTTGGTTGTTTGGTGGTTAAGAAATGCCTTTGTGTGCCTTCTTTCACCGAAAGTCTACTTAAAGTGAGTGTATTTAGGGACACCTGGTGGCTCCGTTGGTTAAGCGTCCAACTCCGGCTCAGGTCATGATCTCGCGTTTCGTGAGTTCAAACCCCATGTCAGGCTCCATGCTGACAGTACAGAGCCTGCTTGGGATACTCTCTCTCTTTCTTTCTCTGCCACCCTCTCACTGCCTGAGCTTGCTTGCTCTCTCTCTCTCTCTCTCAAAAATAAATAAGTGAATGAACTTTAAAAAAAATCAAGCGAATATATTTATCTACTCCTCCAGTATTCCATGCACCATAGCTGAGTGCTCTCAATCAGTCTCTCCTCCCATAAGAGTATTCTTCCCTTAGGAGAGCCCTTTAAAATCAGATGTGCCTGTGTCTTAACACGGACCACATAATCATACATTCTGCTTGCTCAATAGAGATTAATCCAGAAAGCCAACCACATATTGCTTAGAAGATCAAACCCATATCAATTATCTGACTCAAATAACTTTTCTGGAAGGTGGAGTCCAAGGCATTTTAACAACCCGCTAAATCTTTAAAGATGATTAAATGTTATTCCAAATAGCCCGTCTTCCCTCTTCCCATGAAGCTTTTTATAGCCATCGTGGTGAACTACGTGAGCCTTTTTTCTGTGCCGCCGGGACATCACATATCTGACAGTTTTCTAAGCGTCTGAAGTTTTAAATAACACCAAACATACACTGTTGGGATTTTCATCCCCTGCTTTGTGCAGGGCGATGGGGGTGGGGCGGGAATCCCCACCTGTCGGGAAATGGAATATTTGGAGAAAATAGAACAGTGTAACTTCAGTGCACGGGGACCACCGATTCCCGGCTGTGCAAACAGTAACATCACTTTCGATGACATCAGTTCCTGGTCCATCGCTGTCTGGGCCAACACCTTGTCCAAGGACTCCAGAGGCCATCTGCTGCGAATTGCTTTTACAACTTCCCATCACATAATTAACGAGGGGTTACCCGCAAAACAGCCAATACCCAGCATCCCCCATGTATCTTCAGTTGGAAAAGGTGAGTTCACTGCTTTCTTCTCCTGCACCAAGGTCCTAGAAAAACATGAAATCATCCGCTAAATCTCCCAGTGTTCCAATGTCACAAGTCCTGGAAACAGCAGGTCTACAGCTGGATTTCTTGACTAAGAGAGAGTGAAGGGAAACATTTGTACAACTGGAAGCGTGCTCTATAAATAGAAGCCATCATCCAAACAGGATACGTCCAGCTAAGGAAAAGGGTGCTGTGTGCTTTCCTGAATTGAATTGTTCACGGACAGCAGGGTGAGGAATCTCGCGTGGTCGAAAATGCCCATGCCGATTCAAAACTGTGTGAGTGATGTCAAGACATCTGGACTTTTTAAAGTGAAAAAATGTAATCTGCCCTGTGGCTGGTTCTTCAAGTCTCTTGTAGAGGTAGACCAGACAGCCAGATGATTTATTGCATTAATCACTCTTTCATAATTATATTCATGATGTGTTGATCCCCACCATCCCTGTGCGAACCTCTGTGCAAATTCCATGCTTCTGCTAACCCTCTGGTTATGCTCCGAGGGTCAGCGCAACTCAGTGGCAATAAAAGCAATTTTTTACTACAGCTGGCGGAGTCTCACCACGGGGCCACCGCAGAGCACAGTGGCCTCCAAAGACTCCATCCATCTGCTTCTATTCAAATGCAACATCTCACACGAAGAGCAACAAACACAAAGCTATAAAACATACATTTTGTAACTCTAAGAATACGACATTACTACACCTCCATACGTGGCTTGCAGAATGAGAACTTAACTGTTCAAAAACAGAAAGCCCGGGGCCACAAAAATGGCACGTGGTGGAGAAGTGAACTATCCACGCCCCCACGGCACATGGCAGCCGTTTTGTTCTGGACAGCGTCAGAAATAAGATCGTTGGGTCTTATGCGTGGGTGGTTTTAAATACCGTCCGCCCGGTCACAGCCTCCTCTCCTCTCAGGCCACACGGAAGCCCTATTTCTTCCCCCAAAACGTCGCGCTTTGGCATATGCCTCCGCACCACCGCACATTCTGTTCCCGTCTCCCTGGAATGCCTTGCTCCTCTGTATCCGGAAGACTCCCAGTTTATCCTTCAACACCCAAATTATGAATCCCCGGGGAAGGCTGCTGCTTCCTCCTTCTTGTTCCCACAGACACGAGGCATATCCTGCAGCGTGGTGTTATCACGTCACCTCGTCCTCGTGCACTCATACAATATCTCCGTAATACCGTCTAAACGCTTTGGTGTTTTGGCAGGACGTCATTTTCATCATTGCCATTTCATCATTTCATCATCAGAGTTCCATGCTTCCTTCCATGTCATCATTCATCATTGCCATTTTCATCATTGCCAGGACAAAGCGTAGGGGCGACATCAAATGTGTAATTAGAGACGAGCTCACACTTCATACAGCAGATACCTATTTCAGTCTCTTGTTTCTATCTCAGCTTCTAATATGCCATTAAACATTCTTCTGTTCCATATCGTATAGTGTTATATGTATGCTAGTCTATGCTGTCATGTATTATCCCATATGTATTCTATTACCATATGTGCACATCCTATCTGTACACATTTTATCCCTAACGTAATAGGTAATATCGACCTTCCAATGTGCCATATAATTAGATGACTTACTTGCTTTTGGCATTCTCCCCAAATGAGAATATAAACTCCACAAGAGAGGACATTTGTCTCTTCTGTTCTCTGTTCCGGCCCCAGCACCCAGCCTGGCATGGAGTATATGACCAAATAAGAGGTGAATGAGGGGACAAATTATAAATGGTCGGCAGCAAGCAGCAGAGGCCATCAAAAAATTAAAAAGTCATGTTGTCGAGAGGACCTTGGAAAGAATCCCACCCAGCCCCCTGGTTTTGGAGATAAGGGACACCGCTCAAGGCCGATAGCAGATCCCAGGCCCATCTGGCTGTGGCACACGTGGCTGTTACCAGTGAAAAAGTCAGGGCCCTACAGTGACACAGAAGTCACGAGCAATCCTGAGGTGTATAGTTTTACCATGGTTCACTGAGAGCCAAGAGGGTTGGAGTTAAATTCCTTCCCAGAAGTGAATAAATGAATCTACATAGACTGGAGGGCGCCCTGAAGGTTCTTCTCTACCCATCAAGGAAAGAGAGAGAGAGGGGGAGACAGGGAGGGCCGGGGAGGAAGAGAAAGGCAAGCCCGGTGTTAGTAAATAATGCCTAAGGGAATCATTAGAGTGGGGACAGGCTCACCTTATTCTGTGAACTTACAAACAAGAAGGAGAGAAAATATCCCACAACTCCAGACTGGTGTATGGGCTCATTGTTCGAAGTGGGATTAGACAAAATGATCCAGAATTGATTTTCATATAGTCACTTCTTTCCAAACTAAAGTCTGTTTCTGTTATAGACTGAATAGCCATTTTCCCCCTGTTGGAAGCATTGTATTTTGCTGTCGGCCTGCTCACATCTAAGAAGATAGGGATTTATGCGAAGGATCTTCTTCAGCCTGTACTACCTGAATGTGCCTACGCTTGCATATTACACACCATAACCTTATATGGTTGCTTTTCAAAGTGCATTGATCGATTGATTGGTTCATTCATTCATTCATTCATTCACCAGCACATCCATCAGGCATGAGTTCCATGCTTCCTCTTTGCCAGGAAGTATATTAGGCTGAGATACAGTGCAGTGAGCACAGCATCGTCCCTGACCTTGTGATGTTATGGTCTAGAATGGGGACAGTGAGCCAGAAAATAGCTTTGGATGGCCCTTAGTGACAAGATGGAATGGGGTGAAATCACCACAGTGGGGGACAATGTAGGCACCTACCGTGACGTTCAGGGAGGTCTCCTCAGAGAAGGCGATATTTACGATCACTGTGTTAGTGTCCAGGGGCTGTGTGGCTTGAACAATAGACATTTATCCTCTCACCATTCTGGAAGCCAGAGTCCAAGATCAAGGTGTCTGCAGGGTGGTCTCTTCTGAGGGAGAGTCTGTTCATGCCTGTCTCTCAGGTTTGGTGGTTTGCTGACAATCTATGTTGTTTACAGGCCCATAGATTTATCACCTGATCTCTGCCCTCATCCACGCATAGCCTTCTCCCTGTGTGCACATCTGTGTCTAAATTTCCCCCCTTTGTGAGGACTGGTCGCCCGCTCTAATACCCCATTCTAACTTGGTCACCTCTGTGAAGACCCTGTTCCCAAGTAAGGTCACATTCTAAGATACTGCCGGTTGTGACTCTACCATATCTTTTTTGGGAAACAGAAATCAACCCAGAACAGTGAGATGCAGGGGTGGGGATGCAGAGGGTCCATGTGAAGCCCGCGGTTCTGGGAAGAGCGTGTCTTGTTTGCGGAAGTGAGAGCCGTGCAGTGTGGCTAGAGCAGCATGAGGCAGGACAGAGACTACACAGGATGACAAGGGCCAGATCAAGACTGAGAACCCTAAGAATATTGTTCCACAGGCACATCGCTGGTCAGGAGACTGCTGGGGAGGATGTCTCCAGTCACACATGACCCCCCCGCCTTCCTAGATCCTCAGGTAGGGAATAAGTACCAATCCAGGGACCCGCATTGTTAGGCGCTGACATAGTTGTCCACACTCCACGAACCTGCCGCCTAGACATTCCAGTGCAGAGACTGTGACGGTCACCCTGGCACAGATGAGAAAGCTCAGGCTGAGTGAGATGATTCCTTCCCAGGGTCACGGGAGAACTAGATATTGAGATTCCAAACTTTGCATCTCCTTTTTCCTTGCAAAGTCGAAGAGATCTCTTTCTTTGTTGGAGCAGGCTTCCCATCAGCAACAGCAAATGCGCAATGAGTTCTTATCAAAGGCAAGACTGATCATTCCATCAAGTTGTGCCTAACACCCCTCGGACCCGTGCTTTCATCCTCTGTCGTTAAATGAACATCCGGAAGCCAGTGCACACACCTGGAAGTGCTTGTTCTGTGCCAGGCAGGATCCAAGAGCTCTACCTACGCACCGTCGTTCATTCCTTCTGCCAGCCCCGAGATGGGTACTGTAATTACCACACCCACTTCATGGGTGTGGAGACTGAGGCTCCGAGAGCTGGAGAACTTGCCCAGAGTCTACGTCTATGCTCTCAACCCCACCCTAAGCTGCTTCTGTGCTGTAAACGGGTTAACATGTGGTGCCAGGAGACCCAGTCCTCAGAGCACTTCTGCCCGATTCCGCCTGGATGTTCTGTTTCTATTCCACGGTCTTGCCCTTAGGGTCTGCCCTCTGGGACGCCTTACCAGGGCCATTCAGGGAGCGTCCATCCGGTTTTTCTCATTGCACCTGTGCCCCAGGGCCTTGCCAAAGAACAGTGCATATCACCTCCGGTCTCAGCGCTGCGTGAACTTTTCGAACGTCGCCTCACTTCCTCACCTGCCTCTCCATTCACATCAGGACAATGTTTGGGGAGGCGCCTGGCTGGCTCAGTCAGAATGTGACTCTTGATCTCAAGGTCATGAGTTCAAGCCCAGTGTTGGATGTAGAGCTCACTAAAATAAAAATAATACAGCACACACGCAAACACACACACAGACACACACACAGAGAATTCTCTCCTGGGCTCACCACGGTAAGTCTAAGCTACTCCTTCCCCTCTGGTTTCTTCAAATTAAAAAAAAAAAAAAAGGAGAGTTTTCTAATAGCCAACGAATGTGAACAGCAGGCCTGTACCTTTACTTTGCTAGGTCCAGGGGCAAATCTAATAATTACCTCTTATGAGCACACAAAAAATTGTATTATCCATAAAACCACCCTTTTTAAGCTAAGAGTTACTATGTGTTGAACCGTAAAGCACTGTTCTAAAGGCCGTAGGGATCATGAATCATTTCTCACAATAGCCTTATGACTTAAGGACTCCCATTACCCCCATTTCATAGATGAGGAAACTGAGGCACAGGAAAGTCAAGAAACATGCCTGACATTACAGCATGGTGGGGCAGGGATGCCACCGTGGGTTGGCTGGTTACAGAGCCCAGCTCTCAGCCTCTACGCTGTACCCACTTTCTGAGTTTCTGCACGCGGGTCTGGCTCTGTGGGATTCAGAAATAAAAGAAGCCAGGCCCCCGACGAGCCATCCTTCTATTAGAGACCTCACCAACAAGGCCAAGTGCTCTCTGTTGACCACAGCAACATTCCTGGAAAGACATCGGCAGTTTCAGTTTGTATACACGCGTGTGCGCATCTGACTTGAAATCTTCCCGCATTGCTGTGGATGGCTTATAATGGTGCACCGATTATTAAATCTCACGACTGAAACCCAGGTTTGGCTCACTGGAGATTTCAGGGAAAGGCCTATAAAGCAAGAAAAACTTGGGTTCATTAATGAGGGTCATTTTTATCCTAGTCTGTCATCTCCGATAACAATTTTTAAATCTTTTAAATTTATTACTGTCGTTACCGCCGTTCCGTAGTCATTAATGAGCTAATGTGCTTCTTCACGTTCACCAGTCCTTGTGCACTTGGCATGCTTGTTCTGAGTTAGCAGGGTTGCAGGTGGCCTCAGCTCTTTCATTCACCACATGCTAATCCAACCCAGTGGGGCTGAAGGCTGGGGATTTGAAGACGATGGGCAAGCCCTGGTCTTCTCGAGGCTTAGCAGGGAGGACCTGTGACATTAAAGCACCGCAAGAGGGATGCATCCCACAGATGCGTTCTGAGAGCTTCAGGAGCATGACCTCGTCTGGGATTTGGAAAAGTGAGGGCACAAAGTAATGTCTCCCCTTTTACGTCTTAAGCTTTGCTAACTAAAGCGAGGAGAGATGGTGTCTGGGATGGGATAGCTCTCACATGGGCAAAGCACTCAGCATGTGCAAATGCCCTGAGGCACACAAGAGGCATTTGAGGGGCTGAGAGAAGGAGTCCGGGCTAGCTGGTATAGCAGAAACACAGGGATGGGCTGGAGAGATGGCCCACCCTCCATGGGTCTCTTGTCCCAGCGACAGGCCCAGGGCGGCCATGAACTTCCCTTAAGCTCCCCCACACGCCCCAGTCAGAATTAACTGGCTCTCTCACTGGTGCCTCTCCAAACATTCTGCTCCTGCCCCAGTCACAGCATGCTTCCCAGCATGAGTGGGACCAGCAGTGTAGGTATCTGTTTCTACCTCCTCCAGACTGGAGTTCTCTGCGGGCAGACACAGCTTCATTTGTCACAGTCTCCCCGTTCAGCCACAGAGCAATGTGCACAGAGGGACCGCAAAGAATATTTGTTGCATTAAATCACATCTAACAAACAGCGCTCTTTCCCAGCAGCTCGGCAGATAGGAACAGATGCCTTTGCTAATCGCCCCTGGATGCATGGTTTAACACAGGTTCAATTCGGCGCTGTAGATCTATATATCAGAGCCAGAACCAGTTAGCTGTCTGGTTCATAACGGCCAAGCACTGGCCTCCCACAAGATGGGCACTGGGCCTTGTCGCTCAGAGCACAGCCTCAACAAACCCCAGCAAATTGAATTGACCACTTGTACCTGCCTCGTACAGAAATGGTCAAAATATCATTTTCCTTCAGCTCTGGGAAATTGAAAAGACAAATCAATTAGAGTGAGGCTGAGACTCGAGACTCACTCTTCCTCGAGAAAATCTGCTTTTAGTTCCCCAGGGTTAAAAGGTCTCTGCTTGCGCCCATTTTGTCGTTGAAGGGCAGAAACCCACTTCGAACGAACGTGAGCAGGGCCTAGAGTGCGTCGGCCCCCTTCACAAGGTGATGAGCGGGACTCATCACTGGGGACCCATCACCGGGCATGGTGTTGGCACTCGTTACCGGAAAATGCGTTCGCACTCGCCACTGGGGAGTCTCCGGGCTTTCCGACCCCAGGCTGCCTCCAGGGCTCAGAGAGCATCATCAGAACACCGTCTAGATACCCCTCCATCCCTAAGCTGTGCTCGTCTCTCTCGGTTGCCTTTCTTCTCTGGTGGGCTGTCTCCTCATGGCAGGTGCGATGGCCTCTGGTGGCCCTAAGCTCATGTCCCCATGGCTTATGTACGAAGAAAGACACACATACCCTCCTGCCCAGATCAAAAGGCTAATCTCCTAGAAAGACTTTGATTGCTTGTACTGGGTCGCAAGGCCACCTCAGGCCAGACTCTGAGGACCAGGGAACGATGAGATGGCTGGCCCGTCCCAGGTCACGGGCTCACCTCCGAGGAGGAAAAGCGAGGACCGTGTTGATCGCACCAGTGTGACCCCCTGGGATGAGGAGATAGTTCCCCAAAGAGACGAATGTCCGCACATAGACATTTTCCGTCCACTCCAGGAACTGTTTGAAAGGGAGGCAGTTACTGTGGGCTGCTCAGCACAAGCAGGGGTGCTGAGGCCGCCTTGCCCAGCTTTGCAACAGTTGTCTGGGCGTCTCCTCCTGGCTCTACGTGCGGTCACGTCGCGCTGGCAGCTTGAAGCCGGCCGTGGTGGAGGTGGGACACGGGCTCCGAACCAGGCCTTGTTTTCCTGAAGAGTCTGCTGTTAGACGTTTACCAGCGCCCCGCCGTAAGCTGTCGTGGGCCCCGCCTAAATAAAACGCGTGTGTGCGCGCGCCTGCCCTTGAAATCGGAACGACGAGCCCCTGGTTCTCTCCAAAGATCCATGGTCTCAGGACGCACTTACTTCTTCCAGACTGGTTCACCAGCGTCTGTGTTCTGAAGTCCAGATGCCCATGTGTTTAAAGGATGGCCCTTCCACACCTGGACAGGGGGTCTACACCCCGGACAGGGGGTCCGTACCTGGACAGGGGGTCCACACCCCAGACAGGGGTCAAGACAGGGGCCCGCACCCCGGACAGGGGGTCCGCACCCCAGACAGGGGTCTACACCCCGGACAGGGGTCCACACCCCTGACAGGGGGTCAAGACAGGGGGTCCGCACCACGGACAGGGGGTCCACACCCCGGATAGTGGGAGAGGCTCCCGATATTTATTTTTTGCAGATCCCCCCTTTCCATTGCCCCTTCCCCTCGCCGGCAGCTGAGATGAGCGGGATCCCGTGCTGAGAGCAGAGCCATTAAGTGGCTCCCCTGGCGACAGGCCTGTCTCCTTCCCCTGCCCGCCCTGGGATTTGTTGTCCTCCTCTCAGAGCTGCAGAAGAGAAGTTATTTTCTCTTTGCAATTTCTACCACTTGCCTTCCCCCCTCTTTTTGCCTCGTGTGGAGCGGGAGCCCAGCTGGCCTGTCATCCCCGAGGGAGAGGCTCACGGGCCATTGGCTTGAGTGGCAGCGTCCCCGTGCTTGGGGAGGGGAGGTCCGGGGCTCCCTCCAGGAGGCAGCTCAGCCCAAGGACCCGCGGATCTGATGAGACAAGGGCAGGTGGCAGGTGACCGAGGTGGGGCAGGGGCTGCGGCGTCTGAGAGTGAGGTTAACCGAGGGTCTTTGCCTCAGAGCGGTGTGCCACAGGTGGCCTGTGAGGGAGCAGGCTGGCTTCGTATTCCTGGGCTCTTTTCGTTTCTTCAGGTGGCTTTGCCATGTGGCACATGGCCGTTTCGTACTCTCCACCTTTGGAGAGGGCAGACTGGAGGCCAGAGGCCCAGGGAATGCAAGGAAACCATCTGCCGTCTGATGTGTGCACACGTAGAGCTGTCCCCGGGGACTTTCCGTCAATACGGTGACCGTCGCTGTGAATGGTGGATCCCCGGGTGAGAGAGCGCTTAGGGTGTAGGGGACACTCAGGAATTCCATGAGCATTAATTAAATGCCTGCTGGAAGCCAGGCACTGTGATAGAGGGAATTTAAAGAGTGAATCGATAGATAACATTTGTGGGGTTTTTGCTTGTTTCTTAAGTGTTTATTTATTTATTTTGAGAGACAGAGAGAGCTCACATGGAAAAGGGGCAGAGGGAGAGAGAGAGAGACAGAGAGAGAGTCCCAACTCAAGGCTCAATCCACCAACCGTGAGATCATGACCTGAGCCGAAATCAAGTCAGACGCTTAACCGACTGAGCCACCCAGACGCCCCAATATATCATATTTGAATGCAAGTCCTGAGCCCATGGTTTCCCCACCCGGGTGGGGTGAGACCTTCCATTCTTTCTACGTGACTCTAAACAGCTGCTTACTGAGTGCTGATCCCCACCCTCCCTGCTCTCTTGAAAACTCTCTTGTCCCCTCTCCCTTTCTCAGCATATGTCTTTGCTCCCATTTCCATTTCAAAACAGACCCCATGGGAGGAGGCAGCAGAGCCAAGGTCAAGGGGAGACTCTGGACTCAGATAATATCCAAAACTTTAAAAAGATTCCAATTCATTGATCCAATAAACTCACTTGCAGGAATGCAGCCTAAGAAACTACACAGGTCAACAAAGATACAGAAAAACACAGTTCCCAGGAGGCCCCTGACCTGACCGGTTAGCTCCAGGTCTCGGCTTAATTAACAAAGATGTTAATTACAAAACTTTCTGGGCCGGTTCAGCTTCCTTCATCTGGCCGATACCCACACTGTAGTCCTGCCTGTGAGGGTTGGGGCAGTTTGTTCTCTGCCTTTCTTCCATCTCTCCTCGGTCTCCTCTGATGTGTCACATCTCAGACCCCTTGTCCACGCGACCCCTTCAGCTGTTCTCTAGATTCCTACAAACCTGAGGGAGAACATCTTATGTTTGAGCAAAAGCTGACCTAAGACAATAGCTAATTGCCCTCAGTTGTAAGAACGTACACAACCTCTTCCCAGTCTGTATTTTTTATTTGCAAGATTACGGACCATGTCATTCTATATCCGTTCAGAATTTCGTCAGAAGGCAAACGGAATACATCGGAGGCAGCCTCGGGGTTTCCTACCTGGTCCTGCGTCACCCATGGCCAGCTGGCACTCCTGGTTTATTTGTACCTTCTTTCCCACCTGAAAGCTTGAGTGACTGATTTGTGAAATAAATTGAAATTGCTTACTCTGTCTAAAAGCTTCCTATGGGCTCACTACCTATTTCTGAAGAAATTTTAATAACGCTTCTGGGTTTTAAAGTCAGCAGGAAACCTACAATCAGGATTGTTGCATTTTCCCCAATATCCAGCACAGGGCTCACGTGTAATAAGAAACTCAATACTATTTGCAGAACGAGTAAATTTTCATGGTAACTGGTAATTCCTGGTCTATAAAAGTTCTCTCCCCTATGTTTCCGCTATTGAGCAAAAATGATTTTTGTATTTGTAACCAACTAGACTCATTTCAGATGGAAATACTCATCTATAATTGTCCTAGTACAGGAAGCACCAAGCTCTCAAGGCAGAAATAATAAAGCCAGCTAACCAGGTTTCATACCTGCACAATTTACCTAAATAGAGATCGCCCAAAGAAGTTTTGTCAGCAGTCTGAAAAGTTTCTCATAAGATTTTTAAAATATATTTTATGGTCAAGATGTTGTAGTACCCTCCCAGGACTAATTCATATCTGGCCAAGAAAAAATCGCATTTTCCCATTTACATTCCGAAGTCTGAACTTTTATTTTATAAATGAATTTTCCCTCCAATTCAGGAACTACTGGCTGCATTACAAATTTTAATGCTACTATTATAGGACCATAATTTTAAAAACCCAGGGTTCTCCAAGGGCTCCTGCAGCTAGCCATCCCTCCACTTTATTAAAATGAATGAACAGATGTACAATTTATTTCTGCCGAGCTATCATCTAAATTCATAAGCTATTTCTCAAGTGTCTGAAATCCACATTGGGTTCCCATTTTCTTTGCCTTAGAAAAAAAAAAATTGCACTCCCTCATTTATCACTCTGGGGACATAAACGAGAAGTCTACTCTCCACTTCATTCACTTTAGACTAATATCCTCGACACAATTTAAATCCCATCTCTTCAAGGCCATTCAACGAGAGCAAGGCAGGGGAACAGCCCCGCAGCCAATTGGAAGACCAGCCAGTTCAGTCTCTCGAGCTGGCCCCCGAGCCGCAAGGGAAGGGAGCCTGCGTCACACCTAGAATCTGCAGTAGACGAGACAGTCGAGGACCGTCAAAGTTGAATTCAGCGCCAGTAACCAAGATGTGTCTCAGCTTCCACCTTTTATAGAACCCTCAGATCACACTGTTTCCCGTGTGCCGTCGTCTGATTACGAGTGGGCGACACCAGGGCGCGTGGGTGGCTCAGTCGGTTGAGTATCAGACTTCAGCTCAGGTCATGATCTCATGGTTCGTGAGTCTGTGCTGACAGCTCGGAGCCTGGAGCCTGCTTCAGATTCTGTGTTTCCCTCTCTGTCTCTCTGCCCCTCCCTGCTTGCTCTCTCTCTCTCTTTCTCTCTCTCTCTCAAAAATAAATAAACATTAAAAAAACGTTTTTAGAAACTTGTTGGAGACAATTAACAGATTCATCTTGTATTAATGGACATTTAGCCAAGCTCTGAAGACACCCACGCTGATCCCAGATTGACGTTAAATCCCGGCACCGCCGTTTTTTTCTGGCTGTGTGAGCTTAGACATATTACTTAACCTCTCTGAGATCTGGTTTCTTTATTAGTAAAATGGAGACAAACGTACTCACCTCGTAGTAAGGATTAAATAGAGCATTTTAACATCAAGGCCAATAATAGATGATGAGCACAGAGCCTGGCATTTGGCTCAATGAGAGCGCCATTGTGATAATTATAGCATCCCAGAGACACATCCGTGCCCAGGAAACATTTGGGCTGAAATTACAGAGCACCCCACTTCCCCAGTCTTGCATCTGCTGGTCATGATTCAAGGGAACCGGGAGGAAGGCATTTTGTAGCCGACAAATGCAATCGATGAGGGTACGTCGGAAAGAGACAGAGTGAAGCGCTCAGGTTATCTGACAGAGCTCTGCTCCCTGAAGAATTCTGTTTATGAGATTCTGGAGGAACTGGGCAGTAAAACTTGCCTGAGTTTCTAGGTCTACATGGAAGTCTGCCCTGCATCTATAAATGCAGCCCAGGTTTAGGACTTTAATAAGATTCTGAGCGTTGTTTGTTTGTTTGTTTGTTTTCTTTCCACCGCCATGTCGCTTGGAGGAAAACATCCTGTTAACTCCATCTGCTTGAGCTCTGTGACCGTTCTGTCATTTCTGCCCAGGCTTCTTTCTTTTTTTTTTTTTTTTTTTTTTCCCAGGTAACGTTCTGGTGGGAGAAGGTAGGCTCTGCTGGTGCCTGGAAGACGGGCATAAAAATGATGGAGTTCTTTCATTTAGCAGAGACGTAGCTTCACGAGGCCAGTGTCAACAGGGCACGTTCCCCAAAGAGCAGTAACGCTTTGGGAGGGAAGGAAAGAGGAAAGTCACATCAAGATGGGCCGGTGAGATGGCTCCTGGGGAGCCACTGGAGTGCAGTTCGTCAGCGTTCGCACAATAAAGTATTGCGGAGGGGAGCCAGCCATGGTGACCCGTAACAGCTCCTGACAGAGCTCGGTCTCTGCATTTGTCAGTAGCCCCGGTCAGAGCTGCCATTGTTGCCACTGATGACTTCGTGGGCTGTTGTGCCGTATGGGGCCCCGCTCAATCCCGTCATCTCTGCTTGGCCAAACCACGTGTCAAGGTCACGGTTCCCAGACCCCCCACCCCCCACCCCCAACCAAGATTTCAAAGTATCATTCACCAGCTGGGCAAAGTAATAAGATAAGCTGTCCATAAGACAAGGCTGCTTTGGGGCTTTGAAATTCCAGCAAGGAAGCCAGTGCCGCTGACAGAAATGCGACGATTTGAGAGTACAGGATTTTACAACACAACGAACCCAATTACTTCAACCCTTGGCGTCTCCTGAGATAGAATCCAAGGAGGAGACAAGGCGGGGGAGGGCTTTAATTCCCACCTGGTTCCAGTTGTCTCTCTGTTCATGCTGTCAGGTTGACTAGAAGGACCATTTTTATCCCTTCAAAGTTCCAGCTTTGTCCCTGCGTCTTATTTGCAGGATGGGGTGGGGTGACGCGTGGGGGGGGTGACTTGGGTGTCAGGGGACCCTCAGTTCCAGTATTATCTCCATCACCTGCCAGCTCTTGGCTGTGACACGAGTTCCCTCACTGTTGTGACCTTGTTCCCTCGCCTGGGAAATGGGGGTGTTAATGACAATCGCCAGCGGTTCTGTGCAGGACGGCGTGCACAGTGACTTCTCTGCATGTCACATGACCCTCACCGCCTCCTTATGGGGTAAGTTCTAGTCCCTCCTGTTCGCAGACGAGGAAGCTGGGCTCCAGCAGGTTCGGGGAGGTGCCCAGCTTACAGCTGGCCTGTCACGCAGCTGGCATTCCGTCCGAAACTACAGATTGCCCTCGAGGTCAGCCACCGATCCTGGCATTTTGTCACCTTTGGACCCACGTTACTGACACTGATTTGGGGTAGTCCACCACTCTCCGCTGAATAAAGGCTGTACCTGAGTTCATTTTATTGGCCAAGAATCCTAGGATTGTCCCATTGTGTATGTTCGTTCAGGGCGTTGAAAAACATCCCCTGTCCTCACTCTCTATGGAAAAGCAAGTCTGAAAAGTATTGCTTTGAACATGGTGCTGCATAGTCTTTTCAAAGACTACTTCAAAGACTTTTCCGCCACTCTCTCTTAGCTAACTCAGCACAAAGGCTGAGCCAGCCAGATTAGGAAAGTTTGTGGTTGGCTTTTTTTTTTTCCAGTTTATTTATTTAAGGGAGAGAGAGAAAGAGGGAGACACAGAATCCAGAGCAGGCTCTAGGCTCTGAGCTGTTAGCATACAGCCCAACGCAGGGCTCAAACTCAAAAACCACGAGATCATGAGCTGAGCCGAAGTCAGATGCTTAACCGACTGAGCCGCCCGGGTGCCCCCTGCCTTGTAGTTTTTTAAAATTACATGGGCTATGATTTTTGGTTTTTCTCTTTTTCTCTTTAAGAGAGAGAGAGAGAGAGAGAATGGGAAGGGAGAGAGAGAGAGAGGGAGAGAGAGAATCCCAAGCAGGTTCTGCACTGTCAGCGCAGAGCCCGACACGGGGCTCGAACCCACAAAGTGTGAGATCACGAGCCAACATCAGAAGTCAGATGCTTAACTGACTGAGCCACCCAGGCGCCCAGGCAAGTTTGTTTTAATATTACCTGGAGTGGCTTCTCATACGGGGCTCATTTCTCCCCTGAAAGATTTTCGTTTTTCTGTTGTTATGATCAGATTGATCATAATATCTCCGAGGGAGATGGTATCTGGTTGAAATACTTGCTCAGAGGGGACCCCCCACTAGCTCTTTGAAGCCCTTTCCCCTCCCCCCGTCCTCCCCCTCAACCAGAAAGCACCGCCACTCGCAATAGGATGCATCTGAATTCGGGTTCTGGGCCTGCACCACGTGTGGAAACTGAACAGCAAAGCAATTTCCACCAGGAGCAAGCCTGTCCCCTCCACGTTAACAGTAGTATCGGCCACGTAGCCCCAGAATGCATGTCTTCAGACTTATCTAGAAAACCAACTGAATTGTTTTTACCTTTTCATTTTTAAATGACTACAGACACCCAGGATGTTGCAAAAAAACAGTGCACAGCGGCCCCTGACC
Organism: Panthera tigris; assembly: GCF_018350195.1. Lineage (NCBI taxonomy): Eukaryota > Metazoa > Chordata > Mammalia > Carnivora > Felidae > Panthera > Panthera tigris. The sequence continues at coordinate 56,501,013 of NC_056674.1, forward strand.
CCTTCCCCCAGCTTCCCCGGTAGTAACGTCTCCTGCGACTGTAGAATAACACTGAGACCAGGAGGGAGACGTGACACAGGGCTGTTACCCAGACCTGATTCAGCTTCCGCCAATGTATGGGGCGGGGAGGGTGGGGATTGGGGCCCAGGGTGGGGGGTCTCTACATTTGATCGCATGCACAGATTTGGGTAACACCACCCTCAGGACACAGGACCCCTCCACTATCCCAAGGGCCAAGATTACCTCTTGGTTGTCCTTAACGTTGTACCTACCTTCCCCCCACACCTGGCCTTGGCCTCAGATCACCACCAGTCTGTTCCCCACATCCATAGTTTTGCTATTTCAAGGACGGTACGTAAGTGGAGTCATACGATACGCAACTCTCTGAGAATGACTTTTGTCACTAAGAACCTTGCCCTTGAGAGCCATCCAAGGAATGGCACTTACCAATATTTGTTCCTTTTTATTGCCTGAGTAGTACCACCCACTGAGGGACGTTTGGCTGCTTCCTCATTTGAAGCAATTGCAAATACAGCTGCTATGAACATTCGTCTAGAGGTTTTTGCGTGAACATTAAGTCCTACATTTTTCTGAGATCACTCCCCAAGCCTGTAATGCTGGGTCACATGTTAGGTGCATGTTAGGTTTTTGTTTTTGTTTTTTTAAAAGTTCATTTATTTAGAGAGACAGAGTGTGAGGCAGGGGAGGGGCAGAGAGAGAAGGACACCCAGAATCCGAAGCAGGCCCCAGGCTCTGAGCTGTCAGCCCAGAGCCCGATGTGGGGCTTGAACTCGTGAACCACGAGATCGTGACCTGAGCCGAAGTTGGACGCTCAACCGACTGAGCCACCCAGGCGCCCCGAGTCTTAACTTTTTATTGGCAAAAACAGCAACACCCTATGCACACACCGCGTTCCATTTTTTTCAGGAATTTCTACCTCTCCTCTAAAACGGGAAAAATAATGCTCCTTATTTGCTCAGGCTATGGTGAGAATCAGATGATTCAGGGTGTGTAGGGAGCTTAGCCCAGCGCCGGGCACGTGGTAATCACTCGGTAAATACAGGCTGCTGGGCTGTTACTTTTCTTTTTCTCTTTTTGCTTTTTTACCTGGCTTGCTTGGTGCCTGCTTCGGATCTTAGCCTTTGTCAGTGGCAGCAAATGGCAGAGAATCCCTCCCGAAGTTTCCGTAATTCAAGACGGCTCACAGAAGCCTTCGGGAGGTTGGTTTCCCCCTTTGCCCTGCCTAGGGTTCCCTCCAGCTGGAGTGAGATACAGGGTATCTCAGCTTCTTGGTTTATTTACACGAGTGGCAACTTGGAGCTTATCAGCAGCACCCCAGATTTCCTGCGGCCTTTGTGGGTGATCCAAGTGGATCCCCACCTGACCTTATTATCCCTTGTCCAGTGCACAGCCACTCGCTCACCGCCCCCCCCCCAATGTATCCCCAACCCCTCCGCTAAGTGCGAGCCTCACAGAAAGATGTCGCTCCATTCCTGGAGACTGTTTGCTAAACCTCCATATGGCCTGTCATGTCATTTTCACACCTTTCACCTAAGGAGGGGACTTTAACCAGGGTAACTGGGGGCAGAATCTGCCCCATCACCCCACACGCCCCCACCTCACCCCCATCACCACACACACACAGCAGTTGGGTGAGCTCCAACTGTGTCCTTGCCTTTTACCATCTAGGAACCAAAGATTCTGTAATCTCTTTATCTCAGCTCTGCCTTCATATGTGCCCCCTGGAATGGCCCCTATTCTCCCAATTTCATTAACTTAACACATTTTATTTGCACTAAGTAAACCCAAGGTTGTTTGTGCCGTCCGAAACAACAGATTTCCCTTCTGATCAATAATGCCAGGCAATTAACCTCCTCATTCATTTTGATGGCTCTGTATCGTGTTCTGTCCCACAGGAAGCCCGCATTTGGACCAGTCTCCTATCACGGCACATTTTGGCGGTCTCTGGTTTTCCCTTTTATACACATCACAGTGAGAAAGATGCTTAAATGTGCACATGTATGGTTTTGTAGGGTAAACTCTCCCAAGTGAAATGCCTGGTCCAAAAGATAGGAGCTTTTTTTATTATTTTTTAAATTTTTTTTAAATTTTTTTAATTTATTTTTGAGGCAGAGAGAGACAGAGCATGAGCAGGGGAGGGGCAGAGAGAGAGGGAGACCCAGAAGCCGAAGCAGGCTCCAGGCTCCGAGCTGTCAGCACAGAGCCCGACGCGGGGCTCGAACTCACCGACTGTGAGACCATGACCTGAGCCAAAGTCGGACGCCTAACTGACTGAGCCATCCAGGCGCCCCTAGATATGAGCATTTTTTAAACTACAGATATAGTTTAAAACTATAAACTATAGTCCTTTCTCGAATATGGTCAAAGTGCTTTCAGATTCTTTCACCTTTTCATCCCATGAGCCACGCTGCCTGGCTCCTACCTGACAGCGGGGAAAGGTCTTCCCGGGCTCCAACAGACACAGAGGACGAGGTTCGTGGTCCAGGAAGCACCCGGGCACAGAGCAGGGGTAGGATTCTGAACCCGTGAAAGCGCTCGCGTACATAACAGGGCCCCAGGGAAGTGGGATCCCAGGGCCACGCCGTGTGGATGGGCACGAATCCGCTCCACGCGCTATGAACCTGCAACACAGCTTCTAAGAAGAGCTGGGGAAGGTCAAGATGTGGAAGGAGCCAGCAGGAGCAATGCAAAGAAGGCCTGATACCCTCAGAGCGCATTGCTCATACTCCAGGGGCTGAATGTCACGCAGGAAGAGCCGGATATTCTGGGCTCTTCTCTGTTTGGACCCCCACCTGCAAGATGCCCACCCTTGAACCTAACCCCATGCCCAAGCTACCCTGGATCCCACGTGCATCAAAGTACCCCAACCCCAACTGTGGCTTTCTCTGGAAAGCTCTGCCGGGAAATCCCCCGCGAGCGGTGGACCGTCACCTCCGCTTGCCCCATCCTGTTCACTAGAGCACCTACGCAGGCCGCCCGGGTGCGGAGACCTCACCAGCCGCCGCGCGGCAGGTGGCCAGTGGGGAGTGATGCAGCGGGAGCATGGGTGTCTGGGAAAGGACGGCGAAGACAGGAGAAGACAGCCCTGTGTCCTATAGATTCAGCACAGCAAGACTGTGGACAACCAGGATAATAAACAAAGGAGTCAAAAGGACCCTCCCCGCACCGCATGCAAGGAAAAGAGAGGGAGATTTTTAGTTGAAAATCTTTTGGCCATTACTTCGAAAGGTGATGGCGTGTCCTTTCCTGTCATTCTCCTGTCGCCGCGTAACCTGGGGCTGCCGTTGTTGTCCTCGTTGCCTCAGAGGAGGCTCATTCTCGCGCCAGTGGGGGACACTGAGCCCGAGGGTCTCACGTGCTAGCACCGCTTCCCCCGGGGACACGGGACCCTCCGTGTGAGGAATGGCGCACAGACAACCCTGGGTGTGCATCCTTTCTCTCCACTTCCTGGCCAAGTGATTGTCCTTTGCCTCAGTTTCCTCACCTGTAAGTTGCAGCTCACAGTAGAACCTACCTCACCAGGGGAGCAATCAGCCCAGGACATGACGTGGAGACAGCGGGCACACATTAGCTCTTGTCGTTACCGCCCCACTAATGAATCATTTTGCTGCGGTCAATCTGCAGAGTGTAGATTCCTTCCGGAATCAGGCCTGTTTGAGTTTGCTCAGTTCAGCCAGATCCCCCTCCTACAGCCTGTTCCCCAAATCTGCAGCCATGAAACCCCCTCTGGTGGCCTCTGGTGGCCTCCGGTGGCCTGCTTGTTATATCAGAAGAAGGCAGTATCCACCTGTCACCTTTACCTGCTAATGATCTCTGGAACTCGCCGGCCTCGTCTTCCTTTCTTTTCTTCCGGGAGGTCTTGGAGGTCTGCCCCATGCCTCTGTGACTCCAGACCTCCTCTCTTTCTTGGGGCTTACTTTCCTCTGACCTCCCACCCACACCCCGAGTGGAGAAAGGGGAAGGTTGCCCACCAGTTGCAGAAGGAAGCTCATCTTTTTGTTTTGTTTGCGAAGGTTTCTTCCTCTCGCACTTGTGCTGCCATAGCAACCACATTAGATGTGGGCCCACTTTGAAAACACTCCTTTCCTGCAACACTGTGTGTGCACGTGCACGTGTGTGCTTGTGGGTGTGTTACATCAAGTTACTTACGAGCTTCCTTGAAACCTGATGGTCAAAGGACTGCGTTCCGTTCAGAAGTCGCTGTAATTGACAGAGGAGAGAAAGTTCTGGGTTATGCCATGTTCAGAGATCTCTGGAACGTGTACCCCCCCAGAATGACCCCCTTTCGTCCTCAGCACTGGTAGCGTCTGTGACGTGTGACGAAAAGCACTGTCCAGAGTGGCGGCATTAGCGAGGTGCTGTTTCTGGTGTATGTCCGAGGGGAGCCCTGCAGCCAACTAGGAAGAGATTCTGTTCAGGTGGCCCCTCGGCCATCGGCCCCACCAACGGGGCCCAGAAAGGTAGCCACCACCATTTCTGTTACGGTCCCCATTACAGTTCCCTGGCCGAGGGCAGGCCTGTCCTCTGAGATGCATTATAGACGCAATAAGGTCAAACTTCACATCAGGCGACCGGAACCTAGGGACCACACATTTCGGTTGGTTCCCTGATTCACAGCCTCTCCTGAGTCCTCTGGATGCAGGACTGTGGGAAGGCAATAAACACATCAGTTAATGCGACCCAGGCCCACACCTTGGGAGGACCTGTATGGGGTGAGTGGGACACACATGACTCCTCTCCCAGACCTTTGGCTTACCCCAGTCTTCTCTAGTCCTTGGAGTCACGTGGATTTTCCCTCCAAGGTACCTGCCGGCCTGCCCTCCCAGGATCCTGAGAGCCTCCCATAGGACTCAGGGAGACTTTTCAGGGTTGTTTTCATGCTCCAACTTTGCCCAATGCACTGATTTTAGCAATGTTGCAAAAAGATTGGACTGCAACGCCAGGGCCCAGGACCCGCCAACGTCCTTCCTGGGTGGTGGCCGTGGTCACTGTCACCCTCCTCCCTGGGCTGAGTCGCTGAGCCCTGCTTCTCCACCTGCTTTGCTTTGCTTGAAGTGATCAGACTGTAGGTTTTAACCACTGGGTTTCTACTGATATGGAAATTTCCGCCCTCTGTTTCTGTTGGCGCAGGCCCCGGGGATGCTCAAACTGCACACAGCCCCTGATTTGCCCAAATTTTCTTATTTTAAAAACGCAAACTGACGGGGCGCCTGGGGGGCTCAGTCGGTTAAGCGTCCGACTTCGGCTCAGGTCATGATCTCGTGGTCTGTGAGTTCCAGCCCCACGTCAGGGTCTGTGAGTTCCAGCGCCGCGTCAGGCTCTGTGCTGACAGCTCAGAGCCTGGAGCCTGCTTCAGATTCTGTGTCTCCCTCTCTCTCTGGCCCTCCCCCGTTCATGCTCTGTCTCTCTCTGTCTCAAAAATAAATAAACATTTTTTTAAAAATTTAAAAAATAGGGGCGCCTGGGTGGCGCAGTCGGTTAGGCGTCCGACTTCAGCCAGGTCACGATCTCGCGGTCCGTGAGTTCGAGCCCCGCGTCAGGCTCTGGGCTGATGGCTCGGAGCCTGGAGCCTGTTTCCGATTCTGTGTCTCCCTCTCTCTCTGCCCCTCCCCCGTTCATGCTCTGTCTCTCTCTGTCCCAAAAATAAATAAAAAACGTTGAAAAAAAAAATAAAAAAAAAAAAATTTTAAAAATAAAAAATAAAAACGCAAACTGAGACCTTGAGCCACCCCCCTTCTGCTCTCCCTCGCCCCCACCTCTGTGTTCATTTTCTGTCTTCTCTAGCGCTCCTTTGCATTCTTCTCCTCTCCTGTCTGCTCCTCTCTCTCTTGCCTTTTCTTCTGTGCATCTCTCTCTCCCCATCTCCCCTCTCTCCCCCTTAGCTTTTCTCTCCCCCTGGCTCTCTCCGTGCTCCTCAACAACCCCCACTGTCCCAACCTGCCACTAAGCAGGAAAAAGTCAAGCTGAAAGCTTCACCTTTTTACTTAAGATTCCCGAACTCTGTGACAGCTCCTGTTTTCCATATTCAAATCCCAGCCCCTTTCCCCCTCCTCACTCCGTGCCCCCCCCCCCGCCGTCCACACCCCCAGCAGGTATAGCAGCCCAGGTACAGGAACCACGCGGGGGAAGGGCCTCTCGGGACTGTGGCCTGGGTCCCCTGAAAAGCCTCCTTGGCCCCTGTTCAACAGACCCAGGAAGGATTCTTGAACAGGATGTTTTCTCTTGTAATTATATCTCAACATGGACGTCTTATGTCGTTCCTTGATTGCAAGTAAATGTACAAGGCTTATTTTTGTGTTCCGTAGCCTCACAGAGACTGTCCGTATCTCAGTCTTTAGCAGCATGGGCGGAGGCGAGGAAATGCAGGCTTCCCTCAGGAAGGAATGAGAGGGGCAGAGATGAGGCTACTCTTTCTTTGCTGTGCTTCTTAACTGAAGGTTCTAGAATGTGTTTACAGACTGGAGAGCAGGGAATGGGGTTCACACTGAAGGGAGGGAGCCGGCCGGCCCCTCCAGCCAGGGCACAGAGGTCACAGGGAGAGGGTGATGAGGTCAGGCTGCTGAGTGCATGGCCCCCTGCCTACCTCCCTGGTCTCCCTCCCCTTTGGGTCACCACTTAGGACAGCATAGGACAGCGTGGAGGGCAGGCATAGGTGGAAGGGCTTGGGAGCACACTTCTCAAACTGACTTAGTGCCCTGTCACCTGGGATCTGGTTCCAAAGCTCTAGGGTGGGACCCTGAGTCTGCATTTTCATCCAGCTCCCAGGTGATGCCCACGCCTCTAGCCCAAGGCCCACGCTTCCAGTCGGCAGGGTTTGGAGAACCTGGAGAAGCCATAGGCCCCAGGGCGTAATCCTTCATTTTTCCCAAGCTGGAGTCTGAACACAGCTCCAACTGGACCAAGTGGACCACCCTCCCTGCAGGTGACAGGACCGCCTCTTGTCCCAGCCCGTCCTTCCTTGCAGCCCCACCACCTACCCGGGTCTGTGTCCACTTGCCATACACGGGCATGGGGCGTGTTTATTAAAAAGTGAGAGGCGGGCAAGTGTCGGGAAGAATGGAAAGCAAGAAGAGCTACCTTTCTTCTTTTAGAAGAGGGATTATCAGTTGCTAATTCAAAAATTGTAGAGTAATGAAAACTACATCAATAATTTTCATAATAATTATAGTCTTCCATTTTACCCTTGAATGTTTTCCTGGCAACGTCTGATTCAGTTATTCCAGAAAATGTTACTATGCTATTTCAGTGTTTTCCTCAGAGACTTCAGTCTAGAGCCAGCTTGATGATCAATCTTTTTTTTTTAAACATTTATTTATTATTGAGAGACAGAGAGAGACAGAGCATGAGCATGGGAGGGGCAGAGAGAGGAGGAGACATAGAATCTGAAGCAGGCTCCAGGCTCTGAGCTGTCGGCACAGAGCCCGACGCGGGGCTCGAACCCACGGACCGCCAGATCATGACCTGAGCCCAAGTCGGACACTTAAGCAGCCGAGCCACCCAGGCTCCCCAGCTTGATGATCAATCTTATCCTGGGGGATCTGTGGGCTGCCAATTCCAGGCAGATGTTTGTAGGGAGGCCCTGGCCTGGTTGGGCTAGATCAGTGATTCTCAGCCAGGGAGGAATTTTCTCTGTGTGTGTGTGGGTGTGTCTCTCTCTCTCTGTCTCTCTCTCTCACACACACACACACACACACACACACACACACACACACACACGTGTGCCCCCCTGGGACTTCTGGCTGTGTCTGAAGACATTTTTGATGTTTGCACCCTGGGCATTGCGGGCATCGAGTGGGTAGAAGCCAGAGAAACTGCTGAACACCTTAACCGCACACAGGGCAGTCCCACCCAACAAATCATGATCCAACCCATAAGTCAATAGTGCTGAGGTTGAGAAACCGTATGGTAGTTTGCAAATACAATTAGGAACTAAAAAGTGTTGGTCAGGACACTGCTGATTATGCGACACCAACTCTAAGTAGTTTATGTAACGAGGGAACTTCATATCGACGGAAGTGATGCTTAGCGGGACTAGGCTACTGTACCCAAAAAAACTCCGAAAGAGGCAAGTTAATTTCTTTGGTCATGTTCAGTACAGTGATGTGCACTGTAGCAAACCTCATTTCTTTGTTCATGTTGTCTGTGTTCATTATAACAAGGTGCATACAGTGCTTTTATGTCAGGCATGCATCTAGACATTCATAAATATTCTCACTTAATCATCATAGGAATCCCATGAGGGTAGATACCCTTATTTTCGTTTTGCAGATGAGAAAATCAAGACCCACAAAGGTTGTTTCTTGGCCAAAGCCACAGATGATAGAGCTTCATAGGGCACTAAACATAAGTAACTTTCCTCGTTTGTCTTTATCAATGTGAGAGAATGCCATGGGGGCACCCTTATCCCCACACGGACTCCTGTTGTCTCCCCACTGGTAACAGAGCCCAGAAAGGACAGAGAATGATTTTCCTCATCCTCCCTCTCTCGTCGGGCCTGATTCCCAAGGGAATGATTCTCATCTGTCTCTTCTCCCCGTGGGACTCAGCTGATGTCCTCAGAAACTCCACGAGCCACCTCTGGAAAGAAACGTGTGGATGTCCCGATGGGAATTACAATTGGGCCCATGGGGTCTATTTGAAGCACGAGTCAATGGTGCAGACACAGACGAAGGCCTGCAGAGCAGTTTCTTCTGACTAAGACGTTTGGGATTTAAATATAAATTAGAAGCTGTAAGTCAATTCCATGTATGAATTTGTACAAATCCCTTGTAATGAAAGCAGAAGGTTTCCCTTGTCCTTATTTGTACTGGGGTGTTAGCATCAGGAGCCTAACCAAGTGTGTCGATTTTCCCACAGCTCGGGAGATTAAAGATGTACTTTTCTTGGTTAGAACTGGCTGAGTGCAGGGAGGAGGGCTGGCTCTCCATGAACTCTGGGGGGGTCTGTCTCGTTTCCGCATTAACCTGAGCAGTACCCCGTGCAAGCTGGGAAGGAGGAGGCCACTTTCAGTGTGTTGGCCAAAGGTTTTGAACGAGATAAGGCTCTCCTACATATTTCTCCCTCCCCAACCCTCGTGCCATTCAAAGAGGGAAGCCTGAGTCTCAAGTATTGCCTTCCCTCCCGTGGGACCCGGGGGCTGTGGGTCCGGGAAGCCAGCAAGCGGGACGCAGCCCCGTGTGTTTGAAAGGCGTTGGGCAGGTGCTGAATCCTTGCGGATGAACGACTTCAATCCGCGCCACCTTCAACATGGAGTCGCTGGACGTCCCAGGACGTCCACTGCTGTGTCTATGCAGGAGAAAGAAAACATGAATCCACGCCAGAGCCTGTCCATGAACGTTCATAGCCGCATCGTTCACAATAGCCCCAAAGTGGAAATAACCCACCTGTTGGTCAATGGATGAAGGGATGTACAAAATGGGGTCCATCCATCCACAGCAGTCATCCACAAAAGGAACAGAGTGCTGGTACCTGCAGGAACGTGCATGGGCCTGGAAAACACTGCACTCAGTGAAACAAGTCAGACACACATGTTGTGTGATTCCGTTTGTATGAAGTGTGATAGGAACTCCATGCAGACAGAAAGCACAGTCACGGCTGTTCGGGGCTAGCCGGTGGGAGGAATGGGGTAGCTGCCAACGGGTACCCGATTTCTGTTCGAGGCGATGAAAACCAGGACCTCCAGGAGCTGGCCCTGTGATTTCACTGGCTAATGATTTCCACTGCTCTGCTTGGCAGCCCCTGTGACCCCCTGAGCATAGAACTGAGAGTTCTCAAGTTTCCCCACCAAGTGTGGCTCCCCCAAAGGAGTCTTCGCCAGTGAGGACCCGACATGCCCTAGGGGGGATCACAAAGCTCTTTCTAAGGCCTGAGCCCAACACCAGGAGGGGACCTTAGAGTCTCTCAAGCAGTTGTGTTCCTCCCTCCCTGCTCTTCAGAATCATCTGGGGAAGTTTCGAGGAATACGCACGTCTCGGTCCCACCCAGGAAAAACCTGTGCATGTGGGACCCCAGATCATCAACAGGTTTTCAAGGTTTGCAAGTGATTCTGATGTGCAGTCAGCGTTGAGAACCCACGGCTTGGGGTTGGGGGTGGGGGGCGCCTGGGTGGCTCAGTCGGTTGAGCGTCCGACTTCGGCTCAGGTCATGATCTCACGGTCTGTGAGTTCGAGCCCCGCGTCGGGCTCTGTGCTGACAGCTCAGAGCCTGGAGCCTGCTTTGAATTCTACGTCTCCCTCTCTCTCTGCGCCTCCCCCACTCACACTTCGTCTCTCTCTCCTTCAAAAATAAATAAACATTAGAAAAAGTTTAAAAAAAAAAAAACAGAACCCACGGCTTGGAGCGCCTGGGCGACTCAGTCGGCTCAACATCCAACTCTTCATTTCTGCTCAGGTAGTGATCTCGTGGTTCATGGGATCGAGCCCCACATCAGGCTCCACACAGTGCGGAGCCTGCTTGAGATTCTCTCTTTCTCTCTCTGCCCCTCACCCACCCACACTCTCTCTCTCTCTCTCTCTCTCTCTCTCTCTCTCTCTCTCTCTCAAAATAAGTAAACAAACATTTTTTTTAACTTTAAAAAAGAGAGAAACAACCTACCACACTAGTCTGACACCTACGTCTCAGATAAGCAAGCAGGGACTCAGAGAAGTTACAGGATTGATGAGTTCGAGGTAAATCTCAACTTGCCCCACATCGCTGAAATTCCCACAGCTATAAATCTGCAGGATTGCATGAGCCAAGCTCCAAACTCTGGAACAGACCACGCTCTCGCTCCTAAAAAAGTCATTCTTCATCCAGATTTAAATGTTTGTGGTCAGACGCATATCTCTACAGAAAATCTCTTTGCTTCTCAACATGAAGCTATTTCCAATTCTCCGGTCAGATGTACAGATGCATTTTGCTTTCTCTTACATTTTTTACAGGGAGCAGTTCAAGTGAGGGAGACATACTATAACCAGGTAGAATATTGTCTGCACTGGGCGTTCAGAGACTGAGGAATGCAGGCAAATTTGCTCCTTGGTTTTATGTTTCTCTATCTAATGTAGTGTTTATTTCAGTGGTTCCCTAAGGCAGGGATTTTCAGACTTCTGTTTTATCAGCAAATTTTTTTTTTTCTTTTGAGGCACAATCTTGGGCAGGAACTCTCATACACCCAACAGACAAACCATAATTAACAGATTCCTTAACTCTCTATTGTTTGGGGGGAAACACCTGAAACGTTGCCAGGGCTCCCGCACCGTCTCTCAAACGGTCTTCGTTCCCAGGAACACGGTTTGACAACCACTGCTGAAGTGCATTGTGTTCGTGTCAGTCCGGTGGCGATGTGTTTTCCTTTTGTTTCCTGGAGGTAAAGGCATGTTTTGTTATTTGGGCTTCTTCTGTGTGTGTACTTGGCAGATTAGAGGAGGCAAGGACATGAGGGGAAGAATACAGTCTTTAGCAGGTGCACTGCTGGGCCCCCCGAGAGCCCGGCCTGGCCGGCCATCGTCCTCGGAGATCATTTACTCAGCACCTCCTCAAAGGAAATGAACCCACACAGGGGACTGTGCACCGAGAGCACGCAGTGAATGAATATGGTTTCCGTCTCTTGCCCGTTGGCCCATCCCCCTGCACCTGTACATCCAGAAAGCTGGGAGACACTTGGTCTCTCCTCTTGGTGGAAGGGGAACCACGGTTGGCAGCCCTCCAGGTGCAAAGCTCTCCTGCCAGCCCAGGGCTTCTCTGGGTGGGTCGCACCAACTAGGGGGCTGTGTATACGCCCCCCCTCCCCCACCCCAGATCAAGAGCCACATGGCCTGGGAGGCCACTGAATCTTAGAGAGTGCTCTTTGCTCAAGAGCAGGCTTCTTTGGTGTTAAAGTGTCGTTCTTTACTACCGTTGAGCTATTCGCCTTCGTTCACCTGCTTGAAACACGTAGCTCAGGAAGCTCTGGTAACACACGGAACAGTTTACCAGGCCCCTTTATGACCATCCTTCACCAGGCCTGGTTGGCTCTCGCTCTTTCCACAGCAGAGATAACATGCAAATGCTTTTATCAAAGTATCCGGCACCAAAGAAAACCAGTAATTATCAGAAGAAATTAATGTTCGCCGGATCAAGAAAGGACTTTGATTATGTTTTCCGAAAAAGAGCCTTTATCTTTTAGAGACACACAATGAAATATTTACAGATACAACGATATATCTGGGATTCGTTCCAGATAATACAGGAATGGGGAGACGTGGGTGCATAAAGGAAGCACAGTGGGACACAAGGTGACAGTCTCTGAAGCCTGATGATGTGCACACGGGGCTCTTTATTCTGGCTGCTTTTATAAATGTTTGAAATTCTCCATAGCAAGGTGAAAAAAAAAAAAAACACTTGAGGAGACACCTGTGGGTCCCAAATCTTCACCCAAAAGGCCACATCTTCCCACTGAGAATGGCAGACATCCACCACCAGCCTTGGTTTCCCAGGGCTCCGTTAGTTGCAAAAAGCAGACACCCTCTCAAGGTGGCTGGTGAAGATGTGGCTGTTGACAGGCCCAGAAGCTTCCAGGCGACAAGACAAGACGTGCAGGGAGCCCCGGGGCATGGGGGCAGGGCTGGGAAACCAGCCAGAGACCAAGGATGCCTCCCAATCTGTCTTTTGTCTTTTGTCTTTTGAGTTTTTGAGTACCCTGGGAACTCTCCATTTTTCTTGCAGTGTGTCCATGCTTTTACCTCTCTATGCATCTGTTCATAGCTGTCCGAGTGACAGAGAAAAAGGTCACCTCATGCTCAACTACCCAGAAACGTAGGATTTAAGGACGCTTTATTTGTGATTATAGCCCCTATTTCTCTGAGTTCAGGTTCTTAGAGAAACACCTGATTGCTCACAAAGCAGGCAATTACCTGTGAGTGGTTACCTGTGGTCGGCAGTGAGTCTGGTGCCACATCTGGGTCCAGTCCACTCTGGTCAAGGAAGCTAGGGTCCCACGACACAAAAGGCACCCTAGAACACTCTTTGCAGCAGGGGCTGAGATCTTCTTTAAGGATCCTCAGAAAAGGAAGGCTGATGTCCACCATTTAGAATTCTGTCGTTTCTGCCATTTGAACTATAATTTAGTGTCACCCGCCTTTTTCTCAGTGAGACTGGAGAAGACGTGGTCCCCGTTCTCATCGCGAGAACCTCCAACACGTGCACCCTGGCATCTTCTCCCCTTAGGTTTTTACTCCACAGACAAAAACGACCCCAACATTCAATGTCTAATTATGGTGCTCTCACTTTATGGAAGATCTGCCATTTGAGGAATCAGAGACATGATCCTCACTTTCCAGAAGCTGACAGTTGGGAGGGGCATGCCCCAAGCTGTCTCTGCTTGAGAGGACAGGTAGGCTTTGCTTACCATTGCTGGACACCCGAGCCCTGGCATCTGGGGGCTCAGTTGGTTGAGTGTCCAACCCTTGATTTCAGCTCAGGTCAGGATCTCACAGTTTGTGGAGTTCATGGGATCAAGCCCCACGTCAGGCTCTGTACCAGCAGCACGGGGCCTGCTTGGGATTCTCTCCCTCTCTCTCTCTGCCCCTCCCCTGCTCACACTCTCTCTCTCTCTTAAAATAAATAACTAAACTTTTAAAAAAAGGAGGGGGGGAGAGAAAGGGGTATTTAGAGATTACAGAATTTTAACCAGATACAGACAAGAGTCAAAGAGGCTTGCCAATGTCTGAAGCCATTATGGTCTGGTGGTTTCCCGAATATTCTTCTCCCATCTTGGTTCTACAGTCATTTGGGGCCTGCCTATGCATGTTCTGTTAGGACATGGCTAGGAAAAGATTCAGTAGGTAGTGTTGTCTTATGGGCTAGCTGATGGTTTCTAGCCAAAGACCTTCAGAGTCCCTTGTGGGCCTCTGTTGTTAATCACTTCTTAGACATAAAGCCTTCTAATGAGGGGCGCCTGGCTGGCTCAGCCAGTTAAGCGTCCAACTTCAGCTGAGGTCATGATCTCACAGGTCAGAGTTTGAGCCCCACATCAAGCTCTGTGCTGACAGCTCAGAGCTTGGAGCCTGTTTCAGATTCTGTGTCTCCCTCTCTCTTTTTCTGACCCTCCCCCACTCACACTGTCTCTCTCTCTCCCTCTCTCTCAAATAAATAAACATTTAAAAACAATTTTTTTAATACAGAAGAACTTTATTTAGAACTCTGTATGCTTACTGGAATTTTTATTTAAATAATATAGGTTCTTGTTTATATGTTCTTTTTAACTATTAGATATGTTTTATTATGTGAACTTCACACACATAATTACATTTTATATTTTTGTATTTTATATATTTTAAATATTTTACATATTATATCACATATGTATAAAGTGCACATAAGCATTAGCCATAAGCTGAATTAAAGTGTCCTCCTATGGGGGCTCCTGGGTGACTCAGTCAAGTAAGCGTCCGACTTCAGCTCAGGTTGTGGTCTCACAGTTTGTGAGTTCGAGCCCCGTGTCAGGCTCTGTGCTGACAGCTCAGAGTCTGGAGCCTGCTTCGGATTCTGTGACTCCCTCTCTCTCTGCCCCTCCCCCTTGGGATCATGCTCTGTCTCTCTTTGTCTCTCAAAAAATAAACATTAAAAAAAAATTTTTTTAATGTCCTCCTATGTTTCCTTCTAAAACTTCTATTATTTTACCTTTCACATTTTGTGTATGGTGTGAGGTAGGGATGGATATTCATGTTTTCTCCACATGGATATCCAATATCCAATGATCCAGCACCATTATTGAAATGGCCATTAGCTGGAAACTAAATCATGTCCAAACATGAAAGCATGAATAACTGACCACACATGCAGGCTTGGATATATGACAGTGGAGAAATGGGAGAAAACAAAATGTCTGGAGATGTCACTGGTGAGCAAAACATATAAAGGGGGTGACTGGGAGGAAATGTGTCAATCTACCGAGCTGTAAGCCCCCCAGGGGAGAGAAGAGTGTCCCTTTCATTTACTGCTCTATTTCCTGTACCTGGTGACACTTCAGGAATATTTACTAAATAAATAAATAAATAAACAAACAAACAAACAAACAAATATTTACCAAGTAAATATTTTACTAAATAAATATTTCTTGCATTTTTCCATCCTGGGGTGAATCCTAATCCTAGGTAGAAGGAAACCAGATACCTAATACAGCTCTCCATTCTAATACAGCTATAGGCTAACATGATTTGCCTTGGCAATAAAGGGTCTGTTGTTAGAGCAAATCAGGGATACGCAAGTATGTGAGTGTCAAATGCTCCTAACTGAAAGGAGAGCTTTTCCACACCAATGCAGGGAAAGAAGATATCAACATAGATTATCCATTAAAAGCCAGACCCTGATAAGAACAGAGAGTCACAGGGGTTTAAACCATATTCTCCAATTTATTAGTAAAAATTTCATAGGATACAAAACAAAATCCCACATCATCCCATCCTCACTAACAAATTCTGATTCCTTAACTCCATTCCAAGCAATGTACCAAGATTCTTAAATATATTATCTTATTTCTAGCAATCACAGTTTCTACCCATTAGGCTATTAGCAAGAGATTAGATTTTTCCAATGAGTTCTATCCTTTATGTAAATATAGACTCATAAAATTGCTTGCAAGTTAAATTTCTGATGATCTCTCCCTCACACTGTTAACCTCCCAGTAGAAATTTAAGTTTATCAAATTTTCTGGGATCTTAGCTTTTAATTTCCCAAAGCCAGGACCCAGATGACGACATCTCGACTTTTCAGGTTCACCATCCATGAAACGTCATGGTTGACAGGTCGTGAACCTGGACTCCAGTCGTCAGGCAGGCAAGCCCGCAGATGTCCAGCCCCTTAAAGTCATGCCCTGTCACCTCTTCCCCACCTGTGGCTTTCTACTCTGCTCATTATTATTTCCATCTTTGGGTTAACCTTAATATAAAACCAGCCACTTGCTCTATGACGAAGAGCATTTATTCGTGATGTAAAATAAAACAGGAGGCTCTCTTCCCCCTGGTGATGGATGACCTTTGTGGAAAGTCCAGGCATTCTCTTCCTAAACGTCCATCACAAAACTCCCCGCATGTCATCAAAGAAAGCAGAATGAAATACTCAGTTCTGAATAGCAGGGAGAGAGCTAATGAGCCTCACTATGTCCCAAGCCAGTCACCCACATTGATTGCGTAAAAATACATTTTGCATCTGGTATTTGATTTGCCACACAGTTTAACAGAAAAGTGACTTTATCTATTTTTTTTCCAATTAGGGGAAGTAATGTTACAATCAATAATTCCTCCTGCTCTGGTGTGCTAAATTAATGTCTGTCTGTCTGTTTTTAAATCTCAAAGTGAGCATTGCTATAGAAATATAAAATGGTACTATTTCATTTTAATCTATTTAATTTTCCATCTTGAATTATATAATGGGTTTAAAACATTGAATAGAATTAATAGAATGAGTATTTAATTAAGCAATAATGAGTTTCTAAATGGATGCTCAAGGAAACTGACTTTGTAGTTTATGCAAGAATCAGATAATGGTCTTAACAGAGACTGTAATAATTGTGTTGAATGTTTTCTATATTTAAAGATTTTTTTTTCTGAATTCTCTCAAGGGTAGATTTAAACACAATCCAGTTCCTTGACTAGACTCGGCTTGGCTTTCATGGTAAATTCCAGTGCCTTTCCTTGGCCCCCAAAGCCTTGCATAATCTGAATCTGTCCTTCTCTGAAGTCCAGTGGGAAACAGTTCTCCCAGCCTCCCCCCACTCCAGACACACCCACCTTCCCTCCCTTCTGCAAATGCATATGCTCCCCCCTGCCACTGGTCTTTGCTCCTGCTGTTCCAGATGCCAGGGCCACTCTCTCTCCTTTCACCCTACTAACTCCTCCTGTGCTTTCAGTTCTCAAGGAATCCCTCCCTAATGACCCTCCACAGACTGGGTCAGGCACCCACTCCCTCTCACCAGCCCCCTTTCAAGCTACAGGCTCAGTGTTACTTTTTTTCCTAATATTGAACATAGGTTTATTACCAGACATATACCATGTCTGTTTTATTTTGTAGTGTATCCCTAGAATTTAAGACTATATCATGCCTGGCATACAGAAGCCATTTGCCAAATATCTGTTGGCTGGATGTCTGTCTGGAAGAGCGATAGATGGACAAATGGATAGAGAATGATGGACAAATGGATGGGTGGGTGGGTGGGTGGGTGGATGGATGGATGGATGGATGGATGGATGGATGGATGGATGGATTGGTGGGTGGATGGATGGATGGATGGATTGGTGGGTGGATGGATGCGTAAGTGGATGGGTGGATGGATAAATGGATAAATGCAGGGATAGAGGGATGGAGAATGGATGGGTAGATGATGGATGGATGGAAGGAAGATTAATGGATAGGAAGGAAGATAAATGGATGGAGGATGGATGGAGAATAGGTGGAAAATGATGGGTGGATGATAGAGGGGTGGATGGATGGTAGGTAAATGTAGCTGTGGACACATTGCTAAATCTAAGGATATATTAGGGCCACAGTACACACTGTGAGAATTCCTGTAATAATACCACCTTATTCCATTTGGAGACATTGGCTCGCACACTAAAAGGGTGTTTTATGCCATCCCCTATGGTATGTGCTCCAGACATTAAAAAAGAAGTGTCATGGGGGAAATCTGCACAGGTTTTTCCCACTTAGACATGGCCTAACTATCAATTTCAAGATCCATCCGTCCATCCATCAGATCTTCATGCACCCGGTACTGTGCTATGTACTAGGGATCAGGGCTGAGTCATCCAACAGTTACTATCGACACAGCATCCTCAAATCATAAGGAAAAAAGAACTTTCAGAGTCAAAGAAAATTTTGTTTTTTTCCCTCACATAAAAAAAAAAAATTAAGCCCACGAAAATCTATTATGGCGGGAGGGACCAACGAAGGTGAAAGTCGACCTAAGACTTTCGACTTTTGTCGACTAAGATCGACAAAAGTTGTGATGCCGCCGTGCTAGAGATGTCCTGGAGAACAAAAGAGATCGGTCCATCCCTACCCTTCTGGAACATCAAGCAAGTAGCAGAATCAAGCATCGGTCAACAAGCCAGTCCCTCTCACGGCTCCTGGCTAACCACATCTCTCATATTTCCTCCGTCCTCGCCTTTGATGCCTATATTTAAGACCTACTGCCTATATTTAAGACCACCGATTCATTCAACAAATGCTTACTGTGTCCCCTCTCTGTACCTGGCATCATGTGAGGGGTCAGGGGGAGATCTGTGAACAAGGCAGACCACATAGGGCCTCCAGCCCCCTCCAATCGTGATCTGTCCTAGGTGTTCATCTCAGCAACGTGAGCCTCATCTGCTTTGACAAAGCAGCTTCTCACCTCTGTGCTGGATGTAGCAGCATTTCTACAGGATGGATGGTTCCCAGCATCCTCTGGTCTCAGTGCTCCGTGTGCCTGCATAATTGCCCACCTGGGGTCCTAAGGTGCCAGTGTCAGAAAAGACACAAGGACAGGTTATGAGCTGAGGTCTGGTGTGATCAGTAGGGACAGAGAACCGGTCATCGGGCTCTGGACCCCAGCAGGGGTGAAGGACGGACCTAAGTGATGCAGGTCTTGAGTAATAGAACTTGTTAAAAGCAGTGTTTACAGGAGTCCAGGAGACGCGGACTTGACCTTTGGTTCATTGAATGACTCTGGGCTTCCCTTGCTTCTCTGTGCCTCTTTCTTCACCCATATCTGAACGTTCTTGACCTTGGACTCTATCATGCTTCTCTCAACCCAAATTGCATACTAAAATTATCTGGACAGGGGCACCTGGGTGGCTCAGTCGTTTAAGCATCTGCCTCTTGGTTTTAGCTCAGGTCATGATCTCATGATTCATGAGTTCAAGCCCCACAGCAGGTTATGTACTGACAGCATGGAGCCTGCTTGGGATTCTCTCTCTCTCTGTGTCTCTCTCTCTGTCTAAGTAGATAAATAAACTTAAAAAAAAAGAATGATCTGGACAGGTTAAGAAACTATGGAATCTCAGACTTTACCCCAAACCCACTGAATTGGAATAGAGCTTGGTTAGTTAAAAACAAAACAAAACGCCCCTGAAAAGATTCTAATGTGCAAACAGAGCTGAAGACCATCTATCTAGGCTTACGCTTAGGAATTGCATGATTTTTGTGAGAAGGAGGGAAAGATAGAAGGAAGAGCCTCCTTAGACAAGAATCAGGTCAACTTCCTTGTCTCCCAGAGCCATATCCACGTGACAGCGTCTTCCAGACCTCCCTGCTCTGGCCACTTTCCATCCTGCCATCATGTTCCAAGAATTTCCCAGCGTCCCTTTGAGAGAAAAGGAAACAACCCACCCGGGTTTGCTGAGGTGTGGTAGACGAATTAGTTCCCGTCCCCGCCCCATCCCCCCCCCCCCCAAGGCATCAAGATTAAGGCTTATGATTAATGATTTGCAAGTCAATTAATCAGCCACCGCTTCTGAAACCTCATCTCTCAAATTACTTTTCTCTGAACACAAAGGCTTTCTGACACTGTCTCACTGTCTCTAGATTCACTTGGCTACTAATTGAAATTCCAAGATATTTCTTCTTCTTGTCAGCTTATTGGTATTACTTGTCTGTAAAATATTTGCAAACAGATTACTATTCACGTGTAGTGTGTCAGAGGTAAGCACCAAAACAATACTTTATGCTTCCAGCTCGAAGGAATGTGCTAATGATAGCTCGTGAAATTCTCTATCCCTGGGAAAGCTGATTTTTCATTTATTGATTTATTTCCACCACACCTACTTGCAACAAGTATGTGAGATGTATTACAATAAAAACACAGGTACAACAAGGCTTCAAACAACTGATTTATAAGTTTCCGTAGAAAACGTTTTGTTTTGTTTTGTTTAAGTCATGGGGAAGGAGTGGGACTTTCTTCCTTCGAGGAGATGGTGCGGTCGAGCAGAGGCTGTGGAGTCCGACACGGGCAGGGGGGCAAGGCTCCAGTTCCAGTCCCTCCACACGGCAGGGAGACATACACTGGCTCCCCGGTTACCTTGGTTACCTTGTGGTTTGGGGTAGATGACTCTGCAAGAGCAAAGGCAGACAGAATTGCATAAAGGCTCAACCTCCATAGACGTCTGTCTCTCCTTCAACAACAGCTCCCGGGACGGTGTTCTTCTCCTTGTGGGGACTCAGGACCCACGCTCCTCCCCCTGTAGCCGTACCCTGCCCTGGGGTCCTGTGGTTGTCTGGGTTCCGATAGATGGCAGGAGAGAGGCACAGAGAAGAGACCGCTGCCCCCAGCTGGCAAGCATCACATCTGGCCACATCCAGTAGGGGAGAAGGCAGTCTCATGGCCTCACCTAAGTACAAGGAAGGCAGAGGGAGGGAGCGGACCATCTGCCAGCACAGCACAGCTCCATGACCTGCCTGCATTATTGTTTACTGTGAAATGAGGTGATGCGGGTAACGTACCCACTACCGGGCCCGCGGTACGAGCCCCGCAAAGGGTCTTTGCTGTTCTTTCCAAAGAGTGACAGTAACCATCTGCTCTGTTTGCAGTTTCAAGCCACCGTCGAGGAAGGAGCCGTGGGGGTTATCGTCAACCTGACAGTGGAAGACAAGGACGACCCCACCACGGGCGCGTGGAGGGCTGTCTACACCATCATCAACGGAAACCCTGGGCAGAGCTTCGAAATCCACACCAACCCTCAGACCAACGAGGGCATGCTGTCCGTCGTCAAAGTAAGGGCGCTTCCGGGCTCCTCCCTCCACCAGGCAGAGGGCCTCCCTGCTGGGGAAGGTCAAGGAGAAGTCAGCCCTGCTCTCCTCCTTTTGGAATTGAAAACAGAAAAAGGGGCTCACAGCTTAAGGGTGAACTTGTACCCTCACAGCCACGAAACCAAGCTGTTTTACGGGTTCTAGGAAACTCAAACTTACGTGTAACCTTCAAAAAAATCCCTAATTTAATTTTCAAATGAGATTCTCCACACATCTGACCGTGAATTATCAAAGATATGCAAAAATGGGATATGTGAAGGTTTTTTAAAGATCTGTGATCAAAACTGTGGATCATTACAGGACGCCTGAGTGGCTCGGCTGGTCGAGCATCCGACTCTTGATTTTGGCTCAGGTCATGATCCCAGGGTCGTGGGATGGAGCCTCGTGCTGAGCCTGCTTAGAATTCTCTCTCTCTCCCTCTGCCCCTCTCCCTTGTTGGCACATGTGCTCTCTCTCTCTCAAAAAAAAAAACAAAGAGAGAGAGATCATTACATTTCTTCCTGGTCTTAGCACAATCTCGGTTATTCACTTGAAAACAGGAGATAAAGGGCGACTGACCCTTAGCACCTGTGCAAGTGTCCTGGGGCTGCTTTAACAAATGGCCACAAACTTGGTGATGTAGGGCCACACACACTCACACACTCTCACAGTTCTGGTGGCCAGAGCACCAAAATCAGTTTCACGAGGCTGAAGTTGGCAGGACTGGTTTCTCTTGGGGACGACCTATCTCCTCATCTTTCCCAGCTTCTGGAGGCCACCCACATTCCTTGGCCTGTGGCCCTGTCTCGTGTCTTCGGTCAGGGGACAGCAGCACCACATTTCTCTCTGGCTCTGAGTCTCTGCCCCCATCTCACATCTGTTTCTTCCTTTGACTTCTCTGCCTCCCTCCTTTGAGGACCTCTGGGATTCCATGGGTCCCCCTGGATAATCCAGGCTCCCCGCAGCGAGGTCCTTTAGCCTAATCGCATGTGCAAAGGCCCCGTTGCCACGTAAGGTCCTATATTCACAGGTTGCGGAGACTGGCACGTGGTCATCCTGGAAGGTCATTATCCAGTGTAGCCTGGGGATAATCCTCAGGACCCACTGTGGATGGCCGATCTTGGAGGATGAGAGGCTGGGTTTCTCCCGAGCCCTGCCCTTTCCAATACTTCCTTTACATTGAACTTCAGCTGCCTGGCTGAGAAGAACAGCCCCTGGGTCTTCCCGGGTCTCCTTCCCTAGTAACACAGGCACGGGCGGAGTTGTTAGGAGATCCTGGCACTGCCCTCCCAGTGCACCCACCCGTGCACTTTCACAAGTCGTGAAAGTCGCAAACTAATGCAGCCTCTGCCTGTCCTCCTCTGCGGCTAGCCTGGGTCTATACAAGCCGTCGGACGATTTTCCAAACCTGCGGCTGGAAAACAGCATTTGGGTGAATATGCATCCCCATCATAAATCCTGGAACAGCACAGTCGTCCCCGTTCTGTTTGCTACAGCTTGAGGGACAGAAAATCCAAGAGAACCAGAGTCACGAAGGAGCGTCCTCCCCTCCCCACCTTCCCACACGGGCCCTCACTGCTGAGTCTGAAACGTTAGCACTTAGAAGCATCGCCAAGGATGCTAGTCTCGACCCAGGTTCCTGGGCCCACACCACACCTGCTGGGTCACCATGTGAGGGAGGGAGGTGTTCGCCGAGCCTGGCCTTGCAGATGACCACTGTGGAGGATGTTTCCACCTGCAGATTCCGCGACACCTGGGGCTCCCTCTGGGCCTCAGTTTGACCAGTGAGTGGACTTCCTTTGCTTCAGAATTGGGATGGAGACTCCGCCTCCCTCCGGCTGCCTGCCACGTGAATTCCTCCAAAGGGCCTTGGACTCTCTCTGCTTCTCAGTCCACCAAGGTCGAAGACCCCGGGCAGCTTTCTGCAGGCAGGCCTGGCCTTGTTCCCTTCAGGTCAAGTACCGAAATACCAGGCTGATAGTGGCTTAAATACTAAAGAGAATTTAATGATTTCCATAACTAGACGAAGGTAGGCCAATCTAGGATTGACGGGCAGCTCAGGGTGTCAGAGAGCCGTCAGGGGGCACAGCAGATGCCTCTGGCTTTTTCCTCATGGTCATAAAATGGCTGCCAAAGTTCCAGGTAGCACATCTTCCCGCTGCTGTGTTCTGAGGCTCAAAGCAAGGAGGCAGCCAGGCAAGAAAGAGAGAGAGAGAGAGAGAGAGAGAGAGAGAGAACTCTCATGTGCCCCCCCCCCACCGCAGCCTTCAGGGAAGAAAATATCTTTTCCACTGGTTTCCCAGGCAACTTCCCATGATGTTTCATTGCCCAGATAACATATGCCCACCCTCAGCTGTAGGGAAGGCTCTGAAATCTAAATCTGGTCTTTGGGGCTTCTACAGGAAGAGATGGGGAGGGGAGCACCTGGGAGGGGGGAAGGGGTGGTCTTTGGGCAACCAGCCATGGGCAGTCCCGCCCTAACCAGTTGGCAGTCCGCACACCGAGGAACCAGCAGAAATTTCAGGACTGTGTGGTTCCCAGGGGAATCCTACCTCCCTGCAGGATCAAATCCTAACAGTTCCAGAAAGCAAGAACCTGTCTCCTTGTAAGAGCTTCTGGTCAGGAAGGCTCTTAGCTGCTTTGTAAACCTATTCCAAAACTGTCAGAGAGTTACCCTTTCGGCTGAATATAATCCACCCTGTATTTTAAGCCTGTTTTCTCTTTTGTCCTCAGAGGGGAAGGAAACATCCAGAAAGCCTTGATCCCCAAAGCGATAATAGGCTTAAAAGTCACTGTCGGATCACTTCCAAATCCTCCCTCTATCAGACAACAAACCCCAGGTTCTTTACCTCTCCCCCCCCCCCCCCCCCCCCGCGCCGTGTGGGATGGCTTTTCCAGCCTTTAAACCCTGCAGGACACTGGTCCACACCCACTCTTGACCCTCAATGAAATATTAATTGAATCGAATCTCTGTAACTTTATTGGAAGTGTTTTCAATTTCCTCCCATCCCCGACACAGAGACCCTGCACCAGACAAATCACATTAATGAGGTCACGTGCCCGAGACAAAGGAGGGTTTCTTACTCCAGCGTGACCCAGGGCAGGGTACGAGAGCAGAGACCCACGTTTTGCCAGCTCCCCAGCGGCCTGGCCCGGGGAACGCGCAAATGGAATTACTACATCCTAATTCCGCACAGGGCAGGTGGGGTGAGCGAGCGAGGGCACTGCCCTGCGGAAAGGCAGCATGCGACTCACTGCCCCTCTGCCCTGCCTCCGTGGCACTGTTCCCGCCTCCACCCCTCGAAGGCCAGTGTTCTGCTCAGGGCATGTCGGCCTGGGGACGTACTTGGAGACGGGCCGGCGAGCAGGGCCTCTCATCTTTTTCTTCGTTGCCGTCTTACCAGCTGCTTATCCTGGCGGCTCCAGACCGAGGTCTGTGGGAAACGCACCGCAGCTCCCTAGCCTCTCCCAGGGTCCCTTGCTACAGTGCTTACCAGGCCAAGATTCCGGGAAGGGCAGGGACAAGCGTGCAGCAGCCCACGGGCCCAATGGTGACCGAGCACCAGGGCCAGACCTTGACCTGCACCCCTCTGTATTGGGGAGCGAAGGTGTCCCTTGCACACCTACGAAGCTGCGTTCCATCCCAGTGTGAATAAATCGGCCCAGAGTGGAGCAGAGGACCAGGTCCCCGTCAGCATCACACTTGGTACACACAGCGGTTTATTATTGGCTCCGATTTTCTCGTCAGGCTTCCGGGGCCAAAACATCCCTCTGTGCCACTTATGTGCTGTGTGACTTTAACTGAGTTATTCAACCTCTCTGAGCCTGTCCCCTCATCTACAAAATGGGAATAAAAACACCCACTATCACGAGGTAAAGTGAGGCTTGGGTGAGGTGATGCACACAGGGCACTCCAGGCACAGGCAGGTGCACAGTAAGGGATAAATAATGTCACGGCAAATAGGGACGCGTGGCGGTAAAGATCAAATATATATATTATGGGGGTCAGAGGGCTCTAGGTGCCCCACTGTTATGGGTCAAATTATGCCCCCAAAGAAGAGCTATTTTGAAGTCCTAATCCTCAGACCCTGTGAAGGTGGCCTTCTCTGGAAGCAGTCACTGCGGATGTGATTAGTGAAGATGAGGTCATGGTCGAGTGCAGGTAGGGGATGCCCTAGGCCAGTATGACCATGTTCCTGTAAGAAGTTGGCCGTGTGAGGGCAGATACACCCAGGGGAGAATGCCGTGCGACAGCAGAGGCAGAGAAGGGAGCGGCACAGGGACGAGGCAGGCTCCCCTAGAGCTTTCCGAGCGAGCACGGCCCTGCTCGCATTGGACTCTGCACTCCTGGTCTCCAGAACTGGGAGACAGTGGATTTCTGTTGTCTTAAGCCACCCAGTCCTTCGGTACGGCCGCCCTGGGAAACTGAGGCACCCACCAGACTCCCTTACGAGGTCGCAGCTGCCACTCCAGAGCCTCCAGTGCTGGCAGATCACCGTCCTAGCCTCTGCTGCCCAGCAGAACTGCCCTTACCAAAAGGGGAGCCCCCCAGCCAGGAAGGTTAGGCCCTGCCAGCTGGAGAGAGCCTGCCGCCTGGGCCTGCCGGCAGGGGGGTGCAAAAGACCAGCCCCTGCCTTGAGATGGGGCTGACCTACTGGTGCAGTGAAAGCACCAGGACCCCCGTGGCACTGGGCTGGAGCTGGAGCTGGGCTCCAGCGGGGAACACGTCCTGGCTCATTCCCTCTCTTCTGAGAAGGTATGCCAGTCCATCATACTCAGAACCCCTGCCTCAGGCTCTGCTTCCAGACTCAGCTGGAGTCTCGGGGAACCCAAATAGAGATATCTCACACACACACACACACACACACACACACACCTCTGACAGAAACATACATGCACATCTAACATAAATACATCGAATATGTAAACCCCTGTGTATACATGGTTAATGCTAAAGGCACCCATATACTTATCCAACATGAATACACACACATAGAGAAACACACATTCCAGCCGTACTGTTCAAAGGCCGTGCGTAAATAATCCAGGCCACCTCCACTCGAGATTCCGATCTTCCCTCCCGCCTGGTCTGCCCCACTCCATCCTGCTGCAGGGGGCTCAGGGGGCCCTCAAACCCAGGCCCAGATTCTGCTGTGAGGAGCCCTCCGAAGCTAACAAACCAAAGAAACCCCAGCCTGGTGACATTTTCATCGTGGTGGACAATTCCGTCGGGCTAGATTTCGGATTTCACACATGCCCGTGTGCTAGTTAACTTGACCTCCAGAAGCAAACTGCGCTGCCAGGAGCCAGAGCTGGTGTGAGAGAAGCCCTCTGGCCCTGCGGTGCACCCCCCTCGGTCTGCCCCGCACTGGGGTGGGGGAAGGAGGCTCCCGAGAGACAGAGCTCCTCCCGTCAGCCCTGCTCAGAGCGCCGAGTGCAGGGTGGTCCCGACCCGGCGCGCCAAAGTCTTCCCCCTCTTCGGTGTCCTAGTTGGGATGAATGACTGTGTTCCCAGCGTGGCGATCCCCTGGCCCCTGTTGGAAATGGACTTCCCTGAGGTTGCGTATTTAGCGCGTCACTCGGGATGGACAGAAGTTAGAAAGGGACGGAGCGGTGAAGTATTCTTGTGTTACCCGGATGAGACCAAATAACGCCTGGGTAGCTCCTAGGTGCCAAGAGCTTTGTATCTGTTAACTCAGAGGGTCCCTCTGGGAGTTGTTACAGGTGGGGGCAGGTGGGGGGGAGGGGTCCCGTCCCGTCCCGTTACAATCAGGAAGCACTCCTGCGTCAGCACGTCAGCATTTCCTCTGCGTGTGCGTGTGCGTGCCCGCGTGCGCGTGCGTGCACTTCGGCGCGTGTGGGGAGCGCTGCGTGCGTGTTGGCTGCGATCGTTACGGAAGGTTACCGCAAGTCAGCCCAACTCACCCAGCGGGTTTCAATCCTAGCTCTTGCCCCTGCGGGGCTCTGCCCCCACTTCCCGTGGCCCTTACAACCTGGGAGGTCATTTGCTTCCTTCTAGTCGAGTGTGAATCAACTCCGTGCACCCGCTTTGGTCCTGTCCTCACAGCAGGAGTATCCCTATGTCACGGGTCTGAGGAGTTGGTTACTCATTCTCCCACGAAACATTAGGGAAATAACTGGAAATAAATAACGTGCCCTCATCAGACCTGAACGTCTCCCCACGCACCCCCAGGGACAGGAAATGTCACTCCTACATCATCTAGTGGTTTGGAAAGGGAGTGGCCAAGTGACTATCATCTGGCACGTTCTGTGATGGGCAGGACCATCGTATGAATAGTGTCTACAGTGGGGCTTCTTTGACATGATCTGATTTCCTCTGCACATCAGCTGGGAGAGGCGGGTACTCTGAGACCCCTTTGCAAAATCACCTCGGTGGACCCCATCTCAGTGACCCTGGGGCCGGAACAGTCCACCGTCATGTTGGACGGTCCCTGGCATGGCCGTGTGTCTGGTCATCACTGCCTCTGCCCAGTATGTGGCCACCGAGCCCCCAAGTCATGGTGACAATTGAAAATCCCCCCCCCCCACACACACACACACATTTTCAAATGCCCTCAGGTGGGGAAGGGCCCAGAGGCTTAACCCCACGTGTTTCCAATCCTCTTCAGCCCTTTTCCCTACGAGACGCCGTCCCGGGAAGCGTGCCTGTGCCAGAGAGCTGTAGAGACCCCAGCCTCAGACCTTGTGGCGAGTGAGAGGGAAACGGTGCAAATGGGACTTGGGGCCTTTTCCATTCTATCTCCCATGGTGACAGAGGCAGGGCTGCCCCGAAGCTGGCAAAGCTTAGGCTTGAGTCGTTCATGCCCCCAACCCCCTCCAAGTGTCGGTGTCTTGTGGCTACAGGTCACAGGTAGGAAGCCTTTTAGTGTCAGTGTGGCCAGGGCGTCGCCTAAAGAGATCGCAACGGGGGACCCCAGGTCTCTGGGGCTCACGTAATGTGTTGTCATTTATTTCTTCATCAAAAAAAAAACAAAAAAACAAAACACCTTCCATCCCGATTTTTGTATCTGTATGCTTCGTATTCCTTTTCTTAAGGGGGACCCCAAATTGCATTAAGGTTGGCCCACAAATCCTGGATCCATCCCTAAACATCCACCCGGGCCCGTGGGATGTCAGAGTGCTTGGTGCAAAGGCGCCTGCCCTTTATAGCAGATTCACATGCTCAGCCTCCTCCCCCTGCTTTCCAGCCTCTGGACTACGAGATCTCCGCCTTCCACACCCTGCTGATCAAAGTGGAAAACGAGGACCCGCTGGTACCCGACGTCTCCTATGGCCCCAGCTCCACGGCCACCGTCCACATCACTGTCCTGGACGTCAACGAGGGTCCGGTTTTCTACCCGGACCCCATGATGGTGACCAGGCAGGAGAACATCTCTGTGGGCAGCGTGCTCCTGACCGTGAATGCCACGGACCCAGATTCCCTGCAACATCAAACCATCAGGTGGGTGAGCGGCTCCCTAACCGGAGGGCAGAGGCAGGCAGGAGTTGCGTTTCTTTTCCGGATGCAGGCCTGGCTGTCCGGAGCAAACTAGCCTTACGGTAAACTTGTTAGTGATCTGGGCGAGTGGGAGGCACAGGGCACCCTGAAGAGCTCCTGGCCGATCGCGTCAGGACCAGGCTGACTCTCCAGGGATGCTGCCTCCACACCTGATGCCGGGGAGGAGGGTGGCCTCCGGGCAGTGTTCCCAAATGGCCAGAGGGGTCTGCCAGTGCCAAGCACAGGCTCTGAAAAAAAGAAAAAGGAGCCACCACGTCTGGCCCCCCCCTGCATCTCAGACACTCGACCCATCGTCTCGCCACCATGACTTTGGAAGTCAGCATTGTCTGACTTCACATACAGATAAGGGTATTGCGAATTCAGAGAGGTTCAGTGCCTAGCCCGAGGCTGCCCAGCCTAGTAGCAGAGGAATCAGACTAGAAACAGGACGGTCTGCAAAGTCCGTGCTCTCTGCTCAGTGCCGTGGACTCGGAAGCGTCAGAGCCGGGGGGGGGGGGGGGGGGGGGGGGGGGGGGCGGGGAGCAGACGTTGCCGGTACTTAGAAAGGGAACGTTGGGGTTAGGTTTCCGACAGATAAATGGCAAGCCAAACAAACAACAACAAAAAATCGTCTCCAAAATTTCCGTCTTCGTTTCTTGAGCTCTGTCCGGTGCTTAGAAAGAAGGTGTCGTCGTGACAAGATTTAATTAAATGATCGTTACGTAGGGTACTAGCCTTGACCGGCTGCTCTCGTTGGTACGGTGTTTCGCGGCAAGCTGAAATCGACATGCAGGTCCAAACGCCCGCTCGTCTCCGCAAAAGAAAGTTATTAATCTTTCTTTTCCAAAATCTAATCTTCTTCTCGTAGGAGGAACAGGATAATCAAGTATTAGATGCACTTCTAATAAACACGTGTCATATTTTCCTGATTCGAAACACCTGGAAACGTGTCACGGTCTCCACACAGCCACTTTACCGTGGAGCGAGCTGGCAGACGAGCGGCTCACGTTAGTTTCCAATCCCAAAAGGGGATTTATTTTCACAACAAAACTTTCTGAAATGCCAGATGAACTAGATAAAGGTGCGAACTGTACCAAATCCTATAATAATGTGACTCTGAAATTGCCCTCTTTTTTCTCTCTCTTTCTCCTTTTCCTGCTGGGTACCTGGCAGAGGAAAGATGCAATTTAAATATCAAAGAGAAAGCTTTCCTTAAGTCCTTAGGTGGGGGAACTGGTAGCTTCACAGACAAATGTACAAATTTAGGATGTCTTTAGAGAAGCTTTCCTGTCACTATGTATTTCTACAGCAGGAGCAGAAGAGGGGACTCTGGGTGGGGGAGAGAGCGAACTTCCACGGGCTTGATGTTCCTGAACCCAGGGCTCTGCCCTTGCTGCGTGACTTGGGATGTTGCCAGTCTTGAAAGTGTTAACTTGGTGGGGTTGGGGGGACAGATGTGGTGACAGACAGAGACCTGCGTCTGTCCAGGTTCTTTGTTTAAGACCAGCTCTGGCTGACTTAGGCAAAAGGAGGAATCTGCTGGTAGAGTCGCTGGAGGGCTTATTGAACATGTTTAGAACCAGGCCCGAGGGGCACCTGGGTGGCTCAGTCGTTAAGCATCCTACCTCAGGCTCAGGTCATGATCTCGCGGTTCGTGGGTTCGAGCCCCACCATGGGGCTCTGTGCGGAACAGCTTGGAGCCTGGCACCTGCTTCAGATTCTGTGTCTCCCTCTCTCTCTGCCCCTCCCTCACTAGTACTCTGTCTCTGTCTCTCTCTCAAAAATAAATAAACATTAAAAAAAAAAAAAAAACAGGCCCAAGATAGCACAGGATCTCGGGCATTGCAGAGTCTCTAGGGGATGGGAAATGATGGGTTGGCACAGCCCGACCTCAAAGGGAGAATGAGCCACCTCCCGCCATTTCCCACGGCCTGTGCCCCTCACCCGCAGGGGCTCACGTGCCGGGGGGGGCAGGGGGATGTTGCCTGAGCTGCAGTCAGGAGCCTCCCAACTCAGGGCGCCTGACGGTCCACGGAGATGATGCTCCCAGATGCAGGTGGCTGACGGGGAGGGAGGAAGGAGGTCCCATCCTGTGGATGGAACGTGGAACTGGGAAGGTGGGCCAGACCCCAGAGAGCAGGTCCAGCAGATTGAGGGAGGGACGGGATTCTGGTCTGGAGAGGGCGGGGGTACCGGCAAGAGCCAAGCCCCTGAGACGTATCAAGACCAGGGTGCGAGCCACTGGGACAGGGTACAGGCGTCCCCCGTTACACCACGGGCGGGACGTCAGTGGAGAAAGCCATGTGTTGATCACTGGAGGGGAGGCTCGAGGGAAAATGCACAAGTTTGGAACGCTTTGAAGAGCCTCGTGTTTCTACCGTCGGTCACCACAGATACGACCCATGTCATGAGCTGCCAGGACCGTCCTCGGAGTGGCCTAGCCCAAGGCGGCCTCAAGTGATGGGGACGCAGGGACTCAGCATGAGAACGCAGGTGCTCAGAGCATGTCCTTTTTGCATCTTTTGGCTCTACTGTCCCCCGCGGTCGGCCACATCCTCAGCCCCATCTGTAGGGCCACCAGCAGTGCCGGTCCTCGGCCCCAGCGGCATGCTTCCCAATCGAAAGTTCAAGCCCAGGGCCAGGCTTGGGTCTCACAGAGCCCAGTTGGACACACGGCCCATCTCTGAGCCCCACAGAACAGCAGGGGGGTAGAGTGTGCCCACCGCGGGCCCCAGGTCCCATCACGACCACCAAAGGAGTTCAGGGGGCTCTTCCCAGGAGATGAGAACGGATGCTGTGTCATCAGGACCCACAGAGTCACTGTGACCAAGTCCAATTTTTGAGTCCCCTCAGGAAATACCACTGAGGTGTCTGTCTGTGGCTGGTTTGCCTAAGAGTTCTAGCATTTACAAATTGAGCTGAGCAGTGTCTGGAGAAAGCAAAGTAAGTGTGTGTGTGTGTGTGTGTGTGTGTGTGTGTGTGTGCGCGCGCGCCTCACACGCTTCTCTCTCTGGCCACACTCCTCACACACATCCCTTCCTGCTGGGGCCACACGGTGGCCCAGAAGTGCCCCCCGTTTCTCAGCCTGGCACTGACCGGGCCCCCCTGCTGCTGGTTCTGAGCTCATCCAAGGCACAGACAGCCGTGTGGCTGACAGGTTGAGCCATTGTCACAGGAGCCTTTTGGGAGAAGAGGTCTGTTAATTACTTGCCGCCCTTGATCCGACACACTGAGAAGCGCCGTCCCCGAGGGGCTGTGTGTGCAGGGGGTGAGCAGGGCGGCAGGGCGGGGCCAGCCAGGCTGGGACCCAGGTCTCTGACGACCCGCGCTTGGCTGCCCAAAATTCTCCGAAAGGCACGGTGACCTTGTGAGCGGTCCTGTTATTGTTGGCTTAGTGATGCTTTGGGGAGCAGGCGTGGGAAGAGGGAGGGAACCCTTCATCTCAAGGAGCGCTCTGAGTTCAGATGACGGAGGTGCACATAAGATGCTGTCCCAGCCATCCTGCCCCGGAGGGTGTCCATCCCGTCAGAACCACTGCCTTGAGTTCTGCCACCACGCAGGTCGTGGCAGGTGCCCCTGTCTGTGTGTGTGACTCTGTGTGTGTCCGTGTAGCTTTCTTTCTGTGTCCCTCTCTGTTTGTGCCTGCCTCCCTTGGTATCTCCTTTGCTCTGTCTGTCCCTTCCTTGTCTCCCTCTCTGTGTCTCTGCCTCCCTCTCCCTGGCACCCACCCCATCACTGCCTCTCTGTCTCTCTCATCCGCTCCCCTCTGTCTGGTGTTCTGCCCCGTCCCCTTCCTCCCCGCTCTCCTCCTCCCCCTCCTCCCTCCCCCTCCTCCCTCCCCCTCCTCCCTCCCCCTCCTCCCTCCCCCTCCTCCCTCCCCCTCCTCCCTCCCCCTCCTCCCTCCCCCTCCTCCTCCCTTCTCTGCCTCTCCCCACCACCACTTGGTGCATCTCTATCCCCAGATGCTCTGTGACCCCCCAAAACCCTACTTTCACCAGGCACCGGGAGCCTTGACAGGCACGTGGCCTCTTCCCTGAGGGCAGGCTCCCTCGCCCTCAAAGCAGGACACCTCCTCCCCACCCCCAGCCCCCACAGAACTTAGGAACTTCTAACGAATTCCCGTCCTGGCTGGCATCCGGTCTCCCATGATGCAAGGCGGGTCTCATCTCGGCCCCACGTTGGCAATGCTGGCCCCCCGCTAGGGACGCTTTCATCACACCAGGGAACAGTAAAGTCTGTGAAAGGCGCCTTGATCTCTGAGAAGCCGGCAACGCTAAAGACAGGAGGTGTCCAGGCATCAGAGTGAATACTCTCCCTAAAAAGCCCGAGTTATCAAGACTTGTTAAAAAGGCCGTCGCATTGCGCTCTTAGCCAAATCAAAATGGACATCAGTGGGCTGGTGACAGATGAAATTCTTCTTTTTAATGACTTGTATCTTCTTATCCTTATTATAAAGTTAAGATAGTTCATGGAGGAGACTTTTGAAAAGGCAGTTAAGAATAAGGAAGATGATAAAGAATCCGTAATAGCTCCTATAATACCCTCTTAACAACTTGGGTATAGCTCCCTCAGTCACGTGTGAGGGGGCTTCCGTTTTTATTACCGGAATTGGCTCTCATCACCCGTCCTGTTCTGGAACCTCCTGTGCCTCCTTCCCAGTATATGGCGAAGAGCTTTTCCGTGTCAAGACACAGCCATTATTATTAATTGCTTGGTAGTATTCTCTTATTCTATTACATGGATGTTCTCATTTATTCATTCATCTCCTTGTTACTGGATATTTAGAGTGTTTCCAGTTGCATGCAATTATTTTTCTAAAAAGGTCAGTGGCCATGCTTATAGCTAAATTGTCTGATGCATCATTAATTTCCTGAAGAATTTTTCGAAAGCTCTTCGAGCCAAAGGATGCGTATTGTTAATGCCTTTTGTCATCTAAAAACTTCTTTTTTTTTTTTGTACCGAAATTTATATTGTCCCTTCTGATTTGAATCGATGTCATGATTAGAAAGCTCCTCTGCTCCCAGGTCGTGTCGATACTGACGTGGTCTGAAACAGAGCCCCTCTCTCCCCACCACCCCGGCCCCCTCCAGACAACGCTCCTGCCTTCTGGGGGAACCCTGTCTCCACGTCCTTGAGACAGGAGCCAGACATTTCTCCGTGACATTTTGGGGTCTCTGACGAGGAGCAGGCTTGTGCAACGGAAACTATTGGCTAATTACTATCAGAAGGAACAGCTCAATGATGATTATGCTAATATGGGAATGACTGCCCGACGTTCTCCAGCAGCGACGTGAATAGCAGGGACTAACCCTGGCATCCTGTCTGTTGATTTGGCTGCTCTGGGGACGCAACCAGCAGCCCGATCCTCTCGAAGGGCTTGAGAGGACTTATTTCACTGTGTTGCATAATCAAGGGATTTCTGCCGAGGCAACCAAGTAGCAATTCCAATTCTGAACATCTTTCAGACAGAGCTCATCCTGTCCAGGGGCTGCAGTAAACCACTCTGCAGCAGGGACTTTTGCCTACACACTGAATAGATGAGATGTGTGTGGAGGAGAAATGTGGTCCCCAGCGATGTGAAATGACCTATCACTGCTCAACATGTGTTTGGAAAGGATCATTCATCCAGGGGGCTCTGTGAGGGTGTGTCGAGCGGCACCGTATCTGTGAGGATTAAGTCTCGCTGAAGACAATAGGAAAATTCAAAATGACAGTGGCTCAGAGAAGATAGAAGTCTATTTTCTCTTTCTCACCTAAGTCCAGAGTAGCCATGGCAGTGTGCAGGGTGTGGATGGCAGTTCCTCAAAGGTGTCAGGGGCCCAGGATCCTTCCTGCTCGCCATTCGACCATCTCCAGGTTGGCGTCCCCTTCCTCGTGGACTGTGAGGGTTGCTAGTGCACCAGCTTTCACATCTGCGTTCCAGACAGTGAGATGGGAGAAAGGGAAAGAAGGGAGTCTCCTGTCTTTGAAGGAGATTTCCTGGAAGTCAGCCCCATTTCTGTTTAAATCTCAATGGCCAAGATTAGTCACGTGACCACACCTAAGTGCAGGGGACACGAAGACATGGGGTCATTTAGCTGGAAAGAACCCAGCTTTGGAGACTGGGATTCTTTAGGAAAGAAGAAAAGAAGCGTGGACAGCATGAGATAACTGACATTTCTACCGCGAGAATCTTTGAATATTGAAACTTTCTACATAATAAAAAAAAAAAACACACACAGGATAAACTGAATTATTTTTTAATTTCTTTTGTAATGTTTACTTTTGAGAGAGAGACAGAGCATGAGTGGGGGAGGAGTCAAGAGGGAGGGAGACACAGAACCCGAAGCAGGCTCCGGGCTCTGAGCTGTCAGTACAGAACCCACCGTGGGGCTCCAACTCACGAACCATGAGATCGTGACCTGAGCTGAAGTCGGACGCTTAACCCACTGAGTTACCCAGGCGCCCTCAGGGTAAACTTTAAAAGTTACCACGTGCCACGATACTAGATTTTTACACAACCGACATAATAGATAAGCGTGTTGTGAAAAACAACTGTTTGATAAAAGCACAAGGATTAAAGCTAGTCTTTGGTTCGTTCGTTTATTCATTCACTGAGTTTGCTTAACGGTATTCATTTAGAGCCCAGTGGGGCCCTGACGCTTCTAGCTGTCGTGCATTCACTCGTGCAAGAAACGGTCTCTGCCTACAGCCTCTGGGGAACTTGCAGTCGTGAGAGCAAGAGCATGTCCTCCCTGGGAAAGAAGGAAGGGGGCAGGAGGGCAAGGAAGGCAGAAGATAAATGGTTTCCTGGGGAAGCAAGAACCAGCGGTCCCTAGCTGGGGAGGAAGAGCTTCCGAGCATCACTGTGGTCTCACTTGTCAACAGATTCCTGAATTCCCCAGAAAGCCCACTATCCCCCTGCCTCCGTGCAGGCCTCCGTCTCCTGGGAATTGGGTGCCAGCCCAAACTGGCAGAGATGTCCACCGTCCACCCCCCTGCCCCCTGAGACACGTGCTTGGGAACGATGGTACCGGGACTAAAACGCCTAGCGTTGTTCTCTAAAAGTTCACCAAAAGCACCGCCACCAAAGCCATTTAGTTCCTACAACCCTGTAAATGAGACCTTTCTCATCTCCCTTGTTGCTGATAGGGAAAGCAGAGGCCTCTGAGCCCCCCTCTGTGGGAGGAGAGCGGGCAGAGGTGTGCGGAGGCCTGCTGAGAGCCCCGGGGGGCTTTGCTGGCACCCACTGAGCCCAGAGAGGCGGCCCTGACCTTGCAACTGCACTCCCCGGGCTCTCTAGACATTCAGCACCAACTTTCTCACGCTTTACTGTCATCCCCGCCCTAATCCCCCAACGTCTCCAGTACCATCACAGAATTACGCACTGCAGGCCCAGCACCTGGACCTTCAGATTCTCCAGGGACCTACCAAGGTGCCAGGGACCTGAACATCTAGCCTATTATCTTCACGATTTGAAAAGAAGACAACAACGCTGAAATTAACGAATATCGAGCGCCGAGAGCATCGCGACGACCTTTTCAAATTTACGATCGGCGAACCCATCTTTACCTTTGCAGGCCGTCTGTAGGGCCCCCCTGGCAGGAATGTCTGAGCGTGCACTAGAGAAACCATAGGGGATTGTAGATGAGAATATTCCCGGTCGCCAAATAAGGCCAAAAGCAAAAGCAGAAACGTCGTTTCAAACGTTCTACAGGAACAAAATGTGTTTGCAGGGTGGGTACATTCCAGGGTTTTTGGTAAGACTTGTGCTGAGGCCACCACAGGCAGAGAAGATTCTTCGAGGCTGGAAATTTTTGAGACGGTCGCCGCCCGGCCAGGGCCAGGCGGATGGGCGAGCTGGGTAAACAGGCACAGATTGGTGGCAGCCGGGTTGCAGCTGTCTGTGCATAGACATGTTTGTGCATAAGCAGGCGTCGTTTATCGGTATTATTATTATTGTTATTCACCTTCCGATATCGACGAATGCCCACCACCCATGACAGCATCTGCACGTGGCCTTGTTTTAAACCAATCCCAGGAGTGAGGGCTGAGCGGGACAGACAGGCCTCGGACTGGACTTCCCACGGCCAGGAGGGTTGCAGTCGGGAGCCACGCCCATCAGCCGGCCCTTGTTCTGGAGCCTTGATCCAAATTGAGCCTGTGCTTTGAACACAGAATACCTGAATCAGATCCAGATTACATCCTCGTCTCTCTGAACACTGCTTTGCCCACTTTGTCCTCATGTCCTTGAGTCTTTTTTCAGTCTTTTCCTTTCTTCTCCCCTTTTGGACATGGAGGCCTTTTAGCTCCGGGGTGGAGTCCGTTCATGGGCTCAAGCAGATACAGGAGGCCCCATGCAATGATGAAAAGTCAGCCCCCAGTGACTTGTTAAAATGCCCCGTTTCAGTTTGCGCTGCTATTCGTGCAAACCCTTTTAACACCTTGTTTAATATCGGAGCCCATTCAGAGCAAATCACCAAAATGAGGGTAAATCGGGTGAAAAACCATGGGCTGTCTACGGGACATTTTGTTCTGTATCTTCTACGATCTTTGGAAGCAGATGTCAAAACTCAGTCCACTTGGAAGTGTGGATTTTGTCATCACTGACATTTTCAGGAACACACAAGCTCAAAATGTATAGTAGCGTACCATTTATTGGGCCGGAAAATGAAGCTTTCAGGCTCCTTTTTATTTAAAAAAAAAAAAAAAAAAAAAAAAAACAGATTTCAAAACCAGATTTAAGAGTTTCATTTGGGGTGACTCCCACCTGTTAAATTTTAATCAGAAGTTAAAGGCTAAATAATAACAATTCTACCTGGGGAAATTAACCGAAGAGCCTCCCTCTACTAAAATATATTATTAACGCTTCGTCTTAATTAAATGTGGCTACTGACCTCGATAGCAGGATTTGGAGTGAGGTCCTTTCTGTTTTGTTTTGTTTAATGAATGATTCTTTTCTCGAGTCAACAAACACAGAGCTTGAGATGTAAATGAATTGTTTACAGTGGCGCCTTTGTAGTTTTTAATTAAAGTGCGGCTCTCCCATTGGAAGTTTATGGTGGCAATACATTTTATTGCCTACTCCGCTGTAGAGTTTTTAATTATTGATGTAAATGTATTAGCACAGCTGACTCTTATTTTCAGTGGTCAGATTTTGTGTTATGAAGATGCCAGTGGAAAACAAGGTCTAATAAATTAAACAACCGAAGTTTTAAAGATTTAACATCTTCCGCGGCTAAAAATAGAATTCTGGCTTTTATCATGATCCAGGGGTGGAAGGTTTTCATTATTAACCTCAATTAGAGGCACTCGATTCAGGTGACATGAAAAGAGCTGACCATTTGGATAAACAATGCAAAAGTCATTTTACAATCCAACCGCCTTTCTAACATCCGTCTACACGGGTTGTTCTAAATCTGCCACGGGCCAGACTTTCATTACTGAAAGCATGGTTTTGAATTGGTTATATTTGAATATAATTATGACGGTCATCCTTGCCTGCCTGAGAAATTAATTCTCATAGCCAGCATACAAAATATTGACAAACGCTAATATGGTTTCTTGCCCACTGTTTTCGAAGCTGTTAAATCTGCTTAGCTGGGTGTTTTGTTGTTGTTGTTGTTGTTGTTTTAATTTTAATAAAGGCGTTTGCAATAGACCAGCGTTGCTGCAGACGCTCCCCGTATCGTATTGATTGAGAAAGCCGTACGTCTCAGGATGGCAAGAGAAGTCAGCCGAGTGGAGAGGAGCAGGCTTATTTTATGGGTGCTCTTTGTCAATCACCAACACCAGGCAGCCCCCGAACACATCTAGGGGGGGTCTCGTGAAGGGCTCATCACGACCTTATACTAACGCAGGTAAATA
Organism: Panthera tigris; assembly: GCF_018350195.1. NCBI lineage: Eukaryota > Metazoa > Chordata > Mammalia > Carnivora > Felidae > Panthera > Panthera tigris. Next base: position 56,539,096 of record NC_056674.1, read on the forward strand.
ACCGTAGACAGCGAGCCACACAGCTAATTCAAGAAGCGTGTTTCAACAGCAGCTCCCAGTTTGCATTTTCAAGTGATGAGGCTCTAAACTGTCGTCCTCCCACATAGTTTAATTCAGGGGGTTCCCTGTGTATCCTAACAGTGGGTTTCAGGAGAAGATCAGACCTCGTAGAGCCGGCTCGGAACAGCCTCGCATGCCTGTGCGGAGTGGGGCCTCTGGATCTGGACTAGGGTTGGGCTGGGATAAGCCAGCTCTTCAATCATTGAATCACTCATTCATTCCACGGGTGTCTGACGAGCACTTACGACACGTCGGCCCTTTTCTAGGCACTGGGGACACGGCAGCAACACAAACAGTTAAAAAGATGTGTCGTCATGAAGGTTATAGGCCAATGGCAGAGGGGGAGAGGAAGCAAACAAGAAAACAAACGAGCAAAATGAAAAGCATAGTAGTGGGCGGTCAGTGCAAAGAAAGAAAAAAGGCAGAAAGAAGTGAAGGTCTGAAAGTCGCCGATGGCGTGGCATTTCGGTAACGAACTGAAGGAAACAGGGGTGAGCCGTGCACGTATCTGCGGAAGAGTGGTCCAAGCCAGGGGCGGGGGGGGGGGGGGACGACAAGTGCAAAGGCCCTGAGGCAGGATGTGCGGAGGTATGAGATACAGGGGGTGAGGTATCACTGGGTCTGGTGCAGAGTGGGTGAGGTGGGGAGAGGAGATCAGAGGTGCACGGGGGTAAAGCTTTTACTCTGAATAAGACAGGAAGTTAAGCCGTGGTGGCTTTAGAGAAGAGTAAGTGGGGAGGGGTGGTGGGGAAGGGAGACGGCAAAGACCAGTGGGGAGGGTCCTGCAATAAGCCAGGTAGGTGAGAGGTGGCACGGCTTTGGACTTCGCGTTGGCGGTATGTGCCGTGAGAAGAAGCCTTACTGAATGTGTCTGGAAGGTGATGGCAGTCGGGTTGTGCGGACCAACCACGTGTGTGAGAGAGACACACACACACACACACACACACACACACACACACACAGATGCCCAGGTTTTTGTCCTAAACAACTGGAAGATGGGGTGGATGGTTATGAAGCAGACAGGCTCACTAGGGAAGGGACTCGGAGGAGGTATCAGAAACTCAGTTTTTTTGTCTGTTTACTGTTCATTTATTTTTGAGAGAGAGACAGAGCATGCGTGGGGGAGGGGCAGAGAGAGAGGGAGACAGAACCTGAAGCACGCTCCAGGCTCTGAGCTGTCAGCACAGAGCCCGACACGGCGCCCGAAATCACGAACCGTGAGATCGTGACCTGAGCCGAAGTCGGACACGTAACCGACTGAGCCACCCAGGCGCCCCAGGAACTCGGTTTTGATGGTACTGAGTTTAAGGCAGAGACAGGGAGCAGGGATGGACAGCAGGCAGGGTCTGGGCTAGACAGAAAAGTCTGGGTGTCGTCCACGTCCACATGAAATTTAAACGCCCGAGTCTTTGAGATTCCCCCAGAGGTGAGGAGGCCCAGGGGTGGCCCTGCCTGGCATGTTCTACGTGAGGCCTGCCTCCTGAGAATAAGTGAGCCAGCCGCAGTTAAATACAACAGGTGCTCTTGCCCGGGCAGCCAGACCTCAAAGCAGCAGAACCAGAGTCTACACAGGCACCACTTTCTGGACCCAGGATGGAGTGGACACTCAGCCAGCGGCCGATGAGCCTGGCTCTGCCCGTCTCCTTCTCTCCGGCCACCAGCATGTCGCGCCCTCTGCCCGGGTCCAGTCCTCCGCCGCGGTCACCCTGAGTTCGCCTGTTTCTTACAGCCGCGCTGATGTGCTCGCGGTCATGACAGAGTAGCTGGCATTTACTTTGTCCCAGGCTCTGTTCTCTGTGGCTCGTATGCTCGGTCACGTGTAATTTCCCAACAACCCTGTAAAGAGGGTGCCTCGGTTACCCCTCTTCAGAGGTGAGGACGGTGAGGCTCAGCGAGATTCAGGAACACCCCCAGAGGCACACGGATTCCCACGCAGGAGCTCCGGCTGTGGGACATACCTCGCACCTTCCGGCTCCGCTGCCCCCAGACCAGACTCTCGCTGGAGAAGCTCAGCCCTCGGTGTGCATTTGCCAAAAACCTCAACAGCCTTGCTCTATCAGACTCCACTTCTCAGAACCACCCTGCACATTCTGTTTCTGGTTTTTGCTGATCGCCCCGAAATCGATGACACCCACCGGTGCCGAACACCCCACTGAGACCCTCTGCTGCCCAGATGTCTGGGGTGGGGAGGCGGCCCAGGCAGGGCCGCGTGGGTAGAAGTGGCCGAAAGCCCTCAGCGTTTCGTGCGTGCGGGCACCTTCTCGCCACCATCATCCGGCAGGGACGCCTCCGTCCCTGGGTTTCCCTGTTTCCTGTGCTTCCTGCTCATACGGCTGCGTTCCCAAGAGCAAGGCTCCATCATCACATCACTTTCGATGCTGCCAGGCTTTGCTGGAGGAGGTTAGACAATCACAAAGGTGAAACGTGTTTTCCCAACGCGTGCAGGGGAAACAGACGTTGACTTCTCGCTCCATTGGAGAATCAGTCTTGTCTCCAGGGGCTGCCCCAGAGGGCCCCCCCGGGTCTCACGTGGCCTTGCAGAGAGGGCTGCCACAGCCCCGCGGCTCTCGTGGCTCTGCCAGTCCGGTGCCCTGAGTTCAAATCCCCACCCATCCGCTTCCAGGCGTGTAACCTTGGGCAGACATCCAGTTCCTCCAGCCTCACTTTCCCCTCTTATAAGGTGGGGGCAATAATGTCTGGGCTGCAGGGTCACTGTGGAGGGTAAAGCAGATAATTCAGGAGAAACGCTTGAAGCACAGAGCCTGGCACATAGTAGGCACTCAATGAACCGATTAGCATTCTTGGCCCAGAGTTTAAACGTAGCCATTCTCTAAAGGAGGCTCTTCAAGAATGAGAAGGATGTTTTCCTACAATCCGTGGTTTCCACGCATTGCAAACTTGCAATAAGCAAGTCTGCGGAAACACTTACTAGGGTTATTAGTGGAAATTAGTCACAGCTCCCAGGAACGATGGCACATCCACAGCCAGGCCAGGGTATCTCACTGCTAAAAGCCTCATCATGATGGCAGTCTCCTCCTCATTCCCGGGGAATTGAAGGTAGCAGAAAGAAGTTTCTGAAGGCTCAGCCTTGTCATCTGCCGTTTGCTTGCCTGCAAGCAGTCCTCAGAGATGACGGGGCACGTGGACGCGTGGTGAGCAATTATTAAACACACGTTGCAAACAACTGATTTTTGAAGGTTTGCAGCTTGGCTTTTCGGGGGACAGGTATGCTCGATCTTGCAATCTTTCTAGAGCATACGTGTAACAGTCCTATTTTCTGCTAGTACAACGGTTCCTGGTTCGGGTATCAGGATTAAATTGATCCGTAGGTTAAGATGCTCTGCAAAGCATATGACGCCATGCAAATAACACCATGACTAGGAGAGACTGTCACCCAGGCAAGCTGAGGACCTGGTCGAATGTCTGAAGGGAGATGAAACAAAGGAGACTTAACAGTGAGTAGGAGAGGGCGTTACATTTCAGGACCTCCGATTGGTGACTTCTGGTGTGCAGGGTCTGTCGGGATCCATGGCTGCAAGCAGCAGAAACCAGCATCAGCTACATTACGTGGAATAAAACAAGAATTGACGAGATTGATTTTGGGGGTCACAGAAGGGCCGGGAGACCAGAGGAGAAGCTGGGAAAAAAATGAGTGGTCACCAAATGGAGCCAGAGAGGAGAGACGATTGAGGCTGCGGCAGTCTAACTCAGCCTGGCACTTGAGCACTTGAGTTAGACCTCCCAGGGCAAGAGCATGATGCCCCCAACCCCCCCCCCCACACACACACACACGCACACACACACGGAGAACATCTGATTCGCTGGAGCTGACCCACTCCCACTGTATCCAGGAAAGAATGGGAGCTCGACCACGACCACCCACGACCACCCAAAACAGGGGTCTGCCCAGAGAGGAGGCCTGGGGTGCTGGGAGGAATCAAAAATATGGTGAACAGCCCGAATGACGGATATCCACACACCCTTCCCGTGATTCTGAGTTTTCCCGCCATGCCCCGGATGATCCATGCTGGGCACTCGGGCCACGGCTGTCCCCAGACGCACGACGTGAGGGACACACGCTGGCACACGGAGTAATTGCGCTGAGAGTCTCTGTCTCAGAAGGAGCACAAGCCCTGGACGGAAGCAGGGGTGTGGCTCCGGAGGGCTGGGCAGCCCAGGGCCGCTCGAACAGGGGGCGGTGAGCAACGCGTTCCCCTGGGGAGGACACTTTTAGGGAGCACCAGAAAACTCAGCCATCAAGACAGTCTTTTAATGCAATATTTTTTTATGTCAAAATTAACACAAAATTTCATGTTAAACAAAATATCACACCTGTAAGTAAAGTAGGATCGATGTTGCTGATTTTCTTCCACCTCTGATATGACCGGGCACAGAAGGTGAGGGCTCCTTGGGGCCCGCTTCGTCTGTAAATTTAAAGGGTGGGATCGGGGCGCAGAACCCTCCTTACCCATGGAAATCCATACCTGGGCTCAAAAGGAAAGCAAGAGAAACCTGTGGGTCAATAAATAATGTTTAAAATGATTCAGGAAAAGGAATAAAGGAGTAGGAATTGTGAATGAAAATAAAGCAGAATGACATAGGAAAGGCAAATGTGAAAAGCAACTAAACGCAGCATCTGTAGATGTGATGGTGCGATAGCTCGTTCCCACGCTGGGCACCCCAGAAGTGGGTGTGGCTCTCCCCATCCTACAGAGGAACAGAGGTACCCAGATATGCTCAGGGTTGAAAAGTTAGTGAGTGGAAGGGATGGAAGTCAAATTCACATATGCTTATGCCAAAGAGTTTTTTAACAAGGAAAGTATTTCTTTTATTTTGCAAGAGGAGAAATCATCATTTAAAAACAAACAAACAAAAAAAAAAAAAAAAACGCACCCAGCAGAACCTACTGCCTCCTTCAGATCGCATAGAATGATTCTCAAATTCTCTTCCAAATGGGATTTTTATTTCACAAGCTAAGCTGAGGGTCAGGGTTCAGAGGGTCAGTTTTGTCTCTATTCTGTGCTTGAATTCTTTGTGTCTGGGGTTTCTTTTAAAATGTGTAGAGACGGTGGGGCGCCTGGGTGGCACAGTCGGTTAAGCGTCCGACTTCAGCCAGGTCACGATCTCGCGGTCCGTGAGTTCGAGCCCCGCGTCAGGCTCTGGGCTGACGGCTCGGAGCCTGGAGCCTGTTTCCGATTCTGTGTCTCCCTCTCTCTCTGCCCCTCCCCCGTTCATGCTCTGTCTCTCTCTGTCCCAAAAATAAATAAAAAACGTTAAAAAAAAAAATTTAAAATGTGTAGAGACAGGAGGACCAGAGGGGCCAGCAGAGTGAGAAGTGAAAAAATGGCTCTTATGGCCCCGGCTGGCGTCCTTCTGAGCGTCCTTTATGGGACACCCACAAATGAGCTGTTCTCTGGAAATGGAGGTGAGCTGTTCTCCCAGGAGCCACCCAAGAGCAATGACGGGCCAGTGATTCCAGTCAGATGCTTCACCCTTGCTGTCTAAAAATCAAACATCTCTGGGACTCCTGGCTGGCTCATTCAGTTAAGCATCCGACTTCGGCTCAGGTCACGATCTCGTGGTTCGTGGGTTCAAGCAACTCGTCGGGCTCTGTGCTGACAGCTCAGAGCCTGGAGCCTGCTTCGGATTCTCTGTCCTCCTCTCTCTCTGCCCCTTTCCCCGTTCATGCTCTCTCTCTCTCTCTCTCTCTTCCTCAAAAATAAATACACATTAAAAAAAATTTTTTTTTAATGAATAAAAATCTTAAAAAATAAAAATTAAACATCTCTGGCTCACCGAGTAAATATTTCACAAATACTTACATCGATTGTCCGGTCACTAGGGAGATGCATCTACTAACGTGAGCAAGTGTATCTTCAGTCTCTGCGTTTCCTGCAACTGCTCTGAGCACCTTGGTCTAAGCCACATCCCCATTCACCTGGACGGTGATCCCTGGCCCGAGCCGGCCTCCTCATCGTGCTGTGTCCACACCGTATCCTTCTGCGGCCGGCCTTGCTCTGCACCGGCTTCTCCCTCTCTCCTGGCCGTCTCCGCTCCCACCGCGTGGCCTTCCCCGCCTGTCTTCTCCGCTCAGGAACTGTGCAGAAATCATTCTCTCTGCTTTGGATCACCGACCCTCATTATGCACACGTGCTGTGTTTGCAAATTCGACAAGCTGAGGTGGATTTGTAGCCCCAACACACTTTCCGTATCTTCTCGGTCCCTGGCAGAGACGTGCGTGGAACAGTGGTACATCTGAGCCTCCCGACACGCCCCTTCCCAGCCGAGGTCCAAAGAGGAGACGCTCGGCCTTCTTCCTTCGGCTGTCATACGGTGACCAGGCATGCTTTCGAGGTCTCTTTGGTGCTCCATTTTTTTTGCATTTTTGGGCTTTGGGTGGTGATTTTGCCGTCTGAAATGGCCCCGGCGCGGTGCTGTCTGGTGTTGGTAACAGCGAGAAGCTGGGAGGGGCCTTATGGAGAAAATAATGTGTTGGATGAGTTCCTTCAGGCCCCAGTTCTAGGGCTGCTGGCCATGCACTTAATGTTAATGATCGAAAATGTGTGTTGAATACGGTGTCTTTCGACAGAAACACACATAAAATAAGGCGATGTAATGATTAGCTGAAAAAAACGTGACCACAGTCTCGCAGGAGCCCAGGAGCAGCGGCTGGTGTCACTAATTCAGCGCTCACAGTGCCTAGACCGCGGCCACGGAGAACGGCTAGGATGGACAGCTTGCCCGTATGTTTGCTGCCTGTCTGCCCTGTCCCTGGGCTACAAGCCCCGTGGAGGCAGGGGCCACATGAGTCTTGACACATAACGGGCAATCAATACGTTTTTGTGGAATTGATGAATAAATTGGAAATAAGCCATGATTTTCAAAGCCAGTTTTTCCTCAGGCTCTAGACTGTAGTGAGTCCTGTTCCGGGGCTCCCAGTTAACCCCTCTTGGCAAAGTCTACAAAGGGCTTGCCATCAGGGTCTGACTCTAACAAACAGTGTGAGTGAATGCTGATTCAGTGTTCTTACTCGACTATTACGCGATGCTCTGCTTTGGGCCTCCCCTCTGGGCTTCAGAAGATGAAAGTGGAGACTCCCCCCACCTCTCCCAGTGCCCCTGGCCAGGCACTGAGGCCCTGCTGAACCTCTTGGAGGCCATCTTGGGCGGTGATGGTGCCACCCAGCTGTTCAGGGTGCCGCGGCCGTGGAAGGCTCTCGAGAGGCCACGAGTATCTGTAGCTTGGTGCCTCCTGGGGAGAGGCTACCCTGACAAGCCACGTGACTCCTCCCTGCACCAAGAAGTTACTCCCAGGAAGACTGTTACCCCAAACGAGCCCATTAGTTTGGAACACCTAGAGCTGGTTTGCTAACGAGCAGGCTCGTTGTTTCCTTCACAGCTTCTGTGAGTGCGGGAGTCCGAAAACTTCCCATCCGGGGTCAGATGATAAGTGGAGGCTTCGTGGGCCCCACGTTCTGTCGCAACTACTCGACTCTGCTGTTACAATGCGAAAGCCGCCACGCGGACCGATAGGCGCGGCTGTGTTCCAGTAAAACTTTATTCACACAAGCAGTCGGAGGGCCGGATTTGCCCTGTGGACCACGGTCTGCCAGTCCCTTCAGTAGGTTCCTTCCCACGCGATGGGGTCTAGAGTGTTCTACTCTGCACCGTAAGCCCTTTGAGGAAGGACTGAGTCACGTGCGCTTTTCTCTCCACAACATCCGGCACGGTGCCCGCCCCATAGCAAGCCATCAACCAACCCTTGCTAAACATGTGACTTTTAGGACACGGCCCCCCAAACTCAGGTGTCGTGAGACACGCCAAGCAGGTGAGAGGGAATCTGAGGCCCGGTGACATTCCATCTGTCTTCATCCTACATCCTGTTGTCGATACTCAAAACAGCAGCAGTTGGTTTTCTGACAGTAAATCAAAACAATACTCCTGTATTCGTTCAACAAACAGCCAGTGAACGTGGGGGCAGCATCCAGATGTCAGCTGGGATCCGCCCGCCCTTGAGACTTGAGTAAACTCGTGACAAATCCTGATTCCGTGCCCCGGAGCAGACCAAAGGCTTCCCCACGATTCACGCAGATTCCGGAGGGCTGGAGAAAGGGGCCCCGCCTCTCGAGCTCGGGTTCCGCTCTGACAAGTCAGCTCCATTTCTCACTGCCTCGCTGTCCTGCACGTGTCAGGCTGCCGTGTTCCACGTCCACGTTGCCCTTTCCCTCACTCCTTTCGGGCGCATGAGCACACGCACGTGCAGAACAGATGGTGACTCCTCTCCGGTCTCCAACCTCCCCTCTCAGGCCCCCACTTTTTTGGAACAGCTTCGTAGAGGTGTGGCTGACGTGCCATGAACTGCACATACTTCTAAGTGGATAATTTGCTGGGGCGCCTGTGTGGCTCCGTTGGTTGAGCGTCTGACTCTTGATGTCGGCTCAGGTCGTGATCCCAGGGTCGTGGGACTGAGCCCTGCGTCGGGCTCCACGCTGAGCTTGGAGCCTGCTTGAGATTCTCTCTCTTTCCCTCTGCCCCCTCCCCTGCCCATGAAACTCTCACCCCTGCTTGAGATTCTCTCTCTTTCCCTCTGCCCCTCTCCCCTGCCCATGAAACTCTCACCCCTGCTTGAGATTCTCTCTCTTTCCCTCTGCCCCTCTCCCCTGCCCATGAAACTCTCACCCCTGCTTGAGATTCTCTCTCTTTCCCTCTGCCCCTCTCCCCTGCCCATGAAACTCTCACCCCTGCTTGAGATTCTCTCTCTTTCCCTCTGCCCCTCTCCCCTGCCCATGAAACTCTCACCCCTGCTTGAGATTCTCTCTCTTTCCCTCTGCCCCTCTCCCCTGCCCATGAAACTCTCACCCCTGCTTGAGATTCTCTCTCTTTCCCTCTGCCCCTCTCCCCTGCCCATGAAACCATCACCCTGTCAGGGAGTGTACTCCCAGAAGGGCCCCTTTGTCACCCTCCCTCCTGCCCCTCTCCCCGCCTCCCTGCATCCTCCGGAGAATCACGAATCACTCTGGGTCACTCTGGGTGAGTGCACATTTTCTAGAGTTTGACATGAATTGGGTCATGGAGTACATACTCGTTGTCTGGCTTCTTTCGCTCAGCACAACGATTTGGGGGTTTGTCCGTGCCATGAAATTACCGGGAAGGACAGACATCCAGCCAAACCCAGGGGTGCCTTCTGGGGGCGGGGGAAGGAGACTGAGGGTTGGGGCAAGTCCCCCTCTATTTCTTCGGTTTGCAGGTTTTTAGAATAGTCTCCTATTTCCTTTTTTGGTTATTTTAAGTGCCTTTTAATGAGCAAACGCATGCTCATTGTAGGAAAATTAAAGAACACGGAGCAGAATGAAGCAGCGAATTACAAGTCACCTTTGATCCCACTGCCCAGATACGGCCACCGTCATATTTCACTGTGTCACAGGCACACGTGCTGCTTCATTTTGTGTAATTCAACAGGCCATGGGAACCGCGCTCAGCGTCCTGGGGACCTGACTTGCGTTTACTTTTTTTAAGAGGTACTAATCTTTGATTAACAAGGACGAATGTAACATTTAAGAGGAATCTAATTGCGCCTCTTCTCCTTCTCAGCAAAACAACACTATTCCCCACCAAGTGTGGAGTCAAGGCAGAGGATGTATGGCTGTGAGCTGGGGAATTACAGGGCCCATTTTTCATGTCACTGTCTAGACAGTCGTGTGAGCGCTCCAACAGAGAGGGACCCCCGGCTGCAGGTTGCATCCCCAACTGAAGCCCGGCTTGATAATAACTCACTTTGTCATTACTTAATTCTGTGATGGCTGCGGTCACTCAGCCGGAATGGAAAGGCTCCGTGGCTGGAAAGATGAGGCCCTCGGTGTCAGGATGTCTAGGGACAGAAACAGCAAGGGGGACAGGTGAGCGGGACCGAGGGGCGGCTGCATAAAGGAGTCTGATGATGGACGCGACGCTTGGAGACATTTATTTTCCAAAGGACATATTCGTATGTTTCGTTCATCGGCTTGTTCGGTCGACACGTGTCCAGGGAGGGCCTCTTGGGAGCCACCAGAGAGGCCACCGCCAGGCACAGGACAAGCCCCACGTCCAGGTGTTCTCCTCACAAAGCACACAGCAGGCTTTGAGGGGTCATGTGTTTAAGCTAACGCTAGTCTGACCGGGTCCCTGCGTGGATTCACCAGCATCCAGTGACTCTCACATGTGTCACATTCTCCTATGTGTATGTGCTCAGATGGGCGCCCTGAGTGCCACCCGTCACCCCCACCCCCGGCCGCTCCCTCAGGACCCGCCAGACCTCTCCACGGTCAAGCCCATCGGCTGCCCCGCGCCCCCCTCCCCCCGCCCCGGTGTGGGATGCTAGGTGTTCTGTGACTCTTCTCTGTGCCTTTGCTCAAGTGGCTTCCCAGCATCTCCCTTCAGGTGACTCCCACGTAACAGGCTGTGGCTGAACCCTGCTTGGACACAGGCGGTCAGAGTCATGCTTTGGAGGGAGGGATTTGATACCCAGATCTGCCTCCAACAGCTGTGGGACTTTGGGCCAGGTGCTGAGCCTCTCCCGGCCTCATTCTCTCCGGACGCAAGAGGGGATAGTACCTAGAGTCGCGGAAGGATTGAATAGGCTGGTCTGGCAAAGCTGTCAGGACAACATCTGGAAAGTAGTAGGAACCGGCACATATTCGCTATGACTGTAATCCTTCAGGGACCCCTGCGAACAAAGCCTCGCCCTCGGATCCTTCCCCTCCCCACACACACAGCCCCCAACCCAATGGGGGCTTCACCTCCTTGCATAACTTAGCATGACTTTCAGCACGCACGCACGCACGCACGCAGTTACAACTGTCAGCGAGAGTCCTGGCCAGGGTAAGGAATACTAGGTGCCCTAAGAGATGACCCCCCAGTCTCAACAGCTTAACACGGAAAATGTGATCCCTCCCTCACATCTTGCCAGTGATGGGGTTGGCGGGGGGTGGGGGGGGGGCAGATGGCTCTGCTTCAGGCATCATTCAAGGACCCCAGGCTCCAGTGTGTTGGGAGACTGCCCCTTTAACGTGGGGCCCACAGGGTCTGCGGGGTCGCTGTGCACAGAGAAGGAGGAGCATCTGACAGGGGCTTTGTGGCCAGATCCAGCAGTGACATGATCACAAGTCCCCAACCTGACCTCAGGGGAAGCTGAGAAACCCAGCCCACCCCATAGTCCCAGATGGCAAATCACGTCGTCTCTGCCACAGAGAGCTTCTCACCTCCCCGCTTGGCCAGAGACACTCGAGGGCAAACCATGGGCCCTGGGCCTTTCACCCAGTGTTTGCTAAGTCTTAAGAATTAACTCTGGGGCTGCTGGGGAGGCACCACGGAGAGGCTTTCTAAGCAGGGAGGATGGGAGGGGCGCAGGTGCAGAGAGGCAGAGAGGAACCCGGCCCCTTCCGGGAATATATTCAACGGCAGCACTGCCCTGGGCAACACATGTTACTGAATTAAAGCAGCTCACCGCGACATCAGTGTGGGACGCATGTGGAGCTCAGGGCAGGGATGAGGGGCGGCTCACGAGCACAGAGCCCGTGACCTTCTGAACAAAGGGCAGCGTTTCCCAGCCTGTGTCTTCGGGATTCCATTGACGAGGCTGCTAAGAGCTTTCCTCCCTGCCTCACCCACCCCTTTGCCAGGTCCCTGCCACAAGAAAATGCACTGATTTTAATTTTTTTTAATGTTTTTATTTATTTTTGAGACAGAGAGAGACAGAGCATGAGCAGGGGAGGGGCAGAGAGAGGGAGACACAGAATCCGAGGCAGGCTCCAGGCTCCGAGCCGTCAGCACAGAGCCCGACGCGGGGCTCGAACTCATGAACCACAAGATGGTGACCTGAGCCGAAGTCGGATGCTCAACCAACTGAGCCACCCAGGCGCCCCAAAAAATGCACAGATTTTAAGTGTAGTGATTTTAAAACCGAGTTAAGGCAAGGAAGGCAGATTGGTACGCGCTTACGAAAGACGTGTCGCGTTATGTATCCGCCTTTTTCCGAACAGTCATGCTCTCTGATACCAGTAATTCCATTCCTGGGAATTTATCTCGAAGAAATCATCAGAAATGGTGTCAGTCTTAGGTACGAGGAAGCAGAGATTTGCATGCAGAGGCCTTTCCTGGAGCCTTATTTCTGGCAGCAGAAAGTTGGGAAACAGGCCGAGTGCCCCACAAAAGGAGGCTTCGTGAATAAATCCTGGGCCAGCCATATGATGGTCTAATATGCACTCACTGGGGCACCTGGGTGGCTCAGTCGGTTGAGTGTCCGACTTCGGCTCAGGTCATGATCTCACAGTCCGTGAGTTCAAGCCCCGCGATGGCCTCTGTGCTGTCAGCTCGGAGCCTGGAGCCTGCTTCGGATTCTGTGTCTCCCTCTCTCTCTGCTCCTCCCCTGCTCACATGCTGTCTGTCTCTCTCTCTCTCAAAAATAAGTAACGATTAACATGCAGTCATTAAAACTGTGTTTTCTAAGACTGTTTAAGCCAGGGGAAACTGCTCCTGAGGTAAAGTAAAGGGGAAACAGTAGAGCATCAAAGTTGGCAAACTGTGTGATCCCGATCCCACGGAGAGAAACTCCTGCATAAAATGCCCCCACCAGACTGGGAGCGATTCTCTCAGGCTCCTGGAAGTATTGACGATTTTCCGTTCTTTTCTTCACACTCTCTTTTATATTGTCAAGTTTCCTATGCTGAACACGTCGCTTTGATAAACAGAAAAACATTTTTTTTCAAGACGCGAAAAACAAGGATGCTGTAGGCAAACTACCCTTTCTGTCTGCAGACTCACCCAGTGGCGCTGTGTTCCTGTTGTCTGGTGTTGACAAGGGCTCGAATGCCAGCCTAGACCACCAGGCCCTGTGCCTGTAATGGGAGCAAACTAGCAATTGCCACCCGGGACACCTCCCGCTCAGCTGTCACAGCATCCATTCTGCTGCACAAAACACTCCATCGAGATAACCCTGCAGACAGCAGGAGGAATGAAAAAGGCTTATGCCTCTGTAAGTCCCATAAAGACATTTCTTGGCATCGAAAAAAACGTCAAGGACCCTCCACCCCGATTTCGCTAACCTGGGTTGTGGTGCAGAAGCGTTCCGGGCAGGGGGCTGGTAATCACTGCCTCTTCAGCCACAGCCGTGATCTCCAGGGAGGTCTGGAGACTAAAACCGCCTTGAGCGAGTGAAGGGAGAGATCTGTGTTTTGAACGTTTCCTCTTAGGTGGTGTTTCTAATCTGCCGTTGTTATGTTGGGAAGACAACCAATATAATAGGCAAAATTAGCAACGCTTACCCCAAAAGGCACAATAAAACGCACTGTCGTTCTGGCCGTGAGGTCAGAATATGAACACTCAGGTCGGTCTTCAAATCTCAACAGAGCACATGCTGCTGGGCCCCTGCAGGAGACTCATTCTGTGACCCAGCCCACCACACCCCCTGCCACTCGGGACCCCAAGACGGGGCACTGCATGGTTTTCCCCTCGGTGCCTTTCCAGGGATTACACACTCCTTCCCTGGCAATTACACACTGTTCTCAGAACTGAATTTAAGCTCCGTTAGAAAACTGTTGAAAGCCCTCGGGGCTCATTTTTCACCAGATTGAAATCCGTAATGTTACCGTAATAGCAAAAAAAAAAAAAAAAAAAAAAAAAAATCTTCCGAAGTTCAATTGGAATTTTTTTCTATTAACTCAGTAATAAGGGTCCAGTTTCAGGAAAATCGTTTTCAGTGTGTGAGTGAAATCACCCTGTTTGTTAGGCAGGACCAAAGCCGTCCTCCAACGCACGGCTGATGCCTGTGCTCCCTGGGTTTGAACTTTCTAGAGAGGTTAACATGAATTTGGAAACGTCTAGATTGTTCTGGCATCATCTGATGAGTTTTCTGGGAAACCAAAGTTCACCCCTTCGAGTTACATGGCAGTGTGTGTTTTTATGAGGTTTCTAAACCGTTTGCTTTCCTGATTCTTAAGCAGACTATGAGGATGGAATTTAAGGCCATTGAGGTAATCGCTCTAGGCTGATAAATGAGCTTCACTGCACTTTGAATTTTTCTGGCTTTGGGGCTTTCCACCTGTCATACTGTGGCCACTGTATCTGCCTTAGGAAAATAAACTACAAAAGTAGGTGTTTTTTTATTAAAGATTTGTGTCTGGAAAGGAAAGGAGAGGGGAGAGGAGGGAAAGCAATGATACCAGATGGAAAGTCTAAGAAAAACAGAATTAAGCTTTATTGAACAACTACTAAGTGCCAGGCATTTCTGCATGCTTTCTCATCCTCCCAACAGCCCTAAGACAGGTCTTCCTGTCCCCATTTCACAGAAAATGCAGCTGAGGACAAGCTGGGATTCACACAGCTAAGAAACAGCCCCCTGCCAGCCAGTGTCCTCCTGCTTTAGATGTCAGGACATGAGCCTCTTCTAACATCTTAGCAAGCGTTTTCTGTTTCTTCCAAGTCAGGGCTTGTGCCCTTAAGGACTAAGGATGGCAGGGGTGCCTGGGTGGCTCAGTCGGTTAAGCATCTGACTTCGGCTCAGGTCATGATCTCCCAGTTGGTGGGTTCGAGCCCCGCGTCGGGCTCTGTGCTGACTGCTCAGAACCTGGGGCCTCCTTTGGATTCTGTGTCTCCCTCCCTCTCTCTCTCTCTCTCTCTCTGCCCCTCCCCCACTCGTGCTCTGTTTCTTAGTCCTTTAAAAAAAAAACTTTTTTAAAGGACTAAGGATGGCCAGTGTGGACTCTGTGACAGAGTCAAGGCGTATCTCGTACCCGGTACAGGTCAGCATTGTCTTCTGTTGAGAGATGCTCTCAGCTGCCTCCTGCTGTTTGTCACCACAGCAGCCAGAAACAAACTGTGTCTTCTGGGAAGTGGATGAGTGACAGACAGGGGGATGGCCCAGCTGTATCTCCTTCTACCCTGGCCCCACGTCGGTGGCTTTGGCAGCTGTGCTGGCAAAGCAGCAGGGATGGATGGCGCCCTAAAGGAGCAGAGGGAGGACTGGGCACAGCAGTCGTTTTCCATCCGTCTAGTGGGTCAGTCAGTCGATATTTATTAAGAACCTGCCATGTGCTAAGCCACACCCTTTAGGACCAGTGTCCTGTTCCCTGAATTCACAGCCTTCAGACTTCTCTTCCTGCTAATCTACTGAAGATGCTCCCCGGCCCCTGAAGATGCCCACATTCTGATCCCTGGCACCTGCAAACGTGTCACCTTCCAGGGTGAAAAGAAACCCTGTGATGTGATCAAGTTAGGGCTCTTGAGATGCGAATCCAGCCTGGACCATCCAGGGGGGCCCCGTGTGATCCTAAGTGTCCTCCGAGGGGGAGGCATGAGGGTCGGAGCTGGAGGAGAGATACGACGACAGAAGCAGAGGTCGGCATCACCCAAGAAAGAGACCACGGGATAAGGGATGCGTGTATCTCTCGGTGCCGCGGAAGGCACAGAAACACATTCTCCCCTAGAGCCTCCAGAAGGCCCACACCTTGATTTTAGACTCTGACTTCCGGGACACTAAGGATCATAAATCTGAGTTGTTTGAAGTCACTAGGTTTGTGGTCATTTGTGACAGCAGCCATAGAAACCTAATACAGTGGCCGTCGACCACGTCTCTCTTCCAGTCGAAGAGCCTTCCCCCATAAGCCCCCCTTTGATCAGTACTGCTCACTCTGCATCATCGAGGCACACCTCAGATGTCCCACACCGAGGGTCCTGGGAAACTCCGCCTCAGCCCACGACCTGTGTCTCAATCATCCTCGTGTCCCCCAGGGTGTCCGCAAGGGCCCAGTGCATTTATTTGTTTAGACAGCTGGTGTTCCAGGGCTATCCACGGTGAGCCTCGGAAGCCATTCATCACCAGACCTGTTTGCATTTGTCCAGAGCTAGTCATGCGTGCTGGTAGGAGAATAAATGAATACTTTCATTTTGCTACAAGGAAATAAACATTTTATTCCTGGACTTTATCATCCCGTGTAACAGAATCCGCGTGCATTTTATGTCTGCGGTCTGCGTCAGATATGTGGCAAATCTATTGGACGTGTGCTTCTCCGTGCCTGAGCCCGTCTCCTTCCAAGTTCATCAAGTCCACCTCTTTTTCTAGTTGTCCAGACTCATAGAAAGAACAGGGATATTTTTCTTTATTTTTTTAATGTTTTCATTTATTTATTTTGAGAGAGAGAGAGCGCAAGTGGGGGAGGGGCAGAGAGAGAGGGAGACACCGTATCCGAAGCAGGCTCTGAGCTGTCAGCACAGAGCCCGATGGGGGGCTCGAACTCACAAGCCGTGAGATCATGACCTGAGCCGAAGCTGGACGCTCAACCAACAGAGCCCCCCGGGTGCCCCAATAACAGAGACTGTTAAGAAACATTATTCGTTTCTGGAAGATCTTGGATTTCCCCACAGAGTGAAAACCAAGTCCCCCATGTTCAGATGCCCGAAATATACCAGAACAGTGGTTCTTAACCGGGGGGTGACAGTGCCCCCCACATGACGTTTGGCAACATGTAGAACATTTGGAAGGGGGTGTGACTAGCTTCTAGCGGGCAGAAGCCCGAGTTACTGCTGAACTTACTGCAATGCATGGGACAGCCTCTCTGGAAGAAAGAAATAGCCAGCCCCAAATGTCAGCAGGGCTGAGGTCACGAAACCCCGTCACAGAACAACGGGCTGAGGCATGGCCAAATGACCCCCGATTCAAAGCGAGAAAGCCGGCTTAAAACCAGTTCATGGTTGGGGCACCTGGATGGCTCAGTCGGTTAAGCATCCAACTCGATCTCAGCTCAGGTCATGATCTCACAGTTCAGGAGTTTGAGCCCCGCATAAGGCTCTTCACTGGCAGTGCAGAGCCTGCTTAGGATTCTGTCTCTCTCCCTTTCTCTTTCTCTCTCTCTCTCTCTCTCTCTCTCTCTCAAAACTAAATAAACTTATTTTAAAAATTAGAACAGAAAATTTCAGGGCACCGGGGTGGCTCAGTCAGTTGAGCGTCCAACTTCAGCTCAGGTCACGATCTCGCGGTTCGTGGGTTCGAGCCCCGCGTCGGGCTCTGTGCTGACAGCTCAGAGCCTGGAGCCTGCTTCACATTCTGTGTCTCCCTCTCTCTCTGCTCCTCCCCTGCTTGTGCTCTGTCTGTCTGCCTCTCTCTCTTTCTCTCTCGCTCTCGCTCTCTCTCAAAAATAAACATTAAAAGCAATTTTTTTAATTAAAAAGAAAGAGAACAGTTCAAGGCAACTTTCAAAGGCCTGGAGGTTTTCGCTGACTGCAAATTCAGGCTTGGACAAAAGTATCTTATGGCTGTGAGAAAAGCCAAAAGCATCTCCAAGTCCGACAAGTGGTGTGGAGCCCGAGTCACCACACTGCATGATGGGCTTCTGTGCTCCCTGGATGTCCTATTCAAGACAGATACTGGCAAACCCATGTGTGTTCAGGAGGACGACCCAGAAAAAGGTTGTGTGCGGGACCTTCACATGGAGGGCTGTGCATTCCTCCAAAGAGGGGATACGAATGGCCAAGGATCGCGTGATGCTCGCCACGACTGAGCATTAGGGAAACGCAAATCAAAACTGCACGGAGAAACCACCTCCCACCCATTGGAATCACCAAGAAAAAAAGAAACAGCAGGTGTTGGCAAGGATGAGGAGGAATTGGAACTGTGGGCGCTGTTGGTAGGAATGTGAAACAGTACAGCTGCCTTGGGAAGCAGTATGATGATTCTTCAGAACAGTAAAAATGGAATTACCATTTGGTCATAATTGAAAGCAGGGTCTCAAAGAAATATTTGCACACCCGCGTTGATAGCAGTGTCCTTCACACTCGCTGAAATGTGGAAGCAACCCATGTGTCCACGAGTGGGTGAGTTGATGAGCACGGTGTGGCATATCCAGGCAATGGAATAGTATTCGATCCTAAAAAGGAAGGAAACTGCCACCTGCCGTAACATGGATGAACCTCAAGGACATTATGCTCCGTGAGATAAGCCAGCCACAA
Source organism: Panthera tigris (assembly GCF_018350195.1). Taxonomy (NCBI): domain Eukaryota; kingdom Metazoa; phylum Chordata; class Mammalia; order Carnivora; family Felidae; genus Panthera; species Panthera tigris. The sequence continues at coordinate 56,557,131 of NC_056674.1, forward strand.
AAACTCACACGCTGTATGATTCCACTTACGTGAGTCATTAGGGAGGTCAAATTCGTAGGGACAGAAGGTAGAAGGGTGGTAAGCAGTACAGGGTTGGGGGGCACGCAGAGCTCCGGGCTGGGGAGTTTCGGCTCTTCAAGAAGGAAGCAGTCTGTGGCGCACAGGGTGATGGTGGCGGAACATTACGAGTGTTCTTAATGCTACACTTTCGGTGGTTAAAGTAGGTGGGTGTGCCTGGGTGGCTTGGTCAGTTAAGCCTCCGACTTCGGCTCAGGTCATGATCTCACGGTTCCTGAGTTCGAGCCCCGCGTCGGGCTCTGTGCTCACAGCTCGGAGCCTGGAGCCTGCTTCGGATTCTGTGTCTCCCTCTCTCTCTGCCCCTCCCCTGCTCACACTCTCTCTCTCTCTGTCTCAAAAACAAATTTTAAGAAAAAGCAAAAAAAAAAATTTTTTAATGGTTAACGTAGGTAAATTTTGTGTGTATTTTGCCACAATTTTAAAAGAATGGGAGAAAAAAAGAAAGGGGACTTTGGAATCATGGAAAACCAGACCATCCAGTCACTCAGCAACCATGAGACTCGGGGAAAGGGAAGTGGCCTCCCCAGGCCTGAGTGTCTTCCTCTTCAACGGGATACACAAGATCGCGATAAGTCCTAGAGTAACAAGCAAAAGGCACTTCGCATAGTGACTGCCACCTCATGAGAACTCGTACGTTTGTCATTAAGAGCAGGCGAGGCTCGAGGAAGAAAAGCCCCCTTCGCGCGTGGCCTTCTATGAGCCAACGATACCGGGGGAACGAATGCAAGACGGGCTGTCAAGGGCATGAAAGATGACCGAACAGAAATTGGTTCATTTCAGGGAGTTTTATCTTAACATAATCGGCTCGATTAGCAAACTTCCTAAGGCGCCAGCTAGCTTGCGTTCAGGTACTTAATAGACACAGGATTCATTGGATGGGGCCGCCATGAAGGACCATAGACCGGGTGGCTTGAGCACCAGAAACGTGTCTTCTTACAATTCTGTGGGCCAGAAGTCAAAGGCGTTGGCCAGAGCGGCTCCTTCTGAGGCTTCTCTCCTTGGTCCTATGGACGGCTGCCTTCTCCCTGTGGGCTCACATCACCCTCCCTCTGAGTGTGTCTGCCTTCTTGTCTCCCCTTCTTACAGTGACACCAGGCTGCACCAAGGCCAACCATAACAGCCCCATATTAATTCAATCACCTCTTTAAAAGATGCTGTCTCTTGGGGCACCTGGGTGGCTCAGTCGCTTGGCCGTCCGACTGCAGCTCAGGTCATGATCTCACCGTTCCTGAGTTCGAGCCCCGCGTCGGGCTCTGTGCTGACAGCTCAGAGCCCGGAGCCCGCTTCGGGTTTTGTGTCGCCCTCTTTCTCTGCCCTTCCCCTGCTCGTGCTCTGTGTCTCCCTCTCTCTCAAAATAAACAAACATAAAAAAAATTTTTTTTTAATGCTGTCTCCAACTATGGTCACCTTCTGAGCTCCTGGGGGTTAGGACTTCAACGTAGGAATTTGGGAGACACAGTGCAGCCCATAACGGAATTCAGGGCACTAGTGCCTTCTAAAGGGGCCCTGGGAGGGTAAGAGAGAATCCGTGTGTTAACAGGCGTTGTCAGAGCTATTGTGGCTCTCGCAGCCTCGCAAAAACCAAACTCCAGGACCGCACCCACCTGCATTTTGGTAAGCCTGATTTGGATTCAAGCACAGTATCTATTCTGGGGGCTGAGAAAAAATACAGGCAAAGTAAAACCCCCACACCCTCCCTTAATTAACTATATATTAGAGAAGGAAATATCCTGGGATGAAAACCATCAGGGAGACGCCGGGTTCCATTTCATTCTGTGTTTTTGGCACACCCTTGTGTTATATTTTACTTGCATTATTCTGTTTGTCTACACATTTCCCCCTTCCTGGAAAAAAAAATGCCATATTGCCACTTGATTTTCAATGTTGTAGACATTGTTCTGCTCTGGGTAGCGCAACTCTGTTCAGTTCGCCACACGTCCTAACTGCCATGTCGTAGGTTCAACACAGGCATCCCAAAAGCATAGACAGGTATATAAAACCACATTCCTTCTCTAAAAATTCAGCCCTGTTAGGTTCGTTGGCATGTCGCTTGGACTTTTATTAAAACGGTAAAAACATTCTGCAAAAGTAACTCTAAGATGACAGGGCATTTCTAAGCCACCAGTAAAGAACTGTTAAGGGAGAGGGATCTTTGCTTTCAAATGCTGGTACGATTCAGGGCAGATATGCCTTCATTCCAGACAACCAGGCTCTTGAGGCTTTGAACTAATGGACTGATTATAGATGGAGCCAGTGGCGAGGGAACTGTGTGTCAGCCTGTGTCCGTCACCTGACCACAAACACACGAACCCGGCTCAGGGGTGCTGCCTCCCCTTCTTTCAGCCCAGGCTCCTCTCATCCTCTCTCTCTTCCCGCCATGCTCCGGTCCCCCGGTCCCCACTGACAGCACAGACAGAAGAGTGTTCCTCCAGCACCTACTAGAAATGGTCCCTCCAGCCGGGGAGCTCACAGAGTCATTGGGCATCCCCCCCCAATCATCCCCCACCCCTCCACATGATGAGTGTCGAGTGCCTCACCTGAGTCCAGGTAGAAGACACCCCCTTCTCATGAGAAATGGCATCTTTTGGACTGGACTTCCTATAGATGAAAGCCAGGCTGGTTCCTCATGAACCTGCACACTTTTATAGTTGGGGAGGGAGGGGCTTTTCAAAGAAGGGACACACAAGCCAGCTAGATCTTTGCAGCCCTCAAATTTCCCTCCCACTAAAGAGAAAAAAAAGGAAGTGTAACTTTCAAATCAATTTCCTCTATCAGTCAGGACTCTTAGTTACAAATGAAATCTAACTCAAAATGGCACCGGGAAAAAAAAAACCGATGGGCTCGCATCGCGGAGACATCCAGGCGTAGGTGTGCTTTTGGCCAAAGCAGGTCCTGAGTGTTCAAGGGAAATAGCCAGGTAGCAATCATTAGTAGTGAGCCCCAATCAGCCTTTCGGGACGGTGCCTGCCGGTGACAGTGACACCAGCCTGGTATGTGCAATGGTGGGGCACCTCTCAGGCCGCGACGTTATGCAGCAAAAAGCCTACCGTGAGCCAAACCCAGGGAACCAGTACAGAAGCGGCCTCCCCCAAACCCCGGTGGTAGAGGGCTGGCTGCCCAAAGCAAAGCCAGGTGGCCTGCCCAGAGGAAGGGGACACAGATGCTGCTGATGTTACCACATTCATGGCCACCGCAAGTCACATGGTAGTGAATGGCACTTTGGGCCTTTTCTATGGTTTCTAGAAACATCGAGAGCTTCGCATTGCCTCAACGACTTGCCAGTAACATCCCTATCCTTAAAAGATGGCTTTTAGCTTTGATAGAAGTACTTAATAGGTACAGAATGTACACTCTCAGTAATATGTAGCTGGCATTAAAAAAAACAAACACCGCGAAGCATACTTTCAAAGCGACCAGCTACCTGCCTGAGCGCGCAGCCCGACTAACCTCAGATGTGCTGTCACAGCGGGTATTTGGTGACCAAGGGGAAGCTGTTTCCTCCAGTTCCCTACAGCCGAGGGCTCTGCAAATATCCAGTCGCTAACCCTGTGATGCCTTCTGTCTCAGTCACTAAAGATGAGGATTTTTACCTGTTGAGAAAGGTTCTCAACTGTCACAAGGAGAGACGGTTTTAAAACATTGTTCGGGGGCGCCTGGGTGGCTCAGTCGGTTAAGCGTCCGACTTCGGCTCAGGTCACGATCTCATCTTTTACAGAAGACAGAATCAGAGGATGTCTTCTTCATCTCCCGTAAGGAAAGGGTTCTGATGGTACGCATCGATTTTCGTCTTCGATGAGACACCGTCTTTGTCCTTAATTCTAGAGTTTTTGCCCCCTACCCTTTTCCATTCGTCTTGTGTTTTTAAGAGAAAAGAATAAAGCATGAGGGTGTCCCCTGTGCCTGCCTGTTTCTGTACATCATTTGTAATCTCAGGTAATTGTTATTTGCTGAGCAAGGGCTTTCCAGCTAGGACGGGATAAAGCAGCAGCGGACGCAACAGCAAGAGATTCATTGCTATCATTTAGTGCGTGCCCCAACTCATTCATGCATGCCTTTGCTCATAAATGCCCCCACCTCATTCCACAAAAGATATGAAACAGAGCTTTATTGCTATGCGTTCATGCTGGCATAAATATTAAATTCCGTGTAAAAATGACTTGGGCTATTCCTGTACTTCGTGCAGACTTACGGCTAACGCAAAGTCTATTTCCTCATCGGGGGTTAACGTCCCCTTCACTCGAGGGGGATTGGATAATGTTTCATTCACCGCAATTCTTGGGTTTCAGGAATCTATCCGCTTTATCTCTGCTGACCTAACCCTGGCTGGCCGTGCCAGGATTCCCTGCAGGCCGTTGTTTTAACATTTTGCAGCATTTCTACGGGCTGTGGTGTGGGGGTCGGGATTTTCGCCCCCAGTCCTGGGGCTCTCGTAACCACCAGGCCCTGGCCCTTCTCCCAGGGGCAACAGCAAATACATTAGTAAAATTTAGTAACATTTCCCCGTAGCGTCCTGTTTCCAAAATGGGCTTCCTATCTGTTGGAGTTGGGTGCAGGCCACAGAAATTAACTCTGGAAAACATGCAAACAACAACAACAACAACAAAAACAACAAAAAGAAAAAAGCAAGGCTGTGTAGGTGCTCGCAGAATCGGAGGAGTTGACCAGCAGGTGAGGTGGGAGGCGGGGTGGCCGCAGCGTGGACGCGCTTGGCCCCCCAACTGTCCATCCGAGCCCAGAGTCAGATTTGCGTGACTTAGATGGCCGAGTTCGGGTGGGAGCCCACCCTTGATGACAGGCCGACTGCAATGGGGCTAGGGTAATAGCAACCAGGGCGTTTTTACCTAAATGAATGAAGAAGAAATGTTACAGCAGGGGTGGGAGGGAGGCACGGGGGACGTGAAGAAGACGTCCACCACCCTCCCCCTGCCCAATTTGTGATTATCCTCCCTCCATGATGGATGAGCGGTCTCTCTCAGATAGACTTAGCGGCGTTCACCAATATATGAAATCCGCTTTAACATGGTCTTCTTGATACAATCTTGCATTTTGCTGCATTCATTTTGTTTTCCGTGATGCTGGGAAAACCTAGACTTGCCTACTTTTTTTTTTTTTTTAACAGACTTTAGTTTTTAGGGCACCGTTAGGTTCACAGCAAAATGGAGGCAAAAGCGTGGAGATTTCCCGTATCCCTCCTGACCCAACCGTGCACCTCCTCTACCATTCTCAACATCCTGCACCAGAGTGGGACGTTGGTTAGCATCCATGAACCTGTACTGATGGCATAATCACCCAAAGTCCACACTTTTGACATTAGGGTTCACTCTCGGTGTTGTACATCCTCTTAGTCTGAACCAATCTCTGAGGACATACATCCACTACTATAGTATCATACAGAGAAGTTTCACTCCCTAAAAATCCTCTGTGGTCCTCCCGTCATCCCTCACCCCCTCATCCTCGGTAACCGCAGATTTCAATGTCCCCCCCCCCCCCGCCATGATGGCCTCTCTGATGACTGTTTACTCGAGCAGGTACGGTCTCCTAGCCTTGCTTCTTCTTTCCAACATCAAAAACCCTGGAAGTTGTTCAATTTTCGGGTTGACATCACTGACTGCAAAACTGTCTAAGGCATCCAAACCAAAGACTCGAACCGATTGCTTCCCTATACTCTTGTGACCTCTGCTGACTTCTTCTTCATTTTCTCTTTTCATATATATTTTTTTCCAACTTCCTGTGCCATGTGTACTGCAAGGATTGGTCTGAATTGCCTACTTCGCTATTACCAGACATGAGGGTCCCAGGTCTCTCTTTCTGCTGTCACACAAAACAGATACAAAGCCCCTGAGAAATGGGCCCCACCCATCATGTAGAAGGACATCCCCCCCACCCCCCACGCCACCCCGCACATGGGGAAGAAACAGGCAATGATACTAAGTGGGCACCTACTGTGAACCAAGGGCTGGGTCTTGCCATATATCTTCCCATTAACTCTCCTGGGCACGCTGTGAGGTTCTTTAAGCTCTCCGTGTATCAAGATCTTCTTCGTAAGTGGTGATGAAATACCTCCCCTGGGGCTTTCCTAAAAGTTGAGGGAGTTCTTTTAGGCGAAGGTAGGTGAGTTAACCGGCTCCGTGCAAAGTTTGCTCTCTCCCCGTGGTCCCCTTGAGGGAGCTCCTTACAACTTGTGCCTACAGGCCTTCTCTGGGTTTTCATTCATAGATTCCCTTTCACTTCCTGCTGCCCTGTGCTCCCTCCCCCATTGTTGAGGTGCTCAGAAGAACCCAATGGAATTGACTCACCACTATCCTTGATGAAGTTGTTTCATGCTGTTCCAGGAACTGGCTTCCCAAAGAATTTACCAATGTCTGATAGGAATTCTACTAACACACCTGTCTTAGTTTGGGCTGCCCCTGAAGCAGACACTGAGATAAAGCTTTGGATGCAAATAGTCCCACTTGGGAGGTGATCTCAGAGCCTATCAGCAAGAGAGAGGGAGATAGGATGGGGAAGGGGATACAGCCAATGGATGCTACGTTATCCAGCCAGCCACCATGTGAGCAGAGGGGTCCAGTCCCACTGGGGTAAGCCCAGGAGCCCATGGAGACTTATCCCAGCCAGAGAGTGAAGGAGCCGGGATTTTACACACCAGCCCCCATCAGTCACTGGTGAGGGTTGCTGCTGAGGGAGCTAATTCCCTGGCACATCCAGCCAGCTGCACAGCAGGCAAAGAACTCTGGCTACTGGAGCAAGTTCTCAGTCACAGAAGTGGAAGTGCTCCCAGATGGAGTTGGGCTGAGAGGCACTGAAGGGGTAAGGGTGTCAGGGCACAATCAGTGTCTCTTAAAATGGACTCGTTCATCTCCCTGGCCTCTGCCTCTTTCTAAGACAAATTAACAGTGAGAGCCAAATGGCCGCATGGAATTCTATTGAGCAGGTGCATTTGACGGTGGCATTTTGATTCCAGAATTTGTCATGCTTTGCTCTCACTGACTTCTTCACCCTGTAAGAAGAAGGAATTTGGTTCATGGGAGCCCGACATAGACTCAGTTCAATCCCCAAACTCAGGGCCAGTCCATTCCGGAAGATAAGTCCCTCAGAGCCTAGTGACTGCCTCTTTTATTGTGTATAATTTCCTCCATGACACAGCCCCCGTGAATGATGACTGTATCGGAGATGGATCGGGCTCCTGGGGTGGGAGGCATTGGCCCTCAGGCATAGGTGTTCCGGATGCTAGGAGTTCACGCCTGTGTCAGGGTCACACCTAAATCACCCGCAGTGCTGTGTTAACACGTCATCAGGATTCTACACTGTCTCTGACTGCAGTGGTTGTCAAAGCAGCCAGAAATGCGGGCTCGGTGAGGAGCAGACTCAGACAGGGTTGGGTGGCCAAGTTCCTGCAAGGCTCCACCAAAGTCATCTGAAGGTCACAGCCAGCAGCCGTGTAGACCAGCTTAATTTGGGGTTGGCGGCCCCACCTATCCTGCAAAATTCTGTGGGTTGGCGAATGCATTGTGATATATCTTACATGCCATGCCCAGAGCACAGAAGAACTCACCTCTTTTGCATGCCCAGCCATGGAGCTTGAGCCTTCTCTAGCTCTTTGTAGCAATTAAATATTGTTTAGAGCAGGGAGAGAATGAGATTCACGGTTTTAAAGTATTTTTTCAATAAATTGAGTTTGTTCTCGTAAGACTATTGTTGGGTCTGAGAGCCCAGAGTAACAGAGTCCTTCCTCTCAATTATTCACAGTGGGCTCTGCTCTGGGCACAGTTATCGAACACCTGTCTGAGCAAGTAATTCTTTGTGGCTCTTCCGCAATTATGTATACCCCATTGTCTCTGCTCTCAAGTAGCTTGGGGTCTCCTGGGAGTGGTAAGAAATCCAACCCAGCAAACACCAGAGTTTTCATAAAAGCCACCGGTGCTGAGGGCCAAGCGAGTGGTCCAGGCATAAATGCTGTAGAGGCTCAAGAGGGGAAGAGATCCAGGGACTAAGGTGGTCCAGGAAAGCTGGAAGGAGGGGACGGGATTTGAATGGACCATGACAGCTAAGCAGAATAAGGATAAGCTGATGGGGACGGGAGATGGATGATTTTAGGCACATCTGGGAACAGTGGGGAGACTCATTTTGCCTGAGTAGAGGGTTAATGGTAGGAGGAAATGGTAGGAGGAGGACAAATGTACACACACACACACACACACACACACACACACACACACACACACATATGCAGGCATTGTGGAAAGCCCCCAGGAACCCTGTAGCCATAAGCCCACTAGGGAGTGAGGTACTAACCCAGGGAAGAAAGACAAGGACTTGGAATGGAGGTGGGGGAGGGGGGACCACCATGAGTGGGACAAGCGGTCTCTAGTCCCAGATCTGCCACTTTCTGATTACGTGAGGCTGCGCTGGCCGCATGGTCTCTCTGAGCCTCAACTTTCTCATCCTGGAACCCATAGCAACGTTCCTTTCCCCAAACAACGGTGCTTCAGATTACATGAAATGTCAAGTGTACAATGCCTGATACAGTGCCCAACCAGAGTAGGTGGTCATCATCGCTGCTAGGGTGATGATGGTGTGGCAGCGATGTCCCAGGCCAGGCCACAGCAGCTTTCACAGACCAGCCATTCCCGTCTTCCCAGCTCTGCAGCCAGTGACGTCATGCTGCACAACTTGAAATCGGCCAGAGTGGAAGCATTTACACCATGGCAATGGACAAACACGACTAATCTGGGCTTTTTATTCCCCCCTCCAGAGAACTGCACATTAAACCTTTAGCAGTATACTTCTGGTAGTAGAAAAGGAAAATAAGAGTGGGATGTAAATGTTACCACGGTGGGAAGCTTAAAACAGCAAGCCTAACAGATGGGCTTGTGTGTCCCAGCGTCCCACACCCTTGTAGGGCATGTGTTTTTATTTTGTTCTTCGTCTGGCGGGAGTCATAGCCTCCTGTTCAGATTCTCTGGCCTTCCTTCCAAAGCGGAGCTATCTGGAGACTGCAGGAGGCAGGGAGGTGGACTGTTCAGCATCATCTTAGTGAAAATGTTTACTAATAAAAAGTTTGGTGTTAACGTAGCCGCTTAAGATTTCTCCCAGCTTTTATCCGGCAGCCACAGATTAAATTGTCGGCTTGATTTTACTATGCAGTGGCTTCAGTGAGGAAGGCCAAGTTCCTAAATCATGTGCATGACAGGTGCCATATTTCTGAGCCCAGAGCCAAGCTGTGACCTTCCAGTTTCACAGTAACTAGAGCTGGGTGACGTGCATAATAAAGGGAGTACATAGAGCATTTTAAAAATACGGAATGAAGCCGAAATCAGATAGAGGTATCGGTCTGAAATGGGTTATCAGCACCAAGGTGATCAATCTCCACCTGTCTTATGACGCAGATGTGAAAAGTACCGTGACTTGCGCGGGCAAAAGGATTCGAAGTGTTTGGGCTTGAGGACCCACCCCATGCCAAGGTTCGTGCTCTACAAAGAATTCAACCTTTAGAGCCACCCTATGAGTAAGGGTTTAGTGTCCCCATTTTATACATAGGGAAGCAGAAGCTCAAAAAGTTAGTACTTCTCCCAATGACCCACAGATACTAAATGGCTGAGTCAGGACTTGAACACCATCCATCTGACTGGCCTCTACTCTGTCCATTATCCCCATGCTGCTTCCCAGTGGGAGGCTCCTCCCTGACTCATCCGCTCACCATGGTTTCCTCTGCCTAAAATGCTCTCCCCACCCTCTTTACACTTGACTGTCTCCTTTTCACTTAGGTTTTCTCTGTCATCTCCTCTGAGAGGGCTTTTCCTTGGTCACCTTCACTAAAAAACCTCTCCAACCCTGCCTGCCCTTCAGAAGTCACTCCCAATACTGATGCCCCATGTGATGGCTTTCAGAGCACATAGCACCCTCTGAAGTTGTTGCATTGTCTGTTTATATGTTGCTTATGATTCTAGAACATAAGCTCTGTCATATATGCAGCATACAGAAGAATGCTTGACACATAGTAGCCATATAATGAAAGAATGGAGAGATGGAGGGAGGGAGGGAGGGACGGATGAATGGAAGGAAAGAAGGAAGGAGTGATGAAAGAATGGAGAGATGGAGGGAGGGAGGGAGGGATGAAAGGAAGGAAGGAAGGAAGGAAGGGAGGAAGGAAGGAAGGAAGGAAGGAAGGAAGGAAGGAAGGAAGGACACATGGATACATGGATGTATGGATGGATACATGGATAAATAGATGGATTCATGGATGGATGCATGGATGGAAAGATGGATGGATGGATGGATGGATGGATGGATGGATGGATGGATGGAAAGATACATGGATGGATGGATGGATGCATGGATGGATGGATGGATGCATGGATGGATGGATACATGGAAGAAAGAAGAAAAAGAAAGAAAGAAAGAAAGAAAGAAAGAAAGAAAGAAAGAATACATGGATAGAAAGGTGGGTGGATGGATACTTGGATAGATGGATGGATGAATGGGTAGAAGAATGGATTGGTAGATGAAATTGGACAAACTCAAATTGGCCATGGGAGGTTCCTTCCTAGTTCAAGACTCCCGTGACTATATTAGAGCCCACCTCCTATAATCCTCCTGAAGGAGTCCAGGGACCTCTCCTACAGACATGATGTCTTTGCCTTCCCCTCCCCTATCAACCTGAGCAGTGCCAGCCTCCCCAGAGGAACAAGATGAATGATGAACAGAGATCAGCAGGGACAGGAGCCACTGGTGGAAAACAGGCTATGTTGTAAACAGGGCAACTCAGAGAGGGGGTCTGGCTGGGAGCTGCTGTCCTGGAATGCATAGGCATACCCCTCCGTACCTCCCATCCCTCTTCCCAGCTCTAGTAGGAATCATCCTACCCCTGGGACTCCTTTCTGCATGCCCTCACTCCCTGAACAAGTGTGACTTAGCCCTAAGCCACAGACACTGGGGGTATACAGTCATTAAGACATAAAGGGCCTCTATCATTTGGGCTCAGCCAGTCTAAAAGAAAAGGTAGCTGTGTGAGCATTTGCAGCATCAGAGCTATAATGGTGTGTGCCATTCAAGGTACAAAACAAGACAGTGTGACAAGGACAGAGAAGCACATCTGTGTCTGCCCGTAAGCGGCACAGTAGGAAGGCATGGCCAAGCTGAGACTTGAAGGTATGTTCAGGCCCAGCACATAGCATAGGCAAGGGCCCAGAGGCTAGATGTGTTCAATAAACCCATGGACAGGACCGTGAAAGGACTTGTCTAATGTGCTATAGAATTTGAGCCTTGATCTGTAGACAATGGGGACACCTGAAGGGCTGAACCCAGAAGGATGTTACGTTAGAGCTGAATTTTTTATAAGAAGCCCATTCCAACTGGAGGAAAAGAAAGAAGAGGCTGGGACTAGCACAGCAGCTTAGAGAATTCAAAGACGCACAGCAGAGTGAAAAAACAAGAAGATAGAATCCAAGCGATTCACGGATGCACTGGACATGGAGGGTGAAAGGGAGGATTCCTGTCTATCCCCCAGTTCGGAAGAAGGCTCCTGACCTTCTTTCTGGTTTCCCTTTGATCTACAGTCCCCACTGTCTACAGATCAAGACTCCCAATTCTACGGCAGAGTAGACAAGACCTTTCACGGTCCTGTCTCCTGGTTTATTGACCAGATCTAGCCTCCAGGCCTTTGCCTATGCTATGTGCCGGGCCTGAACATCTGTCCCCTGGTCTACCTTTTGGTCACCCTTTGTCTGACTGCCTGGGTCTTATGGCTGCTTGAAGGAAATGGCTGGAGCCTCAGGCTGCATCGAAGCCCAAATTCCTGTTCCCAGACCAACTGCATCACAACCCTGCAGCAGGTGTTAAAATCACAGAGGCTTAGGCCCCACATGGGACCTACCAAATCAAGAACTCCAGCATCAGGGCGTGGGAATCTGTGCCTTTGAACTCCACAGTGATTCTGGGGCCAGTACTAGGGAGCAAACAGTGTGGGAAACACGAATTCAGTGTTTTCCACTAATATTCGAGGGAGGGGAGTGTTGGGAACCAAGTCATGTGTCTGTCTCCACCCTCCCCCTCCCCACCGCCACCCAGGCTGGCACAGTGCCTCCACAGACCAGGTAGGGACTCAGCACACGGCTCATCATCCCACTTGCCCTTGTGCTGGGTACTGGCTGTACCTTGCCCACCTTTTCACATGTGAGTGCAAGATTGTCATGGGGCACAGCATTGTAACATGTCCTGGGCACAGCCTGGCTGGCGATGTGTGAAATCTAGACCAAGAAGTCGACCCAGAGTGTTCTAAAGCAAAGGCAGTAGTTTCCCCGCCCAGCATCGTCAGGAAATGAAATGTCTACAAAACAACAAAGCAGTGGGCCAAACAGTCAAGTTTGGGAACAGCTCTAACGACTAATTTCTAATGAGAGTTTCAAAACACTAATTTTCCAGAGCAGAAAATCAAGTTGTGCTCATTTATAACCCGTCGCCTGCAATGAATCGGAGGATATTTCTTTCCGTGTTGTCAGTTAACTTTCTGAGCCTGTCAGAATACAAAGTAGGGTGGCTGGCCCATAAATCAGCTCTTTGGGAGCTGATAAATGGTTATTGTACAAATCCTGCATTTGCATGGGATCTGGGGACATAAATCTACTTCTCATGATCTTACTTGAAAAAAAAAATTATCCCCCTGAAGTCAGAGTGAGCAATTTATACCCCAGCTGTTTATTTTTCTCACCTTTAATGGCTGCCTTCCTACTTTCTGCTCTCACGCTACACTGTAAACTGTCGCATGTCACGTAGGAAAAAAAACTGCCGGGACTTTGGCTTGAATCTGCCCACCAGGAATAATTTTATAACTTTCCGCTCATCCATGAATAACGATCACTCTGGTAAAGGCTGTCATAATTTACTAGCGTTGGAAGGGACCTTAGAGAACATTTAACACTCCCTTCCTTTTGTGGATAGGGTAGCTGAGGGCCAGAAGTGAGAGTAATGGCACAGGCCAAGTCTGGGACAGGACCAGAGTTCTGTTTGGGCTGGGGGGAGGCAAGGACCCTCACAGCATATGGAAACACCTGCCACCCTCATGTAAGAGTCAGTGAACATTCATTCAAAGACCTTGCCTGGGTTGATAGGAAAGGCCCCGCCCAGAGCAAAGTGCTTGCTCGCTCATTCATTCATTATGCTTTCCGTCATTCATTCCTTCATTCATTTACCTTGGCTCGTTCTGCTCCCATCTCTACAACCATGAATGAAGACCCCTTAGAGGTGACTCAGAGAGTCCATACATGCCTAGCAGGCAAAAAGGAAAGACCATCCAAAGGCCTCTGTCATGTTTTTGCACTCTGCAATTCTACTGAGTTCTACTGCTCTAGACTCTTCTGAAGACCACCATGGGAAGGGTGTTTGGCTTTGGTTTGTTTTGGCTTTGCTCTAATAACCTTGAAAACCACGGTGAACTCACTTCCTTGAAGGTATTTTTCTTCTAACAGCTTTTTTGAGACATAATTGATATCCCACGCAATCCACCCATTTTTAAACTATACAATTCAGTGGTTTTTAGTGGATTCACAGACTTGTACAACTGCCACCGCCATCAGTTTTATGACATTTTCTCCCCTGACCCCCTGGAAAGAAACCCCACTCTACTTAGCCACAGCCTTAGCGCCCCCATCCCCTGCCATAGGTAACCACTCACGGACTTTGTCTCTGGATTTGCCTCGTGTGGACTCTACATATGAATGGAATCTTAGACCCTTAGGTCCTTGGACCCTTAGTAAGAAGACAGTGGACGTTGCTTAGTGTCTCGAGAAAAGACACATGTATCGTTCTTTTCTTTTTCCTCAACTGTGTGGAAACTTTCAAATGTACAGAAATGTTGAGAGAATTTTCCAGCAAACTCCTGTGCACTCATCACCTAGCCTCAAACATTTTATTCTACCTGCTTTTCCACCAACCACCTCATCTACCCCATGGATCACTGCCTTAGTGGGTTCTCAAGGGAGCAACTTGCACTCTTCCCAAATCAAAAGGAAAAAATACTCAATTTTGCAAAACAAAATGTCAACGTAGGGGATTTTCAAAGCCAAGACTGTTAGTCAGTTGACGTTAGGGGTTCTGAAACACAAAACTGTGTTCAAATGGTGAAGGAGGCTTGAAAGAGCTATCCAAGAAAGCGTGTGTTCTACACACGAGGACAGAGGACTGACCGGGTGTGGGAATGACGAGCCCCTTGAAGGGACCCGCTGACACCCTAGCTCAACTGTCCAAGCAGAGAGAGCCAGGGAGAGAAACGAGTGGTTTCGGGGGATGGCGACCTCCTCCTGTCTCTGCTCATTTGCCCATTGTTGAGGGTTTCAAAGATTTAAGGGTCACCCTTGATTCATGCATTTCCCGGGAAGAATCGGATGCCTCCAGGAAGGTGCTTTCCTTCTGTCTCTTGTGCAGTGAAAACTTCATTGAAACGAGGCTGTCTCCAGAGCCACGGCCCCTCCCAGGAGTAGGACCCCAGCACACAGCATCATGTGCTCAGATGCCGTGGGCGGTGGTCTGGGCGGGCAGGAGCCAGCATGGTGCGACAGTAGAGAAATCCAGACACTCTCCCTCCAGAACCCATCCTTGACCTTGGGGTTTAAGCCCTTGGTGCACACAAGGGACCTGGGGCAACGTGGCCCCACAAGCCTGCGTGCCAGAGTGGTGATGTGACTCTAGGAGGGTTGGATGACACTGGCTGTGTAAGTGTGTGTGTGCACGTGTGTGTGTTGTGAGGACACATTTAATTTGAGTCCCTGTGAAGCAAGGAGGAAAGGTCTTGGCCAGCAGCTCAATAGCTCCTGCCAATATGTGCAAAGTAATTCTTTTAAATGAGTGAACTAGCCTTGATATACTATAAACTTGATAAACTGTATTAAGGCGCTGTTGAAACGGGAATTCAAAACGCTCATCTTAGTAATTTACTCATCAGTCACCGTGTTTACCAAATGCCAGAGGACCCCTGGGGAGAAGAGAACACAAATTAAAATAAGACACGTCTCCTGGCCCTCAGAGAACTCTGTCCGGCAGGGGGAAACACACAATTATGACATGTATATACAATTATGACATTGTGTATACATTTGTATATTAGATTGGACAGTATGAATTGTTGATGTTTGACAGGTTTTGACCATGAAAATGGCAACTTCGCGATTCAACCTAATAGTTATATAGTGGTATGTTAGTAACAAAATACCACAGACCAGGAGTTCAACGATGGAAATTTACTTCTCACAGCTCTGGAAGCTGGAAGGCCATGATCAAGGTCTGGCCAATTCCGTTTCTGGTGAGAGCGCTTTTCCTGGCTTGCCTTACAGCCCTCTTCTCACTGTGTCCTCACTCGGCCTTTCCTCTGGGTGCACAAGCGGAAAGAAAGGTCTCTTCTTATCAGGACACTAATCCTATCAGAACAAAGCCCCACCCTGGTGACATCATTTAACTTTTATTACTTCCTTCAAGGCCTCATCTCCAAACACAGCCACGCTGGGTGGTTAGGGCTTGAACAGAAGTGTTGGGGCGCCTGGGTGGCTCAGTCGGTTAAGCATCCGACTTCAGCTCAGGTCATGATCTTGCGGTTCGTGGGTTCAAGCCCCGCGTCGGGATCTGTGCTGACAGCTCAGAGTCTGGAACCTGCTTCGGATTCTGTCTCCCTTGCTCTCTGCCCCTCCCCCACTTGCTTGTGCACTCTCTCTCTCTCTTTCTCTAAATAAATAAATAAATAAATAAATAAATAAATAAATAAATAAAATGTGAAGGTGAGAGGCAAAAAACATTCAATCCATAACAAGTACCTAATGAACACCTTATATGTGTGTGTATCCCCCAGATACAGGGTTATGTGCCATATATAATGTGTGTTTATTTTTGGACATACCTATACACACCCACGCTACGACAGCAAGGTTGCACGGAGGACAGAAACACTGACTTTGCCAGGACAGAAATGGAGATGTGCAGCTGTAAAGGAAGACATGTTTATATTACTAGTTTTTTATTGGAGAAAAAAAAAAAAAACAACCTTGTTGTAAAAGGACTACAGGTAGAAATTTTAGAAATTCTGATAATCAAAAATAGAAATGCTACAAATCCCACTAGCCAGACGTGGACCCAACTACTCTTTTTTTTTTTTTTTAAGTTGTATTTATTTATAATGAGAGGGTCAAGCGGGGGAGGGGCAGAGAGACAGAATCCTAAGCAGGCTCTTCAGAGCCTGATACGGGGCTCAAACTCACGAACTGCAAGATCTTGACCTGAGCCAAAGTCAAGAGTTGGCCGTTTCACCGACTGAGCCACTAGGCACCCCAGACACAACCACTCTTAAGGCCAAGGTCAGCCAGCGAGGCATCCCATTTAAGAATGTAGATGTTCGGCCTGGAGGCCTCCAGCACTTACCAGCTGTGTGACCTGAAGCAGGTTACTTAGCCTCTCTGTGCCTCAGGGTCCTCATCTGTACGGTGGGTCAGTAACACCAACATCATGAGGCTATTGTCAGAGTTAAAGGAGCTAAACCTTGTAAAACGCTCAGGACGTTTCTGGCACAAGTAAGTGCTCAGTAAATACCAGCCTCTGTTTTACTGTCGGTCTCTTCATCACTGGTATGATTCTGAACACAGATGCCACCGACAATATTCCCTTCCGGGGTGTTTTTTTCAGCCGGGTTGGCAGACGGGCTTGGGATTACGCACCACGTCCTGGAATAAGAAGGGCTCGTGTGCCCCGTATTTGCCTGGGGTCTTCTCGGTTGCACACGTGTTCCCATGCAGTAGAGAGATGGGGTTTTTCGCTGTGGTCTCCACATGCCTAGTCATCTTGCCGTGCACATCATGGCCATCATTGTTTTCATTTTCTGCATACTGTTTCATTTTCTGGGCCACTAATCACTTTCAGCAGTTTCTTGGTATTCTTTAAACTTCTTCTATAACAAACCGTGATGGAGGAAACATTCTTGTAGCTAAATGTTTCTGACAAATAAGTCTGAGTAATGCTTTATTCTGAGACCCTTTTTCAGACCCTTTCATGCTGTGAATCTGCTTAGTCAAGGTTCTGAGAAGTTCTGCAGAGGAGGGATAGCTTCGACTTTATTAGATGAGATGTATTCTCATCTTTATAAAATTGCTCCCTTTAGCTCTTTCTTTGGGCTAAGTTATTTTTAAAGTTTCTTTATTTATTTTGAGAAAGAGAGAGTGCTAAAGGGGCAGAGAGAGAGGGAGAGAGAGAGAATCACAAGCAGGCTCTGCACCATCAGCGCAGAGCCCGACACGGGGCTCAAACTTATGAACCAAGAGATCACGACTTGGGCCGAAATCGAGAGTCAGACACTTAGCCGACTGAGACACCCAGGCGCCCCTGGGCTAAGTTGTTTTTTAAAAGGTTTACTCTGGATCAAAGAATATGTCCAGTTTTATGGGCTTTCATTTATCGCCTTCTAGAATGTTGTTTTAGGAACTAACAAACTTGGAAGACACCTCCACCTACTGGGCTAAACCAAGACTTCATTTTAATCACAATTACATGAAAAGTTCACAATGCTGAGAGCATACATGCAGGTCTTATTAAAATGCAAACAGTCAAGACCAGTGCAAAGAATTACCTGGTTCTTTTTGAGTCTTCTGGGAACCACTTTAGAGGAGGTCGATTCATCTAGAAAATATAAATGTTCCTCTTTCTAGATTTCAGACAGGGAAACACGTAAAATGTGTGAAAATCTCGTATATGGACTATCTCAGGGGATCGTAATTGATGTAAATCCTGCATGACAAGTAGCAGTCGGGAGATGTCTACTGTAAATACTGCCTTTCATATAAAACAACAGGGCTCACAGTGAATGTTCTGTGTGGCCTGACTTCTCTTCTTAGATTTCACCTCAACTCAACCCTACGGCTTACTTATTTATCCAGTAAATGCTCGCTCAAAGTCTACCGTTGGCTGGGCTGTAACTGGGCCCCGAGGACAGCAGCGAGAGGACTTTGTCCTCTTGAGAGTTTACGTGCCAGTGGGGAGACAGGTGATGTTCCTTCTCTTGATGGATGACCACATCATCAGGACACTTGCAGAGAGAGCGGTATGTGCCAACCGGAAATCGCACAGCACGGTGGGATGCGGAGGAGTGTCAGATGGTAAATGCCTTTGGGGAAGCATCAGGAGAGCAGGGAACTTCCTGCCTTGTTCACTGCAGGCCCCCCAGGCCCTAACAGAGCATGGGGCACAAAGCACGTGTTCAAAACATGCGTACGTGGGCGCCTGGGGGGCTCAGTCGGGTAAGCTTCCACCTCTTGGTTTCAGCTCAGGTCATGATCTCATGGCTCGTGAGACTGAGCCCCGCATCGGGCTCCACGCCGGGCATGGAATCTGCTTAAGATTCTCTCTCCCTCTCACTCCCGGTCTCTCTGCCCCTCTCCTGCCTGCGCTTGCTCTCTCAAAATAAAAATTATATATATGGAGCGAATGTACGAAATCAAACCCCAGGGCTGAGAATATGTGGTTCCAAGGACTCCGTGTGGGAGATAACCTGCCAGAGTAGCCCACAGAATCACTTGTTTGGGGAACGGCCCCCCTCGACTAGGAGCCGTGTCCAGGAGATTGGACTGGGTTCCCAGGGGACGTCCCTCCCTATGAAGCCCGGACTCTGCGGGTTCCCGGGAACCCCGGGGCCCTCACCTAACCTGGCCTTCAGAAGGAGCAGCGTCTGCCGGTCGCTTGCTGCTTGGGCTTCGCCAGGGGGAGAGGGCCCATCACCTGAGCCGGGCACGGCTGCCCGTGAGAACCTCCTCCGCGGCAGCTCACCGGTCTGTGTTCACTGACCTTCAAGTTATCACGCGAGGCTCAGCCATCCATCTCACTGCAGTCCCTGCGGCAGCTGGCCTCATTTATCGACTTCTCAAAAACACCGATACCTCCGCTTAGCTTGGTCTGAGCTGAGCTCAAAGACTCGGGCGTGGGAGCAAAGGCCGTGGCATGTGAATGAATCACCCAATAAAAAGAAGTTCCAAGAGCAAACGCAGTGGGCTTGATTAACTGTCGCACGCAGGTCTTCTGACATCCCCATGGCTCTCCCCCTGAGCGTGGTTGTTGCTTCAGGACAGCCCATCCGGAGAAACTGCGCCCCTGGCCCAGATGCCCCGATGCCATCGGCCTCAGGGCACCAAAGCTGACCTTGAGCTGCAGGCTGAACAGCCCTGAGAGCTGAGCGGCGAGGCCGCCGGTCCCCCGATCTGGGCCGCGCGATGTCCATCCCAAACTCTGGAACACCCTATTTTACTTGATCTTATTTGGCTTTTGTAAGAAAGTATTCTTAAAGTCTGGTAATCAGCTGACCAAATGAGAAGGGCAGGTGATGACCTCAGGAGTCAGAGGATGTCGGGAAAAGAGAATCCACATGCATGTGGGGTAAGGAGGAAGGCCAAGCCTGTGTCCTGGAAATCAGAGAAAGGGAGGCTGCTTTTCTTGAAATTGGGTCACCCCATGTCTCCCAGAGTGAGTGTGCAGCAAGGCCAGGCCCCCAGACACGGCTCTCTGCCCCTTCCTTGCGGGTATGATGGCGGCACTCTGGGAGACCCGTTAAAGTGACAATGCTGCTTCCAGTCACCAGCCCGGGGTCCTAGGCCCGGGCCCACCTTCCACCCAGGCCCAGTAGATGGGCTATCAGGACAAGGGCTGGTCCGGGGACACCAGGGCCCCTCAACCTCCATGGGTGCATGAGGGTAAGCCCTGGGCAACAGGCTGCATGGCTCTGGGGGTGCATGGCAGCTGGGCCCTTGTCAGAGCTAGACTGAAACTTTTTTTTTTTTAACGTTTTTAATTTATTTTTGAGACAGAGAGAGACAGAGAGAGAGCATGAGTGGGGGAGGGTCAGAGAGAGAGAGGGAGACACAGAATCCGAAACAGGCTCCAGGCTCTGCACTGTCAGCACAGAGCCCGACGCGGGGCTGGAACTCACGGACCGCGAGATCATGACCTGAGCCGAAGTCAGATGCTTAACTGACTGAGCCACCCAGGCGCCCCTAGACTGAAACTCTTAAATAATTACACGGATGCCACGTGGACCCTCCGTATTGAGGCCCTAGTAGTGTTAAGGATGGGTTGGTGGGCACATCCCTATCACACAGCCTAAACGTTACCTGATGGGGTGTTAAGGTGAGAACCTCCTTTTAATAAGCCTGAGTGAGAGAGCAGAAGCCTGTCACCATATTAGAAATGCACAAAGACAGAAGGTACTGACGGGGGGCAAAGGGGAGGCTGGGATAAAGAACCAGGCCTTAGGGTTTAACTATTTACAAACCTGTGAAGTTTCTCCAGGAAGAAGTGGCAGGTTCTCTGGAGGTGGATTTAGCAGGTGTTTTTTTTGTTTTGTTTTGTTTTGTTTACTCCTGAGAATGATTTTTGGCATGTGGTGAGACAAGGTCCTGACCATGCCAGCTGGGGGCATGTGGGCAGAGATCAGCACGGGGCTCAGAACCCCCAGATTCCTGCCCCCACCACACCTTTGTCCAGCTCACGTGCTCCGAATCACAAGTCCTTGGGGAACAGGGACCACCCACAACCCTTATCTAAAGAAGCTGGGTAAGGGGGAAGCTGGGCGACTCTGTCGGTTGAGCGTCTGACTCTTGGTTTTGGCTCAGGTCATGATCCCAGGGTCATGGGATCGAGCTCCGCATTGGGCTTGGAGCTTAAGATTCTCTCTTTCTCTTCCTCTGCCCCTCTTCTCTGCTCCCTTGCTCGCTCTCTCTCTCTCTCTCTCTCTCTCTCAAATAAAATAAAAAATTTAAAAATAAATAAGCCCGGGACTAGAAGAGGGCCACTGCCAATGAATTGATTTAAAGTGGGGACCAGGGTCAACTGACGAATGGATAAAGAAGATGTGGTTTATATATACAATGGAATACTACTTGGCAATGAGAAAGAATGAAATCTGGCCATTTGTAGCAACGTGGATGGAACTGGAGAGTGTTATGCTAAGTGAAATAAGTCATACAGAGAAAGACGGATACCATATGCTTTCACTCTTATGTGGATCCTGAGAAACTCAACAGAAGACCAGGTGGGAGGGGGAGGAGGGGAAATTACAGACAGGGAAGTAGGCAAACCATAAGAGACTTTAAAGTACTGAAAACAAGCTAAAGGTTGATGGGGAGGTGGGGGGGGAGGGGAAAGTGGGTGATAGTCATTGAAGAGGTCACCTATTGGGGTGAGCACTGGGTGTTGTATGGAAACCAGTTTGACAATAAATTTCATCCAAAAAAATTTAAAAAATAATAATAAAGTAGAGACCGGAAGGCCTGGGTGGCTCCATTGGTCGAGCGTCTGACTTCGGCTCAGGTCATGATCTCGCGGTTCACGAGTTCGAGCCCTGCGTTGAGCTCTGTGCTGACAGCTCAGAGCCTGGAGCCCACTTCAGATTCTCTGTGTGTGTGTGTGTCTCTCTCTCTCTGCCCCTCCCCCACCCTCTCTCTCTGTCTCTCTGTGTCTCTCAAAAATAAACATTAAAAAAAAAATTTTAAGTGAGGACCAAAATCCACTGCAAAACTAAAAAAAAAAAAAATTCAATTAAGATCTTATTTGGGGAAAGAATTGGTACAAATAAGTTTGTTTCTACGTTCGTTTTCACTGCCATCAACTATTCTCGGCGTGAACACTGCTGAACCGTCGCTCTGCCTTTGAAGTAACTTTTCTAACATCCCACAACAGTACACGCTACACTCCACATTCAGCTTGTGTGGTGCATTTATGAAGGGGGGGTCCTTCCAAGCCGTTCAAGGTCTCCATTCCGCGAGGCCCCTGTAAACTGAATCTCCTTTCTCTTCCTCTGTTGACCGGCTTCTCTCTCTACTTCACCTTTCTTTGCTTATCCTGGGTTTATTGGGGTCCCTACACAGTCCAACATGGGTTGATGCCTCCTTGTGGCCCCTGAATCTTTTGTGAGATGACCATGTGTCCCCCATGCGGGACTCATGTAGTGTTTGGATGTTTCCGGTCACTGATACTGACGTGCTAAGTCTGCTGACCGCAGTTAAGCCGGGTGGGATGTTATAGACAGTGACAGACGTGGCCAGGAGTCCCCTCGTGACGCTGCCCGTGGGACCCTCAGATGATGAACAACCCGCGCAAGCCTTGTGTACATTTGCACTCTCGGACCCAGGGACACAGACAAATCATCACTGTAATGAGCAAAGAAGTGTAAATATCCTTACACCAAGGAAAGGTTACATCCCACCAGCTTGCACCAAGCTCTCAAGTCATTCTGTTCATTTCTGAGCGCGGTTTCTAGTGCTTGGGAAAAGCCCCCTGACATGGACGCACAGAGGCGGGAAATTTGACGTGGCCCTGACCATGCATGTAGAAGGAGCCAGGCTTGATCGTTAGTGATGAAATTCATGACAGTGATCACGATAAATTAATAATGGAAGCCATCTTGTGGCTGCATTTTTAAAGCATCCGTTTAATATTTTTACCAACATTGGAGCTGTTAACTCGTGTTTCCATCTAGAGTTGACCAGCGGGTCCTTGGATTTCAGAAATCCTGAGTTTCTGAGGTCCCAGTTTGTTAAATGAAGGCACATATTTCGTTACCACATCAGGGTCCCACGTCCCTGACTTTTCCAACATTGTTAAATCCCTGGCTTCCCAGGTTGACTCTGGTTTGCTCTATTGCTCTGTATTTCCCTGCCATCAGTTTGGCTCGAGGCAGTAACGCAAGGCACCTTGAAAACATCCATAAACAGCCAGCAGCAGTCGGAGGACTTCGTGCCTTTTTTCAGCAATGGGGATGAAGCCCCAACTAGAAAGAGCCCGGTCACAGCAACGTCCTGTCGCAGGCCCTAAAGGTCCCATCACAGCCGCTGTAAATTACAGTGAAGGATCAGTGGCCTCAGACCAGAGCACGACCTTTGCTGGGAGAAACTGAGCGGACGGACCTGTCTCTCCCAGAACAGGTGGTGAGGGCGTATCAGAGACGAAGGACGTGATGACCAGCAAGCTGCTAGCTCCCGGGGGGGTGGGAGGGGGGCGTCACAACCGAGGAGCAGGTCGGGAGTGGGCAGGAAAGGGGTCCCCTGCAGGCGCACCCCCGATTGGTGAGCAATCACCTGCACACTCAGTAGTGCTTTTGTTCGCGGCGGCCGGCCCCTCTCTCCCCAACTAGCGAAAGCAGAAAGTGCCTGAGTGTGCCTATTGACTAGAGTACGTCACGGACACACCTCAGCTCCTGCAGATCTCCCCGTCACAGCTGAGACGTTTGTCCCTCCGGCGGGTCTTACTTTAACTTAGCGGTTGTCAGTATGAGCCTCCCAATCAAAGATCAGTTTAAGCCCATACTAGTTGAGAATTTCTAGTGATGAATGTATTATACTCACCCACAGGTGCTCTATTATGGTAACAAGCCTTTCTTGAATGTGTATGATTTTTTTTATAAACAGGATTTTAAGAAAGGGTTATGTCAATTTAAGTGTGTGTGTGTGTGTGTGTGTGTGTGTTTGGGATTTTTCTTAGGAAATGCTACCACCCTGGAGTTGCAAGCTCACAGAGCTCCGAGGCCCCCTTCCCCCCCAACTACCCCACTGGAGGGAAAGCCCAACCACAGGACACAGCCCGGGGCACAGCTCTGTGTTTGGTCATGATTCACAGAACGGTGGCTCTCAAGCTTTGGTGAGCCAGAACCAGCTGGAGGGCTTGGTAAAAATGAGAAGGCCCTCTCATACCCAACAAGCCCAGTAACTCTGCTATATGCCAAGACTGGAGAGCCAATGGCATAGGAAATTCCCGACCCCCCATGGGCTATTTCCAAGGCCAACAAAACATAGCAACTGTGTTCAGGAGACAGAGAGATCTGCACTGGAGCCACCATTCTGCCATTTAAAAGCCACACGAGGGGCCACCTGGCTGGTGGAGGGCTACCTGGCTGGCTCAGTGAGTCGAGCTTGTGACTCTTGATCTCGAGGTGGTGAGTTTGAACCCCATGGTGGGCATGGAGGCTACTTAAAAAGAAAGAATGAATGAATGAATAATTTTTCAAAAGAGCCACATGATATGAGCAAGCTGCTGGCCCATCTGAGCCTTTGTTTCCTCATCCGTAAAATGGGGGTGATAATATCTACCTCCCAGTTCGATGGGCAGTGAATGACGTTCAATCATGTGCATACATCCTGTGGCATCACCTTGTTGATCAACGAATGCGGACTCCCCATTCCAGATACAACAGAAAAGAAACACTGAAGATAGAAAACCCTCATAGCACACAACGCAACGTGTTATGTGAATACTGCCTTCGCTACCCTCCTCACAAGTGTAACGAAATAACCATTTGTGCAATTACTAAGCAAGATCCCCTCCGCCCGCTGGAGTAGAAGTTCCAGAAAAGCAGGGAATCCACCGCTGCGGACTCGAAACCAAGCTTGGTGCCTGGTACTTGAGGCGCTCGGTAAATATCTACTCAGAATGAGTGAGTGAGCAGTGGGGTCACGTTAGAAACGTGCGTGTGTGCGCGTGTATATGTCTACATAGGCTGGAAGCCTCTGGACCAAAATTTGAATAGTGCTTGTTTCTGAAGGTAGACCAGGGTGGTTTGCACGGTAGTCTTTTTTGCTCGTCTGTATTGCCTGAATTTTCTGCAGTGAATACACGAGACCTAGTCAGTGTGTCCTTAGGTGAACATGAGAGGGGTTGGAGCCACCTATCAACACACGTTCCTTTGTGACGTCCAGCTTCCTTCTATATATATACATGGCCTCTAGAATTAAGAAGGTAGGAGAACTAGAAAGCACATGATTTCTAAAAACGAGTCGCATCTCTTTTGATCTGTCAGTTTCCCTGTTCTGAGCACGCACCGTGCAGAAAAGAGTTAACACACAGCAAGCCTGAGTCCGTGGCCTCCAGAAAGGTCTGCTTACTGGGTTGGCTCCCCGCTGGTGCTCAAAAACTTGGATTTCTGGAGGGTTCTCGCCACCCTCAGTGGCAGGAGTGGCTCCCTGTGCCTGACGTGTCTGTGTAAACAAATATGGCTTAGGCTGAGCAATTGCTGTCCTTCTGGAACCCAGCGATTTTCCTGCAGGGTGCCTGCAGGACCGGCACTGGCCCCCTCCACCAGGAAAACCCTGGACACCGGGTCCCTAGCAAGCATCCCTGGTGGACAGCACCTCACATGTGCTGTCACACCTCGCTGCTGGGGAATTGAGCGTGTTCTGCGTGACTCCCGGGAGAGGGCTCTGGAAGCTGGCACCGAAGGGGTGTCTAGAGCAGCATCTAGGGGGGAGTTTGGCTGTCATGAGAGAGAGATGGTCTGGCGACCTTCTCGAGAGAGAGGTCTGTCCATGGGGAAGGGACGGACAGGCACCTCAGGACAAAATTCCTTTAAAACTCTGGGTCACCCAGGACATGGGGCAGTCAAAGGATGTTGAGGAAGGCTCGTACTCTGATTCATTCATTCATTCATTCATTCAACCTACACCATGGGTGCCAAGCAGTCTTCTAGGTACCAGACACAGAGAGTTGAGTAAGATTGATACAGTCACTACCCCCAAGGAGCTTACACGATATGCTGGGAAGCCAGCCAGGTAAGGACACAGACTTGAGATAGAGCACTTACAGTGGTCTCTCCGGGCACAGAGAGGTCTCAGTGTTTGGGCTGAACCCTCAGCGGTGGTGAGACACGCATGAGGACATCTAAAGCGGCTACATTCCATGAGGCAAATGGAAAATCTTGAGGCTAGAATGAATGTGGTGTTTTCAAGGAACCAAAGGAAGCCCGTATGCCTCCAAGCGGTGGGAGGGCAAGGAAATCATTTGGAAATGAGTGTGGGGAGTTAGGGCCTTGGATGTCATGGCCAGGAGTTTGGGTTTTATTCTTTGCCCAATGGGAAGTCATTGGAGGATCCTGAGCAAAGACTCACACGATATGATGTAAAACTGAAAACAGTCACCCTGGTTGCTCTTTGGAGAACGGATTGTACTAAATAGAATAAAAGCCAAGAGGTACAGCGCTGTGGTCCAAGCAAACAATGATCCCTAGGGTCTTACCTCTTACTTCCTGTAACAGCCCAGAGATAACGGACTCCCACCAAACCCACTTTGGTCCACTGCAGGGGCAGAAGGTGACCTCCTTGGGTATGGCTGTGCCTTGCCTATTGTCATGGTAGGGGTCAGAATGTCTGGAGAGAACTAACCAAGACTTGCCCTCGTGCCACCTAAATATGGCAGCCTCCAAGAGAACATGACGGTCAGAACTGGAATCTGGTATAGCCTCATGCAGGATGACCACGAGATTCCGCCAGGAACTCTAGGATACTGGGGAGAGGGGGGTCCAGGGAAGGGTTGAGAGGTGCCCAGAGCTCCTACCCTGTTCCCAGCTGTTACTGAGCCGTGGACGCCCAATGCCCCATGCCAGGCTGGACAAGCCCTAGCCCTGTCTTCCTTGCCCAGGCCACCCAGTGGGCGGCCCCTCTTGTCCACATCTGCTAGTTGTGGCCTTCTCCCCTTCCTTGTAAAGTTCTTCCTGTTACTGAGACAGATGTCTTTGGCTCTGGTCCCCTGACTGCCCCTGGGCTCTCCACAAGCGCTGAACTGTGATGGGCTTTGGCTGCCTAACTCAACCAGGATTGTCAGATTCGCTGGCCCTTTAGTCTGCTCTGTGTATTTTGGTCGGGAGATTGGAAATACGGCCTTTCCTTTGCACTGACAGCCAGAGCTACGTGAACCATTTCAAAACCACGCACTTCCTTCAGCTGGGAATTCTATTACACTCTAGTTCTGTTTTTAAGGAAAGGCGTTGACTTGAATCACCCGAGCAGCTATTTCATCTGACACAGGGGGCCCGTTGGGCTGGAGTTAAGTGGGGGGCTGAAGGTAAGCCTCCTGCTTCCTTCCTTCCCCGTGGTTTTACAGGCTCTTTGCCTCCTTCAGGACAAATATTCCGTCGGTAGGAATATAAAATGCCTCTGTGTTCTTCACTTCCTAGCTTTCCTTTTCTAGGCCCTCCCGTCCTTGCCGACCCCTCTTTGAGAGTGAACTACAGCGAGACTCATGTGTAGGTCTAAAAAAACCCACCCTCCCTACGATACATGATACCAGCCAGGATATTTCTGACGGGTCCCCATGAGTGTTTGCTCTGGGCAAGTGCTTCTCTATCGTATATGTACAAAGCCCTGGGGATCCTGGACTGACTTCCTCTGACACCAGCCCCAGCCCAAGTCTCCTTCCCCAAGTGATCCGTGCTACCTGTCTGTAAATAGACACCCAGACCTCTCTGTATACATTCACCTATATTCTAATATGCCCGAGGGTCCAATACATCAGAAAGATACCCAGCTTATTTTTTGCCAAATGGATAACGAGTCACCAGAGTCTATTGAATGATCTAGCTTTTCCAAACAATCTAACATGCCATCTATAGCCAATAGCAAATTTTCAAACGTATATATGGCTATGCGTACATATATGTATATATAAAATGTCTGTCTAGATAGATTGATCTCGATTTAGCAATTATAGATGGTAGATATATATTACAGTCGATATCTGTGTCCACATCTGTATCTGTTTGTCAACCTGTCTACATAACTGGCCCATTTCTGGTGCTCTACTATATGGCATTGGTCCTCTTGGGTATTCCTGTACTAATAGTATATTGCTTTGTAACATTTTTAAGTCTAACACAAAAGGAAGGCCGTGATAACCCGTGTGGTTTTGGTGTCCGTGCTGAACAAATGTAGATCCCTCGTGTCACAGAAAGAACCCAAGAAGCTTGCCGAAGAGACTTGCCGAACCTTTTCAGTCTCTCCCTCCTCCCCATTGCTACCAGGGCCCCATGAGGGTCTGAGCCGGGCAACCCGAGCTCTGGAAATCGTTTTCAGGAAATACCGGGCCCTGGCCTCTGGCCTAGCAGTTTCCTTCCCGCTCCGCTGGGGCCCTGCTGACAGTAAGCCTGCTTCCCAGGAGAGGTGCAGGGCCCAAGCATGGTCAGACATGCCCCACCCCATGTCCCCACACGGTCTGATCCTACTAATTATCCTGCCCCATGTCGGCCGAGGCCGACACCCAGAAAAGGCCAAATCTCTGAAAGCACTCGAGCAGCTCCTGAGAAGCTACATTACAGACTGAAATGAGTCCCGTTTTTAATTTGATTTTTCTTCCCCTGTAACAAGCAAAGTTCACATTACAGATAAATTGCCTGGAAATTCCAATTTAATAAGCCGTATGCGTTTTTCAGGCCTAAAAGCATGGAAAACATCTTGCACGCTGGTGTTTTTATACCAAAAGGTTTATTAAAAAGACAGCTTTGAAAATGTCAGAAATTTACATAGAGCGTCTGGCGAATTGGTCAGAAGGGCTGATCTGACAAAAGGGCCCATCACCCAGGAAGTGGAAAAGCGGCTTGACTGCTGGTCTCGAGCTGCTCACCCCTGTGGGGTGGAAAGCTCTAGGGTTGGGGAAAATCACACCTACCCTCAGGCTCTGGCACGCAGCTCTCAGCTTGCATTGTGCGGGCACAGGGTAACACGACGTTGGGCTCAGTCAGTGGGGTGGCCCCTGTCCTCTGTCCGTGGCTGGGATTCTGAGTAGAAATAGCCAGCTGGCATCGTGGTGACCCGGGACAAGGGCGTGCCTCCCCAAGGTCTCCGATGGGAAGAGACGCCAAACAAAATAAATAATAGAGGGAGACAAAATTAAAGGCCATGTGACAACACAAGAAAACAGCCGCAGCAATGGATACCTGATTGGTTTTTTAAGGAAGAAAAATCGTGAGTAGCTACCATGTAAAACGCTCAGGCCCTTGCTTTCTCTGGGAGGGTGATGGGGTCAGGCTGACTGCACCCGGGGCCAGCTTCCAAGTTCACGTCTGTAAAGCTTCCCACTGAATATTCCTTATCTAATTCCTTATCTAAGAGAAGAAGCGGAGCATCAGGAGACCAAGACCACAACTGAGCGAGAAACAAAGAGTATTGTTTCCTTGCCAACATGAAAAGCCTAGATAATTTAATTCATTTTCGTTTACCTTCTAAACTCTGACTTGAGTCATCAGGGAATAAAATACGGTCCATTTAAATTTTTGATTATCTCCAATATTGAACTGTCTGAAGTCACTCCTGGATCCACCGTGAACTTGTTACCTGATGGGAACACTTCTCGACACTTCTTGGCTGTGCTGCTTTGGGCAAGTTGCTAAGCCTCTCTGAACCTTGGTGAGCTCGTCCGTAAAGCAGGGATGATGCCAACTTCATCTGGTTGCTGGGAACCCCAAAACTGAGCCTGGTGCTGACTCTGACGACCTGGGCACAGGGCCGGGCACGGTCAGTATGTGCTAGCATGGCACTTGAACTTCATCCAGACGTCTTGAAGTGGACTTTGGTGAAAGTAGCCGGCCTGCAAGGGCCCCTATTATCTCCAACAGGCTTTTTACTCTATGGTTGTGCCCAGCAAAGACCTAGAAGAGGAAGTGACTAATTCTCACTGGGGAGCTCTTACAGAAGGACCAAAAAGGGACGTTTCAGCCTGGTCTTTGAAGACAGGTAGAAGTTTGCAGGTGGAGATGTAAATCGATGTCGAAAAGAGAGACAGATGTTTTTATTTTATCTTTTTATAGTTAATTATGTTAGGTGACAGCACAAGCAGGGGAGGGGCAGAGAGAGAGGGAGACACAGAATCAGAAGCAGGCTCCAGGCTCTAAACCGTCAGCACAGAGCCCCACGTGGGGCTCGAACTCACAAACCTCGAGATCATGACCTGAGCCTAAGTCAGATGTTCAACTATAATAAA
The DNA here is from genome assembly GCF_018350195.1 of Panthera tigris. NCBI lineage: Eukaryota > Metazoa > Chordata > Mammalia > Carnivora > Felidae > Panthera > Panthera tigris. Next base: position 56,586,957 of record NC_056674.1, read on the forward strand.
AATATAATAAAAATTCTACTTAAGGTTTTTTTAAAAACACACAAGCAGGACCGACTGGGTGGCTCGGTCGGTTGAGCGTCCGACTTCGGCTCAGGTCATGATCTCGCGGTTCGTGGGTTCGAGCCCCGCGTCGGGCTCTGTGCTGATGGCTCGGAGCCTGGAGCTGCTTCGGATTCTGTGTCTCCCTCTCTCTCTGCCCCTCTCCTGCTCGCACTCTCTATCTCTCAAAAATAAACATTAAAAATAAAATTAAGTGAAGTGCATAGTAGATTTTAAATGAGAGGAGTTCTGCGAGAACGAAGACATCTACAGGCTGGAGTTTAGAAGAAAAAAAAGTAAGACCATGAAAAGATCTAGAGCATCCAGCATCTCATCAGTTTCCCTGTCTGTGAAATGGGAATAATAATATTATCAGCCTCTCAGGGTTGATGTGAGGCTGAAAGAGTAGGTACAGGGCAGTCCTAGAAAAGTGCCTGGTGCATAGTAAACACTTGGTTTATCATGATTAAGTGGGCACTGCACCCCTGAGGTTGTTCTAGAAAGACCAGACCTGATGCCTTGTAGGAAGCATTAGCAAGGCCCACCCCTGGTGTTGCTCAGCAGTCCAGGGTCTGGCTCTTCTACTTTTGCAACATAAAAATGTGATTTGATTTGACTGGCGCACACAGAGGTGCTCAGTTCTGTTCACGGGACCCCAAATTCACGAGGGACTGCAGTAAACCAGAGTCCTTCTCTCTAAACTAAAGTGAGACACTATGTTGGAGGGTCTGTCAGTGCCCAGCAGAAGCCCTGGGACGTCCAGAGGCTGGTGCTGAGGCTGCAACAGAGCCTGGGAGCAAGCGGAAGGGTCTCCCTAGCTGGTGGTCACGCTGGGACCACGTGTGCGGTGCTGCGTGTCTCCTGGAGGCTGTTCCAGTGATTTCTCATCCCTCAGCTCCCTTCTCGAGGCCCCAGGCTGAGCACCCCTCCTCTCTGTGACCACAGCCTCCCTCGGATAGCAGTCACATTGCCCGGTCCCCGAGATCGCCTCCAAGTCAGGAATGGCAGTCCCCTTCTCCTTGGCCACACACGTGTGGACAACTTCTTGAGTCTCGCCTTCTCATGAAGAAGCGACCCACTACTCTTGGAGTCATCCTCGCTCTGTCCTTGGAGATAACTCGTTCTTAGACCTCGGCAATTATCTTTTGACCACGCTTTAGCAAGTTAGCTGGGAAACAGCTTAGAGTGGGGGTTCAGAGCCGGGGTTCCGGGTCCGCATTCCGACTCTATGACCTCGGTAGGTGTGTGCTCTGTTCTTCAGTGTCCTCGTCTGTAAGTGGGGATATCATACCCACTGTCTTAGTTTCCTATCGTCACCGTAACAAATGATCGTAACAAATTGCTATAACAAATCACCACAAAATTGGTGGGGCTAGAAATTGATTCTTCCCCAGTTCTGGAGTCCAAAACACCCGTAGCCGGCCTCACGGGGCCAAAATCAAGCTGGGCCACACTCCCTCTGAAAACACCAGGGAAGGCTCCTTTGCAATACTCCAGTCCCTGCGTCCACGGTCACGGGGACTTTGGCTCTCTTCTCTGTGTCTCCCATCTCTCTCTGCTTCCCTCCTAAAAGGACACCTGTGGTTGCAGAGAGTCCCAGGGATCCAAAATCACCTCCCCACCTCCAATTCCTCCACTTTATTAGCCCTGCAAGGTTTTTGCCACATAAGGTAACATTCACAGGTCCCCAGGATTAAGATGCGACGTCTTTTCCACTGTGAAGACGAAGACGGCAATTTGCCCCAAACTCTTAATGGTTCAATCAGGTTTTAAACATTCTCAGAACCAAAGCCGGCAGTATAAGGCAGAGATGATCGACTTCAGGCACCTTTGCCTGACTGATGACCCATCGGTTTTCATGTCTCTTCAGGGGCATATATTCCAAAGATTGGTGGGGAATGGCAGGAAAACACAAGCATCTCTCTGGCTCAGGTATCAGAGTGATTGGAGAAATTGCCATGTGTCACTGGGATACAGTCCCCCTTTACCCAAGCCCCTTGGTTCAAAGAAATCGGAGTCCTGTTCAGTTAGAATCTCCCTGGTAGGTGGGATTTTCATTTCTTACCTAATGCACATTTGGTTTGAACTTCTTAGAATGAGAATGGGTTACTTTTACAAAACCCTCAAAAAATACTAACATTTTTTAATTCTTTGAAGGTTTCCCATTATCCAGAATCCAAACCCCTTACAACAGTGGTTCAGGGTCTTTATAATCTATCTAAACTCATTTCCTTTCAGTGTCCCCTGGAGAAGGTATGTTCGGACCACAACCATCCACCTTCTGACACCTAAACACTCATTCACTCAGCAGCTGTCTATTGAGTATTGTGTATGTGCTGAGCAATGTTTTCAGAGCTGTTGTCATGACAGCAGACAGATGTCCTTGCTTGTGTGGAGCTTATGCTCTAGTTGTGGTAGGGTCCCCTCCTTATGGGGAGGGGAAAAAAAAACTCAAGGCAACCTGGCTACACGCATACATGACAATATCCCTCACGACATTGTAACATGAGACCATTTAATCAGACTGCATGTTTGTGCGTTACCATATATGAGAGACAAAGAAATAGAAAATGTATAAAAAATACAGGATGTGGTATCTGGGGCTCAGTTCTTCGGGTACGAACCCAACTGAGCCATGCCGGCATGAATAAAGTTGCTTCCTGGAAAGAAAAGCCTCAGTGTCACGACTCTTGTGCAAGGATCCTGCTACATAGTAAATCTCTCTGTTCCATGTGTTAATTCATTTTGTTCTCTCTTCCTGACCTGTCTGCCCTCTCAATCTCTGACAGCACCCCACCCTTTCCTCCGGCCTTGGTTCAGATGCTACATCTTCTGTGAGGTCCCCAGGGTTACCCTCCATCAGAGGTAATGGCTGTTGCCTCCAGGCGTCCATGAGTCCTACCTGTATCTCCATGGTAGGGATTCTCCCACCGGCTCTGCACAGGGACGCACCCAGGGTATAAAAGAAACACAACCGGACTTGGACGGCCATGAACTCTGCCTCTGTGAGAACCCAGCAGATATGAGCTCTCTCCTCACAGGCTTGTCGTGAGGCACAAAGGTGGTGCACGCACCAAATATTCAGCACAGAGTTGGTCAGCCGTCATTTTCTAAATGAACAACTCTAACTGTAATGATGTTTTGGGGGTCGTATTAAGAATTTCCCGGGAGCACCTGGGTGGCTCAGTCGGTTAAGCGTCTGACTTCGGCTCAGGTCATGATCTCACGGTCCATGGGTTCGGGCCCCCCATCGGGCTCTGCTGACAGCTCAGAGCCTGGAGCCTGCTTTGGATTCTGTGTCTCCCTCTGTCTCTGCCCCTCCCCCACTCATGCTCTGTTTCTCTCTGTCTCAGAAATAAATAAACATTAAAAAATTTTTAAAAAAAAACACACAAAACCAGAATTACCTGGCACCTGGGGTGCCTGGGTGGCTCAGTCAGTTAAGCCGTGGACACTTGATTTCGGCTCAAGTCATGATCCCACGTGTTTGTGAGATCCAGCCCCCTGGGCTGGGCTCTATGCTGACAGTGCAGAGACTGCTTGGGATTCTCTTTCCCTCTCCCTCTGCACCACCCCCCACCCCTGCTTGTGTGCTCACTCTCACTCTCTTTCTCTCTTTCTCTCTTTCTCTCTCTCTCTCTCTCCCTCTCTCCCAGGTACCTAGCATGAGAGCTTGTGCCCAGTACTCGGTGAACATTTCCTGAATCTGTGCTGAGTGTAATATGATGTTGTTTGGGATTTTCTTCCAGGTATTCCATTTACAAGGACCCAGCCGGCTGGCTGAATATCAACCCCATCAATGGGACCGTTGACACCACGGCCGTGCTGGACCGTGAGTCGCCATTCGTCCACAACAGCGTGTATGCAGCCCTCTTCCTGGCAATCGACAGTGGTGAGTAATTTTTAAAGGGCCACCAAGTGTATACGTCTCAGCGGTAAGTGTGTTTTCGCGTGTTACATTTCCTCTCATAACACCTGGAGGTGTTCTTGGGAAGAATACAAATGTGAGGGGGCGGGGGCGGGGAAAGCAAACGCATAAACACACGGTGAGTCAGTTATACGCCGGGTTCTCCAATCTTTGTCCAGTTAGAGGTCAGAGTGGTGAGCTCACTGTGCTTCATCCGGGGTAGGCGCCAGGGCCAGGAAGGCACGTTGACGTCCTTTGTCTTGGCATCATGCTGTCCCAGAGGGCCTCGCCAAACCTGGCGACTGAATTGCCCCCACAGCTTTTATCCTGTTATCACAGGAGACCATGGAAAGACATCAGGTGCACTCAGCGAGGAGCTTCATGATCGCAGAACAATTGCTGTTCATTCAGAAGCTAATGATGCAACATCCAGGTGCCAGACTCCCTTCTGGATGCTGGGGATACAGCAGCGAACACACAAAACCCACTCTCCTTGTGCCGCTGATATGCTCACAGAGAAAGGAAGAAAATTGAGTAAAATACGTAGTACACTTTGGGGGTTGGGGGGATGAGAACGTACTATTTATGTATGAAACAAGAAAACACAGAACAGATGGTGGATGACAGGGTCCTGAAGTTCTCAAGAGGCAGCCCTCGGGGGGCCCCCGGAGCAGTGACATTGGAGCAGAAACATGAAGACAGTGGAGAAGGGAGCCCTGAAGTTCTCTAAGGGAGGAGCCAGAGGGCCAAGAGGGTCGGACCAGAGAGAGTGGGCGGGACGGGAAGGGGGTCGCCCTACACCACCCTCCGATTTCACTGTGTGTGAAATGGGACGCCGTTGCCAAGGGCCAGGTAGGGTTCAATGTGACAGGATCGTGCTGCCCTGTTGAGAGCAGACGTGGGGGACAAGGACACAAGTACAGAGACCTCTTAGGAGACTGGTGACCATGTAGGCATGACGGGCGCTTGGACCCGGAATGGGAGAGGAGAAGAGAAGAGGTCATGGACCCGGAATGGGAGAGGAAATGGGAGAGAAGAGAAGAGGTCAGATTCTGGAGATAGTCTCTATGTTTCAGACCCAAAGCTAACAGCAGCTGCCACTGGCTGAGATGGGGGGGTCAGAGCCGGTTTGGAGGTTAAGCTGGTGAAGATGAGATGTCTATCGTTATCGATCACCTGAGAAGGTTTGCTCTCCCTCTTATTCTCAAAAGCCCGCGGTTCGTGGCCCAAGCTTCAGTTTAGAGTCCCGTATATCAAAATGAGTATTCACAGGGCCTTTTACGTGCCCTTCGTTACACTCGATAACAGGTGAACTAAGAACTCTCAGACTCCGTCTCCGTGTGCTAGGTACTGACGTGGAAGCCGCCTACGGGATCAGGTGTCTGAGAAGGGCACGGTCAGCGTGGTGTATGATAGGCAGACAGGGCTTCACGGTGAAGCCAGCCTTTGAGTTTGGCCTTGGAGGGCAGGTAGGATTTGCACCCGTGGCAGGGTAGGAGGTAAAGGTGCCCAAGAACACAGAGCAGAGGAACCAAGACTAGGAGGGAGTGTGGTGCGGGCGGTAAGAAAGGGAGAGAGAAGCGGTACATCCCCTGTGAGTGAGCAAGTGGAAACCTGTTTGGATGGAAGCCAAACAGTCATATCTTCAAAGCGTCTCAACATCCACATGAGTCATTTCACAGAGGCGGCAGCCAAAAGACCCCATAGGTTCTTGAGGAGGAAATGGCATGATGACGTAGCACACAGACATTCGTCCACAGACGCCGGGCTTGGTCCGGGGGACCCAGAGTTGAATAATGCCTGGGCCTTGTGTTCCATGAGCTAATGAGTGATTTGGGGAGATAGGCCAATAAGAAGAAGACCACAGTGCAATGTCATAACTGTTCTGATGGAACTAAGCCCAGAGGGGGCCCTTGTCCAGCCTTCGTGCTGGTCACAGGGAGCTTCTTGGTCAAGGGGATCCCTACAGAGTGATGAAGGAGGAGTTGAGGAAAAGCAACACAGTTCTGTAATCCCATTCCCATTCTTTATTTTTTTATTTTTTAAAATTTACATCCAAATTAGCATCTAGGGCAACAGTGATTTCAGGAGTAGATTCCTTAAGCCCCTTCCCCATTTAGCCCATCCCCCCTCCCACCACACCTCCCGTAGCCCTCAGTTTGTTCTCCATATTTATGAGTCTCTTCTGTTTTGTCCCCTTCCCTGTTTTGTTTATTATTTTTGTTTCCCTTCCCTTATGTTCATCTGTTTTGTCTCTTAAAGTCCTCATATGAGTGAAGTCTGACTGACTTCTTCGCTTAGCATAATCCCCTCCAGTTCCATCCATATAGTTGCAAATGGCAAGATTTCATTCTTTTTCATTGCCAAGTAATACTCCATTGCATATATATATACCACATTTTCTTTATCCATTGACCCATCAGTGGACATTTGGGCTCTTTCCATGCTTCGGCTATTGTCGATAGTGCTGCTGTAAACATGGGGGTGCATGTGTCCCTTCGAAACAGGACAGCTGTATCCGGTAGATAAATGCCTAGTAGTGCAATTGCTGGGTTGTAGGGTAGTTGTATTTTTAACTTTTTGAGGAGCCTCCATACTGTTTTCCAGAGTGGCTGCACCAGTTTGCATTCCCACCAACAGTACAAGAGGGTTCCTTTCTCTCCACATTCGAGCCAACATTTACGGTTTCTTGTGTTCTTGATTTTACCCATTCTGACAGGTGCAAGGTGACATCTCGTTGTGGTTTTGATTTGCATTTCCCTGACAATAAGTGACGCTGAACATCTTTTCACGTATCTGTTGGCCATCTGTATATCTTCCTTGGGGAAATGTCTGTTCACGTCTGCTACCCGCTTTTTAATTGGATTATTTATTTTGGGGGGTGTTGAGTTATATCAGTTATTTATATATTTGGGTACTCACGCTTTACTGGGTATGTCCTTTGCAAATATCTTCTCCCAGTCAGCATGCATCCTTTTCATTTTGTTGATTGGAAAAGGTAACACATTCCAGTAGAAGCCTGAAAGAATACGAATATGTGAGACACTGAAAAGGCTAGATTGGCAGGTTCCATATATGCGAAGCTAGGAGCAGAGAAATGGCCAGGCACCCACTGCTCTAAGGTTGGTACCAGCTCTTTTGTCGAATGTTTGGCTGCTACCACAGTGCCTGGTTTAGAGCAGGCACTCACATATCTGTGGACTGGATCCTGAAACAGATCCTGAAATGCTCTGTATGCTATGCCAAGGTGTTTGATTTGATTACGTTGCTTCCTTGCCTCCAGAATAACCCTTGTGCATTAGAAAGATAACCCCTATGGCTGTATAGAAACTGCCTCCAATGATGAGGGGGGAGGCAAGGAGGCCTCCTAAAGCTGTGGCAGAAATCAGGGTAAGAGCGTGGGCCAATGCCCAAGCAGCGAGGTCGGTTTAGATGGAGTGGGCCTAGAGTCAGGAAAAATGTTGACAGCCATTGCCACTTTCTTAGTTGCAGGCATCAGGGTGTGCCTGGTGACAATAGAAATGGACCAGAAAGGGTGAGTCTAGAAAATACCTAGAGGGAAACAAATACATACTTAACATAAAATACTGAAAGGTGATATCAGATTTCTAGTCCAGAAACCAGGAATGAGTATTCCATTGAAATGGAACAGGTTTCAAAGGGTTCTTCCCAGGTTGTCTTTATTGGGGGAGGGGGGGTAGGATGTGGAGGTGATGTCGCATGAGAAGCTGGGAAATTGGGATGGGAAGAGAGGTGAGGAGGTTTTTCTTAGAGAGCCACCCACGCAAAAGAGATGGGAGCCATCAGAACAGGTGAGTTTTGTAGAAGGAACAGGTCTAGACGGGAGTGTTAAGGGCATCAACAGTGGGTGACAAGAAGCCAAGAAAGTTTAAAATGCTGTTTGAATAAAAAGTATCAATTATAGATCCTCTAAAGTAATGATTTCAGAGTTCTGTGCTACCACAAGTATCTGTACTTGTAGAGAAAATTCTCAGCTAAGAACAGCATGAAGAAAGGTTGAAATACAGCAAATAGAGTTGCCATTGCCTTGAAATATTTTACACAGTTATTCATCAAAAAAAGAAAACTAGAAGTGAAGTACACTTTAATTTTTTCCAGAAAAATTAGGTGTAACTAGGAAAGCTGCCTATAGACTCTGCAACTCAGGTTCTATTTCCATAAATAAGGAAGATAATTCCTACTTAGAAGATTGTTGTGAGATTATTGGGGTGCCTGGGTGGCTCAGTCGGTTAGTTGTCCAACTTTGGCTCAGGTCATGATCTCGTGATTCATGGGTTTGAGCCCCATGTCAGGCTCTATGCTGACATCTCAGAGCCTAGAACCTGCTTTAGATTCTGTGTCTCCCTCTCTCTCTCTTCCCCTCCCCTGCTCACGCTCTCTCTCTCTCAAAATAAACATCAAAAAAAATTTTTTTAAAGAGGGTTGTTGTGAGAAGTGAGAAAGTGGGGGCGTCTGGGTAGTTAAGTGTCCGACTCTTGATTTTGGCTCAGGTCGTGATCTCGTGGTTTGTGAGTTCAAGCCCCGCACTGGGCTCTGTGCTGACAGTGTGGAACCTGCTTGGGATTCTCTCTTTCTCTTTCTCTTTCTCTCTCTCTTTCTCTCTGCTCTTCCCCCACTCACACATGCACATGTGCTCTCTCTCTCTCAAAATAAAAAAATAAAAAGAAATGAGAGAGCAATGTGCTGTGCCCTCTACACTCACCATCAAAAGCCATATGAAATGTTCATTACATGTTAATCTCACCCCAGTGGAGGTTATAGAAAGGAAAGAATGGAGCCAAGAATGGTCCTCAAGAAAAATACGGTGTGAAATCTACTTCTTGTCTAACTCTTTTCATACTAATATCAAACAAGTATTTTCAAAATCCGGTGTCACAGATGTTTCCAAAAGGACGAAATATCCCTGAAGATGTAACGATAAATAGAAAACAGGTTGGCATTAATACACAGAATTGTCATTAGAGATGATAATCTCGAACAAGGCCCAAAAGACTTCGAGCAAAAAGAACATAAATTTAAAAAGAACTCATAAATCAAAGGAACTTTGGTGTAAAGTCTCCTTTTTGTCGCTCACCGAAAACTTACCTCTAGGTATTATGTTTAACCAGGAAACAGTAACATTTACCTATTAAATCAAAGTTAAGAGTTTAATTGATGTCTCCATTTTACACAAAGTAAGCATTTGATTTTATTTAACTTACAGACATTCAATGTATCTGATGGAATGAAAGAACAAAGATTTTTTTTGTCATGTAACCTAGGAAAGCTAAAGCAAAATAAAATTATTTTCTCTATACAAGGAGTCCCTCAGGAATTTATATCCAAACATGTTGTTAAAAGGTATGTCTGTAGGGCCTTCCAGGTAGCATGTAATAGTGCAAAACCCAGGAAAATCAGGATAGATTACAACTTCAGACTTTAGTCCCTCCCCAAAAGTCTTCACCTTTTTTTTAATGTTTACTTTTGAGGGAGAGGGAGAGAGGGAAGGAGCGAGCTAGCTCAAAGGAGGGGCAGAGAGAGGGAGACACAGAATCCAAAGGAGGATCCAGGCTCTGAGCTGTCAGCACAGAGCCCAACACAGGGCTCGAACTCATGAACGGTGAGATCATGACCTGAGTCAAAGTCAGATGCTAAACCAACTGAGCCACCCAGGCGCCCCAAAAGATACTTAATGGTAGAGGCGTCAGAGAGCTACAGAAACCATGAAGCCTCAAACAGTGAAAATACCAAAGAGGGAAGAACATTCTTTAAAAAGTGTAAGGTAGCCAGCCATTTCTTCTCTCTGAGGGTCTTTTCTGATTCTGGGTGAGGGTCGGGCTTGACCCAGACAGAGGGCCCAAGATGAAGGGAAATAAACCAGAAATGCTCATAACAGTCACATAGAGCCTATGTGACAAAGTGAAAACCTGAGGGTGCTTAAACACATGGCTGCTTTTCCCCCACGGACAAATGCCCTGTAAAGGACAGGGTGAAATCTCCTGGGGTCTCACTGAAAGAAAGACCTCACAGAGGAAGCAAACCCACGTTAAAACCTGGCAAATGTCTTAAGGAGAGAATGGCTGTATGTTTAAAGATATAAAGCATTGGAGTACGGGATGGCTGGTGCTATAGACTGAATGTTTGTGTACCCCCAGTATTCATATGTTGAAACCTAATCTCTCGTGTGATGGCATCTAGAGGTTGGGCCTTTGGAAGGTGCCCAGGTCATGCAAATGGAAGCAGATAAATGGGATTAATACTCTTCTAAAAGAGACCCCAGAGAGCCCCTTTGCCCCCACCCCTGCCATGTGAGGACACAGCAGAAAGACTCTGTATCGAAAACTAAAATTCACTACTAAGAGAATTTTTAACTCTATTAAATAGAGAGACATACCATGTTCATGGATTAGAAGGTCAATGCTATTGAAATGTAAATTCTCTCCAAACTGACCTAAAGGATTCAACATGATACCAAGCAGAATCCTAGGTCTTTGTTTTGAGGTGAAGGAGAAGAAATGGATTATAAAATTCATATGGAAATATAAGGGGTTAAAATTAGCCAAGGCAACCTTGAAGAATAAGTTGGCAGACTTATGCTCTTCTATATTCAGACCTATTAGAAAACAACAGTAGTTACAATTGTGGTGGTTGCACACAGACAGAAAAAAAGACTGATGAAGTAAAATAGAGAGTTTAGAGTTTAATAGCAGATACACACACAGTCCCTGTTTGTGACAAGGACGTGGTGGTTGGAGACAAGAAAGCATGGTCTCTGCAATAAAAATGCTGGGTTAATTGAATACACATATGAAAAACAAAAGTATATCCTGACTCTTCTCTTAGACAATATACAGTAATGAGTTCTAAATATATTACAGGCCAAAATATGAAAGATAAAATAATACATCTTTTAGAGAAAAACATACTGGTGTCTTTGACATAGGCCTTTGCCTATTTTTTTAAGTGGGACACAAAAGTATTCACCACCAAAAGGAAAACATGGCAGGTGATGTTAAAATTCACATGTTCAGTTCATCAAAGGATATCATTAAGAAAGTAAAAAGGTGGGGCCCCTGGGTGGCTCAGTCGGTTAAGCATCCAACTCTTGATTTCGGCTCAGGTCATGATCTCATGGTTTGTGAGTTCAAGCCCCGCATCGGGCTCTGTGCTAACAGTGCGGAGCCTGCTTAGGATTCTCTCTCTCTGCCCTTCCCCAGCTCACACTCTCACTCTATCTCAAAATAAATAAGTAGGGGCGCCTGGGTGGCTCAGTTGGTTAAGCGTCAGACTTCAGCTCAGGTCATGATCTTGTGGTCTGTGAGTTTGAGCCCCACGTCGGGCTCTGGGCTGATGGCTCAGAGCCTGGAGCCTGCTTCCGATTCTGTTTCTCCCTTTCTCTCTCTGCCCCTCCCCCGTTCATGCTCTGTCTCTCTCTGTCTCAAAAATAAATAAACGTTAAAAAAAATTCAAAATAAATAAGTAAACTTAAAAAAAAAAAAACTCTGGCAAAAAAAAGAAAAAAGAAAGGAAACAGGTAACCCCCAGAGAAGATATTTACAGTACAAAGAAATCCTATAATCTGTAAGCAAAAGACACAGCCCAACACAGGATAGGGAAGGAACTTGAGTGGGTACTTCACAACAGAGGATATATAAATGCCAATAAACATGGAAGAGGTAAACAACTCCGTGACTCAAAGAAATAAAAATTAAATTATGCAGAAAGAAATTAAAATACAAATCAGTCAAAGACATACGATGAAATGCAATACTGTGACCCACCTACCAAAGAGCTGAACTGGTCGCACGGAACCTACCGAGTGTTGGCAAGGATGTGAAATCATCAGGAGCCTCACACCCAGCTGGTGGAAAGCCAACCTGGTACAAACACTTTGGACACGGAAAGTATCAGCTAAGGGTGACCAATGTACACCCTACGATCGAGGAATGACACACCTAGCTGTATATCCAACAGAAATGTGGATAGTTCACGAAAATGCATGTGCCAGAATGTTAATAACAGCGCTATCCATAATAGCCCCCAAACTGGAAACTACTCAAATGCCCGATAAGAATGCAATAAGTAAAGTGGGGTCATTTACACAATTGAGACTGTACAACATTGAGAAGGAACAATCTGCAACTATTCACAGCAACACGGACGAATCTCGCAAACGTAAGATTGAACCAAACAAAGCCAGATCGGAAGACCACATCCTGAATGGTTCCATGCATATAAAGCTCAAACCCAAGCAGAGCCAATCATCACTGCTAGATTACCTGCTGGATGTCTTTCTTGACCCTGTAATATTGGACGACGTGGGTGCGTTCAGATTGTGAAAACCCTTTAAGCTGTGTATTTATAGAAATACGAGTGTTCCTAATATTTCAATTAAAACTTAACGCCAAAAAAAAAAAAAAAAGCATGACTACACAGAGAGTGTGTACCTGGACTGCAGCACCTTCCCCCGGAGAGCTGTAACCATTCATGTATTCTCGAAGTACCTGTTTCCCCTAAAGGTAGGCTCTCAGCACCCTACGGTTCTATAGAAGGACAGTCTCAGCTGCTGATGGGCTGATACTCCAGGAAAGGTGAGTGGCAGGATGTCAGAGGGAACAGAGCAAAGCTCACATTCTCAGGTCCGCACAGTACTGTGCAACCTTAACTTACTACACACAGCTCTGCTGACACAGTTGACAACAATGACAAGGCAGCACCACAAGAGAATTTTCTTTTAGGTACCTCTTAGAGACTAGAGACTATGAGATCAGGATGGGGGAATTTAAAAATACATTCAGAAGCAGAGCTGGAGACCTGTTCTGTGGTTAACAGCGATGAAAAGCTCTTTGGACCTTTGCATGGGGCCCCAAAGCCAGTCTAGATGGATTCTGGAATCATGCTTCACAGTGATATTGACCCCGCCCATGGGGAAGAAAGGCACTCTAGTCCCTCCCCATGGATAAAGGTTAGGTTGTAACCCACAGAGCAGTCAAGGATATACAAGGCACTTTTCATAAACTATTATCAATTTTAATGAGTTGCAAATTACCTAACAACACGGTTCCTAAATTATAAGTGAAATGCTTCTGTTTTGCTAAAGCAGAAGCAGCTGCAGTTAAGTGATTGGAAGAATAAAGCCCTTAATCCTACAGATTAATAAGGCATGACCTTTCACGTTGGCAAGCATTTTATCTTTGGAGATGAATATCATCATTTACCTTATGTGGTCCAGATTTTCTGAAAAGGTTAAGGTCGTGCCTTCAGAGTACGCGAACCCTTCTGTTAAAGACTTCAACGAACACAAAATTGCTGGCCTGCCAAAATTGCTGGGGGCGGATAACAACTGTTAAGGAAAACACCAAGGTGGAGAGAGAACATTCTGGAACGCAGTAAGATGGAATCCCTTTGGAGGATGTGCTGACAATGGAGCAAACGGGCAGCAATTAGCACCGGGTAAATCCCTGTGTGATTGTCACTCCTGCTCAGGTAATCACCAGAAAGGTCAAATGTTAGTCTCACTGTCTTATGTGGGCTGAAAACTGTCACAGGCAATTTCTCCTAAGAGCTCTGGAATCCCACAGGGGATGGTCATGGGCAGGCACGGCCTAGCCGGCTGCTGATTTCCAGCTTACGGCCTTTTGCTCCAAATTCTGCTGGGTTGACCCTCCTGCCTCCCTCTTACCTATAACCTCATCTTTATTCCTGAAATTGTACAGGGCTCAGCGTTCCTTGATGGTTACTGAATGGCTCTTCTGCCCTCCGAGAAGATCTAAATTGTGACGCCACACACCAAAGGCAAATATTTTGCTTCAGTAAAGTCCAAGTGGCCTTGCCCCCAGCACCCACACTATGGAGAGAGTTTAAAGAAAACAAAGGGGACGGTGGGGGCGGGGAGGGGGGGGAGATCAGTTCGGGTTCTTCCTCGAGCTCAGCGCATACGAGACAGTTCGAGCCAGGAAGCCCATACTATCTCTAGCATCTAGATTAAGTCTTTCTATGATTATCAGAGTGTCCCGTTCCCCATCTATTTTCATTCTGAAGAACAGGGGAATGGTAGTGTAAAAACAAGCCGAATTATCATTAAATTCGGCCGCATGTTCTCATGACTTAGCGACTCATAGAAAGCGTATTGGAGTCTGCTGGTGAAAAATGCGATGTGGGTTCCCAAGAAGACACAGATATAGAAGCAGGCAGGCCAGCTGTAAGATTAAAATGGAATATACTGGGATAATGATTTTTCATAGGCTAAGATCTATCATGTCTCGACCTGCCTTTTCCCTCATTCCCTGTATAATAGATGTGCTGATAATGCCAGTTGACTCAAAATTGAAATATTGTGCAAAGTACATTTAGATTGATTAAAAGAGAAAAAAAGTGTCATCTGGCTCCATAGGGAAATAACTACCAAATAATACCAGCTTCCAACAGGGGGTGGGGAGACCTGAACTTCAGACAGGTGCCTCGGAGTCGTGGTCTTTCTCTTTTTGTACGTCCACCAAGTTGCAGATTGCATGGGGGGTGTAGTAAGATCCTTTAGATTAATTCTGCTTAAAATATGCTAGTTTGGATAAAATCAAGCCATTAGTTATGATGGCAACCCAATTAAGCCAGTTTAACACCCCTTATCTCAGCTGTTATGGTAATTGAGGAAGAAAAATAAATTGAAGACCCAGCCATCATTCCTCGTTATTTCAAGTACCAGTAAAATATCAATCACGTTGAAAATACTAGCTACAATTTTGTCACTGACAAAATGGCCCGATAAAAAAGCCCGGAGATCTGGTAATAGAGAGACGGAGATCGTGGCCATTTATTGACAGCATGCGCGGTCTGTGGAGAGAGTGGCGGCCCAGTGCTCTGCAACACCTGGAAATAAGCCAGCCCCCCAACCTCGATGGACCACGATTGGTCTGAGACTTAGGCTCCCTCAGCCTCAGTTTCCCTGCCTGCTGGGTTGTTATAAGGACTAGAAATCATGAATGCAAAATTCCTGGCATCTAGTAAACACCTAGCAGATGTTTAAGTCAATGGACTTGGACCGAGTTACCGACTGATTTTCTAACCTTATCATTGCAGAATCACCCATGTCTGAGGCCAGCTAGGAAGTGCCACCTGACGACCACCCTGGTGGTGGTCTGAGCACTTTTCCAGGGAAGGGATGGGCCACAGAGTCCTCCACTCAGAGTAGCGCTCTAAATCAGAAAATTGGCCAAAACATGCCGCCTTCCACATGGGCATCGTACCTCTGCCTTATGGGGAAATTTAAGATTTAAGGGGAGATTCATCTACCCGACAGAAGGACATTTCCATGTTGAGCAGCCAAATCAACTGTCTTAAGCACAATGTTTTCACACATTCATTGGGGAAAAGAAACTGATTTGGGCATTAAAATACTGCCTGCGATGCCCATCTCTGCCAGCGCGGTTCATCCTGCAGAAGCGTCTCTTAGCTGGTTCTCCTCTGTATCCCCATTTCCCACTTTGGGGAATAGCAAAGCCGGCTGCACAGCCCCCACCCCCAGCTGGAACCCATCCCCCTGATGCCCCTCCGCCACCACCCCTAACCCCGCTCCTGGGTCCAGCCCGTGACCCCGCATCCCGACCGCGCCGGCGCCCAGCTGTCTTCCTGCGTCCTCGTGCCTCATTCAAGTCCCCTCCTCCCGTGCCTGCACCATCGTCTGCCTTGATCAAAGCCATTCTCCTGACTTCTTCCCACAAAACAGCCCCACGACTTCCTCCTTCCAGAATAACCGCTCCCTCTCCAAAAGCATTCTCAGTTCCTGCACGCACAAATGCTGTCTCTTCACAAAGCCTTCCGATCTGCCACCAGGCAGTAAGTTATTCCATGCCACAAGCTTCCACGACACCTTATCCTCATGTCTTTCCCATTTTACCGTGCTGTCCCGCATCGGTGTACGTATCCATCCCTGCACACCATTAGCCCCTCCAGAGCCGGCATCCGAGCTGTTGATTTCCACGCAGATCCGGCCAGGCACGCACGGGACAGAGTCCCCGGTAAATGGTTGCTGACTGAATGAATGAAAAGAGGCATTCCTGTTTCACCACAGCCTCCAAATCAACTCTTCCCCTTTTTTCCTTTCCTCTGAAGTTAGCAGAATGGAAACAAACAAACAAAAGACCAAAATGTTGAATTCTTTACCAACCACTCAGACTGCAGACTACTGTCTCCAACTCCAGGCATGTTTAAGGTTGAGTTATGTGAATAATTACCTCAGGTCCACGTGAAGCATTACACGTGGAAACCTGCCATTGTATTTTGCAAACCTATTTTCTGACCGGGTTTTGGGTTGGTTTGCTATTAAATTTTTCAGAGTGTAAAATGGAACTGGCAAGCTCTGCATTAACAGAGCAATTTTTTTAAATGCCTATGGATTTGAAAGCGACGAGATTCTTGGCTTATGGGGCACAGCCCAAAACAGATACGTAAATAGTGACACTGAGAAGCCACCGCAGATACAATATCAGCTGAAGAAAACAATACAAAGGATAATCTTATTTAGAGGAAGCGGGGTTCACTCTCACTTCTAAGCAAAGGCGAGGGTACAGTAGAGCCCTGTTCGTATGAAGAAATAGATGTGGCATTTCTTTGCTCATAGCTGCTTAGTGAGGGTTCAGCAGAAGCCCAGGAACACGGGGGGAACTTAGGCAGAGTAGATGGCCACTCGCACACCTCTTGCCCCTGCAAACAAGCCTCAGAAACCAGCTGGGGTGCCTTCCTTCTCTCAGGAGCCCACATCTGAACTTGGGCTCCTCTTACATTGACCCATCTTCCTGATTTTCCTCCCAAAATTGGGTCCTCAAGCTTCTTGACGCATCATCTGAGGTCTCTCTCCTTGACCCCGGCATGGACTTCCTACCCTCAGCCCCAGTTTCACAGAGCCCATCCAATGCACCCTTTATTTCTCCTCTAGCGGGGATGAGGAAGGACTAGACTATAGACAAGGTCACTACTGCTCTCAGAATAGAAGCAAGATAGAGCTGGAAACCTATGGAAATGTAGCCATATATGCCACATGTACGCAAAGAGCAATTCATCATTAGCTCTTTCCGGTCAACCTAAGTTAACTCAAAAAATCTACTGAGTACCAGGCCGGAGAACAGTCCTGATGCTCAGAGCCCACGGGGCTCAGGAATAAGCTTCCTGCTTTTCTCCCCTGTCTCTCTCTCTCCCTGCATTTTATTCTTCACATAGGCAAACTCACTTTGCACACTATTCCCCATCGAAAATCACTTCCATTCATGAGTCCCAAGGTAGGGGCCATGCTGCATGCCTCTAGACCCAGCTCAGGGACGACGTGAGACCAGGGACTAGAAAAACCTACCACCTCCCATGGGGCACCTGGGTGGCTCAGTCGGTTAAGCGGCCGACTTCGGCTCAGGTCATGATCTCGCGGTCCGTGAGTTCGAGCCCCGCGTCGGGCTCTGTGCTGACAGCTCAGAGCCTGGAGCCTGTTTCAGATTCTGTGTCTCCCTCTCTCTGACCCTCCCCCATTCATGCTCTGTCTCTCTCTGTCTCAAAAATAAATAAACATAAAAAAAATTTTTTTAAAGAAAAACCTACCACCTCCCTGTACTTTGCAGAGCTAGTTCTGAAAGTTCTTGTCCAGATCCCGGTGGTCTGTGTGTATGAAGCCAGCCCGTCCCACTGTGGTGAGACCAGGGACCCTACTCTTCCAAGGGGATGCTCTTGAGGACATACATTTGGAGCACTGCAGCAGGTGAAAAAAGTCCCTTCTATGCCCGTGTTCACAGCGGCATGATTCACATCAGACCAAGAGCGCCAACAACCCAAATGTCCATCAAAACACGGTCTGGCCTTGGAATGCAGTAGCATTCGGCCATAAAAAGGAAGTGATTCCTGCGACAACATGGATGAACTTCAAACCCATGATGCCAAGTGAAAGAGGCCAGACAGGGAAGGCCACTTACTCTACGATTCCATTTATAGAAACGCCCAGAAAACATGAATCTGTAGAGAAAGAAAGAAGGTCAGTGGTTGCCTAGAGCTAGAAGTTAGGTATGAAGAGTTAAGTACAAGTGGGCCCCAGCTTCCTTTTTGGAGTGATGGAAAGTTCTAAAATTAGGTGGTAGGGGTAAGCCCAACCCTGTAAATATACCAAATATCAATTCGTCATAAAAACAAACAAAGGAGTGAGAGAAAAGAAAGTAGAGTTGCCAAAATATTTTTAAACCTCTGTATAACTTTTGAATTTACGTTTCTGTTTCTGATTATTACAATGGACGTAGTTACTATAAAGAAAAAATTTTAAAGTATTATTTTAATGTTAATTACCTGGAGCAAAAATCACTAGGTTTGGTATATTTCTTTCTAATCTTTTTCTAATTATAGATATTTTAATTAGGATTACACTATGTGGGCTTTTTAATGCTTATTTATTTTTGAGAGAGAGGCAGAGAGAGAGGGAGACACAGAATTTGAAGCAGGCTCCAGGCTCTGAGCCGTCAGCACAGAGACCAATGTGGGGTTTGATCTCAGGAACCAAACTGTGAGATCATGACCTGAGCCAAAGTCAGACATGTAATCTACCGAGCCACCCAGGTGCCCCTACACTTTGTTTTTAGTTGTGTCTCTTACCAATAAGATATATAGATATGTAGATGATGTACAGATATGTAGCTATATAAATTATACATACACACACACACACACACACACACACACACACACACATCTGGCGTCTAAATAATGGAATCTATCAGGAAAATCAGTATTTTTTGGCTAAAGTAGAAATCCTATTTGGTCAGGATTCTGAGTAAAACAAAATACTCACGAACAGAGGTATCCCAGACCAGCTGCCTGAACTTACAGCTGTACTTACAAGGTCTGCAATACCTTCTGTGAATGTAGGTGCCTTTCTCTGGAAGCAGGACCATGGCCTTCACCAAACTCCCAAAGGAGGACCCACCTCCCATTCCATTTAAAATCCACTGCCAGGAATGGTCCATCTCTCAGGGGCCTTTCTATCTTCTAACCTATGAAGACGGGAGCCCCGGCAACCACAGGTGATCCCTCCAGAGGATGAATGTCCTCTGATCCTTAAAGCAGCTACCCTGAGAACACGGCCCATGGGCTCCTGGCGGAGGGGGGCTGCAGGGAGGAGGAATCATAGTTCTAGCTCCACATCCTGGGAGTTTTGCTCATATGCAAGCTTTTTCCCTACTGAAATCGAAAATCCACAGGAGAGGATTTCTCAACCATGCTTTGGTGCTGACATTTGGTCCTGCTGAGTAGGCCGCTGGGGACTGACGATGGCCAGTAGAAAGGGATGAGAAGGGGAGAGGGATTTTTGCCGAAACCCAGAAGCTCCCATATTTGCAGGGCTCCTGGAGCTATCTCCTAATGCCTTCTCATCCATTCTACCAAATGATGGCACTTCATCATGATATATTCAGAGTGGAATATATTCATGATATATTCAGAGTGGAAAAAAATATAATGGATTCCTCTGAGATGTTCAGTTATTCAATAAAAAAAAAAGAAAAAGAATTTTCCAATTAAGAAATTCTACCAAAGACAAGCTGACAGTGGAAAGCCAAGCTCAAAGTAATTACACATTTCTTTTTTTTTTTTTAACGTTTATTTATTTTTGAGACAGAGAGAGACAGAGCATGAACAGGGGAGGGGCAGAGACAGAGGGAGACACAGAATCTGAAACAGGCTCCAGGCTCTGAGCAGTCAGCACAGAGCCCGACGCGGGGCTCGAACTCACAGACCGCGAGGTCATGACCTGAGCCGAAGTCAAACACTTAACCAACCGAGCCACCCAGACGCCTCATTTCTTTTGAGTTCTCGATCCAACCAAAGTTGATGGTGTGCCACCATGAGAAGTTGCCATCCTTCTGCTGGTGAATGACGTTTGTGTTTCGACATTAGCAGCTATTTATTGGAACGCTTATTCTAAAACTCTCCCTGGGTGTCGATATATTTACATTTCCACCAGCCCCGCTGAAAAGTCTCTATTGTCACTTCTTGACTCACTGCCCGGCTTCCTCCCAGCTGGTTCTTCCATAGTGGAAGGCTCTCAGAGAGAAGTCATCAGTCCCCTTCTCCTTGCAAAATCCCGTGGCTTCTCTCTACCCCTTATCCTCTGGGGCGTCACGACACATTTCACTGCCGTCCGTTGCCTCCTCTTTTCCAATTTACGTCCCCTCTGTCTTCTGCAAGCCGCCAGCCGCTCGTTAAACTCCGGGGTTTCCTCAACCTTCACCCCTTGGCCATTCTGCCCTGTCACGTCGCGTTGCCTGATGGGCTAGGACTACTTCAAAGCCTCTCTGCTGACAAGTCCTCCATCGCTACCCAGCTCTGGCGTGTCTCCTAAGCTCTGTGCGCCTTTACACGGGTGCACTGAATTTGAGGGGCTGTTCGCCCAATCAGAGCTGAACTCACGTCTCTGCGCTCCCCACTACCTTCCACTTTTCTGCGAGCAGCCTCATCTGAGTGCATGATCACCAAGACAAGACGTTTCTTTCTTTCTTCCTTTTTCAATGCTTACTTATTTACTTCTGGGAGAGAGCATCAGTGGGGGGCCACAGAGAGAGAGGGAGAGGGAGCATCCCAAGCAGGCTCCACGCTGTCGGCACAGCACCCAATGCGAGGCTCAAACTCAACAAACCGTGAGATCGTGACCTGAGCTGAAATCGCGAGTTGGACGCTTAGCCGACTGAGCCACCCAGGCGCCCAAAAAGACGTTTCTTTCTTATTCCAACTTGCCCACATCGTGACATCATGACCACCTATCGCCGGTCTCCCTGCCTCCAACGTCCAACATCTCCTGCCAGTATCACGTGTGTTTCCATAAATCAGAGCAGATGTTCTGCCGTCTCTCTGAAAAACCTCCGGTGACTTCATGTGGTCCGCGGAATCAGTACAAGCAACTCGTCATGAAAGTCAAAGCCCCCTGTCCTGCCAGACACCCCCAGCCTCATCTCCTTGCCGTCTTGCCATGTGCTCTGCACTAGGGTGCGGCCCGTGATGGCACCGGATGACCTTGCGTGTATCCACACAGACCAGCAGGCTTGTAGGAGCTGCTATGTCTCACCTGCCTCCCTGGGTCCCCTGGGAGGCTGTCACCAGACAGCTTGCGATCTCCTTCTGGGTTGATGAGGGATTAGGCTTCCTGCCTGCCCTTGTTAGGGCACAGCTGCAGGCTACAAACTGCTGGGAAGCAGCTTGCAGGTGGCTCCAGGTTGTAGTCACCTGGTCCCTTTGGCTTAACGACACCTGCACAAGGGCCACCTCTGCCTGCTCGCCCTTTTACTGTCTAGCTGATGGCGGAATAACCTGCCTGATTCTAAAAAGGTCTCATCGTTTCCTTACCCGCGGAATCTGTCGGACCGTGCCTTGCCTTGCACGTGATACCTGTACCCTGAGCTCAAATATTCACCACCCTTCGAACCCCCACATGATTCATAACTCGACTTTAATCTTACTGTGCATTTCAAGAAATAAACACAGTAGGAAGTAAAATAAAACTGGGCTTTTTAAGTACAACTGAGGATAGGAAACATTAAACCGAGCCCGACAATTAGGTTAGTAATAGTGCATAAAATTCGAGTACCACATTTGACGGGGGCGCCAAATCCTTTCTGGAATAGGGCAAATCCAAACGCTTACGATGTGTGGCCTGCCAATTTGGATCTAACCCTTCTCACAGAAATTAGGAACTATTAACGAATGGTTTGTCCCAAGACAAAATCTCTAATGCGTAGCTGATTAAAAATAAATTTAGGAAAAAGGAAGTAAAGTCACTCTGAGTCTTACTGAAATGAAACATTCTTTTCTTTGAGTGAAAGACACTATCACCTGGGTGATTAGAATGGCTTTTTAAAAATAATGTTCCCTCCAGTAAAAAACGTGGAAGTCGCGGAAATATTGAAAATGCAAGGCCTTAAAAATAAGACCCAAAGATTATATTACGGTCGCTTCATCTGTCCCAGTAGCCAGCTAGTGACTTTGTTTCTCGTCACTAACCTGACTTTCTAAATCTGTCCTACGCTGGCAGGCCAGCCAGGCCAGCCCCCCAGACCCATTTCACCCACAGAGGAAAACCCCGGATTAGCTCCTTCTCTCTCCAGTCAACTGGCCAGTCAAGGCAGAACTATGCCATACGTGCAAAACACAGCCTCCTCTCATGGGACCTCCGTCCTCCCCTGTCCCAACAGCACATGTGAATACTCGGGTATTTAGATAAAGCTTTCATTTGGTAAGAGACGACAGGTCCCATTTGCTATCTCCGTTCTTTGCCCCTAATTTGTTATTATGGCTAGTGTGCTAAAGAATTGATGTATTTTTATTTTTTTTAATGTTTATTTCTTTTGAAAGAGAGAGAATGTGAATGGGTTAGGGGCAGAGAGAGAGGGAGACACAGAATCCGAAGCAGGCTCCAGGCTCCAAGCCGTCAGCACAGAGCCCGACGCGGGGCTCGAACTCCGGAATGGTGAGATCATGACCATGATGGCTCGACCAACTGAGCCACCCAGGCGCCCCCTGTGCTAAAGAATTTAAATCAGAGGTTTTATATATGAGAAAAGGCTTTTAACCACTCGACTTTATACAAATGCATAAGCTATTGTCTTCAGTCCCGTTCGAAACCTGTTAGCAGGTGGCCAGCACACTGGAGGAAAGCAGGTGACAGAGGTCTCTTGCAGCTATAACACCTTCGCTCTCTGCCCCATAGGCAACCCTCCCGCTACAGGCACCGGGACTTTGCTGATCACTCTGGAGGATGTCAACGACAACGCCCCCTTCATCTACCCCACGGTGGCTGAAGTCTGTGATGACGCCAAAAACCTCAGCGTAGTCATTTTGGGAGCATCAGATAAGGACCTTCACCCAAATACAGACCCTTTCAAATTTGAGATCCACAAACAAGCCGTTCCTGACAAAGTCTGGAAGATCTCCAAGATCAACAGTAAGTCCAGTTACACATTCTGTAGCTGCTCCTTGGGCTTTGAAGCCTGGCTTCCCCAGCCTGCCTCCCTTCCCCAGGCTCTTGCTCCCTCCTACTCACTCCTGGTCTCCAGGGGTTGATTTCAAGTGATTCACACCCTGTCGGTGCTGACAGTTTCCCCACCAGCAGATGAACACAATCTGCACAAATACATATCGGTTTCTTAAAAATGCAAGCATCAGAGTTTTCTCTTCTGTTTCTTTTCTGATCTCTTCTGTACTCTACATGGTGTATTGTATACCCTATACCGTACGCCCTATACCGTAAGTGATTTCATCTCAGATCATGATCTCACAGTCAGTGAGTTCGAGCCCCGTGTCAGGCTCTGTGCTGACAGCTCAGAGCCTGGAGCCTGCTTCAGATTCTGTGTCTCCCTCTCGGTCTGTCTGTCTGTCTGTCTGTCTCTCTCTCTCTGTCTCAAAATATAAATAAACATTAAAAAAATGTAAAGAGTCTCAGCCTCTGACCCTCCATCGTCCACTTTACCCTGCAGACCTCCTCAAAATTAGCTTCGTCTTTGCAACAACCGTGGCTTTCACGTTCCACCGCGATATCACCGCCCAGCCGTCCTGTCCCTCACTTATGACACATGCAAGCCCCGTCCCTTCTACCAGTCTTTCCGTGTGGGAAGGCAGAATTCCGAACTTGGCCCAACATGTCCCATCTGCCTTCCTAAGGCCGCAACACCAGGGTGCTGACCGAGGTACATTCCCTGTATCCACATCACCTCGC